>NC_136058.1:199726690-200365940 GCF_964261635.1 Lissotriton helveticus | reverse complement strand
TTCCTAATTATCAAAGTATGTTAAATTCAAATTTGGTTCACCAATAATATTTGTAATTTCACACATTCTTCATGTAACATGCATGTATTGGGATATAACTTCAAACCCCTTTTCCCTCCAATTTGTATTTTGCATGTTCTACAATCAACTCATCTTTAACTTCTAGCTGAAGCACGCAGCGCTGAAACATCACAGCCGTATATTTTTGGGAAACACACAGCAATTTGATCTTCCAACGCTGAGTTCCTGGATTAGTATTGTAACGGTTGCCTTATGAGATTTCAGAACTAATGGTATGCTGGAGCCACCTCTGAAAAAGATGTTTGTGGTTCTCAGTGTATCTTACCCGCATATTTCACGTTTAACATACATTAAAACACAGCTATGTATTTTCTTAGATACTGATTTGAGTGTAATGGTTAATTTCTTTAATCACCGCTTTAACACACTGATACAGAGTATCTTACTTTGTTTCTTGCCTTTGCATCCAAAGTTGATTAGACGCATTTCTGCCTCTCAGTGGAAGGACTACAAACTGAGCATCTGTAGTTAAATAAAAATATGTTTTCTTTTGAATACTCCTCAGTTCCTTTCCCTCCATCTCCTCAGCACCTTTCTACTTAGTGTGATCTTTTCAGGTAGCCAGATCACACTGGAACCTTTGGAGTTATTCTTGTTAAGGCAGTGTGCTATTTCAGGTATTTTCTGAGCTATTGACCTTAAGGATGTCTTTGCAGGGCTTGCATTAAAGCCTGTGATACACATTACTGACTTGACTTCAAGAGCAGTCAGCATTTACTCAATCGTAAGGCTTCTAGCCTCATCATGGGGAGATAGCTGCCCGTAAGTTCCCAGCATATCTGCAGCAATGTCACAGCTCTCTCCTTGGAGGACCATCCCCCACACATCAGATACGCTTCGAGAAAATTAGTAGGAGACGATCACCAGTTTTGTGGGACATTACAGACAGTGTTTCCACTTGCTTTGCAAGATGTTCTTTACAGTACTGAGTGTCCTCCCTCTCAGATGTAGATCAGAGCTTAGTAATGCAAAGGAAGTTAACCTCGCTAAAAGATGCAGCCAGGCTCCCGGGTCTGATTACAAAGGTGGTGGTGGGGTTGCCAGAGCAATTCGTTATCTCGTTTGGCTCCAAGACCTGTGCCCCAAAAAACATTTTGAAGTTTCCTGCTCAGTTGAATACAAGCACCCTCACCATCTCTTTGCTGTCCACAACTCTCTCCCATTTTTCTGCTTAGTCAGCTAACATGCTTGCTTCTTCCCAATTACCGTTCATTTTGGAGAAGCTGTCTTGTCACACCTGTATATCCACCCCCCCTCATTATTCCCCATTCACAATTTCTGCTATAGCCGTCGGCTTTACTATCTATACCTACATCGGGATCTCTGTCGTGGGCTTCCTTTCAGGCTCCTACCTTCTCTTAGTCTCCTCCTAATCTTGATAAACAGCAATGTCTTGACCCCAATAGTTTATCTTCCAAATCATCCCGAAGCTTTAGAATAATATATTAATTAGGCATTATATGCTTATGCCTTTTTGCCTCTGGGGTTTTCAGGTAGTAAGTGCTCAACCTCCAAACTCTTGTTACCAATCTTATTTCCCTTTCATTCCTATGGAGAGCAGTGAAGGATCAGACATTTCCGACTAGAGGCACTTGGACATAAATATAGAATACATTTTGGAAAAGGATATATGTGCCAACCCCTAAAGGAATTTATTTTCATGTAGTGCAATCCAAGCTCAAGTTGAAGTGTCAGCACATACGAATACATGAATACATCTTTATTTGTTTCAGTTAGTTAAAACCTTTACAAAAGATATAAAAGAGGGTTAAAAAAAGGTCAGAAAAAAAAGTTATCTCATTTTCTACAGGTGAGAGCTAGTACAAATAACCTAATCAAAACACAGCCGGTAACACAAGTCTCTCAATAAATGTTTAGATTACCAATATCTCCAAAGTGACTAAGTGCATGAGGTGAGTAGACCGGAAAAGGATTTTTTGTGGTCGCCTCAGTAGCAGAGTAATTTCCCTCATTTCAGAGCATTGGCCAAAAGTCATAGCAGATCTTATACCTAAAACTCAATAAATACAGCAAACTTCTAAAAATACTAATCATTCTAGCACATGGAATTCAATCAGCAACAAATTAGTAATTTCCACATGAGTTCATCATTTCATTTGCACTTACGATATCCACACACTTCCTGAGTCTGGAGCTAGGCAGATCTGCTTACAAAGATTTATCATTCAGTTGCTTGATTTCCTGACGCATAAATTTCCAATAGCGGGCTGACAATTGTGGGAATTTCCCAGATGGGTGGACGACAACTGCATCTTCACAGGTTCTCAAGTTTAGTTGCAAGAAAGCTAGCCACAGCACCTTCCTTCTAAGTAACATCAGAGGTGCTCAGATACAGATTTTGTGCATTAGAGACTCCGACTGCACTTCGCAAAGTCGACATGACCGTTCCACTATGTCTTCAATTCGCCCCAAACTATATTCTTTCAATGGAATCACCTCACAACTTAGTTTTAATAAACTCTGCTTCATTGACATTTTCAAGAGCAAATCTAAAACTCTGAGACTCCTGTGTCATTGTATTGAGAGAGTCAGACTCATGGTCGCTCCATAGAAGATGCCGCTTAAGTTTCCATTGATCTAGAAATTAGTGTGGCTTGCTTGGACTAGACTCGAGAGTAAAATATTGGTGGGATGTTACTGCCCCAAATTTCTTCTGCTGCTAGGCCATTTGCAGCTGATACAAGATAATTATTCCACTTCAGATCCTTGCTTGAAATAGATTGTCAAACCAGATGTCTCAGTGTGCCAGACTCTGCATTCCTTGCTTTTACACAACAGACAATGTAGCAAGATTTTAATATTAGCCTTTGTCTGGGCACGTTGGATTCTAGGCACAGGCATGCTGCAGGTGCACGGCTACAGAAGACAGCACGATAAAAAAGGTTCTGGGCGCAATCTATCCAAACCTCTAAGTGATCTTTAAGCATGAATGCTCTGTACATTTAAGTTGGCACTATTCGGGAGTTTATCACTCGACACAGTGCCGTTACCCGTGGCCCATTCATCTTGCATATCAACTTGTAAAACTACACCGTTAATGCTAAGTCACCTTGCTTCTGGCTGCCTCAGCCATTGAAATGTGCTCCCATATATTTCTGTCAGCACATATAAAAAGTAAACCGTCTTTGCCTGCTGCCTTTTCTGTTCATTATTAGTTTTGTGTCTGTTCCTCTCTCTGGTCACAGTGCAGTAACCTCTAAGGATTTCAATAATTATGCTTTGTGTCTTGTCAAGGTAGTTTAGTGATGGCGGTGGTGGAACATGTTTATAACATTTTGTAAACACCTCTGTGTCTTGCATTCCTAAATGCATTTCATGCTGACCTTGGGCTATTAAAGTGGATGGGAGTCATCTTCAAGTAATAATGCCACTATTGCTTATTAGATCCAAATAGGTCTCAATAATTTAAACCTAGCTCAACTATTGATAGCAATGGCACAGAGCACGCAGGCTTAACTCAGGAGAAGTGTAAAACATTTGGCCGCACCAACATAATTAAAAAACAGAAAACACAACACACAAAAATTCAGTCCGGTCAAATTTATAAAAATAGGGAAAAGTTTAATGAGCAAATAGACAAACAAATGTCAAAAATTAGAAGTAAGGAACCGGAAATATGATTTATCTAAATTTTCTGATATTTTTAGCACCATAAAGTATAATGCGCCAACTGCGGTTTTCTGGTCACGCTGGACCGAGTAAAAGTCAAAAGTTATGGCCGACTGTGCAGGTCGATACATAGACCAGGTTTGGTCCAGTGGAGAGTTTTAACGTCTGACTTAGTCTCTGTAATGGAAGTTGAAAATCACTATCAGGACAAGCCACCAGTCTGTGGCCGAGATGGGTTCCATGAGGCTAGATAGCCATCTGACAAGGCCCCAGTGAAGCTGTTGACTGTTGGCGGGAAATCTTTGAACGGGTGAAATTCAAAATTCACACTCAGTCAAGGTCCTTCGGCAGCCAGATTCTTTTGGTGCCTTAGCCCGGTAAAGATTTCTACCTTCGGACTTGGACATTTTTTTGTGAAAGTCAGAATCCTTTAGCAGGGCAAACCAGCCAGATATGTCTGACTGGCAGTGTGATGTTAGTGGCTGCAGCTCGGTGGCATTAAAAATATCCTTGAAAAAGTTTCCAAGTCCCAGCTTTTTGGGTTAGGCAGGAGGAGGACACTCTTCACTGATCCAAGGACCCCAGGCCCTCAAGGACACTACTTGGCTGTGAGGACTCACTCCAGGGGGAATCCACAGGCAGAGTCCAGGGCAAGTTCATTTGGAACTGGAGCTGGGCTCTTTAGGGAGGTGTGCTTCTTGCAGCCATTGAGTCCCTGTAGCTTGTCGGGATGCTAGTCAACCAGCCCTTGAAGTCCACTCTTCTGTTCTGGGTTCAAGTAGAAGCAGGTCCAGTGCATGGCGTTCTTTCCACAGAATACATTAAGGGCAGACCTCTTTCTGAATTCCAAAGGGTCTCTTTTTTTCTGGCTTCCTCCGGTCCTGCAGTGTTCTGAGGGAAGGTAGGCAGGGGTGCCACGTTTATATCTACAACTAGCTTGGAGATGGCGGCGACTCCATAAACGATAAGGAGAAATTTCCCAGTGGCAATCTTACCAACTTTTCAGACTCCCCAAGATTTTGCAATTTTACAAAACCCGCATAATCTGCAGTTTTGTAAAAATCCCGCCATTTTTACAAAAGTGCCTGCAAAATATGCTTACAAAAACCCCATGGCGTTCACCCTCTCTTTACTGGCGCTGTGCTGCTGCTGAGCCAGTAAAGGTGGGGTGTGCAACAGGCCAGCAGACAGCAGTGTTGTTAAATTCATGCCGCCTGCCTTTGAAATGCACAGTGCGATTAGCCTGCAGCCCGACTGACACGTTTGTGTGCCCCTGCGAACTCTGCAGGTCCTTACAATACTCTCCTGCCCCCTACCCTCCACTGCATGTCTCTCCTCGAACACTAACCTCTCCCATGTCTCCTCATTTTTTTATATACCCTCAACCTTTGACCCTTCTCTACCGCCCCCTGCCCCCACCCGGCTCCCAGCCCCTGCTGCCCTGCACACATAGGTTGTCTGATGGCATAAAAAGTTTCATAATGTAATCTACTCAATTTGGCATCAGACACCCTCCATTTCCAGGCCCTGTGCTGCTGGAGGCCCACCCCATCCCGCCTCACCCTCCCCAGGTTTGTGTCACTCTAGCTACTTGGACAGTCGCAGGGGCATACTTAAGTTAGTTACATCGGCCTGTGATAGGGACTGCCCTTTGAAATGTGTGCAGTTGGTGGCTACATACCTAAAGCCACCCCGCTAGGAGGGTTCACATATCCTCCCAGTCAAGGCCAATTTGTTCCATTTCCTGCAATCAATTCACACCTCCCAGCAAGCTGTCAGGTGACAGTTAGAGATTATCTCAGAAAGGGCTACTAGAAACCATAGGCAGGAAAATATCAACTTTCTTAAATGGCATTTTCAAAATAGTAATGTAAAAGCAGACTTGTTTTATCCAATTGCATTTTAAATTCCTATAAATTTGAGTCCTTGATTCATGGGTCTCTCTATTCCCAAACCAAAGTTAAACATTATAAAGTGTTTTAATGCAACCCAGTGATTTTCTATGGGTGAGCCATCCTTGTCACAGTGAAAAATTTCTTTGGCTATCACTTCCAGGACATATTAAACTTACGACAACCTGTCCTACCTTTGTAGTACTATGCACCCTGGCCTATGGGCTCCTAATGCCTACCTTAGGAGTGAGGTACCAATATTACAAAGGAAGGTTTAAGCCTGGCAAATAGTATATTTAGCCAGGTCAAATTTGCAGTGTAAAAACTGCACAGCTAGGCTGCAGCGACAGGCCTAGAGACATGTTTTCAGTTGTCACTTTAGTGGTGGCACAATAAGTGATGCAGTCTACTGGTGACATTTAACTTGCAGGCCCTCGGTACACAGAGTACCATTTATTAGACAAGTACAGGTAAGTTAAACATGCCAATCAGGGACTAGCCAATGCTAAACATTTTTAGGGTCAGGGCTAATACTCTTGAATCTGGATAGCAGCACCCCAGTGTTCAGAGTCTATACACCGTGGCCCCCTCCATTTCCGGTTCCTTTGGCCACAGAACGATCCACAGTGCTGTGTTGACCTACATTCTTCCCTTAGCTAAGCATTTAGCTCACATGTTGAACTAAGGCACAGTAGTATTTGGATGAAAGTGCTCATGTGTAAAGTGTTAAAATGTATTTATGAGCTCTCCGTATTTCTGGCATGTGCACATGTGTGAGGTAAAGTTTAAGAAAATGCCTTCTCAGATTAGGTTATTATCACAACCCTTTACCTGCCTGAATTAAATGATATTCATATGGTGACCGAATTCCTTTAGATTATATTAAGTATATAGGTATCTGTTTGCGGTCTACTATATTTTCAGTTTCTAAACCATTTCCTGACTCTTGGGTCCTTATGATATAAAATGTGCCATCTGACTACTTTGGCTGTACATACTACCATAAAGAATTGAACATGGGTGGAGGAAAGCTATAAAAGTAAATCCTCTTATCAGCCCAAGTGTTTAGATATTTGTTAAGAGGTATGTCATTTTTATGTGGACGTCAGAATCCTTTAGCAGGGCAAACCTAACAGATATGTCTGACTGGCAGTGTGATGTTAGTGGCTTCAGCTCGGTGGCATTAAAAATATCCTTGAAAAAGTTTCTAAGTCCCAGCTTTTTGGGTTAGGCTGGAGGAGGACACTCTTCATTGATCCAAGGACCCCAAGACCTCAGGGACACTACTTGGCTGTGAGGACTCACTCCAGGGGGAATCCACAAGCAGGGTCCAGGGCAAGTTTTATTTGGAACTGGAGCTGGGCTCTTTAGGGAGGTGTGCTTCTTGCAGCCATTGAGTCCCTGTAGCTTGTCGGGATGCTAGTCAACCAGCCCTTGAAGTCCACTCTTCTGTTCTGGGTTCAAGTAGAAGCAGGTCCAGTGCATGGCGTTCTTTCCACAGAATACATTAAGGGCAGACCTCTTTCTGAATTCCAAAGGGTCTCTTTTTTTCTGGCTTCCTCCGGTCCTGCAGTGTTCTGAGGGAAGGTAGGCAGGGGTGCCACGTTTATATCTACAACTAGCTTGGAGATGGCGGCGACTCCATAAACGATAAGGAGAAATTTCCCAGTGGCAATCCTACCAACTTTTCAGACTCCCCAAGATTTTGCAATTTTACAAAACCCGCATAATCTGCAGTTTTGTAAAAATCCCGCCATTTTTACAAAAGTGCCTGCAAAATATGCTTACAAAAACCCCATGGCGTTCACCCTCTCTTTACTGGCGCTGTGCTGCTGCTGAGCCAGTAAAGGTGGGGTGTGCAACAGGCCAGCAGACAGCAGTGTTGTTAAATTCATGCCGCCTGCCTTTGAAATGCACAGTGCGATTAGCCTGCAGCCCGACTGACACGTTTGTGTGCCCCTGCGAACTCTGCAGGTCCTTACAATACTCTCCTGCCCCCTACCCTCCACTGCATGTCTCTCCTCGAACACTAACCTCTCCCATGTCTCCTCATTTTTTTATATACCCTCAACCTTTGACCCTTCTCTACCGCCCCCTGCCCCCACCCGGCTCCCAGCCCCTGCTGCCCTGCACACATAGGTTGTCTGATGGCATAAAAAGTTTCATAATGTAATCTACTCAATTTGGCATCAGACACCCTCCATTTCCAGGCCCTGTGCTGCTGGAGGCCCACCCCATCCCGCCTCACCCTCCCCAGGTTTGTGTCACTCTAGCTACTTGGACAGTCGCAGGGGCATACTTAAGTTAGTTACATCGGCCTGTGATAGGGACTGCCCTTTGAAATGTGTGCAGTTGGTGGCTACATACCTAAAGCCACCCCGCTAGGAGGGTTCACATATCCTCCCAGTCAAGGCCAATTTGTTCCATTTCCTGCAATCAATTCACACCTCCCAGCAAGCTGTCAGGTGACAGTTAGAGATTATCTCAGAAAGGGCTACTAGAAACCATAGGCAGGAAAATATCAACTTTCTTAAATGGCATTTTCAAAATAGTAATGTAAAAGCAGACTTGTTTTATCCAATTGCATTTTAAATTCCTATAAATTTGAGTCCTTGATTCATGGGTCTCTCTATTCCCAAACCAAAGTTAAACATTATAAAGTGTTTTAATGCAACCCAGTGATTTTCTATGGGTGAGCCATCCTTGTCACAGTGAAAAATTTCTTTGGCTATCACTTCCAGGACATATTAAACTTACGACAACCTGTCCTACCTTTGTAGTACTATGCACCCTGGCCTATGGGCTCCTAATGCCTACCTTAGGAGTGAGGTAACAATATTACAAAGGAAGGTTTAAGCCTGGCAAATAGTATATTTAGCCAGGTCAAATTTGCAGTGTAAAAACTGCACAGCTAGGCTGCAGCGACAGGCCTAGAGACATGTTTTCAGTTGTCACTTTAGTGGTGGCACAATAAGTGATGCAGTCTACTGGTGACATTTAACTTGCAGGCCCTCGGTACACAGAGTACCATTTATTAGACAAGTACAGGTAAGTTAAACATGCCAATCAGGGACTAGCCAATGCTAAACATTTTTAGGGTCAGGGCTAATACTCTTGAATCTGGATAGCAGCACCCCAGTGTTCAGAGTCTATACACCGTGGCCCCCTCCATTTCCGGTTCCTTTGGCCACAGAACGATCCACAGTGCTGTGTTGACCTACATTCTTCCCTTAGCTAAGCATTTAGCTCACATGTTGAACTAAGGCACAGTAGTATTTGGATGAAAGTGCTCATGTGTAAAGTGTTAAAATGTATTTATGAGCTCTCCGTATTTCTGGCATGTGCACATGTGTGAGGTAAAGTTTAAGAAAATGCCTTCTCAGATTAGGTTATTATCACAACCCTTTACCTGCCTGAATTAAATGATATTCATATGGTGACCGAATTCCTTTAGATTATATTAAGTATATAGGTATCTGTTTGCGGTCTACTATATTTTCAGTTTCTAAACCATTTCCTGACTCTTGGGTCCTTATGATATAAAATGTGCCATCTGACTACTTTGGCTGTACATACTACCATAAAGAATTGAACATGGGTGGAGGAAAGCTATAAAAGTAAATCCTCTTATCAGCCCAAGTGTTTAGATATTTGTTAAGAGGTATGTCATTTTTATGTGGACGTCAGAATCCTTTAGCAGGGCAAACCTAACAGATATGTCTGACTGGCAGTGTGATGTTAGTGGCTTCAGCTCGGTGGCATTAAAAATATCCTTGAAAAAGTTTCTAAGTCCCAGCTTTTTGGGTTAGGCTGGAGGAGGACACTCTTCATTGATCCAAGGACCCCAAGACCTCAGGGACACTACTTGGCTGTGAGGACTCACTCCAGGGGGAATCCACAAGCAGGGTCCAGGGCAAGTTTTATTTGGAACTGGAGCTGGGCTCTTTAGGGAGGTGTGCTTCTTGCAGCCATTGAGTCCCTGTAGCTTGTCGGGATGCTAGTCAACCAGCCCTTGAAGTCCACTCTTCTGTTCTGGGTTCAAGTAGAAGCAGGTCCAGCACATGTCATTCTTTCCACAGAATACACTAAGGGCAGTCCTCTTTCTGAATTCCAAAGGGTCTTTCTTCTGGCTTCCTCCGGTCCTGCAGTGTTCTGAGGGAAGGTAGGCAGGGGTGCCACGTTTATATCTACAACTAGCTTGGAGATGGCGGTGATTCCATAAACGATAAGGAGAAAGTTCCCAGTGGCAGGTTGTATGTCAATACAACGCGGTGTTTACACCGCACTACCATTACAAAGCTGGTTTTACAACGCAAGTCGTTACCACGACTTGCGCTGTAGGGTGCTGGACTTAGGAATAGTAAGATTTACTATTCCAACACCAGCCTACGTACAGTAGGGAAGGTGTTGGAATAGTAAACCGACTATTCCTTAGCCTAGAGCGCCCTCCAGCGCAAGTCGTGGTAACGACTTGTGTTGTAAAACCAGCGTTGTAATGGTAGTGCGGTGTAAACACCGCGTCATAATGGATGTTCCCCCCAGTGGCAACCCTACCAACTTTTCAGACTCCCAAGATTTTGCAATTTTCCAAAACCCGCATAATCTGCCGTTTTGTAAAAATCCCGCAATTTTTACAAAAGTGCCTGAAAAATATGCTTACAAAAACCCCATGGCGTTCACCCTGTCTTTACTGGCTCCGTGCTGCTGCTGAGCCAGTAAAGGTGGGGTGTGCAACAGACCAGCAGACAGCAGAGTTGTTAAATTCATGTCGCCTGCCTTTGAAATGCACAGTGCGATTAGCCTGCAGCCCGTCTGACACGTTTGTGTGCCCCTGCGAACTCTATGGGTCCTTACAATACTCTCCTGCCCCCTACCCTCCACTGCATGCCTGTCCTCGACCACTAACCTCTCCCATGTCTCCTCATTTTTTTATATACCCTCAACCTTTGACCCTTCTCTACCGCCCCCCTGCCCCCACCCGGCTCCCGGCCCCCCAGCACCTGCTGCCCTGCACACATAGGTTGTCTGATGGCATAAAAAGTTTCATATTGTAATCTACTCTTTTTGGCATCAGACACCCTCCATTTCCAGGCGCTGTGCTGCTGGAGGCCCACCCCATCCTGCCTCACCCTCCCCTGGTTTGTGTCACTCTAGCTACTTGGACAGTCGCCGGGGCATACTTAAGTTAGTTACATCGGCTTGTGATAGGGACCATCCTTTGAAATGTGTGCAGTTGGTGGCTACATGCCTTAAGCCACCCCGCTAGGAGGGGTCACATATCCTCCCAGTCAAGACCAATTTGTTCCATTTCCTGCAAGCAATCCACACCTCCCAGCAAGCTGTCAGGTGACAGTTAGAGATTATCTCAGAAAGGGCTACTACAAACCATAGGCAGGAAAATGTCAACTTTCTTAAGTGGCATTTTCAAAATAGTAATGTAAAAGCAGACTTATTTTATCCAATTGCATTTTAAATTCCTATACATTTGAGTCCTTGATTCATGGGTCTGTCTATTCCCAAACCAAAGTTAAACATTATAAAGTGTTTTAATGCAACCCAGTGATTTTCTATGGGTGAGCCATCCTTGTCATAGTGAAAAATGTCTTTGGCTATCACTTCCAGGGCATATTAAACTTACGACAACCTGTCCGACCTTTGTAGTACTATGCACCCTGGCCTATGGGCTCCTAATGCCTACCTTAGGAGTGAGTTACCAATATTACAAAGGAAGGTTTAAGCCTGGCAAATAGTATATTTTGCCAGATCAAATTTGCAGTGTAAAAACTGCACAGCTAGGCTGCAGCGGCAGGCCTAGAGACATGTTTTCAGTTGTCACTTTAGTGGTGGCACAATAAGTGATGCAGTCTACTGGTGACATTTAACTTGCAGGCCCTCGGTACACAGAGTACCATTTATTAGACAAGTACAGGTAAGTTAAACATGCCAATCAGGGATTAGCCAATGCTAAACATTTTTAGGGTCAGAGCTCATACACTTGAATCTGGATAGCAGCACCCCAGTGTTCTGAGTCTATACACCGTGGCCCCCTCCATTTCTGGTTCCTTTGGCTACAGAACGATCCACAGTGCTGTGTTGACCTACATTCTTCCCTTAGCTAAGCATTTAGCTCACATGTTTGAACTAAGGCACAGTAATTTTATTTGGATGAAAGTGCTCATGTGCATGTGTAAAGTGCTAAAATGTATTTATGAGCTCTCCGTATTTCTGGCATGTGCACATGTGTGAAGTAAAGTTTAAGAAAATGCCTTCTCAGATTAGGTTATTATCACAACCCTTTACTTGCCTGAATTAAATGATATTCATATGGTGACCCAATTCCTTTATATTATATTAAATATATAGGTATCTGTGGCTGTATGATTGTACAACAGGATAATTTTGATCGCGGTACTCTACATCCCGGATTTTACAACGCAAGTTGTTACAACGATTTGCGTTGGAGGGCACAGATTGAGGATTATTCTAATTTTCTATTCCAACACCAGTCCACGTAACAGTAGGGAAGGCGTTGGATTAGAAAATTACAGTATTCCTTAACCAACAGCGCCACCCAGCGCAAGTCGTAGTAACGACTTGCGTTGTAATGGCAGCGTGGTAAATGTCGTGCGGTGTAAACACCGCGTTGTAAACGACGTTTACCGGTATCTGTGTGTGGCCTACTGTATTTTCAGTTTCTAAACAATTTCCTGACTCTTGGGTCCTTACGATATAAAATGTGCCATCTGACTATTTTGGCTGTATATGCTACCATAAAGCATTGAACATGGGTTGAGGAAAGCTATAAAAGTAAATCATCTTATCAGCCCAAGTGTTTAGATATTTGTTAAGTGTTGTGTTTTACTCAAGGTTTAAAGCATGCCATATCATCTGTTATTCAACCCACTTGTGACATTATCTCCACGGTATTCACTGGACCACTTGCTGGAAATAACATTGCCCAGTAACGCTATGGTGTCTCAGTACCTCACCGCCAATGTTTTTGTTGATCTGATAGACATTCTATTGTGCATCTCTGGAATTCAGAATTATGATAATTCATTCATGACTTAATTATGGCCATCCCCCATTCCTCTATAAACGCTGCAATCCCAAATAGAGGACAATGGAGGCAAAGGTGGGGCTCATTTGTTTTAAGTCATTTTTGCAAGCTGACATTATCTGCCCAATTTGACAATCTGCCACAAGAACAGAGCTCCATTCAGTGGTGCTGCTCTGTGTTGGTGTATAGGCTCCAGGATGGTGGTAACAAGTGTCACATCAGCCCCACCCCGGCGCGCTGACGTCAGTTTCCTTCTTTTCTGCGTGCAGCGCGGATCCGGATCGTGTCTCTGACTTGCTTTCAGGCCTTCTTTTCACGCTTTCGTGTTGAGGAACAGTGTGCACCTTCGGGCTTCAAGTCGTGTACTTCTTGTATGCGTCAGATGTCGGCGACGGACCCTCACCCTATTTGTATGTGGTGTTTGGGCGAGCACCATGATTCGACGGACTGCGACGCTTGCCAGCATCTGAAGCCGAAGTCCTGGCGGGAGCGCCTAATGAAACTACTTTCGGCCCGCTTGTCCAGATCGGTGTCATCACCGCGTCCGTCCCCTACCTCGGAAGGGTCCAGGAACAGCCGATTCTGACTACGGCATCGTCCTTCATCGAGACCCCATGGGCGTCGCTCGCCAACCGGTAAGTCTTACAGCTTTTCACCGAGGCCTGGTCCCCATTCTGCAGAGGGCGTAGGTTCTCCTCGGAACATAAGGCCTCGCTCGGAAGGGTCCAGGAACAGCTGATTCTGACTACGGCATCGTCCTTCATCGAGACCCCATGGGCGTCGCTCGCCAACCGGTAAGTCTTACAGCTTTTCACCGAGGCCTGGTCCCCATTCTGCAGAGGGCGTAGGTTCTCCTCTGAACATAAGGCCTCGCTCGTCGCCACCCTACCCACTGTTTCTTGGCAACGGGGCGACTACGGCCCAAATGGAGGCCTACGCTATGGCTTCTTTGGTCCCTCCTCCTCCTCTTCCTGAGACGTCCGCGGATCCCTTGCCACGTGCGGGGCCTTTTCGTGGAGTCACCGGCGGCTTCGACCCCGGCGCCGACGAGTTCGGCTTCAGGTCTTGGGGGTGTGGTGTCATCGGGGTGGGGCCCTACGGGGGTCCCCTCTTCAACCCACGGCGTGTCTGCCTTGCCGCAAACCCCAGAGGGGGTCCCTGTGGTGTCGCAGGAGGTCCCCGGGACACTCGGTTCGTCCCCAAGTCCCCCTCGGTCCTCTGGGCAAGCGACTGCCTTACCGGAGGCCGAGCCGATGCTGTTCCGCCGCCAACAGCTGTCCTCCTGGTGGCGCCGCTGGTGGTGGCTAAGGTCTGGGGTGCCTCCCCAGGTCCCTATCGCCCCACTAAGCAGGCGGCTGCCTCGTCGGTGCCTTTTCGGCGCTGTTCTTTAGCTGCCCTGGCTCTGACCCCGCCCCATTCTCCTAGGACGCAAGTGATGGTGGAGGTCGACTTGGTGACCGTGGCGGACTCCACGGCGCTGTGCCGGTGTCGGGTAATCGACTCGTCTCCAGAGGTCTCCTCCTCTCCGGAGGTTTGTAATCTCCTTGTCTCCTCTTCTCCGCAGACGGGACGCTGCGTTGTTGCTTTTTCCCTCGCGTCTTCCAGGAAGGGCTCTTTGCCGTCTCCGTGGCCACAGTCCCCGGAGCCTCTCTTCCGCAACTCGCTGTTGGTTGCTCCACGGGCTTCCCCACCTCCCCCGGATGCCCCTCAGGCCCCCCACTCGTCCGTGGATCTTGCGCCATTCAGGGGCTGGCCGCTTCTTCCTCCTGCTGGACACGGGGCTGCACAGCTTAGTTTACAGCCGCCGCCCACGTAGGAATTGCTCTCTTCCCCAATACGCCCTACGGAGGCGAGTGCAGCATTTGTCCGGGCCAATATTCATGGCCGTTGGCATTTTGCAAATGGGCGACCTCGTCACCCCATTCCCTACAGACCATTTGTTGGAAGTTCTCCACCAGGGCTCTGGTGGAAGGGAACTGCTTCTTCCATTCGAAGCTTTGCTCCACAATTCTCTTCTGGAGGCCTGGGGGTGTCCTGCCACGGCTGATCCGGTGCCTCAGCCGCTCCTTCACCACCACCGTCCAGCTCCGCGTGACTCAGTCTGCCTTTTTTTCCACCCTTCTACCCGGGGCCCTCTTCTGCAGACTGCTTTTCCTTCCGTGCCTTTGGTGTTGTTTCCTCCATCACGGGAGGCCAGGTGGTTGGATTCATGGGGGCGTAACATCTTCGCTTCATCTAGTGCTGCTTTTTGCGCGCTCAACACACTTTGTGTATTGGCCAGGGCTACCTCCAGCTTGTGGGATTCCGTGGAATCCCTTCTGTCTTGCGCCTCCCATGAAGGTGTCCGCTCTTATCTGCGGCACCATGTGTTGGATGGCGGGGATTTGGCCGCGTTTATTCTCCGTTCGGCCTTGGATGTTTCTGATGCTCTCGGCTGCGCTATGGCAAGTTCCGTGGTTCTGAGCCGCCATGCTTGGTTGCGGGATGGCGTTTTTCCAGAGAATATTAGGGAGCGTCTGGTTGACCTGCCTTTTGATGGGGTTCTTTTGTTTAACACTCAGCGAACTCCGCCATTCAGCGGCTCCTTGTGGGGCTCCGTCCTCCTCCCCCTCTGTAAGCTTAGCTTGTCGGTCCTCCGATGCTTTATGGGAGGCGTTATCCCACCCCTTTTTTCTAGAGTCTAGTGTTTAGATGACCCCTCAGTACTGTTGGCTGCTGGTACAGCCCTTTTTTGGCTTTGTGGTTTTTGGCTGTTGGTTTGACACATGGCCCAACCTGGGTCCTCAGGTTGGGCCATGTGTGTATTTTTTGGCTGATTACTAAGAAGTCTGTGGTACTTCTGCAGGTCCTTTATGTTCTTGTACTCTGCTGCGGGATTTTTTCCCTAAGAGGTGATCTCTTTGGGACGTGTCATAACCGAAGTGGGGTACTTGTAGCTATTGTATAGCTCTGTCCTGAGCTGTGAGGGTGTGGACATCCTTTTTTGGGTTCCTCGACCTTCCTGGCATCACTGTATACCTCAGGTGCGGTCTCTTTTGTCTTGGCGCAGCTTGCGCTGCTCCAGGTTCTGTCATTCTCAGTATCCGCTACATCGCTAGACCGGTATTGGCATGCCGTCTGCGGCATCGCGTTTGGGTGTTTCCGCCTTCTTGTCCGGTGTTTCGGCCTGGTCCTCTGTATTGTGTTACAGGGGGGCTAGGATTTCCCTAGTATTTTTCTGTGTTCTGGTTGACGGCTTAGTTCCATCCTACGTATTTCTCCTCTTTCTCTACTGGCTGGTCCCACTTCTTTTCGTGGGTCGGGTTATGGAACGGTCCTCCTTTGGCGGTTTTTCTGTATTTCTCTGGCCTCTGCCTGCGTCTTGTGCTTGGTCTGTTCTAGGCGCAATGCTTTATTATATTCGCCAGTTGCCGGCTGCACACGCCTTCTCATTGTGGTCCACCACTGTGGACCTTGGCATGTATCGTATCGCACACTTATATAGCGCAGACTGTCACCCTACGGGTATCCTGGCGCTTAAAAACCTAGACAGATGGAGTCAGCAGAAACGGGCCTGATTATGGGGAAGCAATGCTCTCAGTTCTTAGGAAATAGCCAGGTCTTCAAACTCTTTCTGAAGCACATCAGAGAGTTGGCTTGCCTGATGTTCTGGGGCAGCTCATTCCAAAGGCGTGATGCTACTGTGCCAAAAGCCCTGCCTCCCACCCTGGATTTCTTAAATCTTGTAGTTGTTACCAGATTTACACTGGACGAGCGAAGGTGCCTGATAGTCTTGTACCAGGTAAATCTTTCTTGCATAGATAGAGGGCCCATACTGTGCAACGCTCTGTTTACAATGCATAGAGATTTAAAGCTAACTCTGTCCCTAATCGGCAGCCAGTGAAGATCTCTCAGAGCCATTGCGGTAGAGGAGCTACGCTGCCTGTAAAGTGCCAGCTTTGCTGCTAAAGCCTGTACTCTTTGCAACCCCTGCAAGATATATTGTGGTGCGCCCAGATACAGGGAGTTGCAATAGTACAGTCTACACATAATTATGCCCCTCACCACCAGGGGTATAGCCTCACTGGGTAGAAGAGGAAGAATCTGTCGAAGTGCTTTCAGCAGAGCAAAGCAGACACTGATTGTTTTGTTGGCCTGAGATATCATTTGAAGATTTTCATCAAACAATACACTCAGGTTGCGTACTGTTTTGACTGGGACCAGGGGATCAGCCCCGGGGGAAAGCCTAAACCAGCACAGTAGGAGCTGTGTCATTTTAGCGGCAGAGCAGTATACCACCTCCGTTTTCCCCCCATTAAACTGCAAAGAGTTTACTTTAAGCCAACCAGAGACCCGACGCATGCATTCCTGGAAGGTGTCCATAGGCACCTCATGCTTCCCTTCCAGGGAAAACACCAGTTGAATGTTGTTAGAACTGGCTATTTCTGGTAGGCTAAGGCTGACGCCAAAGCCAGGCAGAAACCACCATTCTAGTCAGGGCAAGGGAGTCACACGCCAAGATAACCCCTGCTCACCCCCTTGGTAGCTTGGCACGAGCAGTAAGGCTAAACTCGGAGGCAATGTGTAAAGCATTTGCGCCAGCACACAACAGCAACAACATACTAGGCACACCACAAAAGGAACTCCACACAAGGTTATATAGAAATAACTTCTGTATTGTCAAAATCACATCAGATAGAAATCACACATGTACATTGTGCCAACTGGCACGGGCAATATTCACAAGGGATTATCCACAAGACAGGGCCACATGGGCCACTGTCAGGATCAATACTTTTAGAAATAGAAATACTGTCAGAAATTAGAATAAAAGGATATAAAATCACTGTAGCACAAATTAGCAAGTATAGCACGCAACCAATAACTACTGGTAACAGGTAAGTACCACCTACGCAACCCTAACCACCTTAGGAGAATGTCACGCAGGGGACCAGGACCTTACTAGGACCACCTGTACTGGAAAGAACAACCACCTAAGAATAAAATACATTTAGGGGTATCAGCAAGAACACATTACACATGATGCATCAAACATTCAGAGGTGTAGGGTAAAGGTAAACACATGATGTATAAAAACACATTCAGCGGTGTAATAATAAGGCACATGATGCATCATAAACACATTCAGAGGTGCAGGGAAGGAAAAACACATGATGCATAAAACAACACATTCAGAGGTGTAAAATCAAGGGAGACACATGATGCATAAAAACATTCAGAGGTGCCAGAACATAACTCAATAGCGCAACAAACACATGATGCCTAAAAACATTCAGAGGTGTAAGATCAAGGTGCGTAATCATATTAAATGCATTACATTTCCTAGCACCACATCACATTGCGCAAACCTCACATTAGGCAATTACCATCACATAGATAATCACATTGCACCTAAATAAAATCACATACCAGCCCCCATCTAATAAAGGGACTAAAGAGCCCTGTGTCCCGAATGTCAGGGCGCGCTGCCTTGCAGCACCAGTCAGGGGTGCGCCACTGGCGCAAAACCTAACCGTTGCAGGTGCCCACCACTTGCTGGGCACCTGGGAACACCAACAGGACCTAAACGTTGCAGCTGGCACTAAGTGCTGCGCAGCTGTAGAAGGCCTGGCACCACTGTGCCATCTCTGTCCCACACAGGGACTGTCTCTCCAATTGCGCCTAAACGGTGCAGCTGCCCACTAATTGCTGGGCAGCTGGAGACAAAACTGCGACAGGGCCCTCGGTAGCCCTTCAAGCCAATTGCGCCCGCTGCTGGAGCACACAGGCTCTGACGCCAACACATGCCCCCAACTGTTGGAGCCACACAGGCTCTAAAACAAATATGCCCCTGTAGGTTGGAGCGATGGGGGCTTTAAGCAACACATGCACACGTCCCTCGTGAGGACCCTAAAATCACTGTGAGCCTCGTTGGAGCCTTCGGGCTCGAGTCATCAATTATGCCCGTTAGAGCACTCAGGCTCCACAAACAATCATGCGGTGCTCGATAAGGGGGAAAGCTGGCCCCCTAAACACTGCCTCTTACAAAGTCAATATGCCCCTAGGTGGAGCCCGGCGGGCTCAGTACCAATGTGGGGGCGGCCCACTGCCATCCGGGGCCGCCCTGACTCTGTGCCCCACGTAGGAGCGGACCGTAAACAACAACATGCCCAGCGGCCTCTTCTACTCACCAGGCTGTAGGGCACTCCAGCGGCAGCACTTCCTCAGCGCGGCGGCACACGGGGCTCCCTCCACGCAACGGGAACCCCACAGGATCCATCGCCAGCCTTCCGGGTCGTCTTCTACCATAGGGGTAAGCACTGAGCCAATCCCAACGCGGCTCACGAGACGAGCCCCCCTATGATGCTGCACTTCTCTGCGCTGGGCCAATCCTAGCGCGTCTTCACCGGGGCAGTCTGCAGCGAAGCACCAATCAGAGCGCAGCTTCTCCCGTCGAGCCCCCCAGAGCGAGCCAATCACAGCGTGGCCGCTCCAACGATGAACGCGGCCCGGGCCGATGGCGGTGATTCGTCCTCAACAGTTTCAGGTCCCGGGCAGCGGCGGTGAATAAGCGGTACGGCGGGCCCCATGAGGGATAGGCTCCCTCGTCCTCAGCAATGCACTCAAAGCAGGGTTGACACCTGCGTAATTACAGTCCGACATAAGCGAGGTGGGCTCTCGCAATATAAATAATTACCGAAGCGGAGTGACACCCACAACGATCCCACGAGGAGAGGGGGATTCCCTCAGCCAGGGCTACAGCGACGCGCTGCTCAGCCCCCAGGCTCTCTCTCTTTTTCTCAGGGAAGTTAAATCCAAGCGCCCAAGCCCAAAAATAAGGCGCAGGAAGGCTGTAATAAAGCCTTGGCAAAACCAAAGCAATTCAAAAAGGTATCAACAGTCCTGGAGATCAAGGCATGGAGCAACAGAGCTCCCAGCAAGGAAAATCCTCCAGGCATCCAGGGGCTGGGCAGGGCCCAGGGATTCCCCTGGGCCCAAGGAGCAGCACGCCCCTGGCAGGATTCAAGTTAGAAACAAGAACATTTTTTAGAGTGTCACAGCACCCTTTTTATACCCAAAAAAGTCTTTGAAGTCTTTGTGCAAGTGGGCCCTGAGCCCGGTCTAAACCAGTTCTTGGGTGTTGCTGGAGCCCTTGGGCTTCCTGGCTTCCTTCTTTCTTTCAGTATCAGGGACAGAGGTGACAGTCGCCCAGCGGGAGGTGGAGCCAGCATTGTGGTCAGGCAGGCACAGCCCTATTCACTCCCTGGTGCTATCTCCTCCCACTTCCCTGGCAGCAGATGCAGCCTTTCATCCACGGGCTGACTCAGACAACCTCCTGGGGGCTCTCCAGCCCCTGTCACCCTCAAACCAGACAGTCAATCCACAAGCAGGCCCAGGCACTCTTGGGCCAGGCTCACCAGCCAATCACACGCCAGCCACAGACTACACAAATATGCCAACTTCTAAAAGTGGCACTTCTACACTAGATACAATGATGCTGCATATACCATTGCGCAGCATTCAATCTCACGAGTTCGTACATACCAAACTCGACCCTGAACTCCCCACACATCAGGAACTACCATGGGCATACATATTCCCCATTCATTCCTATGGGAGGGCAGGTCACTCACCACACATACACAGAGAGCTCACGCACTTTACACTGTACCACAGTGAAAAAGTGCGCAAAGGCCTAAAATCACCAACACCAGGTTCCAGAAACAGGCTAGGAAAAAGCAAAAGGTTTCGGGGTGAACCTGCAAAAAGGGCCAGGTCCAACAAATGTTGTCAGCATAGTTGACCAAGTCAATCCCATATGATTTTATAATGGGATTCAAGGGGCACAGGTATATATTGAAGAGGATGGGGCTTATTGCCGAACCCTGTGGCACTCAGTGACGAACCGAAGACTTGGGAGAGGCAAACGGTGTCATGGTTACAACCTGTTGTCTTTCTGACAGGTACGATTGCAGCCATTTCATGGCTCGACCTTTCAGACCCAGTCTCTCCAACCCTCCTATCGACACTGCATGGCTTACCGTGTCGAATGCCGCTGACATGTCCAGTAACACTAACACCGATGAGTTACCATTGTCGGATTGCATTTGCAGATTATCCAACACGGTTGCCAAAGCAGTTTCCGTCCCATGACCTGGGCAGAAGCCAAACTGATCCCTGTCCAGTAAATGGTTATCTTCGAGATAACTTGACAGAGACTTGCTGACAGCCTTTTCCAAGATTTTTATAGGATAAGGCAGGAGAGATATAGGCCTGAAATTAGCTGGATTTGTTGGGTCCAGAGAGGATTTCTAAAGCAGGGAGGTTACCACTCTCTGCTTCCATACCTCTGGGACCACTCCTTCCTCCAAGGATTGGCAGCAGATCAGTCGCATCCATGGGAAAACTTCTGGTCCATACTCCTTCAAAATCCTATGAGGAAGGGAGTCTAGGGGGGACCCGGAAGATACACTTAGAGTAAGGCTTTTGAAAAGCTCTTCAGTGAGAGGTTGAAAACACTCAATAGATGTTTCTACCCGCGGTTCCTCCTCTACTATCTGGGATAATGCATCCTGACTGCTGGCATTACCCAGATCAAGCCCCCCAACAATTTTGGCAATCTTTTCATCAAAGAAGATGGCAATTTCGTCACAAAGTGTTTGTGATGCAACCACCCTATTGCCCGTGCAAGCAGGGCTAGAGAGGTCTCTTATGATACTGAAAAGAGCTTTTGTACTGTTAGGTTCTTGTAATATAGAGCTGGCATAGAAGAGAGCTTTCGGCGTGGCAATGGTCCCCTTGTATTGAGCCTGCGCTAGTTTCAGCAATTTCCTATCAGGTTCTAGGTAGGATCTTCGCCACCTCCACTCTGCCTGTCGGCAATCGTTTCGCAGCAATTGCAGCTCCTCACTAAACCAGGGAGCTGAAGATTTCCTTCTATTCTTTATCCTTTTCATGGGGACATGTCTGTCTAGAATATTAGAAATATGATTACAAGTCACCTGGAACGAAAAGCCTCTGATTGGGAAATATTGTGTCTGTTGTATCTTTTGGCAATTTAGCCCAATCTCTTCCCCTTCGGTAGGTCACTGGACAGTTGTTATTATTAATGTACTTGGGTATAGTAATCCTGAAATGGATTAATGAATGGTCAGTCCAGCTTTGGGGCAATATACCAATCATCTCCGTCTCAGTCTGTAGTGTGTTTTATCTAGGTACCTGAATCAATATCCTATTCTTTGCCCTTGTCCGGTTATAAATCAATAATATCCCTACAACGGCATAGAAACCCTTTTCATAATTCTGTCATAGCGCATGCTGTCACATTAAGCAAGCCTATTCCTCCAGCCCCCTAGAAAGCACACTGAGTTCTTAAACAAATCCAAGCCTCCAGCAACCTGGGAAATCCCCGCTGCTTTGTTTTGATTTCGTCCGAGAACTCCTGTAAAGCACTGTAAGAACGACCAGTTCTTAGTGACATCTTTATTGACGTCATATGTCCAGCCTTACGTCAAACCCGGCACCTTTCAGGTATAAATATACCAACGTTGCCTTAAGCAAACACACGGTGGTGATGAATCTGGAGCAGCTACTACTTGCCCGAGAGCCCAGCTGATGTGAGAGCCCACGGACGCTGCCCCTCCCTTTTGACGCGCTGAGAAAGACGCTGTCTTTTCTCTTGCCGAGAAATCCAGCCTCCGGCGTTTCCAGCTTACCCTTGCGGGTGACTGGGATACCGAGTCCTGGGAGAGAGATACCAGCCCTCCTGCCTTCTAATACCCAGGTACTGAACTGACTAAACCCTTCCAGAGAATTCTTGAGTCAGATTCTTGGCAAAACAAACTTAACTTAAACTGCTACTTACTTACTCCTTCCCACGTATTAGGCTTAGGTCAGGTACACCGGGGTAGGCGTAGTTAGAAGCACCAGTTGAATAGGATTAGTCAATGTATATATGTATGTATCTATTTTATCCATTTTAAAGTATCATATGGCTAAGAAACCATATCAATGCTTTTACAGTATTATTTCATAATCCTGCTTTTACTGTATGCACTTTACTTAACTATAAGTATTGCAATTGTAGCAATTCATTTCTCTTGTATGAGGAAAGAGACTGCTCAATAAATAACACCTTTTATTGAAAACGCCCGTCTCTCTTTTTCTCTGCAATCTGGTGAAACTAAGTATGCACCTTTGACTGAGTGAAATAGCTGTCTTTTGTTTTCACACCACTCTAGAGATATACTCTTATTCACGGAGAGCAAAGTTGTCATGTTTTATGGTTGTCAGAAACTAAATCCCTTCTTGTCTATCCAGGGAGGTTAAACTCCTCCTCGCTTATTCGAGAAAGTTTCTAGTGAACTCTGAGCTAGCTGGCAAACACTTAAGTCTAATATAGTCAGTAGAGACCTAGTTAACCTCAGTCCTACGTCTACACTGCTGAATATATTATTCCAATGCGCAGAGCCTATTGGGACTATAGGAACTACACTACATGGCGCCCAACGTTTGGTAAGGCGATAAATCTAACGCAAGACGTTAGAGTAACTCAGTCGTGCTTTTTCACACAGACCCTTTCTCCCGTAAATACTCCAAAGACGTCTGGAGTGGGTCAAAGGTTAAAATCCGCCGGAACTTACTAGGAAGAGATTTCTATGTATAGTTTTTGGTTTATTTAACGTTGAAGGATACAGTGTTCCAAAATATTGTGCACCTAATCTTTGTTTCCTTGAAAACTTAATCTGCAACAAAAAACCTTCCTGTCAGTAAAATGTCAGACGGTGAAGAAGATAGGGAGGCAGCTAGAATAGCAGCTCAACTCCTAGCGGAAGACACAAGTCTCCTACAGCAAGACCCGGATGCAATACTCATCCCGGTCAGCATAAGAAAAACTATAACTCTTAAACTAATAGAAAATGGACTGACATCGAGAGGTGGTACAGTCATATTCGTAATTGAGGCACATGAATATCGGCAGACAGAGGTATTCGATTCATGGATAAACTTTCCAGCAGCAAACGCTGTCACACATGAATTCCACTATTACAAAGTGGAGGAACCACCGGATATCTACACTCCTTTCGAGGAGGTGGAAATCCCATTAAAATACCAAGAGCACCTGCTCTGGTTTAAAGGCGCCCTAAAACATAATAATCACATCACCAGGCTCGGTCCAGTAGGTAGACCAGGAGCAACGTGGCCGGTTCTAGCCAGCTACACACCACATCCCGACATCGAAAAAATGTCAATACCAGAACTTTTGGTACAGTTAAAACAACTGATTAAAATACATAGACAATTAGTCCAATATGTAATGCGGACTTCAACAGTCCAACCAGCTATTAACATTCCACAGCTGACCCCTCATCAGGGAAACACAAACAAAATTACACCACAGAACATACAGTCATGTCTGGGTAAAGTACCCGCAAAACGGGAACAAATTCCATTCTGGTTAGCACAAATCGCTCAAATAGAGGCAGTATTTCCGGATACTACCCCTACTGAGAAACACAGAATTCTGACTATCTGTCTTCCAATCGGGATCGCACCACATGTGGAGGACTGTGACACTTGGGGCACAGTCTTTGCTTCCATTTACACAAAAACACATGGTGTTCCGTCCATGGCGGTAATACCCGATGTGCTAAGACAGATTCAAAATGAATACGGTCCAGAACCTGCTTTAACTCTGGGTATGAAATTACTGAAAGACTTCAAGCAGGTCTCAGCTTTATTATTATCTAACATAAAAGGAGAAGCAGCATCTGTGGCGATCCGCCAGAAATTGAAAGAAACAGATATAGCAGAACAACCATTTGAACTTGCCAGAATCATACAAAAATCCTATGAAGAACTAGGAAGAGATAGTTTGGGTGGGAAACCAGTAAAACCCCAACTAACTGAAAATCCTGAAAAGATATTTATTAAAAATAATCTAAACACTCCAAAAAAAAGAGCTGGGATGGAAATAAACAAACCACTCCCAAAGAAAAAAGATTCCAGTCCAGAGGAAAGTCTCCTCGGCGGAGAGAAAGATGTCCGGACCAAGGACACAAGTCTCCCCAGAGGGAGCCCTCTGAGAAAAGATACAACCTTAGAAATAGGGATAATTTGAAAAAACCTGATAGATATCAAGATATTGATGCACGTCCCTCTCGATCTTTTCAGACTTCCTCGCAGAAATCGGAAAGAAGAGGACGGTCAGAACACAGGGAAGAGCACGTCAAGTCCAAAGACTAGGAACCTGCTCATCAAAGTAAAAAACTACAATTTCCAAAAAAGAAGGTAGCCAGCATTAAAATAGTCAAACATGCCGAGGATCCTGAGGACACAGCTGAAAAACGGAGAGTGGGCTCAGACAATGCTAGACAGCGCAGCAGAAGTGAGCATAGCTCGCAAGATCCTGATGAATCATCTGGAGACAGTGGACACGAATGAATACATTCAGGTGGAAACTGCAGATACCAGAGTTAGCAAACCTCATAAAATATACGAAATAACATTACGTATAGAGGGAGATAAGACTAGGAAAATAAGGGGTCTATTTTGGGATAACCTCTCCAAAGGCTATGACATCCTTTTAGCTGAAAAAGACTGGCCACCGTAGTTTGTCAGGGAGTGCCCTCATGGCGAAGAAATGATTATGCCTGCCTTCTCAAATCACATTCCAATTCATAAAAAATATACACTTGCAAGAAAGTGGGCAGTAGCCCAAGCTCCTGCATTATATAAAAACCATGTTGGATGGGATGAGGACTCCTCACAAAATCCATTTTTAAAATCAACCAACTGCACAAAGGCAGTACCCAATTAAACAAGAAGCTAAAAAACAGGTCAGGGAGATCTTAGATCAACTTCAATACCAGGGGGTGATTGAAACAAATGAATAACCCTTTGTTTCCTGTCTCCAAGCCAGACGATTCATATCGTCTAGTTTTGGACTACAGACACCTTAACTCATGTTGCAAAACCTTTGCAGTACAAAACTCACATAGTGCAGCACTAATGAATAACATCGTGCGCAAAAAATACAAAACAACATTAGACATCTCTAATGGATTCTTTTGTCAAAACATTGCACCTGAAAGCAGGTATTTGACCGCTTTCTCAATAATGGGCTCGCAGCGAAATTCTGTCGACTCCCACACGGGTTCAAGAACAGCCCAGGATTATTCTCAGCAAGAGTAACAGAGTTACTACAAATGTATGATGATGAGGCATTATCTTATGTCGATAACATCTATCTAACAGATGATGACTTGGATACTCACTTGAAAAGAGTGAACACCATAATACTTGGGTTCGCAGCAGAGGGTTACAAATTCAACTTTAAAAAGTCACGAATTGCCCATCTAACTGTCCTGTTTTTAGGATATGAATTATCAAGTGAAGGCAAAAGCCTGGCATACAATTTCTTAGAGAAATGTGCTGTAATCCAAGCACCAAGAACGCTGAAAAACTTACAATCAATTCTAGGTTTCCTGAATTTTGGAAGAAATTACATTCTAAATTATGCAGAGAGGGTTAAACCTCTCTATGAACTAATAAGACCAGATTTTAAAACAATCAATCGGACTCAAAAACACACAGAAATTTTGAGATCATTACAAACAGACATGTTAGCTAAAACAAAATTGCAAACACGCGATAACACTCGCAACCTTGTAATCCAAGTCATCCCAGGAAGATGCGGATTCACATACCTGACCTCTAATGAGGGAGAAACAGTACCAATAGCATACAAATCACATTTGTACACAAAAGCTGAAATGAAATTTAGCTCAACGGAAAAAATTCTAACTGCGGTTCAGACTGCGGTAGCAAAAGAAAGAGCCCTAGCACAAGGTAAACGAATAATCATCGTTACACCAGTACCAGCCCTAGAAGCGGTAACAAAGGCAAGCATTCCAAATGCTAAAGCGCTACATCCGAGATGGATACAATGGGTTAATTCTCTTGCTGCAACAGACGTGGTCTACGAATTTGATCCTAATTTAAAAACACAAGAATTTCTCCAATATGAATTTGAATGTCCTCTGCCGACCGAAATCCTGCCCCTTGAACACTACGGCTGTATAATATATACAGACGGATCAGCACAACCCGCAGTTGGGGGTAAACAAGCTTACAGTGCTGCGTGCGCGATTGTTAAAGGCCGTTGGCACGAAGGAAAATAGACCACTGGTCACTAAAACACAATCTCTAGGAGATTGTACAGCTCAGCGAGCTGAACTACTGGCTTTTAAGATGGCGCTTGAAAATACTGATCGCGAATTCCCCACACTTATAGTGTGCGATTCGTATTATTGCGTTCAATCTTATAATGAATACTTGCAGAATTGGGTTCAAAATGGTTTCAAAGATGCAAAGGGTGGCACAATCAAGCATAAAACGCTTTGGGAACAAGTAGTTCTTTTACAAAAGGAACTACAAAAGACTCACGTGATACATACACTGAGTCATCAACGTGATGGCATTCACGTTGCAGGGAATTCATTGGCTGATGAGGCCGCGAAGGCAGCTGTGCAAACGGCTTCCGTAGCTGCCATCACCCGGTCAAAAACAAAAATAGACAGCGACATGTTACAAGCTGTCAGTGCTACAGTAAATAATGCGATAGAAACACTCCCGAAAGGCTTTCCAGTAAAATACTCATACATAACTGATGGGAATAAGGTTCCATTTGCTCGAATCCCTGGAGTGGGGGATAGGGCAATTCCAAACATGGAACATAGGTTAGGACTAATTATAGCGGCACACGAAGGGCTCGCCTCTGCACACGCTGGTGTCTCTGCCACAGTATCATTATTAAAACAGAGATACTGGTGGCCACAAATGAGAAGGCAAACTAGGAACTATGTTCTAGATTGTAAAATATGGCAAAAAATGAAAGTTTCAACGGTAAAAAGACCAGCACAGACGCCCCTTCTGATCTCAGATAAACCATTAGCGTGTGTTTACCTGGACCACTGTGGTCCCTTACAAAGGGATGGCAACTATAAATACATCATGGTCGCAGTGGACTCCTGCACGAGATTCATTTGGATGTGGCCCCAGCGCTCGGCTGACGCCAGAACTGTTATAAAAGATTTGCGAGTCTTTATCGGCACATACGCAATTGGCATGCTACACTCTGACCAGGGTCCTGCTTTTAGCTCTCGAGCTTATAAGGAGGCCATGACCAGCATGGGCATTGCATTGCGGTATTCTTGTCCCTTCCATCCTGAGGGAAACGGGCTTGTGGAAAGAAAAAACCGAGACATAAAGCAATCTATAACGGCTAAGGTATTAGGTTCGGGGGCTGGGTGGGTCAAACATTTAATAAGTGTCCAACGTAGTCTTAATAATCTGCCAAGAAATTCTCTAAAAGGTTTCAGTCCGTACGCGCTATTGTTCGGGACTAGAATGCATATCCAGGACCTCGATTGTCAAACTTCAGTGGTAGAAAGAAAATGCTTTGATATCAAAGATCGTTTGGCTATTTTACAGGACTTAAACGAAACAAGAAAAGACCTGAGCAACATGAAGTTGAAACAACAGCCAACAGCCACTGAAGAGAAACCACCTGTCCCAGCAAGGCCTGTCTGGATTCCAAAGATTGGGGATCTGGTCAGAGAGAAAATCGCGGTGAAGAAGGAATTTGGGCCTTCTTACAGAAAAGCAGTACCTGTCTTAGCTGTCATCTGAACTAGATCAGTTGTACTACCGCCCCTTGCTGGTAAAAAGGAGAACCGAGTTGTATCCATCGACCTGGTTAAACCACAACCATGTGGCCAATAATAAGTAGTAGGCCAAGTGGACTCCCAAGAAGTAGCAGAACACCAAAGTTTGCTACAAATCAAGAGGTTCAAACTGAGAGACTAATAACATTTGATAAACCTACAGTGAATCAACAAGGACTATGCAACAAAGCCATGGAACTTATGCCTCTTGAAACCCAAATTGTAACAATTCGTCAAGAAACACCTGTCTACAACGATGTAGCCACAGACTATACTAATAAAACAAAGAAAAATCCAGAAGCAATTCCAATAATTGACAGAACTGCGTCAGGCTACTTCATCAACTTTGATGACTTTTCTGAGGATCCGAGCGAACCTGAGAAACAGCCAACAAAAACAAAAACTTTTAAAGACAAAACTAAAGAACTCTTTCATCAACTAAAAGAAACCTGTCTGATTTCCCCATGGATTGGAATTTGGGTGTACTTTTCCTCCTGCTTTGGCTCATCATGGTGCTATGCTTGGGACACTTCATTGAGGGAAAATATGTTACAATGGACACAGCAAGCCAGAACATCAAACTGGTCCTAAAGCCACACAAGTCTTCACACATCGAGAAAAGAGAACTTTCTTCAGTAAACTTCACAGCCAATCCATTACCCGGTGGGGTAGCATGGGACAAAACAGATTACGATATATATGGCCCGGTAGAGCTCTTGAAGTATCCTCATCAATTTAAGGTTTCATTAAGTGAGTTTGTAAAACCGAGTACATTCTCTGATGATTGGGACTTTGAAAGTATTAATGATATGATGTCAGACTTGGTTATGTCAGCAAAATTTACAGAACATGATTATTTACAAGGTTCATCGAATTATGATCAGATGTACTGCTACAACCACTATGGTAACCATTATTTGCATAAATCTGCTCAGCCTAGAAATGTTTTAAATTATAATCAATGGAAACATTGTGCAACTCCACCAAAAGGTAGTTCAAAAACATTCTATGAGAAATTCCCATACTTCTCAGGGTTTAACACAAGTGAAGCAGAAACATTTTATTTCAAATTGTTAAATACGACAGGAATGGAAACCATGCTAACTAATACAAAATTAATCTATTCAGAATCATTTTATGAAAAAATGAATACATTTGTTTTTGATTTTTGGAAAAATAACATTGAAACGAAAACAATCTGGGGTACTAAAGACTGGCAAGTCCAAGGTATAGAATCATAATTCAGAGCCTGCATGATCCCAGAACAAATTATATTTTTGAATGACACAATTCAACAAACAACCTGTCTTGGCCTAGCCAAAATTAAAGACTTAAACAAACCGTCTATTCCAAAGCCAACACCTGACAGTAATAGCACTACAGATGTTGAGATAGACGTATCCCATATTTTTAACCAAAACAGAACTCATCCTGATTGGAAGAAATGGTTGATCTGGCCCACAGACACAAATAACTGTCAAGATAGATTCCTGAACAAAATACAGGGGTTCAAATTGACCAGGCCAGACCCTAGATACTCCCAGCGACAACATCCAGGGATTGTAACAACATACAGTGTAGGAAAACTCTGCCTTGAATGGCTACATACATCCACACTGGCAGAAATTAAGCAACACTTAACTTTACTTAAAGAAGGTGCTGACTTGCGTGATTTCATTATGGGACCGCGCAAACAGCGTCAAAAACGTTTCATAGCGGCCTCTATATATGCAGCTTATAACGAAGTTTGGAAAGAAACTCAAATTAAAACAGCAGAGAAAATACGGGAAATTGACCGTATTAATTTGGAAAAATCACTTTCTGTTGTGGACAATGGGTTAATGACTCTGTCTTCCAGAATATATTCACTGGACAGGATTGTATCATCTGCAATCGATATAATAGAACAGGACATGCTAATGTTACAACATGGTCAGTCCCAATTGCGTTCTATTGTACAGCTTGGCTGGACGTTACAAAATCTGCGTTCAGGCTACGTGCCTTGGCGTTTAATCAACACAACGTCACTATTCGCTATCTTTAACCTTACTGATATACAAATCAGCTTGGCACAAAAGGGTGCAGAATATACAATTCTGAGCATTGAAAAACTTGAGAGATTACCATTGACAATGTCAGAACGATCTGTCATTGAATGGATAATACACGGGATAATAACTATTCCGATAACAATTTTCCAATTTCGATACTGCCAACAGTATATACAGGCAGGCCAGTATGAAAGGTTGGGTAAAGGATACATCAAGTCAACATGGAAATTACCTTACACTCACACGTGTTATAGTGAAAAAGGACAGAATGTATTTCTTAGTGGTGATAATTGTGAAAAGTCACTAAGTGGTACACTTCTGTGTCAGGGTATACATCTACATGGGGCCTGTGAGGGGACTTCAAATAACCTTTCGTGTCACCAGCTTGGTACACCTGCAACTCGAATAGAGCCATTCTTTAGACGGCTTTCAAACGGGAGCTACATTCTAATAGTGGACCACAGATGTTGTGGCCTGGTGCCAGGAAAAGCTTATCTCGTAAGCGTAACGTCCAGGGTCACTTGCTGTATGCAAGTATTGTATCCCAACGACTCTCCAGACAGGGAGGGAAACATTTGGCCCAGTTTGAAAATCTCTTCTATTCGAATTGATACTTTAAGCAGAATGAAGTCTGTTCTTCTACAGACGCCAGTGCACTTGACGTCATCAAAAGAAACGTATGATCTCCAAGTTGCAAGGACAACGGCAGAGATACATAACCTTTTATCAACAAATTGCCCCCTACACTTCGCAGAAATGCTAAACGAAACCTTAAACATTTCTGATACGAATGGTATCGCGAGTGTATTTAAGACAATTTTTTCGGGACTGTTGACACCTTTCAAAGCAGTCCTGGGCATCTTTCCTAATTTGGTCCATTCACTCTTTGGCGGCCTTCCACTCCTGTTGGGACTCTTAGCAGGCATTTTATTTTTGATTCTCCTGCTTCATTATGGCAAGCCACGTCACAGACAAAACTTCAGCAACAATGGAAGAAACGATCCTAGCTATACGCTATCGGGACCGCATAACTAAAGTCCTTGGATTAGCCCGGCTAAGAGATCTGAATATGACCTGGTTTCTTTCATTCAGACCCATCTGGCAGAACTGTATCTTACCTGCGTTAAGATGTATGCTGTGCGGAGAAGAATGCATGTTAGACGACTGTCTTACACTACAATCAGAAGTACCATTGGATACAGATACTTTGCTCAGTCCAGTAAAGACTCATGCATTGTGTTGTCCCCAGCGGTTACCAATCCTGATGACGGCATTCGTTGAGACTTCACCACTGCGATTGAAGGGTAGTGAAGTGCAAGATGAGAGCAGCATCAACCAGGTACGACCCTCTGTGAGCACTGCTGATCCTGTCATCGATGATAGCAATAATGTTCACGACTGCACAGTTGCGGCATTTTCCAACTTGGTCGAACTTTCACCTGAAGCGGTAAACTGCTTTTTTGAAAGTCTGTCTGAAATGATGTTCTCCCCCGAACAGAAAGAATAAAGTTTTAAGCAAATGAGCACTCAGCGTTCCCTGAACTCTGAATTTGGCCTTCAGCTTTGAAAAACAAAAGCTTCTGAAAATATTTGGAACTGTTTTGACTTCTTCCCTTGAAAAAACAAAATCATTTTTTTTCCCGATTCCAAAATATTTACCTTTTTTTTTTTGGCACTCATCCTCTGCTTAAAGTAGAACTATTCTTAGAGAACAGAGCTTCTATTTTTAGGAACTCTAGAGACAATATATTACCTCAGCCTCTAGCATATTTACAAATAACTGTATTTATATGTGATGGAATGGTCTCGCACTTTCTTTTCTGTATTAAGAGCCATTTCATGTGTAATTTTCGCAAATCATTCATACTGATATATATGTGCATCCTTTTTAATGAATGATTACACTGCTTGAAAGCATACAGTACCTATACTCATTTTTCGTGTATTTCGCATATGCCATTTCAGATGCAAAATAATGTATTTTGGGGTGGATCGGTATACACATGCACCGTTAGATATGTTTACTATTGCTTAGTTTAGTAATTATGGACATGAATTCGTGGAGTGGGTGTAGTGTGTTTTATCTAGGTACCTGAATCAATATCCTATTCTTTGCCCTTGTCCGGTTATAAATCAATAATATCCCTACAACGGCATAGAAACCCTTTTCATAATTCGGTCATAGCGCATGTTGTCACATTAAGCAAGCCTATTCCTCCAGCCCCCTAGAAAGCACACCGAGTTCTTAAACAAATCCAAGCCTCCAGCAACCTGGGAAATCCCCGCTGCTTTGTTTTGATTTCGTCCGAGAACTCCTGTAAAGCACTGTAAGAACGACCAGTTCTTAGTGACATCTTTATTGACGTCTTATGTCCAGCCTTACGTCAAACCCGGCACCTTTCAGGTATAAATATACCAACGTTGCCTTAAGCAAACACACGGTGGTGATGAATCTGGAGCAGCTACTACTTGTCCGAGAGCCCAGCTGATGTGAGAGCCCACGGACGCTGCCCCTCCCTTTTGACGCGCTGAGAAAGACGCTGTCTTTTCTCTTGCCGAGAAATCCAGCCTCCGGCGTTTCCAGCTTACCCTTGCGGGTGACTGGGATACCGAGTCCTGAGAGAGAGATACCAGCCCTCCTGCCTTCTAATACCCAGGTACTGAACTGACTAAACCCTTCCAGAGAATTCTTGAGTCAGATTCTTGGCAAAACAAACTTAACTTAAACTGCTACTTACTCTGGGGCCGATTCACAGAACTAACTTAAGACAAAATCCTAAACTTGCTACTTTTGGTATTCACAGAAGTTAGGATTTTGTCTTAAGTTTGTCTTAAGACAGACTTAAGACAGACTTAAGACAAAACCCTAACTTAAGTCTGTCTTAAGACAAACTTAAGACAAAATCCTAACTTCTGTGAATACTAAAAGTAGTAAGTTTAGGATTCTGTCTTAAGTTAGTTCTGTGAATCGGGCCCTTACTCCTTCCCACGTATTAGGCTTAGGTCAGGTACACCGGGGTAGGCGTAGTTAGAAGCACCAGTTGAGTACGATTAGTCAATGTATATATGTATGTATCTATTTTATCCATTTTAAAGTATCATATGGCTAAGAAACCATATCAATGCTTTTACAGTATTATTTCATAATCCTGCTTTTACTGTATGCACTTTACTTAACTATAAGTATTGCAATTGTAGCAATTCATTTCTCTTGTATGTGGAAAGAGACTGCTCAATAAATAACACCTTTTATTGAAAACGCCCGTCTCTCTTTTTCTCTGCAATCTGGTGAAACTAAGTACGCACCTTTGACTGAGTGAAATATCTGTCTTTTGTTTTCACACGACTCTAGAGATATACTCTTATTCAGGGAGAGCAAAGTTGTCATGTTTTATGGTTGTCAGAAACTAAATCCCTTCTTGTCTATCCAGGGAGGTTAAACTCCTCTAATATAGTCAGTAGAGACCTAGTTAACCTCAGTCCTACGTCTACACTGCTGAATATATTATTCCAATGCGCAGAGCCTATTGGGACTATAGGAACTACACTACAAGTCTGGTTTGCGAACACAAGATCCAGCACATGTCCTCCTGAATGGGTTGGCTCCTGTATTAGCTGGTTTAGGCCAAAATTCTCACATGTATGTCACAAGTCTCTCAAATGGGATCCCAGTATCCCATAAGTTAAAATCTCCTAGAAACATAATTCAAGAATCGGTCAGGGCCAGGGCAGCAATGGTGTCGAGCAATACCTGGTACTGGGTGTCTAGGCCCGGAGGTCTATAGCAGACCATACCTGTTAATAACCTTCCTTTTATTTCTTGCAGAGTGAAGCCCAATAGTTCAATCCCTGCCACCTCATCAACCTGTAGGGGGGCAATTTTCCATCTATCCTTGAATATTACCCCAACCCCCCCCGGCTCTTTCTGAGGCCCTAGGTTTATGAAATATCTTATAGTCTCCTGGGCAGGCAAAACCCAGCTCAACGGAGGAGTCAATACTGGTCCAGGTCTCTGTTATAAATAGGACATCTAGATCCATGTCTTCAAACGAACTTGACACTTCTTGATGGTGTTTTACCAAAGATCTGCTATTGATCAGGCCGCACATTAAAGCAGAATTAACCTGTGGCGGATCTATTTGATGCTCTCCCCCCGCTCCCTGCTTACCAATGCTGACCAGTAGTTCCTTAGTATAGCTTATCCTGGCGTTTTTCAAACGGACCGCATTGCTGGCATTAGGCGCGGCCAGTGCGCGGACGGGCGCAGGGGGGCTTGCCTCTGGCGTCCTATTGACATGCATTCTGCGCGCACACGCTGAGCGCTTGCATGGCCCCTCCTAAATCGGAAGGCAATTGCAAGCCAGCCAGCCACTAGAGCGCTGACTAAGATGGCGCTAAGGCGGTGTAGTTTTCCCTGATTCCCGCTAAAATAGCCTTGTGTACCCTTGTGCTCCTGCCTCTTGTTCTGCTGGTGTTCTGTGCGGCTGTGTCTTTCTTTTCACGACTGCGCTTTTTGGCTGTGGAGTCATTCCTGCCTTGCGTGCTGCCTCGAGGCTGATGCCCGTTCAGCTGTCCCCTTCGATGTGTGTGTGTTTTCCAGCGGCGGGCTCTGCCTCCGTTTCTACCTCTTCTCTTTGGAGTTTGGGGAGGTTCTTTTCTTCCTGGTTTGGTACTCCTCGGGCGCTGTCTGTCCCTCTGGGGTTTTCTGGCGGATGTCCCTTGTACCTTGGATAGGCTTGGGGTATCCTGGCCTTCCCTTCGCCTTGCTCTTGCTTACTTCTCCTTGGTGGGGACTGGGCCGCCCTTCCTGTCCCCATGACACATCCCCTGCTGGGGCCCTGTGTTTCTTCCAGCTGGGGAGGGTCTCTTGCAGGCCCTTCGTCCCTCTGGGTATGGCTAGGGTATCTATGCTACATTAAGGAATCTGCAGCTTAGTCTCTATCAGATGTACAAGTTACTTACCTTTGGTAACGATGTATCTGGTAGAGACGATTCTAGCCACAGATTCCTTCACGACCCGCCCTTGCTCCCCGTTCTGCGAGGACCTTCAGCTTGGTTTTCTGCGCTTGCTTCCCTCTGGGGGGCTTGTCTTCTGTGAGTGTCCTCTTCACTTCCTCCTTGGTGGGATGCTTCGTTCTGTTTAATTGTTCCACCTCTTCCTTCCTAGTTCATGTGTACTTCTGCATCCATACACCCTGTTTTTTCTGGTATGGGGCCTACTTTTACTCTTCTTCCCTTTTAATTGCTTGGGGGTTCTGACTCCTCTGCAGTCCTCTGAGTTGGGGTCTTTTGGCTATACCTCAGCCTTTATCTCCTTCCAGGGGGTACGACCTTCCTTGATGATGTTGTCTTGGGGTAATTTGCCGTTACTCATCTGTTCCGGACTTGTGCCCTTCACTGTTGTGGATTGTGATTGCAGACTCTCTTTGTCTGCTATGATGCTCCTCACATGTTTTTCTGCCTCCAGGGAGGATGTCTCCTTAGATTGCAAGGTTGCTCCTCAGAGTGGTGCTCTGCTCTTTCCCTGCTATGGCTTTCAGTACCTTAGTGTCTAGCACTTTTCCAAATGGTGCTGTTTCTATCATTTTGTTCCCTTTTCTATTTTCACTGCTTTTCCACACACTGTTCCTATACTCCCCACAGTTTTGTTTGTGAGGCTCCGTGTTGTGGCGCAGAAAAGTTCTCCAAGGAAAACTGACGTCAGCACGCCAGGTTAGGGTTATGTTACCTCGCTGACGTCACGCCCGAGGACGACGTCAGGGCGGAGTCACGTGGTACCGCCTCCGGCTCGCAGAGATGCTGTTGCAAAGAACATTTTCCAGGTCCAGTCTCACGCCTGGGGATAATTCTATGTTACGGAATCTGCGCTAGAATCGTCTCTTCCAGATAAATCGTTACCTAAGGTAAGTAACTTGTACTTTAGTGGGTGGCGCAAGGAGCTCTGCAGTCCATCAGTAGCATTTAATTTATAGGACATGGGTACATACAGAAACCATAAACTAGGGAATTATAAGTAAATTAAATGTGCCAATCAGGTGTATATTATAGATGGGAGAGCATCAACACTTTACCACTGGTCAGCAGGTGTCAAGTGTGCAGAGTCCTAAACACCAGCAAAAATGGGTTCAGCAGTGAAAGCAAAAGTCTGGGGAGACCTTGCAGAAAGGGCCAGAGCCAACAGGGATGATGAAGTGCACATGCACCTCCCAGGATCTGAGGAGTCTCCTAGCATTTCACTGCTGCAGTAATGTATAAAGCACATTTCTGGCCTCATAGAAAGGATAAGTATTTGTCCAACGCTTTGTCATTGTTTCACGCCTATTAAAGAACATCTGCACACCAGCACATTTTTAAGTCCAGGACATTTTGGAAGTTTTGCTGTTGTCGAGTTGATAGGAGAGAGAGAGAACGGTCTGCCTGTGTATTACTACTGGACGGTGATTAAAAGGAGTGCAAAAACAAAAATGTGATAGATGATATGCTTGAAATAATCTCAACCACTGGCAATCGCTCTGGCCTCATCCCAATGTGTTGTTATTTGCCCACCAGGCCACCTCAGTTTGGACCCAGTCATATGTAAATCAGTCTTGACCCTTCTCCTCATGTCATGCCCCAAACTGTCAGGCCCTCCCTGAACCAGAACGCAAGCAACCTAGGACTGGTTTTGTCCTTATTCGGGCTCTTTAGCCAGGTATAGATTTGTTCCAGTGGCATAGTGAGCCCGGAAGGAGTGAGCAGTCCCCCGTGAAAGGCAGACCCCAGCGGCTTAAAAGAAGTCTGTGGGACAGCTTGATGAACTGTATGTGCCCTGGAGGCACAATATTGATCCCACTCAGCTGTCCAGTAACCAAGAATATCACATGATATCTTCGAGGGAGCAAGGGAAGCTAAATGCCTGCAACGAGTCATTGAGGATGAATAAACATCATCCCTAAAGGACCCACTTCTGTAGAATGGCTGGTATCATTCCCTCTAGTTGCCTTTCAGGCAATTAAGATTTCCTAAACGTCACCCCCTGGTGCAATGTTTCATTGGGGTAGCTAAAGGTTGAAGCCCTAATCATACAACTATTGGACTTACTAGTATAGCCCTAGAAGAAATATTGTAAATTGACACCCCAATCAGGATCCCTGTGCCAACATAGATTCCAGCTATAGCTTGGCACCCTCTGTGGCCATAATAGATGCCCTGAAACTTGCATGGTTCGATGCAGCTGTGATCTTCACTGTGACTCCAATATGTTAGCATTGTTGTGAGGGAGGTGATATGTATGTCTCTCCTTTTCAAAATATTTTTTTTCAGAATTGCAACTACTCCCAAAGGTACAAGGGTCACCATTGCATTCATCTTAAGAGCCACTATAGAGACTACCTGTGACTTGGGGAAGAACTTCATAGCCATCTGAACTTACTCCTTGTTGGGTATTTCTTATGTTCTATGAAGCGTTTTGCTCGTACTGTAAATAGAAAGAAAATTGGTCACACTTCAGTATAGATCTATATAGATGCATCAGTTTCTTGTAAATATGCCTCCTAGTCTTCGTACACAATTGTTTTGAAATCAACACTCTAGCAACTCTGAACACCCACAATAGAGTATAGTATCTGAAAGTGTATTACCAATTTACATACTAAGGATACATTTCTGTTCTTTTGCATCAACGTGTATATAATCTCCATTCTTGCTATGCAAACTTCTTATGCTATTTGTAGTACATATGCACCCTATTTTTAATGTATTGATAATTAAGTGTTCATTACTACCAGTGGTGCAATTTTACTATAAGTTGTGTTTATGTGCTCCAATATTTACTGTGTGACTATCTGTACCAGTATCCCAGTTCATACATTTTTCCATTCAAATACTCCATTCTAATATGTCTGCCACTTAACTTTCTGTGTGTGATTGTCTGTAACAGTATCCTTGTTCATACATTCTTTTACTGAAATACGCCATTCTAATATGGTCTCCACATTGACAACATCTGTAGTATTTCTCGCTGTGAGCTCTAACCCTTGACACCACAAGTTCCATACTGTTTCCGCATCTGGATTGCAACACTGAGCACACAGGTAAAAAGAGATGACCGATTTGCATCTTCCCAGTCACGCCAGAACGCATGACACTCACGTTCATGCAAACGCAAGAGAAGGAAGTGGAGATTACGCCCAATACTCTACTTCAAACAGGTATGCTTTTTCCCTTTCTACCTGCTCAACCCTATTTCCTGGGTTGATGGCTGTCGTTAGAATATGACCAATTCCATTTTGTGCCACTGCCTGACTGTTTTTGTCTTATCTCACCTTTCACTTTAACTACAGTAACCTGCCCAACTTTAAAGAATTAGAACATGCATGAAAATCTAGTTGAGACCACCTGAAGTGATACCTCTGGGTGACTCGTTGTTATTTGTCCTTCCTTTTCCCTGACTTGCTTAGACTTGCCTTGTGGATTTGCTAGACCTAGCAGCATACTGTTTGTAAGGTAAGATACTATCTCGTTTCATGTGAGGTAAACCTCTTGTAACTCTCGCATAGTCATCATTCTCAAGTATTTTCTCATTACCACATGTGACTTTCCAAAGTCCCACCATACAGTACCTACACTGAGCTTTACTTGATACACAGCTGAAAGCAGTCTACATTTTGTTCACAGTGAATCAAAAGTGTGAATACACATAGGGGCATATTACCAACCAATAGAGATAATTTTTGTCTCTAACTTGTTTAGAGACAAAAATTATCGCCGCAAATCGGCGATTTTTATCGCAGATAAACCTTGCTATTAGCAAGGTTTATCGCAAATGCGATAAAAAACGGCCGCAATGCATGAATATCGCTGAAAAGTCAGCGATATTCATGCATTATCGAGCAAATGCTCTTAGCCATGTTATCCACCTCCCATTGGATAACATGGCTAAGAACTGCTCCTGGGCAAGTGTTAGCTTTTGGAGATATTCGCGCTTAGCGCGAATATCTCCAAAAGTTGGTAATAGGAGATAGCGATGTTAGCGACTGTTTTCAGTCGCTAACATCTTGGCACGCCCACTTTGCATGTCATTAGTGATAAATATCACTGACATGCAAAGCGGGGCCCAAGATGGTCACTATCTCCTATTAGCTGTCGCTAACTGGTGTTAGCGACAGCTTGGTAATAGGGAGATAATTTTATCTCTGCTTTCTTGGCTTTTAAAGCCAAAAAAGCGGAGATAAAGCCCCTTGATAATATGCCCCATAGTGCTACAACGGGACACATGCATGTTATTGTCATGCTCTCATGAATTTCTAAACTACCTGATCATACTTATTCATGCATTAACAGAATTTTCTGGCCTTTTGAAGGACCAAGGCCTGTACACCACTTACGGGAGAAACATGTGTTGACTGTTTCCCTGTTGCGAAGAACCAAGAATAAAATATTTATCATCACAAGATCCCTGTTACTTATTCTTCAATCATTGGAACAAATTATTTTTGTTCCTAGGTTATTTTGATGTACCATGTGACTTGTATGAGATGACAAGATGTTCATGCTTTTAATTTTGGTGTAAATAAAATTAATTCTGGAAAACCAAAAAAGCACATTCACAACATGATGATGCAGAGTCCTGGGCGCTAAAGAAACTCCAGACCCTTTGGCAACATCTCAGAGACACCACACTGCTACAATACCATGTAATGGCAGATACACATCATACAAGTGATCATACAATAGCATGGGTTGTAGACCAGAATATTGTGTTCTGAATATCGAGTTTGAATAATACAGCAAAGAAAACAATGAGGACAAAAAATATCGAGGTGTTGAATGCATATAGGTAATTATATATTCACAATTGGAATCGCCACAACTACATACCTTGAAGATGTATATATATTCAAGTTACTCTAGGTAGCAATTAACTCAACACTGACCAGAAGAGTCTACCATACAAAATGCAGTGGCCAGCCAAACACTTAGCCGTCCATCCCCGCTGTTGGATCACCCTGCACCTCGAAGACCTTCACTGGCTCCCCATCCACAAACACTTGCTCTTTAAAATCCTCACACACACATATAAAGCTCTGTAGAACCTTGGCCCCATCTACCTCAACAGCATCAACCTCCACACACCCACCAAGCACTTTTGCTCAGCTGGACTCCTGCTGGCTCACATACTCCCTCCCCCATATGAAGTACCAGAACCTGCAAAAATGCCTTATCCTAGCATGCCTTCTCCTAACTCGCTCCCAAAACCTGGTATCACCTATCCCTACACATTAGAGCAGTCTCATGGCTTTTCACCTAGACACGAGTCAGATACTACAAGCACAGTCCCTGTTTCACAATGCCAGGATAGCCTTCTAGGTGAGTTGTGCACTCCACAACTATCCATAATTTTATTTATTTATGAATTTATAGAGCACCTGGTTACACCTACTGGTGTGTCCCTGCGCAATTTTAATTGTAAGTGACAACTCCAGTAATCAGTGCTTTGCCTATATAGCTAATTCTTGTCTATTGTGTGAAGAGGCAAGTTTTTAGTTTTCTGCGGAAGCCACTCTCTGATGGCTCCTCCCTGAGGGACAAGGGTAAGGAGTTCCAGCTTTTTGCTGCCAGGTAGCTGAAAGATCTCGCTCCCGTACGTGCTTTTTTGATCCTTGGGACTTTAACCAAATGTGTCCCTGTGGATCTTAGATGGCGTTCGGTCTTATAAGGTGACAGTAGGTTCTGCAGGTATGTGTGGCCTTTACCTTGCAGGATGCGGTGGCCGAAACATAGTGCCTTAAACGTGATGCGTTTCTGAACGGGCAACCAGTGCAATGTCTCCAGTGCGTTCTTGGAAGACGCCTATCTCAGCAAGTTCAGTGCTAGTCGAGCTGCTCCATTATGGATTGATTGCAGCTTTAGCAATCCCTTTTTGGTTGTGCCAAGGAGCATCACATTTCCATAATCTAGTCTCGCTGTGACCAGAGCATAGATCAGGGTTTTCCTAGCAGACATAGGTAGAATGTCCAGGGTTTTTCTGAGTATCTTCAGGATTCCGAAACATCTTACTGACAGCCTCTTAATCTGGGTCTCGAAAGTCAGTTTGGAGTCTATCCATCCTCCCAGATTTTTAACCTCAGTCTTCGGGGTCGGAACTGGTCCTAGAATTGTTGGCCACCAGGTCGAAGACCAGGTGGATGGAGTGTTTCCTATTATTAATATTTCTGTCTTATTGCCATTTAGGCTCAGGCAATTATCTGCCATCCACCCTGCCAGAACTTTCATGCAGTCTGCAAAGCTGGCGGCTGCTTGTGCCGCGTTTTGGGCCAGGGTGACCACTAGCTGTGTGTAATCTGCGTATGACACAATTGCAACACCATGTTTTTCTACAACCCCAGCCAAGGGGACGACGTATAGATTGAGAAGAGTTGGTCTCAAAATTGAGCCCTGCGACACCCCCTGTGCTAGACAAATGGGTTTAGTGGTATACTCAGATTGTGAAACTTGGAAGCTGCGGTCCTGCAGATAGGATACCATCCAGTCCAAGGCAGTCCCCTCCACACCCCCTCTTCTGAGTCGGTGCACGAGCAATTTATGTGACTCCGTATCAAAAGCTGCGCTAAGCTCTAATAAGACCAGCGCAGTCATCAATCTTTTATCCACTCTCTTCGGTACTGACTCAGTAGCATATAGCAGTGCCGTCTCCGTTGAGTAAGTTGGTCTAAAGCTAAATTGGGTGGAATGTAGCAAGTTGTTTTTCTTAGTGTGTGCCCCCAGCTGTCTATTGACCACTTTTTCCCCCATTTTTGAAAAATAGGGGAGTAGTGAGACCGGCTGCAGATTCTCTAATCTAGCATAGCAAGATGCATATATGTGGAGTTAAGAGTACAATGCCTATGCTTACCTATATACTTACCTGTACGTATTTTGGTCATTGATATTTTGGTCATGATTATCTTGAATTTCTATATTCAGGACACCCTATTCTGTACCTATACCATTGGATGTACACTGAAACTTTGGCTAAGCAAAGAGAAACTTTGGAAACTTGTTGGATGGGACAAGACATGAGACGCAGAAGGCAGCTACAGATAAATGCTTGTAATGACTAATTTGGACCAATGTTTTCAAAACAATGGTAGGACTCAATTACAAATGTAACAGTATGAACAGTTTTACAGAGTCTTAGACACTTGGGGGCATATTCTCAAGAACGTGTGATAACCATTGCAAAAGTAACAACGCAACCTTCAACATCGCAGTCTATTGTGGGAAAATTACGCCGTGTTAACCAAGTATTCACAACACTGCGGTACCATGCGATAGTCTCCAGATAACGTGTCAAATGACCGTGTTAAAATCAACGCCACGCCGCAAAAATGCGAAACACAAACGCAAAAAAAGCTGCGATGAGGCTAATCGCGATACCAAAAGCAGCAAAAACTAGCAGCAGGCCTGCAAATCCCACGGGAAAATGCACTATAAAGGCTACAAAAACAACACACCAGAAACAATCCAAAGTGTGGAGAAGTGTGGCTCAATGGTTAGAGCGGCAGACCCTGATGCAGAGGTCTGGCCCGGGACCAGGGTTCAATTCCCGCCGCGGCGGGTCTTGGGCTCAATTTCCTCGGACCTGATAATTCTCGCCTCAGTGCCTATTCATCATCACAATCATGGGTCCCACTCTGCAACTCTGGGCAATAGCTTGCTTAATCTCCACAACGGCCCCAACAGCGCTGGGATGCCTGGCTTCACCTTGGGTGTGCCCAGGAATGGACATTTCACAGGGAAAAGCCAGGAAGGGTTCCACTGTGGTATGCGTACAGCGCCAGGAAACCCCAGTTGGGGTATAAGTGCGCTTTACAAGTACAAATTCATTTCATTACAAAGTACGTAGCAACATGGATGCACTCGGACCCAGTGCAGAGGCCAACGCCAACCCCACAAGCCCCACAAACCACCAGCTAGGAATCTCGGGGAAGGCCAAGGAGAAGAGGAAGACAGGTTGCAGTCCTCTGCAAAACCAGGTCAGCGTCACGGAGGTGACAGTACACTACCATCTACTGACCCACAATGAGACTAACATGAATGCATTTGGAGTGTCGAGGAGGCCAAGAGGCGCTGGCATGATGTGAAAAACCTCTACTTCAAGTCTATTCAACCTGACCGTTGTGCACATTAGCTAAAGCTCTTGCGATTTCCTTTGTACAATATTACACATTCATCAATAGTTTTAATCAATATTTGCACTGTTTTTGAAAAACTTATTCACAAACAATGCTTATTAAGCATGATTCATTGATGCTTTTAATATTCAAATAAACCCTTATTCATACTAAACAAATAACAAATAATTGTTCAATATGTTCTTGTAGTTTGGTTCTTGACCAATGCATTTTGGGTGATAAGCCCTTCTTCGGGGGCTTCAATCTGAAAACATACCAGAGGTTTACATGAAAAGATGACAAAAACACTATTCATACAACAGAAGTCACGTTTACATGTTTAAAAAAACATTTAATTAGGTTAATGAATCTTTAAAGAGCTCAGCTCTCACATTTACATAACCCCACACTACAATTTATATATTCTTAATAGAAAAATCGAAAGGAGAAATAAAGAGAAAAGAAAGAGAAAAGAAAAAAAACGAACCAATCCAAACCACTGTGAAGACATACAATGGTTTTAACCAAGTTTTTTTCTAAGGCACCCTTGTGCCAAGTAAACCATAGCCCAAACCATAACTATTTGTTACTCACTGGTCAAACAATCGCTCAGTGGACACTGTGGGCAAAAAATATGTGCAATATTAATGAAAATGTCAGCACTTTACCATTATATGAGAAAAGTTTTACCGTAACCCATGAGCTGAACCTGTGCACTAAACACACCTTAAAGCTATTGTTGAATCTGCCGCCTTTGGTGTAGTATGACACCCCAAATTCACGATGAAGAGCTGTAAGAATCAAAGAAATCAAAGATATACCATGTTTTTGAAAACTGTCCGATGGAAAGTCATCCAACCATTCTAACGCTTGTGAGCTTACCTCCTCCGTAATTGCTAGCGCATATCCGAAAGACTCTAGCCTTACAGGAACACTGCAGTAGGTTTCCGCTGTATACTCCACTCAGCACCTCAGACGCCGGTGGCAAACTATAGCTCAATCAGTTGTCTATCTCCATGAATCACCATACTAAAGCCATCTCCTCTCTTCACAGCTTCACCGCTTACCGCTATTCTTAATTCCAACTCGTATTCAGTTCGAAGTAGCCTATATTTTGTCGAAGACCTGTTAGCGTTTTCCAACATTTTCTCCGTTATATCAGCGCACGTTTACGTCGCTCAATCATGTGATCACGGTTTAGCTTTAGCTAATGTGCACAATGGTCAGGTTGAATAGAAGTAGAGTGTTCTAAGTAGGCGTGTTCAGGCAGCACGTATCCCATTGGCGCACGCTCAAAGAATATATTTTTAAAAAGGGTTTAGTTTCATTTAAACAATTTGGTAATATAGGTGTGCTTCACTTATCAAATAGTGTATGATGTGAAAAGCCACACCAAGCACAAACCGGCCACAAACAGGAAGGCATCAACGCCGACAGGAGGGGGGAGTCCCGATCCACAGGAGGAGCTGGAGGAAAAGGCGGCCACAGTCATCAGTGTGGAGACGGTGCAATGAGGTTGGAGTCCAAACACAGCTCGAGAGGACCTGACACAACAGCAGCAGGGTGAGCAACGACTAGGGACTGGGGAGACGGGGGGTGATGGGCACAATGACACACATACACAATGATATGTAGCACACTGCACACCCACAATGACCGTGGATCATGTCCCTGATCCCTGTGGCACACTGCAGCGCACAAACATAGCAATAACAGCACATCCTTAGACAATGCTGTACAAACACCAACACTGCAGAACAGGGGACACAACTGGGCCCACTCATGCGCAGAAACAGGCCAAACACATCGAACAGAGCAGGGACCCATTAGATTCATACGTACGCGTACATCCTCACATCCATCACGTAGTCCAAAAGTCCACTGTCCCGTATCAACTTGGCAACACCGCCCAAACAGTCACAATGTACATTTTCATACAGTCTGCATGTCAACAAGAACAATGCGCAAACATACACGTCAACACAATGTCAACATGCATCTCCCCTTCACATTGCAGAGGGACAAACAACACCTCCAGCAGACCAGATCAGACAACCCATCAGTGATGCTGGAGAGAACCAACACACCTTCGACACCGACACCCTATAAAGGCTCATGGACATCCCAGGCAACCTACCACAAGGGCAGCCAAGCTACATAGAGGAGAACCCAGCCCCTGCACAGCCCACACAGCAGGAAGCACCCGCAAGCATGGCTGGCACCCAACACGCCACCAAGGCACACATCGCATTAAAATGCCAGGTGTCAGAATGCCAAAAGGAGTTGGCCGAAACAGGTGCAGGTGGGGTCAGGGCTCATGGAAGCCGAACTACATTACCTACGGGGTCTCCAAGTCCCATCAGGGCAAACCTGCACCCCACACAGAAGACTCACACTGCGTCAGAGACACATGCATTTGCACATTTCCTGTACTGTACCACTCCCAGAGCCCGGAATTACCATTCACACACCCACGCTGGACCTCCGTACGACCAAGTACACTCACCTTATGTAATGAGTGGCTGACGACAAAGCTACATGTCCAAGCACTAACACGCTGTCTGCGAGGACATGGCTGAGTCCGCTGTACACAGAACAATGTAATGTTGTAGGGCCTGGGGCCCTCATGCACACAACATGACCACACGGACACACGCAGATAGTTTGTGGAACTGGCTACAGGCACGTGCGCCTGGCCCCTTTATTGGCAGGGTCACATTTACAGTGACACCTGTGCTGGATGTGTGTGGGGTGAGTGTAAGCCAGCCATCAAGGAGTGGATGGTGCTGGCAACAAAAACAACAGTGAACACTATTTAGACGGAAACAGTAAACACCAGCATTACAGAGTCAGCAGCGGTGCATTATGGTGGTAGTACAGAGGCCACCCAATGAGCAAACAGAAGTGTCAGTGAGTTGCATTGCTCTGAGGTTGGGGCACTAGAGCTGAGCACGCTCATGTGAACAAAATGTCTAGGATTGGGTCGCTTCGGGATATTCCTGATGCAGCTGCAGTTGGGAGAGTCACACCTGCATCGTCTTACCTATCACCGTCCCAGGTTTACCACACTGCCTGAGGTGACATTGCTGCGTGAACTGACCACAGCACATTACGAAAACAGAAATGGACGATGACTCGTGGTGAACTGAGTTAGTGGCAACTGGAGTGCTGAGTAGGGTATTAGGCAGATGATGGCATCCACAACAGGTGTGAGCAACTCTGTTAGCCTGCCAGTACGCCCATTTCGACACTGGCAGTTGGTGGTGGTGGCTTGTGCCTCCTGCTGTGATGCGACCTCCGGGCCGGTCAGTACATGATTTGATGGGTGAGCTCTGGTGTACCACAGTTGAGGCTGGATGCAGCGGCCATTGTCTCAGAGGCCATCCAGTATCTCAGAAGACAGGGTTCCTGACTTTAGCTGCACAGAGTTAGTGGCCCCGGATGCACAGCGGCCGTCACAGGCACCCCGCCACAGGACGGTGCCTTGCGGTGCACTGAGGCAGGGCCACACGGACTGAGCGGGTCCTCATCGATGTCCGAGGTGAATATGGCATAGGGTTGCGGGGGACAGTGGAAGGTGTCCTCCAGGGCATGATGCAGAGGGCAAAAGCCGTCCGGAAGCAGCAAATCGAGGAGTGTAATGCTACAGCCTTGTTTTCACCACCAATTCGGTATCAGCTACATGAGGATGAAGACAACCCCCCAGTCCATTAACTCAGACGTCACCGTAGTTGTACCAGAGAGTGCCCATGAATGTTGGGGAAAAGACTTACTGGCACCGGGGCTGAGAGGGGATGCAGTCTGCGATGATGCTGGTACACTGATATAAACTCCGTCATTGCTAAATCAAGACTCAGCCCCAAACGTGTGACCTCATTGACCGCAGTGTAGGCCAGAGGCAACGGTCAGCAGTGGCCCACAGCCACGTGTTGTTGGCTCCAGATGCACAGAGTTAGTGACACCAGGGCTGTTGTCGGTAGGGTTCGATCAGCTCCGTAACGATAATCCTTTTTTCCTCCGAACTGAAACGCGTCATCCTCTTACACCTCTCCTTGCCTGCAATGATAGGTACTCTGCGATTTAAATTTCACGACTCAGTTCAACATATGTGTCCTATTTGAGCGCTGTGTGGCCCGGGGGCAGTAGTCCGCGTGGGCCCACAGACACGTGTTGTTGGAATGCTAGGCACAGACTTGGTGGCACCACATCGAAGGGAGTATAGTGACTTCAAGTCAGCCATAAACATTGTCCTTGGCCATAGTGTAATCAAGACTCAGTTCGAAATGTGTGACCTACTTGTTCGCTGTGTCAGCCGGTAGAGTACGTAAATGAGAAAGGAGTACTGCAGGCCTTGCTCGTGGAGGCCATGCTGGTCGTAGCAGGTTTCCAGGGTCGTGGGCCTCGGGCTTGGAGAGTGCACCGGCTTGTGGTGGGCCCTCTTCGACACACTCCTCTGTCGGCAGGTGGGCATTGAGGCCTGGGTGCGCAGGGGCGGGCAAGACTTGTTCGGGGACCAGCGTACCGGGGTGCAGCAGGAGCACAGGATCGCAGGCAACACTGCTCACAGCAACGGCGTGGGCCTCGTGGCGGGGTGAGAGGCGCCGCCCTGGCAGACACCTTGGGCATTCCGGAAGAGAACCACGCCTAGAGTCACATTCCTTTTATTCACACCCTACGCTGGCCTGGCCTACACCGGGCCAGCCCACTCTGCTCACGCCTACGGGGGGGGACGTAACAAGCTACAGTTCTGAGATCCTCTCCACTGGCTGGGGTGACATGGTTGCGTCCACTGTCCACTGCACTCCAAACACCAGCGGTGTATGTCGACATGGATATGTGTGTGGTCTGCATACTGCAGTCTGGCCATCACATCCAACCCACACTTGGCATTGTGTACATTCTCATTCATCGGCCACTTGCGTCCTTCGCACTTGCCTTGTCCCTACCTCTCCCCACAATCTGCTGTTGTGTGGCTGAGGTGCCATGCTGTTGATGGCTTATGTGCATGGCTGGCCCAGGTTGCCACAGTGAATTGAGTTGTGTCTGGTGGGTGGACATGTTGTTTGGCATGTTGTATGTGAGTTGCTTATGTGTGCATTCCCAGTGGTGTGCGTTGCAGGATTGTGGAGTTGAGGTGTGTGGTGTGTTCATTTGGTACTTGCCAACAAGCAGTGCTGTTCCGTAGGTGCCATCCTGGTAGGGCTGGTTGATGATGCTCTGTCGGAAGATGTAGGAATTATGCACACTGCCTGGGTGGTTGGGGTAGATTTCCGGGTGGTCCACTATTGCCTGCACATTGATGGAATGCGTGTGCTTTCTGTTGCGGTTATTGTGTGCAGGATTGCCAGGGGGCACAAGTAGGACATGCGTGGAGTCAATTGACCCCTCACACGTGCGGGACGTCAGCAATGGCGTAGACACCTTGCTTGGTCTCCAGCTGTTTCTAGAAGTGTGGGGGAAGTATAGCTGAGGATGTCGCCCACGACCGTTGTGTGGAAAGTGTATTGGCTGGCTGTGAGACTCCTCCAACCCTGGCGGTTGTTGGTTGGAGGGTACCATGGGCCAACACGTGCAGCACGGCCAGCAGCTATGTCAGAGCTGGGATGTTGGTTGTCCGCTGTGTTGGTACCGTCAGCCTGTGGACAATGGTGGTCAGGATACTGAGGATGTTTGTCCCTTTGAGCCTGTAGTGGGCAATGACATTCTCTGGTGTTGGGTCTGTGAAGTTGGTGTGTTTTCTGAGGGTCACTGTCTTTTTCTGCGCTGCCTCAGTGGTGGTCCGGGGGGGGGGTGCGTTGTGGTCCTGGTGGGTGGAGGTGGGTGTTGTTGCCCTCTTGGGGCACCGGGCTGCATGGTCAGTAGCTCCATGGCATCTGTTGTTCTTCAGGTGTGGCTCCCTTTTCTGGTGCAGGCTGTCGTCTGACTTGACACCAGGTCAGAGCAGGTGTTAATTTCCTGCTGCTAACACACCTTATTGCATGTTTTGTGATCTTATCGCCTATCTGGCTGGTCATTGAGAATGTTGCGGAGTGGTGTTGTCGCAGCATTGGCAAAGGAACGCCTACTCTGCATCTCATTAGCGATAGTTGCGGGGGTCATCTGTGGCGATGTTTTTTGCGGATGCTATCACAAGTAAACTGGTGATATGGCTGTTAGCGCCAGCTTGAGAATGGGGTGATATGTTTATCGCAACTTTGGCTGTGATAAAGTGCCGTTAACTCAGCGATAAGTCCTTGAGACTATGCCCCTTACTTTCCAAAAGCCATGAAGAGTCTGAAAGAATTCTGTCAGAAGCAGCGAGAACGATAATCTCTTTGCAAAATGGAACAATGGAAAACATGAAAACGCCAGGCCCTGCATGTTTATAGAATGTCCAGATAATTACATGGAGAAAGAAACAAGGAAGGGAAAGAGTCTTATCACTCTGAGAGGTGAAAATTATCAGCTTTGGTTTTAGAGACAGAGAAGGACTGTTCAGCAGCAGTGCCGGTTCACCACAACTCTGTGCTTAATATATTGGTGGGCTAAAAAAAAACAGCTTCTTGAAAAAGTCACAGAGCAGTCAGAATTACACGAGAGATAAGGTGTGAGAGCAAACAACTGTACCCTAAATTCAAGACACCCCAAAATGTACGTGAGTCAGATCTCCCACATTAGACAGCATCGGACACTGTGTCAGAACTCAATTCAATGAGGCAATGTGTCCCTGCATTAAGGCAGTTCCCAATACATCAACATCAATCAAAATACAGCTCATTAAAATTATTCAGTTGAATGAGCCTAATCAGTAACTGAGTTCTAGATCATTGAAAAATTAAAGGGTTTTTATTTCAAAATTTGAAAATAAGTGATACAGAGTAAATACCATGAAGGCTTTCAAATTCAGAGTTATACAGAGTATGCAAAGGTTAGATAATTTCCCAATTGACAGCAAAATCAGGAAAGAAATGGGCAGCATCCCTAGTAGAACAGGAATATTTTCTCTCTAACCCTCAAAATCAAGGGATTCTAATACACATTCCTTGCATACTAAATCAACATTTCAGCAGATTCATTGTGGTGTGAGAAAATGTATCATTTCGTCAGCGTTTCAGAGCACACATAAAACATAAACGTCAATACCTTAACACCTAAGAACGATCTCATTTTCTTAAATAATTAGCTAGCACCCTGTATGCTAATGTCATCTGGAGATGTTCGAACAAATGAGAAACATTGACAACAAAACATTCTTTGAATGAATAGATCAAGTGAATAAATGGAAGGTTAGTTACATGTAGCAGTTTTACATCTGAGCTGTGGAGCGTTCATCGGGAGCAAAACAATAATAACAATGAACATAAACTATTATGACTTCAGCTTGACTGTGTGTTGCAGAGGTTGTGGAAGGAGGATATGTGTAGGAAGGGCAGCATGGATGAGTGACAGTGGTGACTACTGTCTTGTTTAAGATGGTGTTTTACACAAATATGTGGCCTAATTAAAACACATCAGGATGTATATTTCTGCACATCAGAAGATGTTTGCTTCAAAAGCAATTTTAATAAATCAATCTGCTGATCGTGAAATTGTGAGTTTAAATTCATATCGCGCATTATCAATGATGTACACAAATATCAATTTATAAATCAAAATTACAGATCCCCCTCTGATTACGATATAATCACTTGAACAATTAATAACACTTTAATGATCAAAACTATGGAGTATCCTACATACAACTTTGCGTCTTGCTGGTATTCATCATTTGTGTCCGATTATCACCAGGCTACGCCCTACACTGCAGGAGCGAGGATATGCCCAGTCCACAACCCCCACTCTGGCAGTAAACACTGGTTACCACACAGTGAACTCACTACCAGAACACAGGGAGAGGGTGGGAAAAGGGGAAAAAACACAAGGATACCGCGCCTGGGCTCAGTCTTTCCAATCGCTACAGGTAAGTCGCAGCTCCTGTACCTGTATTGAGGAACAAACAACAAAGAATCAGGTATTCAACGTAATTACTCCTGGACATGCATTAACAGTCCCTGCATAAGTCGCACTAATACACTTCCTTACCAATCTTAGAAGCCTTTAGTGCCGCTTCCATGTTCATGGTTCTTGTACAAAGGCAGTAGGCAGAATCCAAGATGAAACAAAAAGAGTACCCAAAAAGTCATGTATGTGAAATCCCATTAAGTAAGAAAAACCAGGGGGAAAAAGTCCCACTCTCCAAAGTAAAAGTAAAAACCCAAGAAACTTCCCTGTAATACTACCGGGAAGCTAGGGAAATGGAAAATGCACCAAAAATCCCAAAACAACATTGATAGGCTGCAGAAGTCCAGGAAGTGTTTCGATTCGTAATCCTCAGCCGAGGAAGCAGACACGCAGCCGCGTACCTGAAGGATGAGTCCTGCAAGCAGGAAAAAGGAATCCAGGAGGGGAAAAGGTCAGGAAATCCAAGAAAAAGATGCAGCAGCGTTCGTGTTCCACCAACAAGTAAACAAATGCCCTCAAGCCTGCAGACAGCGAATTATGGACACGAAGCACAACGGTCCCGAACAGCTGGAGAAACCGGATCCAAAGGAGAAGTCCTTCCGGGTAACCGGACCGGGAGAAGAAACCAAGCAAGGAGGATCGGCTACCGGCTTCTTTTATGTTGCCAGAAGTGCGCCGATTGAATGTGCTAACCCAGCTGACCTGTCAATGCATGTCCACAGAAAGAGGACAGGTAGGAAGGTAAGACCGCCTAATCCCTAATAATACCTCCCCCCAAAGGCCTCCCCACAGGATGGGTTTTAGTGGGATGACGTAAAAGGAATAAACGTACTAAGCGGGGAGCATGAACATCACCCGCAGGTTCCCAAGTACGATCTTCCGGGGAATATCTCTTCGAATCCACCAGATAATACAACCTCCCTCTCCTACACCTGGAATCTAACATAGCATTCACCTCAAACTCTACAGGTGGATGGGGGGCAACTTCTGGGTAGTCCTAGTATATGGTTTTAAAAGGGACATTTGAAACACTGGATGAATGCGAAACTCATGAGGCAACTCCAATCTCATAGCCATTGAAACACTGGATGAATGCGAAACTCATGAGGCAACTCCAATCTCATAGCCACAGGATTCACTATCCTGACAATAGAAAAGGGTCCCACATAACGTAGCTGTAATTTCCTAGAGCCACTCAATCGTAGGTTTTTTGTTGCCAACCACACCAGATCCCCTACGTCATAAGAAGGAGCGGGAATTCTATGTTGATCCGCTTTCTTTTTCATGTTAACCTTGCCTTTCTGCAATATTTCTTGTGTTATCTCCCAAATCTGGACCAGAGACAAACGTAAGGTATCTAATGCCGGCACATGCCCTGTGGGTTGGATGGGAATGGCTCTAAGATGAAATCCCATGGAAAAAAAAATGAGTCATCCATAAGGCGGAATGCACGCTGTTATTATATGCAATTGCCGCCAAAGGGATTGCCATAACCCAACTGCAATTTAAAGATGTTAATAGACACCGAAGATACTGCTCCATTGTTTGATTGGTACAATCCGTCTGTCCATCCATCTGCGGATGATATGCAGACGACAGACGCAACTCCATTTGTAAAGAGGAGCATAAATCAGTCCAGAAATGGGATACAACTAGGCTCCCCTATCTGACACAATAGTAGAGGGCAACCCATGTAACTTCACAACAGAATTCACAAAAACTGAGGACAACTCATGCGCTGTAGGTACCTTAAGTAACGGGATGAAGTGTGCCATTTTCCTGAACAAATCCACCACCACCAGTATAGTAGTATACCCTGACTCAAGGGGGAGATCAGTCACAAAATCCATACTGATAGTATGCCATGGTGCAGGAGAAACAGGCAACGGCTGCAACAACCCAGAAAGGCTTGTATGTGTTGGTTTACTAATGACACAAACAGGACAAGAGGCAACAAACACCTGAACATCATGTACCAATGTCTCCCACCAAAACCAACGTAAACCAAATTCCCTGGTCTTATTCATTCCGGTATGCCCCACCAAGGATAAGGAATGTCACCATTTAAGTGCTAGGTCCCTTAGTTCAGGAGGTACAAACAATCATTCGTCATGATACAATAACCCGTCTTGAACAGAGAAGAGCAGGTTAGACAACCAAGGTGTAAGATCTATATTCCCCATTTGGTCCTTCACTGAAGACATAAAATCATCTGCTGAGACACATCCTACAGTTCTCTCACTTGCTATCATAGGTCTAACTTCCACCTCTGGACCTGCCTCTACCTGATCCACATGTATGAGAGACAAGGCATCTGATTTCACTTGTTGGGCTGCAGGCCTATATGTGATGATAAAATCATATTCATTAAAGAATAGTACCCAACGCATCTGTCTCGGGGTCAACGCTCTGGCTGAACGAAAGAACGCTAGGTTCTTATGATCTGTATATATCGTAACAGGATGTCGAGCCCCCCACAGATGATGTCTCCATTCTTCAAAGGACAGCTTAATAGCCAGCAATTCTCTCTCTGCCACTGTATAATTGCGTTCAGCTGGTAGCAAGGTCTTAGAGAAGAAGGCAATCGGGTGCATGAAACTTGTATCTACATCCCTTTGAGAGAGAACACCACCTACAGCACACAAAGAGGCATCAGCCTCTACATAGAAAGGTAAAGCAGGATCCGGACGAACCAAGACAGGGGCTGAGGTGAATTTGTCTACCAGGAGATCAAAAGCAGCTTGTGCACTAGGAGACCAGACAACCGATACCCCCTTTCTCAACAAGGCAGTCATAGGGGTCACACTACATCGGAAAAATGGGCAATGAACCGCAGATAGAAGTTGGCAAAACCAAGTAGGACCTGTATGTCTTTAACGCAAGTAGGAGAGGGCCAAGTGACGATAGCCTCTATCTTACGGGGATCCATCTTGATACCATCAGCTGAAACAATAAAGCTCTAAAATTCCACACTTGAAGTATGGAATTTACATTTCTCCATCTTTACGTACAAATGATATTCCTTCAATTTTTGCAATACTTGGGAAACATGCAACTCATGATCCGCAACAGTTTTAGAAAAAATTGAAATGTCGTTGATATACACTATTACACTCAAGTCCAAAAACTCCCTTCAAACCTCGTTGATAAAAAACTGAAAAGCAGCTGGAGCGTTACACGAACCAAAAGGCATAACGCAATATTCAAATAAACCAAACTTTGTCCGAAAGGCGGTCTTCCATTCGTCTCCTTCACGGATACGAATGAGATGGTATCCGCCCTTGAGATCCAGCTTAGTAAAAACAGTAGCATGCTTCAGTTGATCTAACAATACAGGCATCAACGGGAGCGGATATGTATTCTTTATTGTTACCTTATCGAGTGCCCTATTGTCCACACATGCACAAAGACTGCCCTTCTTCTTGGGTATAAAAAAGATAGCAGAGGACACAAGTGCGGAGGACGGACGAATGAAACCAGTTGCCAGCATCTCATCCAGATATTCCTTCAAATGCTGCTCCTCAGGTCCAGACAGTGCATATACGCGACGGCAACGTAGCACTAGGTAACAAATCGATTCGACAATCGAAGGATCGATGAGGCGGAGGAATGTTAGCCCGACCCTTATCAAACACCTCACTGAACATCACATATGGGGCAGGGATATCTCTCACTTATCCTCCAACACCCACTGCACAGGTCAAAGGTGTAACCCAATCCGTAGCGATCTGATAACAACATTGTAAACAATGAGCAGAATCCAAAGTCACTGTCCGCCTCACCCAATCAATCCGAGGGTTATATGTCTGCAGCCAGGGCACCCCGAGAATGATGCCAAAGGAAGGGGCATCTACTAAATCAGAATAGATGGACTCAGAATGTACATTGTCACACAACAAGCACAAGGGTTCTGTTCGATGGGTTATAGATCCTGAGGACAGTTCAGTCCCATCTATCACTCTAACAGGTTCTGGTTATTCCTTAAACACACATGGGACCTTCAACTACTCAGCCAATTGGATGTCCATAAAGTTACCTGTTGACTCAGAATCAAGCAACACAGATAAAGTCGATCTACTACTATTAGATAATACCAAACAGACAGAGATAGTGAAATGTCGTGGAACCCTCTTTACCGCACCAGATATCTCATATGGAGCACTATAAGCGATCTCTCCCATGAGACCCGCCTGCTTACCCACAAACACCACTGTATTTCTCGGGGGCAAACTAGATGGCTTCACAGGACATTTGCAAGCATAATGTCTGCCCTTCCCACAATACAAACATAGATTCTGCACTCGCCGTCTCCCTTTTTCCACGCTTGACAACGGACCTATGACTCCACCTATCTCCATAGGTTCAGGTCCTTGCTTTTGTTCTACGGAACCTCTAATTTCACTTCTCACGTGTACTACACAAGAAGCCTGAAAACGATTCCTCTCCCCACGCCTTTCAGTCAACCGGTGGTTTAATTTCACTACCAAATCTATGAAGGCTACACAATCATCGGGAGGATCCACTACCTGAGACACAATGTCCTTCAGCTCTTCCCACAACCCCTGGTAAAACAAAGAGGTCCTTTTTGCCATTGGCCACTGTGTTTCTGAAACCAAACGATTAAACAAATAGACGTAGGACAATACATCCTGCTTGCCCTGTCTCAGTTTTAATAATTTCGCTGGCCTGCATAAAAGCATGCTTGGCAAATAAACATCGCATTTGCTCCTTAAATGCCTGGTAATTTACAACACAGGATCATCGCTGTCTACCAATGGAACGGCCCACATCGCAGCTGTACCTGCTAAATAAGAGATTATAAAACCCACCTTGGCGGAGTCATCTGGGAATGCAGTGGGACAACACATGAAATGCAGATGGCACTGATTCACAAATACGCTGTACTTATTACAGTCACCCGTGAAACGTTCAGGTACAGCCGCGGGAATAGGAATGGGAGTCATAACAGTAACTGCTACAGGAGTGCTGCCACCAGCCCCTTGCCCCAACCCCCTGTCAAACTGAAAGGTAGCAGGTTGTACTGTAGGACCCTGACTCTTCGCCAAAGGACCCCTACCTGAACCCCAAGCCTGTTCCCTGACCCTGACAGTACTCAACTCCTGACGTAACCCAAGATTCTCCTGCCTCAAATCCTGTACCTGAGTTTGAAGGGATGTGATAGCACCTATTACATCCTGCAGAGAAGGAACCCATTCTTCCCCTACTGGATTCTCAGTCACATCCATCCTCGCTCGGGCAGTGTTTCAATTCATGGGCTTGGTTTTCTGTCAGATTACCACCAGGCTATGCCCAACACTGCAGGAGTGAGGATAAGCCCAGTCCACTATCCCCGCTCTGGCAGTAAACACTGGATACCACACAGTGAACTCACTACCAGAACACAGGGAGAGGGTGGGAAAAAGGGGAAAAAAACACAAAGATACTGCGCCTGTGCTCAGACTTTCCAATTGCTACAGGAAAGTTGCAGCTCCTGTACCTGTTTTGAGGAACAAACAACAAAGAATCCGGTATTCAATGTAATTGCTCCTGGACATGCATTAACAGGCCCTGCATAAGTCGCACTAATACACTTCCTTACCAATCTTAGAAGCCTTTAGTGCCGCTTCCATGTTCATGGTTCTTGTACAAAGGCAGTAGGCAGAATCCAAGATGAAACAAAAAGAGTACCCAAAAAGTCAGGTATTTGAATCCCATTAAACAAGAAAAACCAGGGGGAAAAAGTCTTCCGACATAAAACCCCCCCACTCTCCAAAGTAAAAGTAAAAAAACAAGAAACTTCCCTGTAATGGCTAAGAGAACTAAGCAGTGGCCACGTAAACTAAAAATATTACAGAGAAGCTAGGGAAATGGAAAATGCACCAAAAATCCCAAAATGACCTTGATAGGCTACGGAAGTCCAGGAAGTGTTTCGATTCGTAATCCTCAGCCGAGGAAACAGACACGCAGCCGCGTACCTGAAGGATAAGTCCCGCAAACAGGTAAAAGAAAGCCAGGAAGGGAAAAGGTCAGGGAATCCAAGAAAAAGATGCATCAGCGATCGTGTTCCAGCAACAAGAAAACAAATGCCCGCAAGCCTGCAGACAGCGAATCATGGACACGAAGCACAACGGTCCCGAACAGCAGGAGAAACCGGATCCAAAGGCGAAGTCCTTCTGGGTAACTGGACCGGGAGAAGAAACCAAGCACAGAGGATCGGCTTCTTTTATGTTACCAGAAGCGCGCCGATTGAATGCGCTAACCCAGCTGACCTGTCAATGCATGTCCACAGAAAGAGGACAAGGAAGAAGGTAAGTCCGCCTAATCCCTAACAATTTGTAGCTGGTTGTAGACACGATCTTAGACATTTTCCATCTTAAATTTTTCCTTGCGTTTCATTTTTAATGATTTCCTTTTATTTTTTCACCCATGGTTTCTAAACAGATACTTAAAATAGCTCCGCAAGAAAACAGGAAAATTGCTCAATTCATTATAATTATTACAAGTGTTAGAATTAAAGGAAATGTTCCTCCACCCAAATTATCAATCCATTGACCAACTTTGCTAAAACCCTTTCTTAACTCACTAACCCAGTAGCTTGCAATCTCCCATACACAATGCACAAAGTTCAAAAGAGATATTAGTTTTAATGTTTATATCAATATTAATAACAGGGCAATTATCAGGTATGAAGGCATAGCACCTCTTAATCTTCAGAATCTTGCAAATACTTCTTTTCATCGCAAGAAGGATATCCAGTGCTAAGCGTTTTTGCATTACCATACCACAAATAACAATTAATTCAGAATTAATTTAGGTTAAGGACCCCAACAGTGCTTGAATAAAGTCTATTCACAAACATAAATAAATGTCTAAATGTAGAATTCCCTTTAGGAAGATTAACAGCACCTATTTTAGTTAATACTATCTGTCTAATTCCATGTTTTACTCTCATCGCACTAATTGCTTCATCCATTCCACCTATATGATAGTCTCTAAAAAAGACAAAAGTAAGATAACATTATCTAACCCAATTACATGCTAAGCAGTTTTACCACACACATAATAGGTTCCTCTCAAAAACAGCTCTTCACCAATCAGAAAAACACCATTTGTAGTATATCTGCTTTCACCCTCACTTTCTACCATATATTTAACCTTCTAATCTTTCAAAGGTTCCCGACGCACCATACACAGCTCACCCATTCTCTCATGTTGCATTCTCAACTTGGGATGCAGATTTGAGAATCTCAATTCTTCTTTCATTTGTTCTCTTGTTTTTCTCTTTTCTCTGAAATCTCCCACAATCCTTACTCTCATCTCATTGTATTCTTAAATAAATCCAAGCTCCTCTTTACTTAAACCACACACATACTTTAGATTAGTGAGTTTATGGTCTGATTCATGTGTTAGCAGATGCATCTGGACTGTTGAGAATTGACGTAGCATACGTCCTCCGTCAAGACTATTCAACTGACTGATTTATATGTTGCATATTTAATGGACACCACTCCATCAAGCCTCCGCTGTCTGTGTCACATTCAAAGTACTCTGTTGAGGGAGTATTTGCTGAAAAGCAGCAGATGGAGTTGAGACAGCAATAACTCCGCCAGTCAGATTACGATTCTAATTTCTTTTGTCCTTGGCATGGCGGCTAAACCTCCATAAATGAGATGCTTGTTTCTTACACATAAAAGGAGATAATAGACCTCACTTACATTTACCCTTCAATCTATCACTGTGAATTGGGTGTTGCAGGGCTTCGCTAACCTACTGTTTGATATGAATGACGAACCATGACGGTCCAACATATTCAAGATATGTGTTATTTTGTTTGATTTCGCCATAAACGTACTCATTCCAAAATGTGATGTTTTTACTAAGATGATCAGTATCTAGGGGTATATTTCTATATAGTAATTATACATATGAAATGTGATTTTTATGATATTGTATTTTTAGTACATCAGTATATATCAGGTTTGTCTCCACACATACCCTATCATCTTTTTGCTGTATTCATTCGTCAATTTGTTGGAAGCACACACCACATGAGCTATCTTGCTCATACTATTTTAGTACTCCTAAAGGAGAGTATGTTAAAATAGCTATGTAAACACTTGTATGACAAATACATTTACATATGTATGACATTTTACATACATATTTTAGTACCAGTTTCAAGTCTTATTAAATCACGTTACCATATCATACCAGAACATATGTTTAAATTTTTAATACCTTACCTCATTCCCTTATCCTAACTTTTTTTCCTCTTTTTGTATGTTATAAGTAATAATCATACTCTTGAAATTTATATGAATAATCATGATATTCAGCAAAGCATCATGCTAACTCTTGCTCAAAAGTTTAGAAGTAGTATGTAATACTTTAATGCAACTCAGTAAATACTCACATGGTGTCTGTGCCAATCAGAAATAAAGCAATATGTTAAAAAATCATTTATTAATATAGAAACTTCTCTCAAAATCATAATTATATGAATAAATATATTTAACTTATATATGAGAAACAATGTTTTGCGGACTGCTGAGTGGAAAAAAAGTCTTGCCTCCTATATAGATTTGTACAAAAAGAATTCCTCCTCCTAAACGGGCTTATTTCACTCCGCAAACTGGTGGAACGCAGGTACCTCAAAGCCTTAGGGGGTTGATCACTTTTTGAGGAGTTTGGGAGTAGAAGTGGGTGTCTGGGATGGAGGTGTTTCGAGAGATAGGGTGGGTGAAGTGGTTGTTTGGGAGTTACTGAGTACTGGGATGGGTGTGGAGATTGGTGATGGTTGTGTTTGGTGTGGGAGATGGTGTGTGTGTATGTGTTTGTGTGTTGTGCTGGTATCAGGTGTGGTGGTGAATTGTGATGTGTCTTTTGATTTCATTGAAAGTTTGGATGAAGGTAGGGGTTTTGGTGAGGGTGAAGGTGTGGGTTTGGATATCCGCTTGGGGGATGGTATGGGTTCGGGTGAGGGTGCGAGTGTGGATAATGGTGTGTGCTTGGCCGGGGCTGTGGGTTTTGGTGAGGGTGTGGGTTTGGTTGAGGGTGAGAGTGTGGATGTGGATAACATGTGTGTTTTGTTCTATGCTAGGATGAGGGTGTGGGTTTGGGAGAGGGTTTTGGGGAGTCTTCTTGGGTGAAGGAGTGGATTTGGTTGAGGGCGTTTTCTTTTGGGGTCTGCTTGGGTGATGGTGTGGGTTTGTATGTTGTTTGAGTGATTGTGGCTATGTGGGTGTGTGTCGGTGTGGTGCTGGCATCCGTGAATCTTGTTCAGATAGTTGTGACAGTGGGTGATAGATGTGTGGCTGTGAGTCAGTTTGTTTGTTGGTTGTGTCTCTGATGGTGGTTGTGTTTCCTTTGTTTAGTTTTGTGTTTGGTTGTGTGTTTGCTTTTATGTGTGGGTAATGCAGTGGGTGAGTATCTGTGTTATTCTGTGGTGGGTGGATTTTCTGTGGATGTAGTGCTAGGATCTAAGGTTGGTGCTGTGACATCTGAGAAGTGGTGGTGGAATGGTGGTAGAAGGAATGGTCAGGGAAAAGGAAAAGTCCACATAGGAATGCCAGGTTGTGGGTGGAGGCAGTGATGTCTAAGGGCATTCTGGTCTGGGAAAAGCCTCTCTGTTTAGTGGAATAAGCACAGTGTATGCCATCCATGGAAGACACCAACTACGTTAGCTGTTGGCTGATTCCCTGGACGGCAAACAACAGTGCAGTCTGCCCTAAACAAAGGCTTTGTAACATATCCAGAGCATCCTCAGCAATCAGTGCTGGGTGGATAGAGGTTGGAGCTGAAGTTCCTGATGCAAAGGAGAACTTAGCCTTTTTGAGGGCTGAGTGTAGGCCTACGCTGTTGGACCAGGTGGAAGGGTGCTTATGGATCTCTTTGTGGTGGACAAGGTAGAAAATCCCATAGATGGTCCAGGGTCCCCCACTACTTGAGACTATTTTGATGTGGTGGCCTCTGAGTTAGATGGAGTCAGAGTTTCCTCATATATTACTGCGGAGAGGATAGGGGCTGGAGCTGAGGTGCCTGGAGCGAAGTAGACCCAATGCTTTTTTTGGGGCTGGGAGTTGGCCTACACTGGGGGGAGCAGGAGGGAGTGTGCCGATGGATCACCTTCTTGGCCAACGTCTCCTTCAGTTGTTCAGAAGGATGCTAATAAGGGAAATAGAGCAATGTTAACATACTATTTCACTGTTCAAGATAAAGCAAAACTAATCTCTTTTACATTCCTGCAGCACCTGGGTTGTCATTTTCTGACAGCATTGAAAGTATAATAATACAATACAGTGTAGATTTAGAACTGAATGTTGATAGGATCAGCTTATGCAGCATCATGGGTGGGGGGTATATTTTATCTGAACATTTGACTTTGAAAAGGGAATGAGAGATCCACACAACCAAAGCACTGGAACCAGCCCTCCCTTCAGCAAAGTCTCCCCACACATGCAGGACATACACCTAGTCGCAATACATTTACACCTATGAAGAACAAACTGAAAAACCTCACATATTTTCTATAAAAAAGGAACATGTTATGCACGAACAGGCCACATGGTATATAAATGCCATCAGCAAATTGAAACATCACCTCAATAGTTGCCCCGTGATGAGAAGAAGAAGGGTAGCCGTACTGTGTAGAGGAAGCCAAACATTTAAAAATTCTTCTGCTAGCTTTCACTCAAGGATGTTAACATTAACTCCACTGTTCACTAGACCTACCTTCGATTTCTGCTACAGGTACATAAAATGTGTGCTTGTAATAAAATATTACACCACATATGGTTGACACCACATATGTTTGACGTATGACACTTAAACTACATAAAGGCTATTGAGCATGCAGACCACCTAGACAGATGCATTTTAAAACACAATACACTTTTTTTCTGGCATGTGAACAAATAACTGATCGGACACACATTTTCTGTCAATGACTTAAATATCAGTTGATGGTGTAAAGTGCAGTAATTGGTGGAAAATATACAGTGGGAAGATAGACATATTTTAGGTTTAACATCTCCATATAAATCATAATTGAGTGTGACACAAATGCTAATTGCATTTTACAAGGGCAACACATAGGACAATTCAGCATGGACATTGAACAGCAGGCAGTTTGCATGACATCAGGAGCTTGTAGTACCCTGTAACTCACCCAAGAGTGCATGCAAGTAGTCCTTAAATTCACTGAATTGGCACTATGTTGAAGGAACAGACCCACTCTTAATTCCTCAAGCAACTGGGCTGCAGGCCAACCTTGCTAATCAGTGTCCAAGACTGCCAGATTTCTTCACAATAGTGGACCTGGGTGTTCATTAGGACAGTCAGGACTCAGAGAAGTAATACATTGCTCTTTTACTGGGTGACTCAATTAATGAAGTGGGCACCATAGTACTTTGACTATTGCATGCCATTGGTATATGTACTACCATTTTGCAGGCACTTACAGGGACATTTAAAATGCTAATGTTTACTACAGCTACATTTTTGTGAGAGATCAGAAGATGTTGAGGCATGGTTCAAAAGCTACAAAATGCATTGAGGCCTAGTGGCAAGGCACACCATCTCTAAAACAGAAAGTTGCAAAAGCAGTTGTGAGCATGGGATTGTCATTTAAATATGCATTACTGACCTTACACTGTCTCTTAAAGTACTCACCTATAATCAAAACTGATGATTTATTTTGATAGAGTTGAAAAAAACATCATTAGTCATATAGCAAATTACAACCAAAGATACACTTCTTATTGCTACTCTTTGGTCTTCAGCTCCTCATCAAGCTGTAGGTAGGCCACCAACACGATGCAGGCCATTGAAGGGGTCAGGCTGCGCCCTATTTGCTTCCGCTCCTTGACAGGGCTTTCCTAGCTGGACGTCTGCTGCTATGTTGGTCCGCCTTTGCAAGTTCTCCCACTGCTCGTGGCAGTGCAGGCTTATGGACCCCCAGGATTCGCAACATCCTTGTGATGGCCCGCTAGATTTTTTCTTTTGATGGGGGCTGACCTACAAATATGAAAAATTAAAGCAAAATAAAACATATACGTTACATTTGACACCATGAAAGGCTTCACAAGAAAAAAGGTAAACGCATCAGAAATTAATTGTTTTTACATGTTACATCTAATGCTAATAAGTGTCAACTTATAAATACAAATACAGTTTTATGCTGTAAATGTTAACCATCAAATGTATTTTTGTATATATGCATATACATATATTTATATATAGTTCCAATCCTGGTTCTGCAAAATCTGAAAACAGGCACCGACTCCGTGGGTTAAAAATCAAAGATAATTTATTCCAAAAACGACCAGACGCGTTTCGGCGGACAAGTCCGCCTTGTTCACTACATATATATATATAGTGGCAGTAGTAATTTTGTATACACACATATATATATTGTGCAACAGTAATAAATATGTAAATATTACCCCACAATTTCTTGTTTTGGTGCTTTAAAAAAATATTGTGGAAAGTTACAGTTAAACCTTTGCTTTACTCTTATAGGTTATGGTCATCCCCTGACCTAGAAGCATACAGAGAATCCCTTAAAGATCTATTGGCACTGTCCATTGCTCAAAACTTACAGTGGTTCATGCATCTAAGAACTATGCTCAGTAAGCTGGGGTTAGAATAGTTTTGGTCTGATCCGGAAGGTATCACCTCCACTACTAGCATGGCTATTAAAGCAGAATATTGGCAGAAAGTATGTGTTGACACTGTGTGCAAAGCAGAGGCACTTTAACTCTTGATTTTATTAATTTTAAAATATTTCCCTGTTACAAGAGAGCAATTTCTGAGATTACACTGCCCTTGGCCAGACAATTGCTTTTGCAATTTATGTATCTGACTCTCCCAACAAGGGCATTCTGTGCCAAATAGGGAAACGAAAAATATAAAAGCATGGAGTGCCCGGTGTGCAGGAGTTAGCCTTAAACTATACAATATTTGCTCTTATTTTGTCCTGCATTTGACCGTCAGCGGAGGAAATGGCTACTGCCAATATGCAGTAAACTGGGTACAAGGAGGCACTTGGATGCCCTTGGGATCCTAAGGACTAATTTCACAAGGTTAGAGGTTTTTGCTATTGCGACATACCCCCAGGTAGTATGGTTTTGGCGGTCCAAGTGTATCCACGCTTCCATTGACATGGATTTCAAGTATGAACATGAAGAAGAGGCAAGGTTACCTGCCTCATCTATCTATGGTATGAATTTGTACTTGAAGTTCTATTTACTTGCCTGGGTTTTATACTCATAGGTACTTTTTAAGCTTTGATTTTAGCTGTTTTTAAAGTATTGCCCAGAGTCGATAATTTTACGAATCTCTTATGAACTTGTATTGTCTGACTCAAATTTAGTTGCACTGACACTTTACATGAATCATGTCCTGCTTTTTCCCCCATCACAAAAAATATGTATAGAGTGAAGTTGGCTGTGTATTGTAATATGTATGGATGGATAGGATTAAAACATGTAAACTTTTCTTAAGGAATTCTTTTTTGTGTAAAATTTATTTTTATTCAGAATTTGCAGGAAAAGGAAAAGAGAGGAAAGTGAAAGAAAAGAGAAAGAGTTATACAAGCGACATTTCCGCCAAAAGCCCCTCACAGGGGACGCTGTAGGGAGCACCCAAAGAAACAAATGGGAGGTTGCAGGGTGGGGTGGCATGGCATGATAACAGAGTTCAGTTCGTAAGTCCAGTGCATGCCAAGGAGTTCTAGGCGTAAATCTGTGCGTGGCCTGGTGATTGGCAAAGGAAAGAGTGCTGCATATAGGTCAGAAGACTAACAACCCCCATGGGCTAAGTAGCGTCGCAACAATTAACAGACCACATTCCCAACTAGTTCCCCCCCTCCCCGCTCCCCCCCCCCCCTGGTGGTGGCAACAACACTCTCGCGCAATACATAGCTCACAGTTACGTAACTTGATTAAACTTGGAACAGGTGAAGTGCGCGGAACGTGGGTGGGCAAACCGCAGATGGCAGGCCACTTGACAAGAAGCGGACCAGAGGACCCCATCGGAACAGAAAGTTTTTAAAGTTGCCCAGGAAGATGTCCGCCATTCTCTCCATGCTCAGTAGACCCCAAAGTCTCGCATGCCACAGCGATGAGGCTGGGGCATGTGGCTTCTTCCATGCTGCCGCCAACGTAAGCTTGGCGGCCCCCAAGCAGAGCCACAAGATACGTTTATCCGCTTTAGTTTGATGTTCCAACTGCGGATCACGGAGTCCCAACAGGACATGAGCCATTGAGTCCGAGACCGGATACCCCAAGACGTCCTTGATGTGGGAAAGAATTTCAGCCCAGAAGGGGCGAATGATCGGGCAGTCCCACCAGATGTGGCGGAAATCTCCCAGTAGGCCACAACCCCTCCAACACCTATCCGAAGAAGCCAGAAAAATTCAGTGGAGCTTGGACGGGTAAAGATACCAATCGTGCATGGTTTTCAAGTGGGCCTCCCAAAGATTCATCGAGTGATTGTGCGTCATGATGTCACTCCAAAGATGTTTCCATTCGTCATCAGAGACGTCACGGCCCAGAAGGGCCTCCCAGTGTTCCATGTAGCGGGGGCGTGGAGAGACCGTAGGGGCCAGCAGCAGCCCGTATAAGAAAGAGATCGTCCCCTTCATAGTGGAGGTGCGGAGAAGAAAGGACTCGAATGGAGAAAGCGGCCGGGTAGCGGCCTTGCTCACACCCGTTGACGTAGCCCAGTGGAGAAGTTGGTTGTGGCAAAAGCGCTCAGTGACCGGAACCCCATAGTCACGCATGCAATTGTGGAACGTGAGTGGAGCCACCCCGTGGAACAGATGCGTGAGCGCCCTACAGCCTCCCTCTCTCCACAGTCGGAAGGGTCCCTCCTGCAGTGCCAGTGGAAAAGCCGGGTTGAAGTGAATGGGGGTGAAGGGGGATGGAAACGTGGTCCAGCGGTCGTCGCTGGAGACCGTGTCCCACACTTTCAGGACTGTGCTAGTAGGAGTGCTAATGTAGGCATTCTTAGGCCGGTCTACTTTGGGCTTCCAGATCAGGTCCCAGATCGATCTCCCAGCCACACTCTTATCCATATGTAGCCAGTGCTTCTCTGAAAGCTGCTGGGACCATTCCACAACCACACGTAGCTGCGTGGCCCTATAATATAAGAGCATGTCTGGGAATCCCACACCGCCCTCCTTTCTCGGTCGTCGCAGCGTCGTGAGGGGGATACGTGCCCGCCCACCCTGCCAGACAAATCTCAGCATCAAGGTTTTTAAGCGCCGAAAAAAGTCCATCTCTATAGGAATGGGAAGGGCCTGGAAGAGATAAAGGAACTTAGGCAGGAGGACCATCTTAAGGGCTTGGATCCTGCCAAGCCATGAAAGGAATTTCGGTTTCCACCGGTCCAGGTCCGCCCGGATCGCAGCCAGCATTGGGGGGAAATTAGCCGCGAATAGGGACCCTATGGTAGGTGTCAGGCGTACTCCCAGGTATAACAAGGAGGCAGACGCCCACGGTAAAGCCGTGAGCAAGCGTATTCGCTCCACTTCCGCCAGGGGGAGAGTCAGGTTTAGTATGTACAACTTGTCAAAGTTGACCTTCAATCCTGCTACCGCCTCAAAGTGGGAGAGCACCTCCTGAACGTGCGGCAAAGAGTGGGCCGGATCCTCCAATGACAACAGCACATCGTCCGCAAAGAGGGAAATTTTGTGCTGCTCACCCGTAAAGGGAAGGCCCTTGAGCTGTTCCCTTTCCCGTATTGCAAGCGCCAGGGGCTCGATACTCAAGGCAAAGAGGAGAGGGGAGAGGGGACAACCCTGCCTCGTACCCCGGGAGTGAGGGAAGCAGGCAGACCGATGTCCGTTAACCAGCAGCCTCGAGCTAGGGCTGCTGTAATTAGCTCGAATCATTGTGAGGAACTGGTGCGAAAAGCCAAAAGCGGTCAGGGTGCGAAACATGAACCCCCAATCGACACGATCGAACGCTTTCTCCGCATCCAGCCCCACCAGTATCGCCGGGATGCGAAACCTGGTGGCCTTCTCTATCAAATGCATCACCCGTCGCAAGTTGTCATGTGTTTGACGCCCCTTAATGAACCCGGACTGGTCCGGATGAATAATGGCCGGCATTAAATCCTGAAGCCGGCGGGCAACAATAGAGGAGTACAATTTAGCATCCACATTCAGGAGGGCTATCGGGCGGTATGACGCGCACTTGGAAGGGTCCTTCCCTTGTTTGGGTATCACGGTTATCATGGCCTCGGCCATAGTCCCAGAGGTCTTCCCAGTGGTCGCCATTTCGTTGAAAAGGGAGACCAGGCAGTCAACCAGTTCAGTCGCAAATGATTGGTAGAAAAGAGCAGTATAGCCGTCCGGGCCAGGAGCCTTGTTAGGCTTCAGGGCCTTTATAGCCTCTAGTACCTCTGCTCTGGAAAAAGGGCCGTCAGCCGCTCATTCCACTCTCCAGAGACCTGCGGTATGGGGAGATCTTGTGCGCCTTGGTCCAGGGAGTCACCCTCGTATAGTGCAGCATAGAACCGGCCAAAGACGTCCGCTTTGTCCTCGTCCCGATGTCGCATGGACCCCCCCGATCCTGGATCCCCCCAATATATTCCTTCTCCCTTTTTTCACGAAGTTGACGGGCCAAATGTCGTCCTACCTTGTTCCCTTGCGAGTATGACACGCGCCTTAATCTCAGGAGGGTGAACTCAGTGCGATTGGCGTAATGGGCCTTTAATTTCCCCCTGACAGCCGTCAGCGGTCGGAGGGTTGCTCGGGACGGGTTCAACTTGTGCGCCCGCTCTAAGCTGGCGAGTTCTGCCTCCAGTTTCTTCCGCTCCTCCCTCCGCAAACGATTAAGGTTCGCATTGAGGGCTATGCAAGTGCCCCTCAGTGAGGCCTTGCAAGCGTTCCATGTATTGAACACAGACGTGTCCGACGCCGAGTTGAGAGTCAGGAACTCCCTGATAGCCTTTCTTAGCTCCCTACAGGAGGTATCATCCCTGATAAGCGCCGCCGGGAAATACCATTTCCGAAAGCCGTCACCCCTCACCGACCACTGCAGCATGAGGACCAGTAGGCTATGATCTGAGACAGAGAGCGGAAAAATCTTGGAATCACGGACATCCCCCTTGAGTGCCTGGCTCAAAAAAATATGGTCTATGCGTGAGTAGGACTGGTGAATGTGGGAGAAGAATGTATCATCTCGGGCCTGGGTGTGTACGGTGCGCCAGCCATCGATCAGTCCCAATTCGCCCACCCCATCTTTCGTTTCAGTGGAGAAGACGCCGGAGTCCGTCCTCTGGGCATGGGAGCTGTCTAAGGCTTTGTCCCAGACCATATTGAAATCACCCAAGACAAACAGGTGTCCCTCCACAAAGTCCGCCACCTTATCTAACAAGGCCTGAAGGAAGCTGTTCTGCTGAGCGTTGGGAACATACACCACCACAAACGTACACAAACGGCCATAAAGCAACCCCTTGACCATCAACCAAAGGCCTTCCTTATCACAAATCACCCCCATAGGTTGGAATTGGAGGGACGCCCGGAAAAGAAGAGCTACCCCCTGTGCTTGGTAGAGGCAGAAGATCTATAGATGAGGGGAAATTGCCTGTGTCGGAGCCGGAGCTCATCCCTGCGCGCCAGCTGGAGACCCACCACATCTAGGTGATGGTCTACCAAGTATTTCCAAACCTTTTGGCGTTTCTGCGGGGAATTGAGACCCTTCACGTTCCACGTGCCAATGCTAATAGGCATGAGGGAACTTCAGGCCCCACCGCTTCACAGTCGCTAAATCAACATACCTCTGCCCCCTCCACACTGCAATCATCCATTCCTCCCCTCCCTCAGCAGGCCCTCCCCGCATGCACCCGGCTAGTCTCCCCCCTCCCTGTCGCCCTCTCCCGCTCCCGGTTCCATGAATCCAACAGACCCGGACCCACAGCAGAAAGGGGGAGGTCCCACTCGGGCTACCACTTCCTAGAGTGCTATGAGTAATGAACCCATTACCCAAACGCCAGTGAGTCGTGCCCCTAGGGGAAGCAAGATTTGCAACAAGCATCCAGCGGTCACCACCACCACACAAACCCCCCGCCCCATACCCCAACTACCCCCCTCCCAACTCCCCCCTCAGTCCCTCCCTCCCCCTCCCACCCCAACATGCAAGAACCCCATAGAATGAAACAAAACAGTCCCAGAGAGAACAATCCCTGAGTGTAGAAGTCCGAAGAACTTCCCATGGGCTGGGGTCGGGAGCCCATCATAGGGTCACCCAGGGCCAAGGACCGGGGTGTCTTCTCAAAAAGTACAATCATACCCTCGGTACCTGAGTTCACGTGCCCCTCCGGCACCATTTGGCCAGCAGCCCGAGGATCAGGCTGCCCCGGAGCTCTGCTGGGAGGACATCAACGTCGCTGAAGCCACTGACGCCACCGCGTCCCCTCTCCTGCAGGCTAGTCGTGCGGTCAGGTCGTCTGCGGCTCGTCTCCGAGCCCACTCTGTGCCATGAGGAGGATCGTCGCCGTCACCGCGAGGACGGGCTGCCAGCTTCAGGAGCAGGAGTCGTATCATCAATGCCCAGAAGCTCCTTCGCCTCCTGGAGAGAACGGATCTGCGCTAGCCTATTTTGCCACCTAAAGACAATGCGAAAGGGATGACCCCCTAAAGTAGGAAATGTTATGCTCTCGCAGGTAGGCGGTCACCGGTCGGAACTCGGGCCTCTTTTGGAGCGTCGTTGCCGCCAGATCCTGGTAGAGTTGAGGACGGTGCTCGCGGAACTGCAGGGAAGGAATGTCCCGCGCTTTTCTCAGGATACGCTCCTTCAGCTGGAAGTCATGCACGCAGACTGGTACTCTGTCCATCCTAATTTCTTGCAGGTCTTCCTCGTCCAGTATCTGCAAGAAAAGTGCCTGCACATAGCCTCGGAGATCGCCCGCCTCACCGTCCCACGGCACCGCCCGTATGCGGATGTTGTTCCTACGGGAACGGTTCTCCAGATCTTCCGCGTGGGCCTGTAGGTCTAAGTTCTGCTCTGTAAGCCAAAGCACATCCTACTGCAGTTGGTGGACATCGTTCGCCATGCTCAGGTCGTGATCCTCCAAGGTAGCCACACGCTCTCCGATTCCGTCTACATCTCTTTGTACCTCGCGGAGATCCGACGCCAGTTGAGCACGGAGCTCAGAGATATCCTCCTTTATAGACTCGAAGAGTTCCGTCATGAAGGCTTTGGTTGCAGGGGCCTCATCATCTTTCTGCCCGGGCGAAGCACAAGGGCCAGGAGACGCTGGTGGCTGGGAACCCTTGGATGGGCCATCTTTACCGGGCTTCCCTTTGCCCTGTGTGGAGGACATCGCTGCTGCTCTACTCCGACCGAAGGCATGGCTGGAGGCCACCAATCAGTAGGGCGGAGCTCCTTCGATATGACCGTAGTCCGTATGAAGCGAGGACGCCACCCCAGTGTCCTCAGGTCATTCTAACGACCCTTCAATAGACGCGGAGGATCCAGGTGGTATATGGCGTCGCCACTCCGTGCCCCCAGTACGTAGTTGGGCCGGACCCCGGAGAGGGCAGATCCCCGGCTCCAGTCACGAATCCCAGGTCTCAGCCGCACATCCAGCTAGGCGGACACAAAGCGTTGATGCAGGGAGATATTTAATGGGCAAAGACCTTCCGCTCCACCCGGGGCCACCAGCTCAAGCTCAAACCTCCGCCGGGATGGGTCCCGCTCCTGCAGTCGCACAATCACCCCCCGCCGGTCACCGCAGTTCCGCTCCGTCCGCCTCCTCCAAGCGCAGTGCCCCAGCGCTCAATCCGGTTCTCAGCAGGGGGGGGGGACAAGGCTTACCCCCGGGGGGCCGACTGGTCCTCGACCGCCCAACACGTGGTCCGGGGATTCCTCGGGAGGGCACTCATGCCTCTAGCCGTACCACCTCCGTGTGCCCGGCAGAGCCCCTCGCCGGTCACTGGTCGTCCACCACGTGCTCCTGGGAGACCTCGGGGATCACTCACACCCTCAGTTGCACCACTTCTGCGTGCCTTACAGAGCTCCTCGTTCAGTCACTACCACCAATATACTGTGGTTACAGGGAGCCCAGGGGTACGGCTGTCCTCAGAGCCCGCTCCTCTCGCCATGCAGCACCCAGGCCGCCGTTCTCGCGCAGGCCGCAAGGCCGTGCATCGCGGCTCCTGCCACACTGGGCCGTGTCCCCCCACTCCTCCAGAGGTCGCCGAGGTGTCTCAGGTAGGGCTCCGCCGCATCGGCAACAGCAAGCGCCTCCAGCGCGATCCGCAGCAGTTCGGCCCGCCGTCCGCGACTAGGCCGCAAGCCTCGGTGCTGCGTAGGCCGCAGGCCGGGAGTCGCCTTCCCCGTGATGCCAGGGCCCCGCCTCCGCTCCCACGACGGATGCCGCCGCCGTGATCGCCGCCGCAGCGGAGGGGGGGTACCTCGTCTGTCGCTGGCTCCCGGTCCGCACTCCAAGCCCGTAGCGACCCACAGCTCCTCTCGGTGTGGCCGGAACCCTCGGCGACCTCTCAGCACCGCCGACCGGCCTCGCGGCACGCCTGCTCCACATGCGGCGCCGTTCTCGGGCACTCCCACAGCTCGCTCGGGGCCAGTCGTCGGACACGACCCCCAGGGGATGCTAGGACGTCCAGAGAGCCGTACAGGAGCCCGGGGACAGGTGCTGGACAAAGCTTTGAAAGGCCCGGCGCCGGAGGGACTCAAAGCACGTCCTACTCCGCTGCCATCTTGGCCACGCCCCCTTAAGGAATTTTTTATTTGTGCTTTTATAATTCTTTTTGATTGAAATAATGCTATTATGATGATGATGAGATGTTATCAGTGATGTCACTGATATGTTATGAGTGATTTAATATGTGAGGTCATAAGTAGTGCATTGCGTGGACCCAAGTTATAGTTAGCTCAGCTAACTATAACTGCTGAATTTCACTGGTTTTGTACGAATGAAACCTGAGCCTAACTATAATGTCCCCGTAACCTTTGTTTTTTTCAGTGAATTACTAACTTTTTTTATGCCATTTCCTAACTATAATGTCCCTATAACCTTTGGTATTTTCAGTGAATTTCGATGTTTTTTAAAAATTATTTTTCCTAACTATAACGTCTCTCTAACCTTTGTTTTTTTCAGTGATAATATATATATTATATTATATTTCCATCCTGTGGCTCTGAAAAAGAATATTCCATACGGGGAATTTATCAGGATGAAAAGGAACTGTTCCAATCAAGTAGAAATGAACAAGAAATTCAAAGAAACAGCAAATAGATTCAGCAACAGAGGATACATACAACAAATGTGATATAGATCGATGTGAGCAAAGAGCAACAAAAAAGAATCGATTGAAACATTGATACCAAAACAACAAATAACAACAGAAAAAGAGCCAATTAGAATGATTCTGACCTACTCGAAGGAAAGCCAGAAAATACGGAAAGTACTACAAAAATATTGGCATGTCTTGAAAAAAGACCCAGACATAGGAAATGAAATTGGCCAATTTCCAAAAATGACCTATCGAAAAGCACCATCGTTACAAGACAAATTGGTCAATAGCCACTTTGAAGAAAAGAAAAAGACCAACAAATGGCTTGATGAAAGACGACAGGGCTTTACCAAATGCATGCAATGTAAAGCATGCCAAGTTGGACGAAATCTATCCAAAATAAAGGATGCTAAAGGAAAATTCTTCAAAGTAGAAAACACCATTACGTGTAAAACGACACATGTGGTGTACTTACTCCAATGTTTCTGTGGGAAGAGGTACATTGGTAGCACTGTTTGCCCCCTACACAAGAGAATATTAGAACATATTCGAGCAATCGAAAACAAGGACTTGAAGTATGCTATGGCCAAGCACATGTTAACACATGCAAATGAGAAAAAGACATGGAAGGATATTACATATTGCGGCTTAGCAACTGTACCTATAAAAGAAAGAGGTGGAAACAGACTGATGACCCTACGCAGACTAGAGTCAAGATTGATCATTCGATTTAAAACGAAAATCCCTGGAGGATTAAATGGCGATGAGGAACTTTATGTGCACCTTTGATGAGCTTGAAAAGACACTCTGGTTAAAAATAATATTTATAGAGGTCAAATATGAAAAAGTATAAATATTCGGAAATAAGGGCACTAGTCCCTAAATAATATTAACATTGCGCAACACGTACCAACGTGATAGTATATTTCAAAACTTTGAGCACATGAGTACCTACCTCATGATAACTTGCTATCATACTAAATATGGCAAGTGTGAATCAAATGTTTCTCACTGAGAGAGCACAGAACTATATGTGGAACAGATGCAATGTTTTCATGTAAATATCGATACTTGTACATATAGTGATCCTAACCAGTTTTCTTTGCACTAAATGACACATAGAAACCATATATATGTATATAAATTTTTTTGCCGTAAGTGTGAAACAAATGAAATAATTGTATAATGTAACTACCAGCACCATAATGCACCATAATAATGCGAATATGAGCAGACTGGTAAAGGAAATGTGCTTATATCTAGAATGCAACTACCAGTACCATAATGCATCCTAATAGTGCAAGCATGATCAGCTGGTATAAATGTAAAAATTAACAAGGGACAAATGTTTGTAACCGTGAGCAAGATCGCAAGATTGAAACGCGTTGGTTAAAATAAACCTGCTTTAGTAAATCATCCTGGTGGAGTGCGAGTATAATTCAAGTTGGTGGTGAATTAATTACAGGGAACACCCGTCCCTGATACTCGCACCTGTTGTGCAAAGCGTGCCCTCTGTAACGGGTTTACTTTGGTGGCATATATATATATATATATATATATATATATATATATATATATATATATATATATATATATATATATATATAAATATATTTCACAGAAAACACCTTTGTTTTTTTGTGATTTTTTTTTATATATATATGTATATATATATATATATATTGTCGTAGTAGTAATATTGATAAGCAGGATGGATATCTTCTAGTTACAGTTGATATGGTGTCACTTTATACGTCCATCACCCATGAAATAGAACTAACAGCAGCAGCAGTAAGCTACTTTCTGGGTCAAAAAGACATCAAAGATTTTGAACATTCACAAATATTGATAGAGAAGGTGGAAATGTGTCTCCATAACAGCATCTTTAAATTTAATCGACAAATATACTACCAGATATGAAGTACTGCGATTGGAGTTTCCTTCTCCCCAAGCTACGCAAATCTCACCATGGGATGGCGAGAGAAAACCATGGCTTGGGGAGAAGGGAAAGCCCAATCAATACACAGGAAAAATCATGCTGTGGCTAAGGTTTATCAATGACCTTTTCATAATTTAGAATGGCAGAACAGATGAATTTATGGAATACTTTGATATACTGAATAACAATGAAGTTGGTCTAAAATTCACATGTGATATGAGCACAAACAGAGTCCAGTTTTTGGATTTACAAGTATACATTGAAGAAAATCAGGTGAAAATACTGTATATATCAAAAACCACCTGCCACAAATAGCATTCTGCATGGATCGAGTTTCCATCAAAAGGCTTTGCAGAAAAGTATCCTATATGGGGAGTTTCTAAGAATGATATGGAACAGCTCAGATGACGAAGAATTGAAAAAAAAAAAAGAGAGACAGAAAGGAAATTCGAAAAAAGGGAATATAAACTATCAAATATCCTACAAGGTATAAAAAGAGCTGAGGTAATCACTCACGCACAAACCCTGCTTCTGAAGAAGAGAAAAACAACTGAAAAAAACATTCAGAAAATTAAATTGAAATTAACATACAGCAAAGAGAACCAACAAATCATGAATATCATGAAAACACAATGTAATGTACTAACGAAAAGACACAGACCTGGGGAAGAGACTGGATGTGACATACAGAAGGGACCCCTCACTGAAAGACAAATTGGTACATAGTCACTTTGCAAGGCCAAAGAGTGAAACATGGCTAAAACAACATCAGAGAGGATTTTTTTTTGGGGGGGGGGAATCTTTTTATTTTAACAATGCTCATAAGACCATACAATGCAATGGCATGTACAAATGGCACATTTGGGAACAATACAGACATCATCTGGGAATTACACATCAGGGAATCACAAATGTCTTTCATCAATACAATTTGACTATTCCTCCACAAGGGCACCCGCCTCTCTATATTTGTGCCATGGCGCCCATATTTTCTTCCATTTTTTCTTGCACCCCCTGCTTTCATATACCGTTTCTTCCGCTCTTTGACACCAGGCTAGGTCCCGCTGCCAATCTTCCCATAGAAGGGGCGCCCACACCCCCCAGGCCCTAGCAATATTCCGTTTCGCTACCCCACCGCCAGGGCCAGCCATAGCTCAACATACCTCGAGCAGTCACTGTCCCCTTTGATCAGCAGGAGAAGCCACTTCGGGTCCATCGGGACTGGCACTCCTGCTACCCTGGACATAGTGTCCGTCATTTACACCCAGAATGAACTGATCACCGGACTCTCCCAAATGATATGAAAGAAGGATCCCTCTTGTTGACAGCCCCGCACACAGAGCACCGGCCGACACCTTCCCCATGTATACAGGTGTGTGCGAGGATAGTATGTGCGATGGAGGACTTTGAACTGCACGAGCCAAAACCTAGATAGGATAGCGATTCCCCTAATATCAGAGAGGATTTGATAGATGTGAGAAATGCAAAGCATGTCAAATAGGAAAGAACATCGAAGAAATGAAAAATTGCAAATGAAGGACATTTATGATTAATTATAGAATCAACTGTGAAACAACTTCAAGTTTCAAAAGACCTTTATTCGAATTTTGTAAAAATTCATAAAAGCAGCAACAGTAAAACAGTCCAATAAGCATTTTACAGATCTATTTACAATAATCTAAATTTGTTCTGCAACACATACATCAATAATAATATTCACGGGCTTTCCATTGTTTTACGTGCACGGGTTATCACCCTCAAAAAAGTGCTTGTGCGAAAAACCAATTCATCAGTATCAAGAGAAATTAACAGTAAATATCAATCACTTAAAGATAGCGGTCTGCATTTTCTAAAATAAGGTAATAAAAAACATTTGATATACTTTAGATAAAATGTACAGGAAAATAGGAAGTGCAAATCATTCTGTGTACTAATCCCATCGCAGGGGCAAGGTTTAGAATGTAATGACTGATGGTAACCCAAAGGGAAACACAATAAAAATTTTACAGTACCAGCCGTTAGACGGAACAGTAACGATCTTTCCCAGTTGCTCATGGGGAGAGTAAGATAAAGTGGGAGCGGTTGCCTAGTCAAATTATTCCCCAAATAAGAAGCAACTGATGATTTGTGTGATTCTTTTTCCATTCTTTCGTGATTAAAAAGTGCATATAGAGTAGTTTTTAACTCATTCTTATCTTTAGGCTCTATTCTGGATGGGTCAGAAAAAAGGTCTCCCATGCCCCCAGCACGCAGGGTCTTGAGAACTCCCGCAAGCCAGGGGATTTTTAGACCCTTTTCGCAGCTCAGACAGTCCTTTATGATGCCCTGTGTTAAAGCAGCTGAGTTGTTTTTCCATATCTTAAGCCAGAATAGAGCTGGTCTGGTCCTAATATAGTCACATGTGTAGGGCAAGTTTAGTTTATTATGACAAATGAACTCCGAAGTTGAGATTGGGACACCCAAGATCTTTCTACAGAAGCGGTTTTCTTCTCGTTGGATGTTAAGATTGTTATTACCCAGACCCCAAACTTCGGCCCCATATGTGACTACTGGTGCACACTGTCATTTAAAAAATTTTAAAATTGCTTTGGTGGCACCTATTTTCTTTGGGCGGGGCAAGCTCAGAATGGAGTTGATGGCTTTTGAGAACTTGCCCGTGGCGTGGACCGAGTGTCCACTCCACGAGCCGTTCGCAGCAAAAACCATCCCTAAGTATGGGAATGTGCTTACAGATGCTAACCTGTCATTTCCCACGTGTATGGTATTGAGCTTCCGTTTCCCTGGGCCACAGGACATAATAAAAGATTTGTTAAAATGTACACGCAAATCTAGGGACTCCATATATTGTACAAAGGTTCTTACGAGCGAATGGAGCGCGTTTGGGGTGCGGCCCATAAGGACCGCATCATCTGCATATAGCAGGGCCGGTAGCGGTTGACCTTTGACTATTGGCACATCTGGGGTTGTCTGTTTTAAAGATTTAGGGGCACATGCATCAACCTATTTAGGAAGTGCAAACGGTGCGAATCGGTAAATTCGGCCGTTTGCACTTCCTAAATACGTTTTTGGGATGCATCAAACACTTTTTCAGAATTCACATTTTTTTGCATTTCTTAAAAATGCGAATGCATTTAAGGAATCGCATTTGTGCGATTCCTTAAATGCAATGCATCATTTTAAAAAAAAATGCGAATTATGAAATAGGAAGTGCAAATTAACACGAGGTTGACCCTCGTGTTAATTTGCGAAAATCTGTCAAAAAGCAAAAAAATGCATTTTTTAAACTGTCATGTTACAGACACACATGTCCTTAGGACATGTGTGTGTGAAACATGCACTTTCAAATGCATTTCAGGGTGGACCCCCCCCTGCACCCTTGGAATGCATCAACAAATTGCGAATTTGTAAATGCCTTCCCATTGACTCCTATGGGCCTTTTGGCCCATAGGAATCAATGGGATTTGCGAAAATGCACTTAGGAATTTGCTATTTATTTGCGATTCGGTAAAAATTGCGATTTTTACCGAATCCCAAATCAATAGCCAAAAAAATGATGCATAGCATTTTGCAATTCTTAATTTGCGATTCGGTAATTTTCGCAAATTAAGAATCGCAAAATCTATGAATGATGCATGTGCCCCTTAGTGAGGCCATTAATGTAAATAATAAAAAGCAGGGGTGCTAAAACGCACCCCTGTCTGACCCCTCTTCCTACTTTGATTGGCCCAGAAACTTCTCCGCCCATCCAAATCCTCACCTGCGCTTTAAGGTCTGTATGAAGATAGGCCCAAAAATGTACAAGGGCTTCGTCTAGTCCATAGTCCAAAAGAATGGACCATAGTTTAGATCTATTGACTAGGTCGAAAGCGGATGGCAAATCCATAAATGCAAGATAAATAGGGGACGATCGAGCAATGTTGTATTTATCAATCACCAGTTTCAGGTTTAAGCATTGCTCCACCGTGCCCACCCTGCGTCTAAACCCCATCTGGCAGGGGTCCAACAGTTCGCAATCTTCTGTCCACTCTAACACCCTATTATATAAAACCCGCCCCAGAATTTTTAAAGTGTTATCTAGGAGCGAGATTGGCCTATAATTAATTGGGTCGGACCTATCGCCCTTTTTAAATATTGGGACAATTGTGCTGGTGCCCCAAGTGTTGGGCATGGATACTGAGGGGAGACTGTTGAAAACGTTAAGTAGGATTGGGGCCCACAAACCAGGACTCCGCTTAATTATATCTATAGGGAGTCCATCAGGGCCAGGAGCCTTGTTACCAAGGCTCTGACTGATGGCTACTTCAACCTCGTAGAGATCGATCTCAAGACAGTGCAATTGCCCTGGGTCTAAACAGGTTGACTTTTCAGGAGGGCTGGCATAGATTTTGGAAAAACGGGCCTCCCAGGTACTGCTGGTTATAGAGCAGCTAGTTGTAGTTAATTGTTTCCCCATGTCCCGCATTTTCCTAACGGCAGTCCAGGAAGAGTCGCAACTTTTCTGACCCGCGCTTCCAACCAGTAACTCCCACTGTTCAGTCAATAGTGCGGCTTTCCGCTCTGCAATTCTAATTTTATAGCCTTTCGTGGCTGCCTGTACCTCTATTGTACATCTCGGGTTCCTAATTAGGGCCTTACACAGTGTCCTATTTGCAAGTAAACATGCAGTATCAAACCACCTTGGCTCTTTCTCAGGCTTTGGTAAGGGGACTGATATGTGGGTTTTTATAACTCCTCATAATTTAACAAAGTCCATAAGTACCCTTGAACAATTCCCATCTGAGAGTCGGCAAGACTCAATAAAATGGGAATGATCTTTTTCCACAGTTTCTAGTATGGCGCCACTATCAATACCCCTCCATTTCAATCGGAGGCCATCGCCCGAGGGGGTGATGTCTCTTGCGCCAAGCAGATTGGCGTATACAGGGCTTGGCCCTAAACATAAGCTAACCAGAAGGGGGTTATGGTCCCCAAATGGTGTTTCTAGCACTGTAGTTCTAGTTATTCGATCTATTAAGTCGGGTGACATAAAGATAAAATCGATTGTCGAGGCACAGTCTCTATCTTTAAAGGTAGGAACATAATAGGTGTTAATATTGTGTCCTGCTTCCAGTGCGTTACTGAGAATATGCTCAGTAAGCAAATTATCTAGTTCCAGACCCCTTCGCTCTGCTGGGTCATATTGAGTTTTCCCCTCAGACCCGTGGTTCCTCATCAGTTTCGCATTAAAGTCCCCCCCCCCGATAAGAATCCATTTCCTCTCATCTGTGTTTTGTTCCAAATTTAGATAACATTAGAAAGCTCTGTAAAGTTTTTATTTGGGACCGAATTAAAATCATTATTATAAAAATGTATTAAATAAATCCGAGTCTGTCTTTTGTATTCTAGAACCTGTATGTTCCTATTCTTTGTGGGTAAATCCCTGATAGCACCACCAATTGATATTTTAATCCCAATGAAAAGACCGCCTACAGCGCGGCCAAAATCAGGCTCAGCTGCTGTCACGCTAAAACAATGGTAAACCTCTAAGTATAGGTTTTCAGTGGCCCAGGTCTCCTGAAACATGACAATGTCTTTATCGCCCAATAATTGGACCCATTGTGGGTCTGACAGTCTGGATTCTAGCTGAGCTAACTATAACTTATACTCCCACAATGCACTGCTTATGACCTCACATATTACATCACTCATGACATGGTCAGTGACATCACTCATGACATCATCCAGTGATTGTAAGTTATGAGTATTAAAGATATATACTAACCTATTGCAAATGTTAGATTAGTATACTAGGTACACTACTAGTGAGTGATACTATTTCTAACATATATTATGTGAGTGGCTGTCTGACTGTGTGTATCCATAGGTGAGTGGCTGTGTTGAGAGACTGTATGGGTGAATAATTTTGTGTGTGACTAGCTGTATGGGTGAATGTGTGGCTATGTGAGTGGCAGTATGGGTTGGTGACTGATTGAACGAGGAGTTATATGAGTGAGCGAGGGGTTGTGTGGTTAGCTATGAGTGAGTAAGTGAGTAAGTGAGTGGCTCTGAGGATGAGTGAGTCGATGTAAGTACCTGTATGGATCTTTGATTGGTATGGGAGTGGTTGTGTGGTCATTTGAGTGGGTGTATGAGAGGTTATATAAGAGTAGTTGACGATTGTTGATCTCGTTGTTTTAATGCGCCAGCCGACACGGGTTTCATTGGAGTACAGTACAGTCAAATTCTTCAGGGCCAGATCCTAATAGATGCGAAAAATTAATCCCCCACAACTGGTTATAATTCCAACCCAGTTCGGGTATCTGTAGATTGTTCGGCGGGTGAGGAAAGACAGTCAATGGAAACGCTGTAGCGGTGTACTCAATAGGTTTGGGCCGATTTTAAGGTCTAGACAGACGTGGGTGTGTCATCAAGAGTTGAATGTACGAGATTACTAAGTAGAGTCACTTCAAGTATCCAAATTGGCTGCACATCATCGCCACGAGGAAGATGCCATATTCGGGGCTGGGCAGACTGCAGGCTACTAACGTGGACCCAATTTGGATACTTGAAGTGACACTACTTAGTAATCTCGTACATTCAACTCTTGATGACACACCCACGTCTGTCCAGCGTTTCCATTACCTGGTGGGCTAGTTGGCCCCCAGGGACCCTCAGTATTGAAAAGGAATTAATTCCTCAAACTAAAACACACCACAGGGCGTGTTTGCACACATGTCACCTCAGGCCCGCCCCTCCCTTCACCACTGTGCAAACACGCCGCGTGGTGCGGTTTAAGTTGGGGGATTAACTCCCCTTGAATCCTAAGGGTCCCTGGGGTGCAACTAGCCCACCAGTTACCTCCATTATGCACCACAGAGTTGCGTTGCAGAGAGGTGTAAAAAGGGGCGTGGCCTCAGAACACTTCTCTACAACGCAGCCCCCTGGCGCATACTGGAGGTTCTTGGTGGGCTAGTTGGCCCCCAGGGACCCCCAGTATTCAAGGTGTATTCGTTCCCCATCTGCAAACGCGCCATGGGGCGTGTTTGCACACATGTCACCTCAGGCCCGCCCCCTCCCTTTACCACTGTGCAAAGTTGGGGGATTAACTCCCCTTGAATCCTGAGGGTCCATGGGGTGCAACTAGCCCACCAGCTACCTCCATTAAGCGCCACAGAGCTGCGTTGCAGAAAGGTGTAAAAAAGGAGCATGGCCTCAGAACACCTCTCGGCAACGCAGCTCCCTGGCGCATACTGGAGGTTCCTGGTGGGCTAGTTGGCCCCCAGGGACCCCCAGTATTCAAGGGGAATTTGTTCCCCATCAAACCAGGGGGGCGCGTTTGCATAGTGCTGCAAGAAGGGGGCGTGGCCTCTAGCGCGATGCCGGTCTTTTATTTTATTTTTCTTATTTATTGGCCCTGGGGACCCCATCTCCCAGGGCCTGCCCCGTTTTTAGGTTTCGCCTGGCCGTAGCACCCAGTGCTCCGCCCTGGCGAAAACTTTTGTTAACAGTATGGATGTTCGTCCCGCCTCTGTTTCCCATTGGCTAGCTCCATAAATGGACGCTAGCCATTGGCAAACAGAGGCGTCCGTCATCCTGCGAGGCGACTCGTGGGCGTTTCTGAGACTTTTACTCATCCGGCCCCTTTGGACACGTCAGTGCGGCGGTGGGCGGGGTTTATTTTTTCGGTTGTCAATGTTTGTTTGGGTCATTTTGCGGCCGACCGCCGCCGGAGGAAGTCCAGGTGAGTGCCTTTCTTGCTGTTTCCGCCCCCCTCCCGCTGTCCGTGCCTTTGCCGCCCCCCCTCCCGCTGTCCGTGTCTTTCTCGCTGTCTAAGTCTTTCCCGCCCCCCCTTCCGCTGTCCGAGCCTTTCCCGCCCCCCCTCCCGCTGTCCGTGCCTTTCCTTGTTTTACTTCCTGTCCCTTTAACCCGGTGATCCCCGGCGCCCTGTCCCTCTGACCAGCTGCCACCCACAGAATCCGTTCACAGGCACACTGTCCCTTTAAAGCTGGGCTGCCCCCATCCCCTCTGACCAGCTGCCACCCACAGAATCCGTTCACAGGCACACTGTCCCTTTAAAGCCGGGCTGCCCCCATCCCCTCTGACCAGCTGCCACCCACAGAATACGTTCACAGGCACACTGTCCCTTTAAAGCCGGGCTACCCCCTTCCCCCCTCCTCCAGCCCGCCTGCACCTGCAGCGCACAGGCATCACCGACAGGGTGGGGGTAGCAGGCAGGGAGGGAGGACAGTAAGCAAGGAGGGCAGTAGAAAGGGCCTCTGCCGAGGGTCTAAAGGCCCTGGGGACGGGGGCAGGGCGAGGACCGGGCAGCATCCATCCGAGGCGGCGCTGCATGCACCCCAGCAGGGCCCGGGGGGTCACTGAGCAGCCCCCACCTGAAGAGATCTAGGACCCCCCCCCCCAAACACCTGCAGAGGGGACGCGGCATCATGAAGAGGACTCCTGTCACAGAAAGGAGCAATTTTAATGATTTCTATAGCGCCCACAACAAGCGGAACTGTGCATTGGCGCTTTAAAAAGCACCTGTTCTCTCTGAGAAGAAGCTCTCGGGTCCAGGAGCTCCCTCTGAACGGATCGCCAAGCCCAGCCTAAGAGGAGGGAGCCCCCTCCACGCACCCGCCCGCCCATCATCCATCACTGCCAGGGAGGGAGGCTGCCGGTGATTAATGGCGGCGCTGACCGAGCGAGCAGAGCTGGCATCAGCCCCCCCAGGAGCCATTAAGGCACCCGCTGCCCCAGCAGCAGCCCGTCCCGCTGCAGCAAAGCACCCCCTGCTGCCCCAGCCCCCACCCCTTCCTAGGCCCCCCCCGCATCCGAAACCACCATCCGCTATCACCCAAGCACCCACCCAGCCACTGGGGCACCCGCTGCCCCTTTATCTGTCCTCGCTGGCCCCCAGTACCGCAGCCCTGACACCCCACAATCACCCCTCCCGCCTCAGCATCCACCATTCCCAATAGCAGAACACCCACCTGTTGCCTCAGCAACCCCCCTGCCGCCGCTGCATAGAGCCCTCCCCTGACCTCTGTGACCCACCCCCTTGTCGCACCTCCCCCCCACAATACCACCCCCACCCGCCTCGACAGAGTAAGAGCCCGGGAACGCACTCCCACCAGTGACCTGCAGGGGACCCTCAGATGTGCACTGCAGGCCCTGCGCTCATTCAGCTGTTTTACTGGAATTCGAACCTGGGAACGGCATATTACACATGCACAGATCTCCGCAGTCCGTGCATCAACCCGCTCAGCTATCTGAATTGGAATTTTTTACAAGTAGTTAGCGGACAGAGGTCCGCCTCAGGTGCACAACCCACTTGGCTATCTTACCAGGACTGGAATGGTTTTACACGTGGCATTCAGACCTCTGCGGTGAAAAGTTGTGCGGTCTGAATGTAGTGGAAACCTGGGAGCTGATACTGCAAGCTCCAAACCTGCCGAACTACCTTGCTAGCACTGGACCCGCAAATGGTGCACGCATTTCTGCAGCTGGCACTCTTGATTTGCACCGACGCAGTTGAACCCCCTCAGGGCACTTAAAGCTAAGACCTGCACGTTGCACTCGGACCTCCCAGTGGCAGGGGCCCACCAGCCTGTTATACCAGTGTCATCTACCACGACCCCCTAAGCCCCTTTCACTCATCCCTTCACTCTTGTCTCGGCTCTATACTTGCCAAACCTTCATTCCAAGACGCCTTCCAGTTACCCAAATCTCTCAGTCCACCTCCCCTTCATTTCCTCCTCCCTGCCTGTCTCTCCTGAGTCCGTCTTCTCCTCTGGTGCCCCTTCTTCCCACAATCAGTTCACGACCCTTCGCCTCACCTACCCCTCCATAACTCCACACAGACCCCCGCTGCATCCCGTCTGTTATTCAGCTCCAGCCCCTGCCGAGCCTCAGCCAGGCTCCCTTCCAACCCTCTCATCCTATCCTTCTCACATCTCCTTCACTTCGTCCCTCCTTCTCTCCACTACCCGGTTTCACTCAGCAATTCTTCCCTCTGCAGCCAGCTTGTCCGGCCCCCTTCCTTCAGCTCTCCTGACGTTTCTTCTCTTCATCTCCTCCCTCGTCTCCCCCCTTCCATTCCGGCCCCTTCCCTTCGTACCCACTTCCTACGACCCTCCCTATCCCTACACCCAATAACTCTATCCCTCCCTCGTCCTTGTATACCACGTCCACCATCCGTCCTTGGCACCCCCCCCCCCACAACCCCCTTGTCCCTCCTTCACCCCATCTCTTTTTGCCCGCCATCCCCCATTCACAGCATAATCTGAAAAAGTGTGGGCAGAAGGTGAGGTGGGGAGAAAGAAGGGGGAAGGAAGCGAGAGAATCGGGTGCTAGAAAAGTTTACGCTATATAAAACTGCATTAAGTAAAATAAATACTTGCACCCATTCATAGCATTATCTGAAAAAGTGTGGGCAGAAGGTGAGGTGGGGAGCTAGAAGGGGGAAGGAAGGGAGAGAATTGGGTGCTAGAAAAACTCGAGGAAGATTACTTCATATCATTTTTTAAACCTCGTTTTATTTTATTTTAATTGTAACGGATCTTTGTGTAGAGTGCAGAGTAGTGAGTGTGCAGAGTAGTGAGTGTGCAGAGTAGTGAGTGTGCAGAGTAGTGAGTGCAAAGTAGGGAGTGCAAGAGAGTGCAGAGTGACTAGGGAGTGCTAGAGAGTGCAGAGTGACTAGGGAGAGCTAGAGAGTGCAGAGTGACTAGGGAGTGCTAGAGAGTGCAGAGTGACTAGGGAGTGCTAGAGAGTGCAGAGTGACTAGGGAGTGCAGAGTGACTAGGGAGTGCAGAGTGACTAGGGAGTGCTAGGGAGTGCAGAGTGACTAGGGAGTGCTAGGGAGTGCAGAGTGACTAGGGAGTGCTAGGGACTGCAGAGAGACTAGGGAGTGCTAGGGAGTGCAGAGTGACTGCAGAGTGACTGCAGAGTGACTGCTAGGGAGTGCAGAGTGACTGCAGAATGCTAGGGAGTGCAGAGTGACTGCAGAATGCTAGGGAGTGCAGAGTGACTGCCGAGATTAAGCTAATGGCAATGTAAATGACAATGCCATTTATTTATCTGTTTTAAAAACCAACACATAAATACAAATTTTGTCATTTACAATGCCAATAGCTCTAACTTTTCCAAAGGCGAAACCATTGCATTGTAAATGCTTGTTTTATTTTGTAAAATAAAAAAAATTGGAAGGGGTTCGCGGGCCCCCTTCCCGAGGCCTTAATCGGCCCCAGGGCATGGCCTTTTTATTATTTTATAAATCTTTTGGAGGGGGGCTGTGTTGCCCCCCTCCTCAGGCCACTTATGGCCCCGGGGACCCCATCCCCTGGGGCCGGGCCTTGTGTTTTTATTTTAATAGAATTTTAGGGAGGGGTGCCGCGTGGCCCCCTACTGGGCAATTGTAGCCCTCTTGGACCCCATCCCCGGGGCTGGCCTTCTCCGTTGGAGACCATGGGGGGGTCCCCAATCCCCCACAGTCCCGCCGGCTCCCCGCGTCCCTCAGGAGCCGGCATTGCTATCCTGAAAGCTTGGGTGTGATTCGGCAACCAGGGGCTGAGAAAAAAGGGGGGTCCCAAAAAATGTTTTCTCCATGTTAATTTCCATAGGAAACTTTAGCCAAGGCTACAGCCTGAACTGCTGAACGGAATCACACCAAATTTGGCAAAAAGGTAGCGCTTGGTTCAGAAAGCTACCTGTTTTTTTAAATGGTGTAAATCCGTTCAGTAGCTGCTGAGAAATTCGAAAATTGAAAGTCAAAAAATCAATTTCCCATAGGAAACTTTAGCCAAGGCTACAACCCGAACTGCTGAATAGAATTATACTAAAATTGGCAAAAAGGTCATTCTTAGTAGTTCTAGGTTCAGAAAGCGACCTTTTGTAAAATGGTGCAAATCCGTTCAGTAGTTGCTGAGAAAAAATATATATATATATATTGATATCTAAGGGTGCGGTGGGTTCACGAACCCTCCCGACCACGCTCTTCGTTCTAATTGGCTGCAAACACTCCATACAAGGAAGTGTTGGCAGCCATCTTGTGACTCTGTAGAACTGAGTCACAAGAAAAAAGTAACCACCCCCGGGACATTGCCGTTTGCTATGACAAGGCGGGAGCATTGCTTCCACCTTGTGATAGCAAACCCTGGTTTGCTTTGTTGAAGTGAGAGGAGGAAAACATCCTCTCGCTTCTATAAAGGAAAGGAGAATTGCTTTTGGGCAATGGAAGCTGCATGCTAGCAGGAGGCAGGGAGCCTGCAGGACCATGGGGACATTGGGGCTCCCCCTATGGTCCCCAACAAAGAGGCCAGACCCTGGGGTATGGGGTCCCCGGGACCGGAAGTTGCCTGGGAGTGGGGCCACGTAGCCTCCCCTCCCCTTTGAAAAAGAAAACAAAATGTAGATGTGGGCATGCCTCGGGGGATGGGGTCTCCGAGGCGAATGTAAATTAATGAAAATGGACGCTTTTTATTTTTCATACAAATTTGGAGTCGCGACTCTAGAGCGTTCCCCTAGTGTGAACATTAAGGGTGCGCGGCTCTCATAGCGGCCCCTGGTGTAAATACGAAGGGTGCACAGCTCTCAACGCGTCCCCCTAGTGTGAACGTGCTGGGTGCGCGGCTCTCAGCGAGGCACTCAAATGCTTCTCAGGTCTTTAAAACACTGAGGGGCATATTCTCAAAGACACATTGGCGAGTTAACTGCACTTTATCGCAGCCAAAATGGTGATAAATTTAACGCACCATTCACAAGCTGGTGTAAACAGCCCATAACACCAGTTTACCAGCGATAGCAGCCACAAAATGCATTGTGACGGATGACCCCGGCAAATATTGCTAATGAGATGCAGAGTAGGCGTTCCCGTGCAAAAAGCAGCGAATACACCACTTTGCAACTTTCTCAACCACCAAAAAGATCGGCGAAGAGAATACAAAACAGGCGATAGGGTGCTTTAGCACCAGGAAGTTTACACCTGCTCTGACGCGGTGTAAAGTCAGACTACAACCTGCAACATGAAAGGGAGCCCAGCCCACAGCCACACCTGAACAACAACAGATGCAATGGAGCCAACGATCATGCAGCTCGGACACCCAACAGTGCCCCGACACTCCCCGCCACCAGCCCCTTGTCCGCCATCCACCCTGACCCCCCTGATAAACAAATATGACAGCAACCTTCCGAAATCTGGAATGTAACAAATCGGCTGATGTTGCACAATTATAATAAAAAAGATGCATGTGAGGTTGGACAAATAAGAATCACAGTCATCTATGAATTTACATATAAAACATTTTATTTAAACAAAACAACAAAATAAAAGTAGGTACAGCCACGGCGTGTCATCCCTCGACAATCTGTGAATCACAGCCTGCAAGACAAAAAGCAAGATTAGAATGTGCGTCATGCGCCCATCCAAGGAGAGAGAAAGAAAGAGAGAAAGAGTGTGAAAGAGAGGAAGAGAGGGAGAAAGAAAGAGTGAGAGCGAGAGGAAGACAGAGCGAAAGAGAGAAAGAGAGAGAGAGAGAGAGGAAGAGAGAGAGAGAGAAAGAGTGAGAGAGAGAGGAAGAGAGAGAGAAACAGAGAAACAGAGTGAGGGATAGGAAGAGAGAGATAAAGAGTGAGAGAGAGGAAGAGGAAAAGAGAGAAAGAGTGTGAGAGAGAGAAAGGAAGAGATGGAGAGGGAGAGAGAGTGCTGACCCTGGACAAAACCCTAACAGCCACCGGTGTGTCTCCAACCACATGCTGGGACATAGTGCAGCCCTCAAACTCACTCATCTGAAACATAGTATAGAATCAGTAATGGCAGAGTACATACAACTGCACATGCCTAAATTGCTGACCCGCCCCAGCTCACCCAAACTGCTGCACCCCATCCACTCCCATCACCCAGAGGTGTCTGCCCACCCCTGCGCACCCAGGCTGCTGCATCTGCATCCACTCCCACCACCCAGAGGTGACTGCCCGCCCCCATGCAAACAAGTCTCTGCTCACCTTCCACCACCGGCGTGTGTCCAAGAGGGCCCACCATGTGCCGAAGCACCCTGCTCAGCCGTGGTGTACACGTGGTCCTGCCGAACTCACCATTCAAATCGGGTCTTGATTGCCAGGATGGTGTGTGGAGGCCACGCATCATCGCAGGCTGCACACCCGCTCAGCTCCGGTGGCACTAACTCAGTGTAACTCAAGTCATCACCATGTGGCGGGAGGCCCGTGTCTGGGGGATAGACAATCTGTGAATCACAGCCTGCAAGACAAAAAGCAAGATAACATTGTGTGTCATGCACCCATCAGAGAGAGAGAGAGAGAGAGAGAGAAGAAGAGAGAGAGAAATAAAGAAAGAGTGAGAGGGAGAGAAAAGAAGTGATGGAGAGGGAGAGTGTGTGCTGACACTGCGGACAAAACCCTCAAAGCTCACCTTTCCACCACAGGTGTAGTATAGAATCAGTAATGGCAGAGTACATACAACTTCACACGCCTAAATCGATGGCCTGCCCCTGCGCACCCAGGCTGCTGCATCCCATCCACTCCCGCCGCCCAGAGGTGTCTGCCCATCCCTGCGCACCCAGGCTGCTGCACCCCATCCACTCCCACTGCCCAGAGGTGTCTGCCCGCCCCTGCGCACCCAGGCTGCTGCACACCATCCACTCCCACCGCCCAGAGGTGACTGCCCGCCGCTGGGCAAACAAGCCTCTCTGCTCACCTTCCACGACCGGCATGTGCCCAAGAGGGCCCACCACGTGCCGAAGCAACCTGCTCAGCCATGGTGTATACGCGGTGCAGCCGAGCTCGCAATTCAAATCGGGTCTTGATTGCCAGGCTGGTGTATGGAGGCCACGCATCATCCCAGGCTGCACATCCGCTCAGTTCTGGTGGCACTAACTCAGTGGAACTAAAGTCATTGCCACGTGGTGGGAGGCCCGTGTCAAGCAAAGTGCCTCAGCTGCCACCAACTCTGTGTACTTCAAGTCATGGGAGAGAATGGAAATGGCCTCCAGCACGTGCGCCCGGCCCTTTTTATTGACAGGGACACATGTTCTGTGATGCCTGTGGTGCATGGGTGTGGTGTGGGTGTAAACCAGCTGTAAGGGAGTGGCTGTGGCATGCTGACAACTAGACCTGTGATCAGCAGATCACTACAGGGAAGACCTGGGACATGTAGCATTGTCGTTCCTCCCAGTAAGCGTAAGCGGAGCGGGCTGGCCTGGCGTATGCCAGTCCTGCGTGAGGCTGTGAACAATGACTCCGAAGAGCTGGGCGTGGTTCCGTCCTGGGCTGTATGAGGAATCAATTGATGCGGGTGTCTCTGTTGTAGTATTGCTGCCATGCGGGCCGCAAGGGCCAATGTATCACCCTGTGACCCAAGTTCCACAACATGGCCAAAATGGAAGGTAGCGGGAATATTAACCCTACATTCATCCATACTTCCACACATGAAAGATCGTGGACATGACATTTCTGTGTGGATGTGAATGTTTATTGCGCATTCAGTGGAGTGTTGCAGCTGTAGCACTACAGGGCCAAGCAAAGTCCATATTTCAGTTTTCGGCACATGGAGGGCAGCCAATTAGAGCCAAGCTCGTGCTCGGGGGTTAGGTTCCGCCAACATATGTACTTATCCAATCACACCGCCGAATCCCCAAGCACTTATAAATTCACTAAACACTCTCCTTGCAGTACTCTAATCATCCAGTCTCTACCTATGTACTTATATATGACTGAGACAATGTTACAAAACCAAGGTTTTCCCCACTGCCAGAGGTAACATGGTTGTGTGCGCTGTCTACAGCACAATGTAATGTAGTAGGGCCCAGGGGCAGCATCATGCATACATAATGAATGCACGGACACAGTTAGATAGATAGTGGAACTGGGTATGTGCATTTGCGCTCGGCCCCTTTTTATTACCAGTGTCACATGTTCAGTGACGTCTGTGCTGGATGCATGTGGGGTGAGTTTAAGCCAGCCCTCAGGAAATGGTTAGTGCTGGCAACATGTACAATAGTAATTATCAGATCACACACAGAGATTCAATCATAAAGGGTCTATGACTTGTACTGCACTAAGGTAGGGGCACCAGATGTGAAATAATACATAAAAGATTCAATTGTAAAGGGTCCATGACTTGTGGTGCACTGAAGTTGCAGCAGCAGATCTGAAATCATACACAAAAGATTCTATCATAAAGGGTCCATGAGTTGTGGTGCACTGAGGTAGGGGAATCAGAAGCATTCAGCGTGTGCACAGCCAGCAATAATGTGTGGTCCGGGAGGTCCACACTGGTAGCAATGTCTGTTGCCTACTGGACTGCGTCATCTACAATCGCAACTCGATCTGAATTGTGAGCCCTGCTGTCCGCAGTGTAGATCGAAGGCAGTAGTCAGCACAGACATCGAGGAATGCTTTTTGTCACTTCCTCTTGACAAAATCCGAGGACATAGAGTACAATTCCCTCTTCAATAAATAAACCAAGACTGATTTCGAATCATGAGCCCTGCTGACTACAGTGTAGGCGTATGGAACAAAAGATGAAATACATATAGCACACTTTGTCGAAATATTCGATCTTCTGAGTGCAATCTTGTTGTACGGTATTGTGATGCTGATATCTGTACTGGTCTTTTGTCATATCGTCCACCTTTTCCAGTGGGGAAGAGCTGTGGAAAACAAGGAGCTTCCAAACTTCTTTCCTAAACACTCATGGGAGTTCCGTTCGATTTCTTCATTTGAAATAATTCAATAGTATTTTCCAATCACTTCCTTTCAATGTAAAGAATGTACACTCTAATGCTTATACATTTCTTCACTTTTGGAGATGTCCACTTTTTCAATTTGGCCACCTGAAATTTCACTATCATCAACTAAATCGATTTCTTCTTCTTCCTCATACACATTTTTGCAGTAAACATTGTTTTTTGTGAGATATAACGTAGCCTTTTGCACTTTGCTGACATCTACTAATTCTTACCATATTTTCCGACTCTTCGTAGGAACACCATTAACTAGAATAACTACAGGTTCAGTTTCTTCTTTCTCTACGCCAATAGTTTCAAGATTTAAAAAAAAAATCTAAAGGTAAATACACAACTCTTCCTTTTAAAGCCTCTTTGTAAATCTGATGGAGGCAGCTTACCTGTTTTAGTCTCCATACAAACAATAGCCTGAAACAGGTGTACTTTTGCCTAATGAATTCTGCCTCAATAAGGCCACACGGCGGTGACTTGTGGTGCACTGAGTTAGTGGCACCTGTGGAGTTGAGCGTGTGCGCAGCCTGCGATGATGCGTGGTCTGGGTAAGCTGCACTAGTAGCAATGTCTGTTGCCGACTGGACAGCGTCATCTGCAATCGTGATTCTATCTGAACTGTCAGCCCTGCTGACCGCAGTGCAGGCACGAGGCAGCGGTCAGCAAGGGCCAAGAGTCATGTGGCATTTACTTGAGCTGCACAGTTAGTGGCAGCTGAAGCACTCAGTGTGTGCCCACCCAGCGATGATGCATGGTCCGGGCGGGCCGCACTGGCAACAATGTCTGTTGCCTACTGGACTGGGCCATCTACAATCGTGACTCGATCTGAATTGTGAGCCCTGCTGGCCGCAGTGTACATCGAAGGCGGTTGACTGTACAGACATAACTCTGTCGGTTCACAGAGGGGCTTTGTCGAGGAGGCCGGCGGTAATGGCGGCGGCCTCGTGACAGGGTGAGGGCCACCGCTGTGGCAGACACGTTGGCCTTGCCAGAAGTGAACCATGTCATTTGAGATGTCATCAGTGATGTCACTGACCATGTCATGAATGATGTAATATGTGACGTCATCAGTAGTGCATTGCGGATGCGCGAGTTATAGTTAGCTGATTTAACTATAACAGGGGAATTTCTATGGTTTTGTACGAGAAGAATGTCCAACTAACTATTACGTACCTGACACCTATGTATTTTCAGTGAATTTTCTAAGGTTTTTTAAATGCTAATTTCTAACTATAACGTGCCTGAAACCTATGGTTTTTCAGTGAATTTCAAAGGTTTTTTAAATGCTAATTTCCAACTATAACGTGCCTGGAACCTATGTTTTTTTCAGTGAATATATATATGTACACACACACACATATATATGTATACACATACATATATATATACATATATATATATATATATATATATATATATATATATATATATATATATATATATATATATATATATATATATATATATATATATATATATATATATATATTACAACTTTGTTTAACTCCCAGGGGGAAAAAAACGTTGGTCACACCTGGAAACTCTGTTTCTGCTCCTTTATTAATGGAAAAAACAGCGGCGGCTTGATAATTCCGACATGTTTCGTTCCAACATGGAACTTCTTCAAAGGCAAGCCTAGCTCTGAGAACAACCAATGTCCGATGTTTTAAATTCATTTCGTTTGCCCCAATGGCATTCTTTTGAGGAATCACTTCCGTTTTTGAAATGGCTTGTGGGACTTGTGGTTGTGCTTTTTGCCGTTTATTTCGTTTCACAGTTCGATTTATTTTGCATCACTTTCCCTTTATTTTGTGTCTCTTTGCCGTTCTTTTTCCATGTTGCCTTTTGATTTTGAGACCTCTGTACGAACCTGTGATCCAAAAGAAACAGTTTTTTAATTACAACCCTCCAGTGGGTAGAGCCTTGTGCTGTGAATTTTTCCAGCGCGTGTTTGCGCTGTATGTTTGTTCCAGTCCCTTTGTTTCTCCGTCCGATTTGTTTTGAGTTTCTTTTCCTTTTCTTTCATGTGTCTGCCCATGGCTTTCTTTGCCCATGTTGATTTTAAGTTTCAAGACACTTATTCGGATCCGTGATTCAAAGGGCTGATTGCTTCCATCGTTTTGGCAGAGAGTTTTCCCGGGTCAGTCCACGTTTGAAACTGACACACTCCAATACCGAGATTCAGTCCTCGGCGGCACCAATCTCCCTATGTTCGGGTTTACCGAGTCCAACAGCAAGGTTCAAGGCGGGAGAAAAGAGGCGCTCTTGTGGTGGTGAAAGACCTTCGGCAGAACCACGCCGATATATATTACAACTTTGTTTAACTCCCAGGGGGAAAAAAACGTTGGTCACACCTGGAAACTCTGTTTCTGCTCCTTTATTAATGGAAAAAACAGCGGCGGCTTGATAATTCCGACATGTTTCGTTCCAACATGGAACTTCTTCAAAGGCAAGCCTAGCTCTGAGAACAACCAATGTCCGATGTTTTAAATTCATTTCGTTTGCCCCAATGGCATTCTTTTGAGGAATCACTTCCGTTTTTGAAATGGCTTGTGGGACTTGTGGTTGTGCTTTTTGCCGTTTATTTCGTTTCACAGTTCGATTTATTTTGCATCACTTTCCCTTTATTTTGTGTCTCTTTGCCGTTCTTTTTCCATGTTGCCTTTTGATTTTGAGACCTCTGTACGAACCTGTGATCCAAAAGAAACAGTTTTTTAATTACAACCCTCCAGTGGGTAGAGCCTTGTGCTGTGAATTTTTCCAGCGCGTGTTTGCGCTGTATGTTTGTTCCAGTCCCTTTGTTTCTCCGTACGATTTGTTTTGAGTTTCTTTTCCTTTTCTTTCATGTGTCTGCCCATGGCTTTCTTTGCCCATGTTGATTTTAAGTTTCAAGACACTTATTCGGATCCGTGATTCAAAGGGCTGATTGCTTCCATCGTTTTGGCAGAGAGTTTTCCCGGGTCAGTCCACGTTTGAAACTGACACACTCCAATACCGAGATTCAGTCCTCGGCGGCACCAATCTCCCTATGTTCGGGTTTACCGAGTCCAACAGCAAGGTTCAAGGCGGGAGAAAAGAGGCGCTCTTGTGGTGGTGAAAGACCTTCGGCAGAACCACGCCGATATATATTACAACTTTGTTTAACTCCCAGGGGGAAAAAAACGTTGGTCACACCTGGAAACTCTGTTTCTGCTCCTTTATTAATGGAAAAAACAGCGGCGGCTTGATAATTCCGACATGTTTCGTTCCAACATGGAACTTCTTCAAAGGCAAGCCTAGCTCTGAGAACAACCAATGTCCGATGTTTTAAATTCATTTCGTTTGCCCCAATGGCATTCTTTTGAGGAATCACTTCCGTTTTTGAAATGGCTTGTGGGACTTGTGGTTGTGCTTTTTGCCGTTTATTTCGTTTCACAGTTCGATTTATTTTGCATCACTTTCCCTTTATTTTGTGTCTCTTTGCCGTTCTTTTTCCATGTTGCCTTTTGATTTTGAGACCTCTGTACGAACCTGTGATCCAAAAGAAACAGTTTTTTAATTACAACCCTCCAGTGGGTAGAGCCTTGTGCTGTGAATATATATATATATATAAACTGTTAACTTATGGTAACTTTAGCGTACACTAATTGATGGAGCATGTCCCACAGATATGCAAGACTACAAAGGCTAAAACATTATGTGTTCAGTAATGGGGCTGAGTTGATATTTATGTAATACCAACAAAACCCACTGAGAACATCATAGCAGCATCTTTACACACTTTCTAAGGTTTTTTAAATTCTAATTTCTAACTATAATGTGCCTGAAACTGATGTTTTTTTCAGAGAATTTAAAGGTTTTTTAAATGCTAATTTCTAACTATGACGTGCCTGAAACCGATGATTTTTTTCTGTGAATATATATATATGTACACACACACACACACACATATATGTATATATATAAACTGTTAACTTATGTTAACTTTAGCGTACACTAATTGATGGAACATGTCCCACAGATATGCAAGACTACAAAGGCTACAACATTATGTGTTCAGTAATGGGGTTGGCTTGACATTTATGTAATACCAACAAAACCCACTGAGAACATCATAGCAGCATCTTTACAAACTTGGCAGGGTGACCTATGGAAGTTCCAAAGTCTTTAGACATAATTTTCATTATATGGACATTCATTTTCAAAATATTTTGAAAGGCACCTTGTGTACTCTGCTCTGTCACCATAGCCAAACCCTCTCAGTACTGTGTCAAAAAGAGGTATTATCTATAGATGTTATGACATTTTACCACATACAGAGATGGACTATTTATTTGTCTCTGAAAAGAAAGATCCTTTTACAATCATGATGAGAAAAAAAAACATAACTTTTGTGTTGCTCTGCAGAGCCATGGAACTGGCTGTAGTAGGAGATAGAGCCTCCTCAGTCATCCGTGAACATCCCTTTCATCCTTGATGATGACTACAACAAGAGTGTCCATTGTGATGTTGTAGAGTTGCACTATCAAGATGACAGTGCTCAGTGGTGGCTGCTACAAAAAGGTATGGGTGGGGCGGTTAAAACAATTAATAAAATTACTTACCTGGCTGCGGGCCGCCACCTCCATAGACCTCCATCCTCTGTTGTTCCTGCCAGAAGCAGGAAGCACACACAGGCCCTCTTAAGCCAATCACAACACTGCTGTCACCATGACAGTAGCTTTGTGATTGATCGGATACAGCGCTCAAATGGGGACTATGAGCCTGTGCATGTTCTCCACCCAGGCTGTATGATACAGCCAGTGGAGAACATGCAGAGTGCGCATGACAGTTTGGCCGGACCAAGACGGCCGGTCAAACCTTCATGCTTACTTAAGTTCCCCAACCTCTCCTCCCTTTCTGGTTATGACTACAGCCCAGCCACGAGGTGGGAGAACGATCTGCTGCCGGAGGTCGCTCTTCAGAAGCGGGGGACTGTGGCGAGGGCGAGGTCAGCGGAGCTGGCATGTGGAGGTGTAGACGCTGAGTTGTCTGCTGAGTTTTGGAGTGCCTTGTGTGCGTCAGTGAGGAGCTTGAAGGTTATCCTCTTGTTGACGGGATCCAGTGCAGGTCTCTCAGGTGGGGTGTGATGTGGCTGCGGTGAGGATGTCGAGACTCAGGCGTGCAGAGGCGTTCTGGATGCGTTGGAGCTGTCTCAGGAGTTTGGCTGAGGCTCCTGCGTAGAGGGTGTTTCCGTAGTCCAACCTGCTGCTGACGAGGGCCTGGGTGACCGTTCTTCTCTTTTCAGTGGGGATCCTCTTGTAGATCCTATGGAGGGTGTTGAAGCAGGAGGAGGAGACGGTGTTGACCTGTTGAGTCATGGAGAGGGTGGAGTCGAGGATGACCCCTACGTTGGGTACGTGGTCCGTGGGTGTTGGAGCGGTTCCCAGTGCGGTCGGCCACCAGGAGTCGTCCCAGGCCGAAGGGGTGGATCCGAGGATGAGGACCTCTGTCTTGTACGAGTTCAGCTTCAGTCAGCTGTTCCTCATCCATTCAGCGACGGCCTTCGTTCCTTTGTGAAGGTTGGTTTTGGCGGATGTCATCAGCGTAGGAGATGATGTTGAGGTCGTGCCGAAGGGCGACGTCGGCGAGCGGTGCCCTGTAGATGTTAAACAGAGTTGGGCTGAGGGATGAGCCCTGGGGTACGCCACAGATGATCTCGGTGGCTTCGGAGCGGAAGGGGGAAGGCGGACGCTCTGTGTGCTGCCAGAGAGGAAGGAGGTGGTCCAGTCCAGGGACTTCTCTTGGATCCCGGTGTTGTGGAGGCGTGTTCGTAGTGTGTGGTGACAGACCATGTCGAAGGCAGCTGACAGGTCCAGGAGGATGAGGGCCGCTGTTTCTCTATTGTCCAGCAGGGACTTGATGTCATCGGTGGCGGCAATAAGGGCAGTCTCGGTGCTGTGGTTGCTGCGGAACCAGGACTGGGAAGGGTCCAGTATGTTGTTCTCCTTGAGGTAGCGGGTGAGTTGTTCACTGACGGTCTTCTCGATGACCTTTGCCGGGTACAGGAGCAGGGAGATGGGCCAGAAGTTCTTGAGGTCCTTGGGGTCCGCCTTGGGTTTCTTGAGTAAGGTGTTGATCTCGGCGTGCTTCCAGCTCTCCGGTAAGGTTGCTGTCTCGAAGGAGGTGTTGATGACTTTCCAGAGATGGGGTGCGATGGCTGTGCTGGCTTTGTTGAAGATGTGGTGTGTTGGGGTCGGTGTGGATCTGGAAGTGCAGGTGTTCGGCGGTGCTGAGGGTGTCGTCGGTGTTGGTCGAGACTCCGAGAGTGTTCCTGTGGAAGATGGCTATTCCTCCTCCTGCTCCGTTGGTGCGGTCCCTGCAGGTGTTCTTGTAGCCTTCCGGGATGGCTATGGCTATGTCGGGTGCCGAGGCGGGGTTCAGCCAGGTCTCCGTCAGGAAGGCGACGTCTGGGAAGGTTGAGTCGAGTAGGTCCCAGAGTTCAACTGCATGTTTGCGGGCGGAGCGGGTGTGGAGAAGGATGCATATGAGGTGGTTGGGTTCTTTCCTGGTCGGCAGCATGGTGGGGCGGATGCTTGTGAAGCTGCCGTTTCGGCAGGTTAAAGCTCCGTGGTTGCACTTCGGGGTGGCCAGGAAGCAGGTGTGTGATCGTCCAGTGTTGAGTACGTGGAGGGTTCTGGCATCGTAGCGGTGTTGGGCGTCGTGGCGTTTGAGGGGTCCTGGGCTCCGGGGTCCAGGCTTGCCTTAGGCGGGCCTAATGCGTGCCAGCGGCACGCCCGCTACGCGTGGCCGCTGCGTGGCCTCCATATGAGGGGATGTGGGTGGGAGGAGCAGCTGGGAGGCGGGAGGGGGGGCAAATGGGATTGCAGGGGGGTGGGGCCACAGGGACGCAGTAGCGGGAAAAATGGGCAGGGCCCGCGGGAGAACTGGGCACAGGAAGGAAAACCAAGTTTAGGCAAGAAAACAAGTACAGGCACTGAGGAATAAAAACAAGTCTGGGCAAGAAAGCAAGTACATGCACACGGGAATAAAGACAAGTCCGGGCAAGAAAGCAAGTTAGGCACAGGGGAATAAAAACAAGTCTGGGCAAGAAAGCAGGTACAGGCACAGGGGAATAAAAACAAGTCTGGGCAAGAAAGTAAGTACAGGCGCAGGGGAATAAAAACAAGTCTGGGCAAGAAAGCAAGTTAGGCACAGAGGAAAAATACAAGATTAGGCAAAAACAATGCAGGCAGAGCCGTGCAGCAGAGTGGGAAGTGGCCTGCCTGCGAGCAGGGCCAGAGGTCGCCATTGTGGTGTCATGGTGACTTTATATTTAATTTTTTTGTAGTAATACATATTGTATAAAAGAAAAGCGGAAGTGCCCTTAAAGTGCTTGTAGAAGAAAATTAATATTGGCAGGCATTTATTTTTGTTGTTCGTGAACACACATAACACTAGCTTTTTTAAAAGAAGTAAACCAAGTAATTCTTTGTTTTGTATAATAGTGCGTAATGTCAATATTGTTGAACTCCAACATACACCAATTAATTTTTATGTACTAGATCTGAAATGTAATTGCACTAAGTGTTACATCTGCATTTGTTGTTCAAACACATTTGCTTAAAAAACAGACTCTAATAGTTTTCTAAGTATGTTTCCTACATTATTAATCATTTTTCTATGTTCACAGTCTTATTATTAGCATTTGAGATGATTGACAAAACATTTGAAAGCCTATGAACAGATTATAAAATGTGTGCAGTAATACTTATTATATTTGTGATATATTCTACATCAAACAATACATTTATTTAATGATCATACCAACATTATAATAGATTAAATAACCTTTTTCAGAGATATAATTAAGTAGTCTGATTCAATGTGATTATTAGTGCTAAGTCACAGTTATTTAAACTCAATGTGTATAAATGAGAAAAGGCAGCACAAGATAGAAATCGGATGTTCCATTTGGTCATTGTGCTCCCTCTGCAACTGATTTTGCTTCTCCAGGAGTTCATTGTTTTTGGGAGGAGAAATATGACCTGGTCCATCTGATCTTCATCTCTAGTGGCTGCACCAATAATGTTCTGGCCCATAGATGTATAAAAACTATTAACATCTCTAGCCTCACTAATCTGTGCCAATCCAAGCATACCTCTACCCTCAGTGCCCTGTGACCATGAAACAGTGTGCACCATAACTGTGGGCCCTGGCTCTACTACAGATATTGTCATTGTAGGACATACAGGAGCTAGGACTGGGTGCACACTACTGAGGTGGTGCTGGCTGTTTGGTCCACAGATAGTTGATGGTAACACAGACTGATGAGGTTGGACCTGCACTACCCTTCAGGATGTGGATGTAGCGATTGGCTGAGTGAGGCTCTCCCTTGCAGCCTGGCCAGACTGACCAGGCTGTTCCTCCTCCCAATCCAGAACAGCAAGAGATGTATTTCCACTGAAGGCTTCTGCAGGAACTGGAATATTGGTTGGGAGATTTTCAGAGGGTTGCTGAACTGGATGATGGTTGTACAATGATAATGGAAACAATAATTAATAGCATATTAAATAAATAGATATCTAGATTAGCATTTCATATAAGGGTAGATTGCTTTCCACAAAGGGTGGCCTACAAATCAGATATTTATAAACACACTCCTTTATCTGTTCCTAAGGAACAGAAATGTAATGGTAGGTTTTGATAAAATAGTCACACATGAGTTGTTCAAATGAGATCCTGCTTCACAAACATTATATTGATACCATTAAGTTTAATAGAAGTGATCAATATACATTGACACTTGTAGTACAGATAACTAAATGTCCATGATTTCTTTTAATGGAAGTATATTGCCTGCCCAATTCCTCGTATTGGCCCTCATTCATGTTTGACACCAAGTTAACCTGATAGTTTACAGACTGTTTCTCAGCTTCTTTCTACATTTTGTTGCACCTTTTTATTGAACATAATAATATGTTATCAAATTGTTTAGTTTTAACATATATATTAAATGGGAACTCTGGGCCAGATGTACGATGGATTTTTGCATGTGCAAATGGGTTTTAGACCAGTTTGTGCATGCAAAAAACCTATGGCCCATGTACTAACCCTATTTTGCAAATCGCTAATTAAATGGCGACTCGCAAAATAGGGTTAGCGATTCGCTATTAGGAAGGGGCATTCCAAGGGCGTCCCTTCCTAATAGCAAGTCTGAACCCTATGTAAGAATGTTTTGCTACCGCAATTGCGGTCGCAAAACACTCGCAGTTTACTGCTCCCCTCAAGAGGGTGGTAAACCATTTGCAAACAGGAAGTGGTCCCCAGGGGACCCCTTGCCCTTTGTAAATGGGAGCGCAAACCCATAAACTGGTAAACATTTGACATAACTAATAGTACTTACCATGAAGACCTAAGTGATTGTAATTATTATTTGTTGTACGTGTTAGTAAAAAGGGTATTATCTTTGGTGTTTTGCCATTGTAGTGTCTACAGATCTGTCAAGAATACTGTTGTACTTCAGCCCGTTGACACTGTAGCAAAATGTAAATTTCATAATACAACATTGGCATACCAAAGTGATAGAAAACACATTAGTGTGTGTTTTTATAGTACCCTTGACGTTGCAATATATAGACAAAATACAGACAATCCGTAGTAAGTGTACCACTCATAGTTACCATGGAGTACATGGTGATAATACATAGAATAGAGACTGCAGTAAACTTTTTAAAGTGGTACATTGTTCTCTACTTACCCCTTTGCTATATGTACAGTTGCTATTTATCTACATGTCACAGATACCTAAAACTATTATATGGTGGCCTTATAGCATGGTTACATAAAATGAATTATATTTGGAAACATGCCCAACTATGAGCCTTTATGTGAGATGTAGTCATTAGCCACTAACCATCCCCTCAAAGATGTAGGATCTAAGAAGAAATCGCAGATTATACATACATTGTTCTGTAACTAATCATTCATTTTATGGCTAAATATACACCAATACAACCACTCAGATTGCTGTAAAAAACAAAAACAAAAGTTTTTCAACAGGAGCTAGATGAAGAAAAATGGAGATGCAGAAAGTGTCACAATCTTGGCAGATTTTCACAGGGTTATAGATCCCTGTGACCATATATCTGCCTGAGTTGTTGAGGCAATGTATGTATGTAGGCGATGTAGTCTCCTTATATCATTACTGTACAGCCTACTGATAATAGTAGTACTACTAAAATAAAATATTTAAGAGACAAGGATCAATAATTTATATCATGAGCACAGAGAGATGATATCTCCAATTACTCACTTTGCTGATGAATAATCTTGGACTCAATATTACAACAATAGCTCTAATGAACTTTAGAACCTAAAATAAAATGTATGAAAATAATGAAATTGAACATTTGTAGCAAGACAAATAGTATAATGATTAAGTAGTGCTTCAATGACATTCAGTGATTTAACTTTTTTTTTAAACTTTATTTTTCAGTTTATACATCATAAACAATAACACACAACTGGCATCAAATCAGTGTATGTAAGCAGATTGACGACCTCATTAACGGCACTTAGTACTACAGGTGGCATCATTGAGGGAACGGACTCATGAGGAAGGGATACAATATCATACAATGATAGCACCGTGAGAAAGGAACCAGGCATGGCACCGATACAGGTGGTGAATATCACTAGGGCCCACCCCCCTGCTTCCCGTCAGACCCAAACCCAACAGGCGTGTCCAACCCACTGCTCCCTCTTTCAGTTGTGTCATATGAGGAGAGCCCCTCTTCTGCCAGCCTTGATGCACACATTACGCGCCAGGCCAGTAAATCGTCCTGTGATTTAACTTATTTGGCTTCACTCCACCAAGGATACCTTTAACACCTTCAGTGTTCATGATTTCATAAACCTTTTACTCCCAGGAAAGAGGTTCATGGGTCTGAGAGAACCACCACCAGTCTGCTGGGCTTCCGAGGCCAGGTAGAACTTTCTCCCATGCAGATCATTTCAGCACTTCCTAATATACTTCTGCGAGCTCCTGATGTTAGAAACTACATTCACTTCTGTAACAATTTTTTTTTCACAACCAAGTTTATTAAGCAAATGATCATCACAAATGTGGCATCTCCACACATCAAGAACACCACAACAAAATCAATATAGCAATTACACAGGCAGCAAATAATAAAACAGATTCAGAATAGGCTTAGTATAGAAATTCCCCAACACCCTACCCTAACCCCCAACGCCACCCCCCCCCCATTCTAAGAACCCCCCCCACCAACCCCCCCCACCACACGTGTATATATAGCAACAGGGAAGAGAAATATGTGGGTGTAATTCCACCAGGGCGTTATCGCTGCGGGCCAAGATTGTCACTGTGATCAAATGTCCTCCTCCTGCTCCGCCGGGGGGTCCAAGGACAGACCACGATAGTCGGCCCAACGCTTCCAAATTTTGTAGTGTTTGCGCGGGCACCCCCTCGCCTCAAAGATCGGCCTCTCCAGACCCATGAAATAATCCAGCCCAGCCTTCCACGCAGACAAGGGGGGAGCCCTCACTGACTTCCACGCTCGGGCCAGGTCCCGCTTAGCCACCACCAGCCCCAATAGCAACAAGTGGCGCTTATATACATTACCACCAATCCCTTCCATGATATGCAAGAGGCCCAGCCGGTGGGTACGGGGAAGATCCCAGCCCAGGACCTCAGCCAGACAACTCCACACGCCCCTCCAGAACCCAGTCAATCGGCCACACGACCACACCGTATGCACCAGAGAGGCAGGCACCACTCCACAACGCAGGCATTCCGAGGACGCAATCAACCCAGCCTTCCACAACCGCTCACGGGTATAATAAGCACGATGCAGATATTTGAATTGAATTAGCCGGAGCCGGATCGCAATGGCAGTTCCACGTGGGGATTCCAGTGCCTCCCTCCAGTCGTCTTCATCAAGGGGGCCCACGTCCACTTCCCACGCCTCCCGAAGGGAGTGTAGGGTGGAGGAGCAATGAATTACAAGTGTCTGGTAGATCCTAGAGACCTTCCTGTCCCCCAAGTCCCCCATAAATACCTTGGCCTCTACTGGACTAAATTCCGGCAGGGAGTCGAGACCGGCAATGCTCGGGGCGAGGGCATGCCGCAGCTGGAGGTAGCGGAAGAACTGGGACTGAGGCATTTGGAACTCTGCACGGAGCTCTTCAAAGGATCTGAGGGTGGTGCCCGACACAACCTGGCCCAGCTGAGTAATCCCAATGGCCTCCCAACCCTCAAACCCAGTCCGGGCCGCCAGCTCCGGGAGCAAACCATTGTGCCAAAGCGGCGTCTCAGCCGTCAGCCTGCCCCACCATCCCATGCGGCGCAATGACTGTCGCCACACCGCAAAGACCACTCCGGTGACCGATGGCAATGCACGGCGTAAGCGAGCGGAATAGAGAATCGTGTGGAGCGTGCGGTCACCCATGAGCAACCGTTCCAGGGCATAAGCCGGATCTCCTCTATCACCATACCACCATTCATTTAGGACCAGCAGATGGGAAGCCTGGTAGTAAGAGAGGAGGTCCGAGGTGGCCAGGCCACCACTGTATGTGGACAAAAAGCACGTCTTCAACGCCACTCTGGCCGCACCACCCCCCCATAGGAAGCGGCCCAGCACTGAGTTAACCTGACGGAACCACTCCAGGCCAATGGGGTATGGGAAGTTCTGAATTTGGTACAGGAGCCGCGGAAGCGCCACCATCTTGAAGATGGCCGATCTCCCAAAGATAGTAAGCGGCATTCTAGCCCATGTCTTGACATCAGCCTGAACCCGTTCCCACACCGGCAAGACTCCACGCGCCCAGGCCACGGCCCGCGACTCCGAGAGAAAAACTCCCAGATACTTTAGGCCGTCCGAGGCCACTCGCAACTCAGCAGCCCAGGGGTCAGCAACCACACCACCGCCCAGCACCCACAGGGTCGATTTATTCAGGTTGAGGTGAAGGCCCGAGACCCGGCCAAACTCCCGCATGATTTCCAGAACTCGGGGACCTGATCGCCGTAGATCCGTAAGGAAGAGGAGGACGTCATCCGCATACAGTGCAATCCTATCCACCAGAGCCTCACTCCAAACGAAACCGCGCAACCGGTCATCCGCACGTATCCGCGACGCCAGAGGTTCCATGGCGAGGGCAAACAGGTACGGGGACAGCGGGCAACCCTGCCGAGTACCACGACCCACATGGAAGCGCCCAGAGGTAGCACCGGCCACGCGGACCGAGGCCGTAACGTTGGTGTAGAGGAGACGAATGTACGACAGGAAGACCGGCCCCAGGTTGAGGCGGGCCAACAGTGTGAACAGATATGCCCAGCTCACCGAATCAAAGGCCCGGTCCATGTCCGCTAGGAGGAGTGCCGCCTGTTCATCTCTAGCACCCATAGCATCCACTGCTGCCTGCGCCCGCCGAATATTATGGCGAGTGGCCCTGCGAGGCATAAATCCAGCCTGATCAGGGTGGACCAGGTCAGCAACGTGGGGCAGGAGGCGGTTTGCCAAGGCCTTAGCTAGAACCTTGGCCTCAATGTTGAGAAGGGAAATCGGCCTGTACGAGTCATGTCGGTCCGGTGCCCTGTTCGGCTTCAAAAATACCACGATTTCCGCATGACGCCAATCCGGCGGCAGCTCTCCCCGAGCCCGTGCCTCCTCTAGAGCACAGCGATAGTGGGGCCCCAGTTGGACGTGAAACTTTTTGTAGAATTCACTCGGGTAGCCACTCGGGCCGGGCGCCTTACCCGTATTCAGTTGACCAAGGGCCTCTCCGAGCTCCTCAGCCGTAAGCGGGGCGTCCAGTGCGGTTCTGGTCTCATCGGGGACGGCCTGCGGTAGCAGGTCGTCAACTTCTGTAACAATTTTAACCCACATTTGCCTTTTCTGGGTATTAGTGATATTCTGAAAAAGAACACCAATCAACTGTGGGTCTACCCTAATATTCTCATCAACCATGACAGTTAATTCTGTTTCTGAAAATCTAGGGTTTCTTCTATCAGCTATTATTAGCGAAAAAACCAAAATTATAATGAATTACCAACCTAAGTTAAGGGAAAGAAAATGTTTTAGAAGCTAAGGGCCAAACTTGCTGTAGATCTTGCTGGTTCAAAATGTGTAAAGCAAAGATTGTTGTTTAGGAAGGGATGTGTTTGATAATGTGCTCTCCAGGGGTAATTAAACTAGAAATTTAACTGAGGTGTATGTGACATACACATCCGTCATTCAGGCAGACGGATACGCAAATGTTAAATACGTCCACAACGTAATCACTGCAACCCTGCCAATATTAAGGACACATATATATTTGGTGGTTGGCAAACTACCACTCCAATGCTACGGAGTATCTCAAACTCCGTAGCATGGTTTAACAATGACGATGGCGGAGAACCGCTGGCCCACAGATAAACCTCTGTCAATGCCGACGGAGGTTCTTCCATCGAATATATAAATTGGGCTGGAAAACCTCCGCTAGCATGATGGATGGAATTAAACCTCAGTCACAAAGGGTAGACCGGCCGATGCCAGGATATAAAATGGGCCTTTAATTCAAGGTTCAATTGATGCTATTGTTTTAAAAAAAAAAGCATATTCCGTGATAGTTAGATCTACCAACAAGATGTTAAAATCCAATAAGTAAGGAGACAGAAATTCATTTTTATTAAATATACTAGCAAACACAGTAAATGACAAGCTATATGAAATTGGAAATTGCATGTAGGCAGACCCTTCTCCTGCAGAACAGGGAAGAAAGATGCACATGAAGCAGTTTTTAATATTGATTAATTCAATATATTCCTTTAGAACTTTGGCATCAATATTATCTTCAAATCTACCAACTAAACTTTCCATATGAGTCAATATGTTATGATTCACTTCGCTATGTACTGTAGTTAATTAAACTCTTGTGGAGATGTATTCCCCCAGAGATAGAAGGCACAGCAACAGACCCACTAAGTCTACTATTATTATTAGAAAAATTGAACAAAAAATCTTATAGCATTTGCTATAATTCATTTTATACTGAGAATAAAAATTATTGTGAACACCCAAAACTCTAAGTTAACAAACGTTTTCTTTAAAGTAATAATAATTTTTTTTCTTTTTCTCTTATTTCTTTGAAAACAATAATCAAACAATTAAAACTTTAAAAAAAATATTTCAATAGCTCATCTTAGGTCATGCTCTCATAAGATTATATTTTCCTCTTTTAGAACTTGCTGTGCATTCTCATCTTTAGCATTTTTTCAGCTTCTCAAGGTAGTTCTCCTTCTGATTCATTTTCAAAAGTATTTCACAATGATTTATTGTACTGTAGGTTTCTGGCTCCTGTGACTCTTCTTCTTCCTCAGACACTATTGCTTGATATATCTGTTCAGGTGATACATAATTTCTATGTGGGGTCCTCATTCTTCCTGGTCTCTAAGCAACTGGTGATTCACTGTTTTTGGAATCAAATTCAATGACTTCAGATTCTTCATCAATTGCCTTTAATCATTCATATTTACAGTGCACTTTTTCATGTTCTTTTCAGTGACTTGTTTTCTTAAAGCTATTTCATTTGCTCCTGCAACTATTGTTAATCGTTTTCCATTCTGATCAGTTCCATCTGCATGATTTACTATGAGCTGCTTTTTTCCTACTGTGGTTCTTGTAACTCAAATCTTCAACTGAAATCTTTTATTGTTTGGATCAGAGACTAATTCTTTTTTCTGCCACTCATTCCTTTGACATTGGCGTTGTAATACTTCATCACTGTGATCCTCATCTTGAAACTTGACAGCACCACTGGTAGAGGTACCAGCATCACCACTAGACTGCCCACTTTTATCAATCTGTGTTTCTATGACTTTGTTGTTTTTTACCAGTTTCACCTTGAGTTTGACAATTTGCAAAATTGTTACAATCCTCTGGATCCAGGCTGTGAACCTGAACTTGGCTTTTTTGTCAATGGTTGTTTTCACCTCTTCTTCATCTGCTGCCGCACTATTTTTGTGTGAGCAGTGTTTGATTCTCTGTGAGATTCCAGCACACTTTACAGCAGTGTTTGTTGTCAGGTTCACTTGAAATGGTCCCTTCTAGTACTCTTCAAAGCAGTTTTCCCTCACATGCTTTCTGACAACTATCCAGTCCAATCACCAGGGCTCATATTTCTTTTCATTGCTTCTATTGACAAGTTCACCTGATGAGAAATAGATTTCACCACTTCAGCCAGAACTTTGCAGTAATGTATCACAATGTCATCAATAATTGAAACATGCTCAGCTGAAGGAGCATACTTCAATCTCATTACTCTGCCCATGATCACTTTATGGGCTGAAAAACCATTCTTTTTTATCAAGAGTACATCTAATGCCCTTCAAGACAAGAGGATGAACATCTGACCACTAGAAGAACAGACTTTGGCTGGTTAATTCTTAAGGGCCCCATTCATCCTCTCAACCACTCTAGATGTTTGAGGACGATAACTACAAATAAACTTCTTATCAATATTGAGAGCCGTACAAACCAACTGAAAACATAATTTTTAAAATGGGAACTATGATCTGTCTCAATAGAAATTGGTAATCCAAATCATGGTATCAGTTCTCGCACAAAATGTTTGGCAACGGTAAGGCTGTCTGATTTCCGGGTGGGATAAGCCTCGACCCATTTAGAGAGCAAGCAGACAGTTACAAGATTGTATATTAAGCCATTGCACAATGGCATCTTCACAAGATCTGCTTGGAGTCTTGTAAATGGGCCCTTTTATTTTCCAATATGATTATGATTGTTATGATTTCCTTTCTCTGATTCTTTCTCCAACAGACCAAAGAGCACACCCATAAGCTCTTAGTAATATTTTAAAATTTGTATTTTCACAATATTTCCTATACTTTCTGACCATTAAGTCCATCCATGAATGAGATTGCCCATGGAAATATCGAGCCAATGGATACAACATCGCTTCAAGTAGTACATACTTGTATTCAGAGGTAATATACAAATCTTGATGATTTTTCTCGTAACCTAATTTTTCCCATTAATTTTTTCTCATCTTCTGTAGCTTTCTCCTGAAGGTCTCTCAGTTCTCTTAGAGGGGGTTGAATTGAACTGAATACAAAAAATTATTTATTTTTTCTGTAATTTGCGTATAATTTATTCTTGATTCATCGTGTTCAGTATCTTGAATCACCGGTGCATTCTCAAGTGCACAATATTTAGCCACTTGACCCGCATAATTGTTTCTAAGAGTGACCATATCTTTTTCAGTTTATGGGCAGTGCCCTTACCTACAGCAATCTCCTTTGGCTGCTGTATTGTTTTTAACAGTTCAAATATATAGAAGCTGTTTTTGGTGGGAGCTCCAGTCGTCATAAAATCGCTGTGTGGCCACAGTTGACCAACATCTTGAACCAATCCAAATCTATACTGGTTGTCTGTATACATTGTCACATTTATATTTACTGACAAGCAACAGATTCTTGTCAATGCAAACAATTATGCCACTTGTGCTGAAGCTGACTTGATCTTTCATTGATAGATTATTGTCCACCAGAATGCCCACCTTCTTTAAAACTTTCTTGGGCTCAGAGCAGGCCCTAACTCTGTAGGCCACCAGTCATCTCACTAAAAGTGTCTGTGCTTCGCCAAGCAAAATAATTTCAGTCTTTTCCTCCATTCAACTAGAGATAGTTAAGGGTCATCAATTAATGAATCTAACTTTAGATGACTCAGAGTTCTTCCCAAAAGAGATTATCAATTGAGTGTCTTCGGCGTATGATATTATATCAAAGCCGCATGCACATACAAACTTAGCAGGTGGGGCTAAATAGATGTTAAAAAGGGTTGGGCTTAAGGAAGACCTTCGGATAGGTCAGGTAAGACCAGCATGGCTGGGATGGCTTCATCAAACAGTAATTGGGTGGAATCCATTACTGCTTGTAGGGCAGTCTTGGTACAATGAGAGGCCCTTAAAGTTGATTGTGAGGTATCGAATATATTATTGTCCTTCAGATAATTAAAGAGTTGTTTATTGACGCGGCCTTCCAGAATTTTGCTAAGAATAGGTAAATGAGAGATAGGCCTATAATTCACAAGGCCTATGGGATCTGCATTAGGTTTTAAAAAGAAAGGGATAATCAGAACAGATTCCCAAGCCTGTGTCAAAGATAGATTGAGTAGGTCAGTAATACAAGGAGTAAGTGAAGAATCTAGGAAAGAGGCTATATAGGCAGGACAAGCATCACACAGAGAGATATAACCTTCCTCAACATTTCCTGCGCCTGATCTTGAGAAATGGTCCTGAAGTGAATCGTATGGGCAGGGGCCAAATGAGGAAGAGAATTCTGATTGCATGAGTCCACAGAAACCTATCGCTGTAGGAAAGCTCTTATATATCCTAGAGATCTTGTCCTCAAAATGGTATGCAAGTGCATCTCAGAACTCTTGAGAAGGAGGTATTGAGAGCTTGCGGGCTGCCGGTTTGGTAAATTAGTTAAGAACTTCCAATCACTGGCACCCTTGACAGATGGCGACCATGCCAAGCCAGATGGCTCTGATGTCAGAGGCACCCATGGTAAAACAAATATCACCTTCTGGGGTGTGTGGAGATGCAAGGAAGTGAAAAAGATGGAAGGTGAGGGGTGAACTGCAGACATGGGATGGATTCCAGCACAGAGATAATAGTGTAGATCCAACGCTGCTAAACACAAAACTCGAGGTCGTTTAGCTTGGTGGATGCAGAGGCGCACCGGAGGACTCCTGAAGACAATGCACTGCGGTGCAAACAGCTGGTCGGCTGGCACGCCGCGACCTATGATGCCGCCGGTCAGCCGGGACTGCCGAAATTGTCCGGGAGCCCAGGAATAGTGCCGCACCGGAGTGCTGAGGAGGCTTGAGGTGGTGGATGTGGCCGGGAGCAGTGAAAGAGGCGTTCCGGTGGGCAAATGCAGTGCTGCGGGAGACGCGACCTCTGAAGGGCCTACCGGACACGTGGGAAAGCAGCCCGAGGTGGTGAGTAGACTGTTTGGCTCCTTGGGCCACGTCAGCTCTGGGCTCTCACCAGTCAAGTGATTGTGGGCAAGGAAAATGACCAGCGGGGGTGGGAAGCTCCTGTCTCGCCCTGCCTGACTTCAAAACGGTGGCCGGGACCCCCTAACGAGAGATCACGCAGGTGGCACCCCCGCAGCAGGGGGGAGACTGGAGAGAGTATTTGAGGCACCTTGACAGGGCTTAAGATGAGGAACAGATGGCCAAGGCACAGTGAGACACGGAAACACCCAGCACATGCCTGACCTTTAGATGGCTGCCATGAGTCATCTCGATGGAGACCCACCATTTCAGGGGCTAAGAAGGACCTGGGCACGTATCAGGGACAACTCTCTACGGACGCGTCCATTCCCTGTAGCACAAAGAGGGGACCCCCCAGAGATAAGAGGGGTCTGGGACTACATGGTGGAGGGCAGTGATCACATCTATGCCACCTAAAAAAGCAGTGACGAAGGTGTCAAACTACGTCGGCTGATTTTAACTCCTAGGTCAGAATCCCTTGCCTGACGCTAAGATGCCAGCCACAGTGGTCCATACCACGTCGTGCTACTCTTCGGAGAAAAAAACAGACATCGACCAGACCTCGAACACATCAGCCTACCCATCAAGCTACGGAATCTGTGAACCTACCTCTGACTGTGGAGACCTAGGGGCATATCATCAAGAAGGGGCAATAATTATCGCTAAGCGCACTTAGGAGCTGATTACGATCTCGGTCGGTCAGCCCTCCGAGAGGTGTCAGTAGCCTCACCTTGTGGCCGAACCGTACCAGGAGCGGGACCGTCTGGGCGAGGAAGTGCGATACGGAAAAGTGCCAAATTCCCGACCGACAGGCACGCTCCGACTCCATCCACAACTTCCGTCCGAGCCTGACCCGGAAACACTCAATTCGCGCCGCACGGCACCATATACACTGCTACTTCGGGGCGGTCAAGTACGATGCGCAATTTCTACTTTCTGGACAGGTCGCCACGTACAGCACGTCACACCACCTGGAAGAGCTGCATATCAACTCCGAATCGCGCCATTAACCCAATCCACGGATTCGAAATGGAGTAGCTAGCAACGATCGAGACGGAGCATGAATCCAATTGCGCAGGTCATACCAGTCCTGTACATATAAGACCGGATCAGGATCAGACGCGGACGGTGCAGATGGTAAGATAGATACCCATCCGACAAACAAACGACACGTACCTGCCAAATGGCACACACACACAGGCAGTCCACACCCTGTCCACCAGTACCACGCCTCCTTAGGGAACCCATGGCCACCACTTCTGCCACCCCACCCATATGTGTCATGTTGCCTATCACTGATGCCACCCCACCCATAGGGGCATGTTAGCTATCACTAATGCCACCCCACCCATAGGGCGAACAAAGCGATACAAAAGGGGATGATGGACGGAGCGTTTGAGCAAATCAAACACTCACCCCCAGTCAACTGATCTGGGTTTAATCCATCACCATTCTTTAGCCCACTCAGCCACCCCATTTCAGACATGGCTATATGCAAATCAGTCTGACCCTGTGCCTCATGGGAACAGTCCAGCCCGAACTGCCAAGCCATGTCTTCCATGGACCGGAAACAAGCATCCTGGGACTGGGACCGGTTTCGGATTCATAATCCTCATCAGCCAGGCTATCTTGAATCCAGTGGCCAAGTGAGCAAGGGACTCACGTCTGAGCATACCCTGCCACACTTAGGGCGAACAAAGTGATACAAAAGGGGATGATGGACGGAGCGTTTGAGCAAATCAAACACTCACCCCCAGTCAACTGATCTGGGTTTAATCCATCACCATTCTTTAGCCCACTCAGCCACCCCATTTCAGACATGGCTATATGCAAATCAGTCTGACCCTGTGCCTCATGGGAACAGTCCAGCCCGAACTGCCAAGCCATGTCTTCCATGGACCAAAAACAAGCATCCTGGGACCGGTTTCGGATTCATAATCCTCATCAGCCAGGCTATTTTGAATCCAGTGGCCAAGTGAGCAAGGGACTCACGTCTGAGCATACCCTGCCACACTTAGGGCGAACAAAGCGATACACGGCACCATATACACTGCTACTTCGGGGCGGTCAAGTACGATGCGCAGTTTCTACTTTCCGGACAGGTCGCCACGTACAGCACGTCACAGCACCTGGAAGAGCTGCATATCAACTCCGAATCGCGCCATTAACCCAATCCACGGATTCGAAATGGAGTAGCTAGCAACGGATCGAGACGGAGCATGAATCCAATTGCGCAGGTCATACCAGTCCTGTACATATAAGACCGGATCAGGATCAGACGCGGACGGTGCAGACGGTAAGATAGATACCCATCCGACAAACAAACGACACGTACCCGCCAAATGGCACTCACACACAGGCGGTCCACACCCTGTCCACCAGTACCACGCCTCCTTAGGGAACCCATTGCCACCACTTCTGCCACCCCACCCATATGTGTCATGTTGCCTATCACTGATGCCACCCCACCCATAGGGGCATGTTACCTATCACTAATGCCACCCCACCCATAGGGGCATGTTGCCTATCACTGATGCCCCCCACCCAAATGTGTCAGGTTGCCCACCACCACTGCCACCCCACCCATATGTGTCATGTTGCCCACCACCACTGCCACCCCACCCATAGGGACATGTTGCGTATCCCTGAGGCCATCCCACCCATAGGGGCATGTTACCTATCACTAACGTCACCCCACCCATAGGGGCATATTGCCCATCACCAATGCCACCCCACCCAATGTGTCATGTTGCCTATCACTGATGCCACGCCAGCCATAGGGACATGCTGCCTATCACTGATGCCACCCCACCCATAGGGGCATGTTGCCTATCACTGATGCCACCCCACCAATATGTGTCATGTTGCCTATCGCTGATGCCACCCCACCCAAATGTGTCATGTTGCCTATCACTGATGCCACCCCACCCATAGGGGCATGATACCTATCTCTAATGCCACCCCACCCATAGGGGCAGGATACCTATTTCTAATGCCACCCCACCCATAGGGGCATGTTGCACACCACCACTACCACCCCACCCACATGTGTCATGTTGCCTATCACCACTGCCACACCACCCATAGGGGCATGTTGCCTATCACTGATGCCACCCTACCCATATGTGTCAAGTTGCCCACCACCACTGCCACCCCACCCATATGTGTCATGTTGCCCACCACCACTGCCACCCCACCCATAGGGACATGTTGCGTATCCCTGAGGCCATCCCACCCATAGGGGCATGTTACCTATCACTAACGTCACCCCACCCATAGGGGCATATTGCCCATCACTAATGCCACCCCACCCAATGTGTCATGTTGCCTATCACTGATGCCACGCCAGCCATAGGGACATGCTGCCTATCACTGATGCCACCCCACCCATAGGGGCATGTTGCCTATCACTGATGCCACCCCACCAATATGTGTCATGTTGCCTATCACTGATGCCACCCCACCCAAATGTGTCATGTTGCCTATCACTGATGCCACCCCACCCATAGGGGCATGCTACATATCTCTAATGCCACCCCACCCATAGGGGCATGTTGCACACCACCACTACCACCCCACCCACATGTGTCATGTTGCCTATCACCACTGCCACACCACCCCACCCATAAGGGCATGTTGCCCATTACTGATGCCACCCCACCCATACAGGCATGTTGCGTACTACCACTGCCACCCCACCCATATGTGTCCTGTTGCCCACCACCACTGCCACTCCAACCATATGTGTAATGTTGCCTATCACCACTGCCACCCCACCCATATGTGTCATGTTACCTATCAATAATGCCACCCCACCCATAAGGGCATGTTGCCCACCACCACTGCGACCCCATCCATATGTGTCATGTTGCCTATCACTGATGCCACCCCACCCATAGGGGCATGTTGCCCACCACCACTGTCACCCCATCCATATGTGTCATGTTGCCTATCACTGATGCTACCCCACCCATAGGGGCATGTTGCCTATCACTGACACCACCCCACCCATAGGGGCATGTTGCCTATCATTGATGCTACCCCACCCATATGTGTCATGTTGCCCACCACCACTCCCACCCCACCCATATGTGTCATGTTGCCTATCACCACTGCCACCCCACCCATATGTGTCATGTTGCCTATCACTGATGCCACCCCACCCTTAGGGGCATGTTACCTCTCTCTAATGCCACCCCACCCATAGGGGCATGTTGACTATCACTGATGCCACCCCACCCATAGGGGCATGTTGCCTATCACCACTGCCACCCCACCCATATGTGTCATGTTGCCCACCACCACTACCACCCCACCCATAGAGGCATGATGCCTATCCCTGATGCCATCCCACTCATAGGGGCATGTTACCTATCACTAATGTCACCCTACCCATAGGGGCATATTGCCCATCACCACTGCCACCCCACCCAATGTGTCATGTTGCCTATCACTGATGCCACCCCACCCATAGGGGCATATTGTCCACCACCACTGCCTCCCCATCCATATGTGTCATGTTGCCTATCACTGATGCCACCCCATCCATAGAGGCATGTTGCCTATCACTGATGCTACCCCACCCATATGTGTCATGTTGCCCACCACCACTGCCACCCCACCCATATGTGTCATGTTGCCTATCACCACTGCCACCCCACCCATATGTGTCATGTTGCCTATCACTGATGCCCCCCCACCCTTAGGGGCATGTTGCCTCTCTCTAATGCCACCCCACCCATAGGGGCATGTTGCCTATCACCGATGCCACCCCACCCATATGTGTCATGTTGCCTATCACTGATGCCACCCCACCCAAATGTGTCATGTTGCCTATCACTGATGCCACCCCACCCATAGGGGCATGCTACCTATCTCTAATGCCACCCCACCCATAGGGGCATGTTGCACACCACCACTACCACCCCACCCACATGTGTCATGTTGCCTATCACCACTGCCACCCCACCCATAAGGGCATGTCGCCCATTACTGATGCCACCCCACCCATACGGGCATGTTGCCTACCACCACTGCCACCCCACCCATATGTGTCCTGTTGCCCACCACCACTGCCACCCCAACCATATGTGTAATGTTGCCTATCACCACTGTCACCCCACCCATATGTGTCATGTTGCCTATCACTGATGCCATCCCACCCATAGGGGCATGTTACCTATCACTAATACCATCCCACCCATAAGGGCATGTTGCCCACCACCACTGCCACCCCATCCATATGTGTCATGTTGCCAATCACTGATGCCACCCCACCCATAGGGGCATGTTGCCCACCACCACTGTCACCCCATGCATATGTATCATGTTGCCTATCACTGATGCTACCCCACCCATAGGGGCATGTTGCCTATCACTGACGCCACCCCACCCATAGGGGCATGTTGCCTATCACGGATGCTACCCCACCCATATGTGTCATGTTGCCCACCACCACTCCCACCCCACCCATATGTGTCATGTTGCCTATCACCACTGCCACCCCACCCATATGTGTCATGTTGCCTATCACTGATGCCACCCCACCCTTAGGGGCATGTTACCTCTCTCTAATGCCACCCCACCCATAGGGGCATGTTGACTATCACTGATGCCACCCCACCCATAGGGGCATGTTGCCTATCACCACTGCCACCCCACCCATATGTGTCATGTTGCCCACCACCACTACCACCCCACCCATAGAGGCATGTTGCCTATCCCTGATGCTATCCCACCCATAGGGGCATGTTACCTATCACTAATGTCACCCTACCCATAGGGGCATATTGCCCATCACTACTGCCACCCCACCCAATGTGTCATGTTGCCTATCACTGATGCCACCCCACCCATAGGGGCATGTTGCCCACCACCACTGCAACCCCATCCATATGTATCATGTTGCCTATCACTGATGCCACCCCATCCATAGAGGCATGTTGCCTATCACTGATGCTACCCCACCCATATGTGTCATGTTGCCCACCACCACTGCCACCCCACCCATATGTGTCATGTTGCCTATCACCACTGCCACCCCACCCATATGTGTCATGTTGCTTATCACTGATGCCACCCCACCCTTAGGGGCATGTTACCTCTCTCTAATGCCACCCCACCCATAGGGGCATGTTGCCTATCACTGATGCCACCCCACCCATAGGGGCATGTTGCCTATCACCACTGCCACCCCACCCATATGTGTCATGTTGCCCATCACCACTGCCTCACCCACCCACAGGGGTCAGTGTGGCAGACAATATTGACACCCCCACCCATAGGGAGGATGATGCGCCACACATCCATCAAGCATCAACCACAGGTATATCAGCCAAATACATGTGACCACAACATCATGCCAACAGTGTGTAGTGCCTGAAAAATAACCCCAACAGTGATTTTGACTTATGAAATACAATGTAACTACTATCACATGTGTGAACAACACCAGAGTGTGGGCTACACAAGTCAAGCTTTGAAATAGCACCAGGCCAATGTGTTAAAAACCCCCATCAGTGTGTACATCCAATGTAAAATGTGTGGATACAAAATGCAGCTAAAGTTGAGCATTGTGGCAAAGGGTGAAAATCCCCCATCATCTCAGTGACCTCAAGGTAAGTGTCATCATGGAAATAGCCAAACAGTATGTATGATTCCTGGACATGCCAGCACAACACTTGTTCATTCAACCATCATTTATCCACCCAATGTAGGCACTGGTGACATACGCCTGGGTACGGTACTGCCCCTTAAGTCACCTGCACATAGACAATACATATGTCTACCAAGTTGCACAGAGGACACAGTTGACTTTACACCAATGATACCCACACCTGCATGTACAGTGGAGATGGGACAACAGTCAGGGAAAGTGTCAAATTGTACAATGTGAAGCACATCATATGTGCATGGGTGCAAGCCACAGATGTGGCCATGCCAATGAAATGTTAACATTCCTGGATAAATTAGTTAATCATGACACACTCAGTCAGCTGCAAAGGATGACATGGATACCAACCTGAACAGGATACATATCTCATGATCCACATGGAGTACACCACATCAACACCCCTGTAACAGACAAATGTAAATCCTGCATCATCACAGCAAGGTCAGGGTAAACAACATCAACAATATGTACAGCTAAATCAAATACACAAGGATAACAAAAGATGCTTTATTCAGCAATTTGACATCTGAAAGGGAAAATCCAAAATGAAATTCAGTCCAATGTCCTCTCAAAAAACAATGTCCAATGAGGGTGTGAGTGACACCTGTCACCCGTTGCTTGCCTGCACTGATAAGGACTGGGGAAATCCACTCTGAGGGGCATACATGAGGCAGGCCAGGCACCGCAGGGACAGGATCAGGGCTCATCTGAAGGAGGCTGTGAAAGGGTGGTGGGTGCAGGAGAGTCAGTGGCAACTGCAGTGAAGGTGTCTGACATGGTTTGTGCTGTCACAGCTGTGGGCCAGAACTCTGATGAGGTGGGTGCTGGAACCACTGCAATGGGCATGTCAGGTGTAGTGGACATGGTCCCCACTGCAGTGCCCATGTCAGACTGGGTGGCTGTGGACTCTACTGCAGTGCCTAACCCCATGGGAGTGGAAAGGGGTGCAGGTGAGGTTGGCAGGACAGCTGGGGGCCCACGCTCCCCACAGTAGTTGCAGGAACAGACAGGCTGGTGGTGGTGTCAGTGGAAGAGCAAGTGGGAGTTGGGGAAGGCTTGAGCATTTTGGGGATGATGTGTCTGTGGGTGGGGGAACCTGGGACAGGGAGTGGCGGGGGAACCTGTGGTGTGCTGACCTGGGGGATGGAGGAAGGAGACTGTGCCATGGAGCTGGGGGGTGGGGTCTTGCTCTTCCGGGTACGGGGTGACTTGCGGGTGGGGGCCTCAGTCTGCCTGTGCCTGGGGGAGGGTGTCCGGGTGTGAGGGGCTCTCTTCTCTGTCTGTGGGGACTTCCTCTTTCCCCTGTAGGCTGGATCTGAGGGGAAGAGGCCTAGGTCACACAGGAAGAGCTTCTTAGGAGATGGGGTTGCAGGTGAGGCAAGGGAAGGGGTCTTGGAGGGAGAGGGATCTGAGGACTGCGGAGTGGTCGTGGATGCCTGTGTGTGTGTGTTTGCAACCCATCCCCTGTGTGTGTGGTATCAGTCCCCTGACTTTGCTTGCATGCACGTTTTGACTTTTGTTTGGGTGATTGTGTGCTGTCTGTGTCTGTGTGTTTGGGTGACCGTGCTGGTGCGTGTGTGCTGGGGACAGGTAGGTTGCTAGGAGTTGTTGATTGGGCAGAGGCTGAAGGGTTGAGGGACTGTTGGAGGAGGGATACTGCTGCCGTCAGGGAGGAGGCCATGGACTGATTGCTCCTTTGTAGGGCAGACATGCCCGATGAGATGCCCTCCATGAACGACACCATTTGTGTCAACATACTGGTGTGTGCATGGAGGACACTCAGCATTGATGTCTGCCCTACATGGATCAGTTTAAGCAGGTCCACAGGCTCCACACTCAGGGCAGCAGGGGACACAGGGGCAGGGGGTGCGGTGCCTGGCAGGAAGGAGACATGCTCCCGAACACGGGAGCTGCCACGGACCTCTGGGATGGGAGCCGAGGGGAGGGTGGTGGTGGTGGTGGGAACAGCCTCACTATCTGTGCTTTGCTGGCTGCTGACACCCGCGCCCACAAGGAAGTCATCCTCCGAGCTGCTGTGGTCCTCAGCTGAGGTGGATGGTGCTGAGGACTCCTCGGTGTGGCTCCCCTCACCCTCCGTGCCACTGGGTCCCTCCAACTCCTCAGTCAGTGGCTCAGGCTGGCTCTGCCGCTTCTCTAGTTCTGTGGCACTGTCTCCTGTGCCCGTGGATGTATCTGCATATAATTAGGAAAAGAAGGACAACATTAGTCGCCTGCACTGACTGCACACAACACTGTCAATACAGCACATTACAGGGCATGCACTGGAACCTTAGCTGACATTTCCTCAAAATGCCCACACAGGTGTAGATAGGGCAATAGCCAGTCTGAACATCAACCGGGGACACCCATATCCCTCCTGGACCTGTATACCCATATGTCTGTTTTTGGAAAAGGGGGGTGGTGATGGACAGAGTTTCTGAATGATGCAGAATACTCTTACCAAGTCAAAAGATCATGGTTTTAATCCATCACCGTTTTTTAGCTCAATGCACCATCCCAGCTCAGAACCTGGCTATATGCAAATTAGTCTGTTCCTGTCCCAGTGCATGATGGGAACAGGGCAAACCAAACTACCAAGCCAATTCTTATACTGGTAAGGAAACAAGCTTCCGGGGACCGGTTTCTGGCATCACAGCCTTCTTCGGCCCGGCTTGCTTGAATCCTGATGGTGCAATGAGCAAGGGACTCACGTCTGAGCATACCCTCCCACACATAGTGTGGATAAACCGATTTTGGAAAAGGGGGGTGGTGATGGACAGAGTTTCTGAATGATGCAGAATACTCTTACCAAGTCAAAAGATCATGGTTTTAATCCATCACCGTTTTTTAGCTCAATGCACCATCCCAGCTCAGAACCTGGCTATATGCAAATTAGTCTGTTCCTGTCCCAGTGCATGATGGGAACAGGGCAAACCAAACTACCAAGCCAATTCTTATACTGGTAAGGAAACAAGCTTCCGGGGACCGGTTTCTGGCATCACAGCCTTCTTCGGCCCGGCTTGCTTGAATCCTGATGGTGCAATGAGCAAGGGACTCACGTCTGAGCATACCCTCCCACACATAGTGTGGATAAACCGATTTTGGAAAAGGGGGGTGGTGATGGACAGAGTTTCTGAATGATGCAGAATACTCTTACCAAGTCAAAAGATCATGGTTTTAATCCATCACCGTTTTTTAGCTCAATGCACCATCCCAGCTCAGAACCTGGCTATATGCAAATTAGTCTGTTCCTGTCCCAGTGCATGATGGGAACAGGGCAAACCAAACTACCAAGCCAATTCTTATACTGGTAAGGAAACAAGCTTCCGGGGACCGGTTTCTGGCATCACAGCCTTCTTCGGCCCGGCTTGCTTGAATCCTGATGGTGCAATGAGCAAGGGACTCACGTCTGAGCATACCCTCCCACACATAGTGTGGATAAACCGATTTTGGAAAAGGGGGGTGGTGATGGACAGAGTTTCTGAATGATGCAGAATACTCTTACCAAGTCAAAAGATCATGGTTTTAATCCATCACCGTTTTTTAGCTCAATGCACCATCCCAGCTCAGAACCTGGCTATATGCAAATTAGTCTGTTCCTGTCCCAGTGCATGATGGGAACAGGGCAAACCAAACTACCAAGCCAATTCTTATACTGGTAAGGAAACAAGCTTCCGGGGACCGGTTTCTGGCATCACAGCCTTCTTCGGCCCGGCTTGCTTGAATCCTGATGGTGCAATGAGCAAGGGACTCACGTCTGAGCATACCCTCCCACACATAGTGTGGATAAACCGATTTTGGAAAAGGGGGGTGGTGATGGACAGAGTTTCTGAATGATGCAGAATACTCTTACCAAGTCAAAAGATCATGGTTTTAATCCATCACCGTTTTTTAGCTCAATGCACCATCCCAGCTCAGAACCTGGCTATATGCAAATTAGTCTGTTCCTGTCCCAGTGCATGATGGGAACAGGGCAAACCAAACTACCAAGCCAATTCTTATACTGGTAAGGAAACAAGCTTCCGGGGACCGGTTTCTGGCATCACAGCCTTCTTCGGCCCGGCTTGCTTGAATCCTGATGGTGCAATGAGCAAGGGACTCACGTCTGAGCATACCCTCCCACACATAGTGTGGATAAACCGATTTTGGAAAAGGGGGGTGGTGATGGACAGAGTTTCTGAATGATGCAGAATACTCTTACCAAGTCAAAAGATCATGGTTTTAATCCATCACCGTTTTTTAGCTCAATGCACCATCCCAGCTCAGAACCTGGCTATATGCAAATTAGTCTGTTCCTGTCCCAATGCATGATGGGAACAGGGCAAACCAAACTACCAAGCCAATTCTTATACTGGTAAGGAAACAAGCTTCCGGGGACCGGTTTCTGGCATCACAGCCTTCTTCGGCCCGGCTTGCTTGAATCCTGATGGTGCAATGAGCAAGGGACTCACGTCTGAGCATACCCTCCCACACATAGTGTGGATAAACCGATTTTGGAAAAGGGGGGTGGTGATGGACAGAGTTTCTGAATGATGCAGAATACTCTTACCAAGTCAAAAGATCATGGTTTTAATCCATCACCGTTTTTTAGCTCAATGCACCATCCCAGCTCAGAACCTGGCTATATGCAAATTAGTCTGTTCCTGTCCCAGTGCATGATGGGAACAGGGCAAACCAAACTACCAAGCCAATTCTTATACTGGTAAGGAAACAAGCTTCCGGGGACCGGTTTCTGGCATCACAGCCTTCTTCGGCCCGGCTTGCTTGAATCCTGATGGTGCAATGAGCAAGGGACTCACGTCTGAGCATACCCTCCCACACATAGTGTGGATAAACCGATTTTGGAAAAGGGGGGTGGTGATGGACAGAGTTTGTGAATGATGCAGAATACTCTTACCAAGTCAAAAGATCATGGTTTTAATCCATCACCGTTTTTTAGCTCAATGCACCATCCCAGCTCAGAACCTGGCTATATGCAAATTAGTCTGTTCCTGTCCCAGTACCCATATGTCTGTTGCATGCTGGCTGATAATACCCCAAAGTGCATATATGCACCACATACACAGTTGTTGTACATGCAAATGACCATGTAGTAGTACATTACTATTAACGTACATCACATCACATGCCAATCACTCAGTACAGGTGTCTGGATTAATGTATGCCCAGACTCACATTTCACAATCTTGTGATGCCTAGCTGCACAACACACAATGATGTCCTTACGTCCTGAAAGTTAATGACACAATGGGGTGCATGGAGCACCTCTGACTCCAATGCAGGATCCCTCTCCTCAAGTCAATGCCCTGGCACAGACATGCATGGTAAGTCAGTCTTCACTGTCACATGTCATGGGGCAATGCATCCGGACAACATCAGTCTGCAATGTGTCACATTCATAGGTCATGCCCATACTAAACTTTGCAGCTGACAAGTGCACCAGTCTGTCCCCTGCCACAGACTGTTCTAGGACTATGATGAACCTACATCACTTAAATCTGACATATGACTGACTGCAAACACAAGTACCTGAACATGAGCACCTCACAGTCTGCTGCTAATGACACATAGCTGCGTGAAAGTCACTATTGCATACAGCATTGTGCACATTCAACTGACCACACCCCTATATGTTGCACAGGTATCATCCCCATTGTCACATATCAGATGTCATGCTGACACTAAAACCCTCAACACACCAGTTGTCACAAAAAGGAAGCCACACCCCAAAGATATTGTGTCAGACACCGGATGGCACATTTCAGGAAGCACAATCAGTAGGTACATACACGTGAATGTGAGTAAAGAGTCTCCCAATGCCGTGGAGTGGGCATGACTGACCAGGTAAAACTGAAACAGTGTAGTGGCCTGGATAGGAGGCATGAGTCTGGGGTAGTGTGACATACTTCCTATAGATAGTCCTGAGGACACTGCATGGACTCACCTGCTGCATGGGTATGTTTTAAGAACTACAGCCAAGTACGGGAGTCACTGTTCCATTTCGATCAGTTATGTATACTATACATGCCCACACCAGAAGAAGAGAAAAAAAGGGAAAGAGTCCAAAAGATGAAGACAGGAGCTAGGTGTGATCTAGGACCCTCTAAAGTGAAAAAAGGTGAGATGAGGGGAGACATAAAATGTCTCTTGTTGCCCTCACACACCCCGGAGGATGTCATGCTTCATCATCAGGCGGTGCTCCTTGTCGGGCCGGCGCTGCAATGCCGTGGACCCGAAGGGTCACTTTCTCGGAGATCTTTTAAGAGAACTGCCGTTTGATGAGTGCGGGTATGTGGGGAAGGTCCTACTCTGCAGTGTCAGTGTAGAGTGAGATGGTGAGTAAAAATGGCTAGGGGATACCATAGGACAGTAGTTTAATTAGTTAAATCTGGGTACCCCTGTCATGTTACAATACCCCCTACACTTACACTCACACTATTATCGTCACTTGCCTTGCACTGGTCCTGATGAAGCGCATTGGATCAGTTTGACCACGATAGCGTGAAACATGTCGACCTGACCACACCTTTGTTAACCAGGGTACATCATTACCCACAGTATAACGCATAACCTTCGGGTGCACACGGCTCGATAAGCTGACTATTCGACGCGTATTGTTTTAAACCAAACGCATCCGTCCCACTATGATTCTATGGGCTATGCGTGCGCACGTCTTCGACCAGAACAGCACGACGCGTCAATATAGAAGGCACCCGCATCGGGTAACATTGCATTGGCACCATACACATTTTCCATCACATGGCATGTAAGTCTGCATCACCTGTGTGTGTATGGGGGGGCAACATTTCTATTCTTGTTTGGCACATAGGTGCAGCCACTTCCAGGCTGGGTAGGGGTTCATGGGGACAGATTAGTTTTAATGTGGTGCACCTCACAAATGTAATGTCCAAGTGTTGGCTTATGTGCATGAGTCATGGACACAGTACCAGTTTGGAGATGTGTATGACCTGTCACATACACCATGAGTACAGGGTTGCATGTCATGTACGTCACAGCAAGACCCATGGCCAGAATCATGATGTACCCACACAGTCTGTGTGCATGTTTTGTCTCTGATGTTTGTGGTTCCATCTGCCCAATGTGAGACAGGGTCCACCATGTGCCTTGTGCATTCACATTTATGCTGTGTGTGTGTGTCTCAAGGACGTCCCTGTATGGCCTGAAGGGACCACAGGGGCAACTACCTGTGGGACTCATGATTGGTTGTGGGATGTCCATGATACAACATGTCATTCCAGTGCATATGTGGCAATACAGGGACCATGGCTATCGCTCTCACTTGTCACTATGTTGTGTGTTTTTAACGTGACAGCAGTCCATGGATACTGTGCCACAGCCCAATGATTTGCCATTGCACCACAAGGAACTCATGCACACATGGGTCAATGATATGTGAGATGATGGGCATGAAGGTGACATATGTGTCCATAATCAACAGCACACACCTCAGTTAATTGTGAATTGCTATGATGTATAATGTGATTTTTTGCAAGGTGAGTGCCAAATGGGTAGCTGAATGCATAATGTTACTTTACCCATCTCTGTACTGCAGGGCGCCAGCAGTCCATAGACCATTCCCTAACCCAGAGACCATGGTGGAACGCAAAAGCATCCGATGGTACAGCTTCACCAGGAGCCTCATCGATGAGTTGGCAGAGCAGTTGGCACCACATCTGCTACCTGGCCGCACATACCCGACAGCACTGACACCAAAGGTGAAGGGGATGGCAGCCCTGCACTTCTTTGCCACCGGTACCTTTCAACACACTGTGGCTAGTGTTGGTGGTATGTCACAAACTATGTTCAGCCGTGTGCTACGAGATGTCTTAGAGGGGATGTTAAATCACCTAGACTCCTACCTCAAGTTTCCAAGACCGGGTGAACTCGCAGAGATTAAGGACACCTTTTATGGACTGGGGAGGATGCCAAACGTGATTGGCTTAATCGATGGCACACATGTGGCCCTGATACCACCACAGGCACAGGAACAGACATACCACAACCGGAAACATTACCACTCAATCAATGCTCTGGTGGTATGTCTGGCAGACATGGTGATTACACATGTGTGTGTACGTTTACCTGGTTCGGTGCACAATGCCTACATCTTAAGGAGGAGTTGCATACCGTTGATGATGTCACAGATGCCAAACCAGCGTGCCTGGTTTGTTGATGTGCACTGTTTACCATTGTGTGTGTGTTTTTCAATGTTGTCTCCCACCCCCTTACAATACTCAACTAATGTGTGATTTTTTGTATATAGGTGACTCTGGATACCCCAACATGCCGTGGTTGCTGACACCCCTGAGGAACCCTGTGACAGCATCCGAGATGCGCTACAATCAGGCACACGGCAGAACCAGGCGAGTTATTGAACGTACCTTTGGTCTCCTGAAAAGCCGCTTCTGCTGCCTGGATAAGATCGGAGGGGCCCTCCCATATGAGCCTGCAAAGGTGTGCAAGATCATCATCGTCTGCTGCATGCTCCACAACATGGCAGTACGGAAGAAGGTGCCTCTCATCCAGGACGACGACGACCAACATCCACCACCTGTGGAGGATCCTGGCCTGGGCCACGAGGCCAATGATGATGATGAGGGTGACGCCCACACATAGCTCATCAACAACTTCTTTAGCTGAATGTGAGTTCACAGGGTTGTCATGTCAATGTCCTGAGTTAGCCTGTGATGTGTTTGTGCAGCTCAGTTGCTGTTTGAGTTTGTCCGTGTGGTACTTGACTGGATACGTGCAGTGATATGTCCTGTCAGATGGTCTGTAGTCCACAATGGTGTTGACATGCTAATTTGTTTCTGTGTAGGTTTCTTGTGACATGTTTATTGCATTTACATCCTGTTCTGGTGTGCTTCTGACTGTGTCTCATTTCTGTCCTTCCCAAGGTACTTTGCCAGTTGCTTGGGCAAGTCTGACACCGACAACCAGAATCCACCCTTAAAGCGCCATTTGACGACACTTGGTGACTGTGTGCCCACTGTCATGTGGATTCACCTTGATACTGTTGTGTAATAAACTTGTTTCTGATTTGTAATGATTTGTAATGAACCAGTGCTTCACTTAGTTATGTGTGTCGTATTTCTTCACACATCTGACTGACATTTGGTTACCTTACCTGTGGGCTTCTTAGCAGTGACTGTGGAAAGGTGTGGTGTCTGTGCCTTCCACCGTATATCTGGCAAACATCTTTATAGGCAATGTGTCACATGTCCATGGTGAGTATGTGTTGTGGTGCCCTATTGGTGTGTCTCCCTCATAGGTGTTACATCAGTATGAGTCACATGATGGTAATGACATTGCTGTAGTAGTCGGCATGCACTGTGTACTTCTGCATTTCATCATCTCCATGACACATACCAAGTTTTAATCACAACATGTCAGGACCGGTTTTAGCCGCGCCTTATAACTAAGGCAAACATTTGAGGGCATGCGTGGACTATCCCATGTTGAATAAAAATATAATACGCAACAGATATCCCTTACCTCTTATTTCAGTGTTGCTTGACCAAGTGAGGAAAGCCAAGGTATACACTAGGCTGGATTTGAGAGGGGCGTACCATTTGGTGCGTGTTAGAACAGGGTATGAATGGAAGACTGCCTTCAAGACTCATTACTGATTATACGAATATACTGTGATGCCGTTCGGCCTTTGTAACGCCCCGGCGGCTTTCCAGTATTTCCTTAATGATGTCTTGAAGGAGTATGTGGAATTATGTTTCGTGGTGTACATAGATGACATCATTATCTATTCAGAGGACGTCAAGGCACATACAGAGCAGGTTGTCAAGGTTTTACAGAGATTGAGGGAACACAAACCTTTTTGCAAGTTGAGCAAGTGCGAATTCGGAGAGACTGAGGTGGAATTCTTGGGGGTCATGCTTCGCCCCGAAGGGTTGCACATGTCCGAACTTAAAGTGCTGGCCGTACAGGCTTTGCTCTGAAAAAACAAGGGTCCTTAGCTTATCAGAATCAGCAAGAACACAATAATATAGGCCATAATAGGAGACTATATTTGCCTCTGCCCAGCCGGGCAGGGTATTTATTTCGAAGGATAAGAATGTGATACCTGGTTAGAAGGCACAATCCTGTACCAAACTTTGCGACAAACATACAACATATAAGGGAAGAGGTTGCACAGGCAAATTTGAGCAATGTTTGGCCACTTTTAACTCAGTGATAAAATCTCAAGTATTTCCAAAAACGCTAAACGCAGCAAGTTAAAACACAATGGTTAGGCTGTGAAAGCGTTTACAACAGTCGACGTTTCGATCCCTTTTTGCTCTAATTAGTTGGGATCATCCTCAGGACTAAGGTTTTGACAGCATTTGCCTGCCTGAATTACTTTTGAATCCGCCGGTTTTTAGGAGGAAAAAGAGAAGAAGAGAAGAAAAGGTGGCCAAGGGCCGGATTACTCATTGTTTCTTCACCGTTTGCACATGTCCATTATTTCGCACATTTTCACTTTTACTCGGATTCGACTTATAGTGTTTTAGTGACTGGAAGTGGAAAATACAACGGGCATACACGGGTGGGTACGTGAGTGGATATTGGTTTAGTGACCCTTCAATTGAGAACCGCAACCAGAGACATGAATTGAAAATGGAGCGGCCAACCTTGTCCTTATTGGTTATCACGTATTAATGTAATCACAACATGAACGACGGGCCATTTAAACTCTATTTGAACCAACGGGTGTACAGTCATTCGTGATCATTCAAACCATGCATCGCGGTGGTGGACGGAGGATGTCGCTTACCCCGAATTGAATTAGTTAAAATGAGACCGGGGGGTCACGTCTTGCCATCTGCACCGATGGCTGGAGGGGTGAGAGACCTGGGGTGAGGAGGTTTTTGTTTAGGAACATAAAGGGCACTATGACTGTGTGCAAGGCGATTAATTAGGGGCGGTTTACCTCTGGGCTATTTGCAGGTAGTCGAAGTCCAGGCAGTGTGAATCTGCTCTGAGGTCCGGATTACTTCTGGGGAGAGGGAGTAGGTTCAGTAATGAGTCAAGCAAAAACGACAGTGAGTTGCACTCATGAGAACCAAAGGGTTCCAAGAGGGAGTGGACTATAAACCTCGAAAACGCTTACCTCGGAGAGTCCTTTGCATCACAATAGTGGGGATAGCCGAGGTCCAAAACGGTTCATCGGATGTTTATCTAAAACCGGTGGGGAAAGACGGGAGGGTCAGTCTCCAGTTAGAATTAAAGGATTAGGTCTAGGCAGGTGAACGCGAGTATGACGGGAAGGGGAGGTCTTACCTCGAAGAGCCGGAGGCTCCGTGAAATCGGGAGTCTGTAGACTTGGATACAATGTCCCATCCGTCTGCTGCTTGTGAGGGCAGTGAATGCGATCGTACTTCACTGGTAAACGTATACTGCGTTTAAGGGAAATGGCTATAGAAAGAGGACTGACGATTTGGTGTCGGCCATCTTGGAGATGGGAATGGGTTCAGTAATGTACAGAACCCGAGTCGGGACATAAATGATGGACTACCAATTGTATAGTTGGAAATTGCGTGAGGTTCATTATTAGTGCTCATAAATTAGAAAGTGTATTTGTGCTGGCGACGTACGTGAACAATAGTGTTCAGATAACATAACATTTCAAACCATAATAGCATTTGCAAGCTGATAGGAACAATGGTGAGTTAAATAGAGTTGCCATAGGTAACATGTTACTTTACATACACTCTTGCCAGAACTGTTACATACTTATATCATTTTTCGAAGAAGACAGTTTCTACAAGTGCAATGTAGTTCTATAGTAACTTTCAATTTAGAGTAAAGTAGTCCAGTCTTCTGCTCGATTAAGACCATTCCTTATTGTGTCAAATTGAATCATTGTCCTTAGTTCCTCTCTGTTGAGCATCTGCAAAATGTCTCCACCTCGAGGTGGCAATTTCAAAACTTTGAGGATTGTCCATTTAATGTCATTCTCGTTGTGCCCTGCCGTGATGAAATGATCGACCAAGGGGGCATTGGCAGTTTTACATCTCACTCTGCTCCTGTGCTGGCAGATGCGCGTCTTTGCTTTCTGTGTCGTCTGACCGACGTAAAGCTTCAAGCATGGACATTGTATAGCATATATTACATTCGACGAGTTGCAATTGGAAAATGCCCGTCTTTCATACATGGTGCCATTGTGAGTGAATTTTTTGCCCTCCACCGTGTATTCGCAAACATTACAACATCCACACTTCACGTGGCCTATAATGGGCGGTAGGCCCCAAGCTGAGGCAATTGTTGCACATTGTGGTGTCGCTGGGAGCGCTGCTCTCACTAGATGGTCTTTGAGATTTTTGCTTTTGCTGAAGGCAAAAAGTGGGGTATCAATGTTTAGCACGCCAGCATTTACTGTTGGCCAATGTTTTTTGATAGACTTTTTAATTTTGTTGGACACTGGTGAAAATGTAGTGACACATGCTATTCTCTCCTCCTGTACAGGTAGATGGTCTGGCGGCCCTCCAAACCACACAGAAAGGTTTTCAACCCACTCATGAAAAAGGTCACCTTTTAGATTGGGTATTCAGCAATGACCAAAGACTGGAGGTAGGGACGCCTCTGCCTCTCGCTTGGACAGACCACTATCTGATCCCTATACAGTGGATACCAGTTATTTCGGCCCCAATCCTCCCTCGCACTATTTTGCAGGGGAGAGAATGGTCAAAACTTTCCATTGATCGGTGGAAAAAATCCTTGTCCCCCGCTCCCCTCCAAGTTGAAGCAGACCCTACGTCCCTTTACGACAACTACACCAATTGGCTGTGCACAGCCTTGGATTCTGTCGCACCCCTGAGAGACATTAAAGAAAAGACTAAATCAAGACTCACCATGGTATTCCCCCCAACTCAAAGAGTTGAAAAGAGTCTGTAGGAAATTGGAAAGAACATGGAGGGTCTCCCGCAACAATCTAGATAAATCCAACCATCAGGAGGCAATCAAAAAATATAAAGCGGAAATTAGAAATACAAAAGCTTCTTACTTCGAAGACAAAATTACCACTGCCTCTAATTCTCCCAATGAAATTTTTAAAATTGCAAAATTCCTTATTGATACCCCGTCCATTCCCCTTGATCCTAGCAAAGCTCAGACACGGTGTGACAACCAGGCGGAATACTTTTATAAGAAAATACAGAACATTATTTCTACGTTTGAATCACCTACGGTGGCCCATGATAATGGAACTATCCCACCATATACTACGCCCCACACATTGGATGAGTTCCCTCTGCTCAATGAGGACTCACTTGACATCCTAATGCGGAAGATCAAATCTGGGTCACCTACTGATCCCGCCCCCCCCTACCATCTAACTAAGATCATAGACACTATTAGGCCTGTCATCCTTAATATTTTAAACTCCTCTATCACTACAGGTATAGTTCCTATGGCGTGGAAATGCGCCCAAGTTAGAGCATTACTAAAAAAACCTACCTTGGACCCAGACAACATGGCCAATTATCGTCCGATTTCACTTCTTCCCTGGGTTAGTAAATTGTTGGAGAAACATATCAACGCCTCCATCACACAATTTTTGGAAAACAACCTTCTGCTTCATGACTCCCAAGCAGGTTTCCGCCCCAAGTTAGGAACTGAAGCTGCTCTTCTGACGGTGACTGAGGTGGCAAGGAAACAGATGGACCGAGGCGACACTGTAGCAATTATGTTGCTTGACCTCAGTGCCGCCTTCGACACTGTCAACACCAGCATTCTTCTCCACCGCCTACGCCAAATAGGAATCTCAGGGAAGGCCATACACTGGCTTCAGTCCTTTCTGGAAAATCGTTCCTTTGAGGTAGTAGAGAGCAACACCCACTAAAAAATGTTGCCCCTTGATCGAGGTGTACCCCAGGGCTCTTCTTTGAGCCCTACCCTTTTTAATGTTTATTTGCAACCTCTTGCCGACATTGTGCACTCGTTTGGTCTAGACATAGTAACCTATGCCGACGACACGCAACTGGTTGTATCAATGAACCAGTCCAACACCTCCCCCCCTAACCACACTAAATGTCTGGTAGCAATCGACCAGTGGATGACCTCCTCACACCTGAAGCTCAACGGTGAGAAAACGGAGCTTATGATCCTGGGCAATCCAACTATTCCTAGCCCTCTGTTAGACTGGCCCCATGCATGGGAAACCTGCCCCAACCTAAAACCCAAATAAAGAGCCTGGGTATGTGGCTGGACACAAATCTAAACTTTAAACAACAAGCAACCGTCTTGTCCGCCACCTGTTTCGGCCTGATGCGTATGCTCAGGAAGGTGTTGCCACTCCTTCCCTTCCATGCTCGCAGAATAATGGTGCAAGCCATTATTCTATCTCGCCTAGACTACGGGAACTCCTTATATCTGGGGGATCCTGTCTCTACTATAAGGAAGCTCCAGACTACCCAAAATGCGGCAGCTCGCCTTCTGCTAGGCCTTAACCGGCGAGAATCTGGCACAGCAGCCTTGAAGAAACTCCACTGGCTTCCCATTAAGGCCAGAGTACTGTTCAAATCTATGTGCATCATGCACAAGGCCATGTGGAAGACCGCTCCATCTATGATTTGTTCTTTGGCGACCCCCTATCTTCCTCATAGATCCTTGAGATCTAGCACAGCTTTCCTAGCCACAATAAACAAAATCAAACGTGCCAGATGGGGCGGGCGATCCTTCTCCTGGAACGCTGCCAAGGCCTGGAATTCCCTGTCTAGTACCCTTCGCAGTGAATCTAACTTGCTGAAATTTCGGAAGGACCTGAAAACTCTCCTCTTCATTTAACTTGGCTCTCTTAGCCCTCTTCGGTCAGACAATATAGCGCTACGAGGCCTCCGGGTTGTTTACGCAATTAATAATTTAATAATAATACATTGCTGCACACTAATAGTGCCACCACCGCTATTTTGGCGGGCCGGTCCCTTGCGCTTGTGATTTAGATGAGCACCATCTTGGGTGGGTGTTGGGGAAGCGCTGTTTTCTCCCGCGCTCTAGCAGTCAGGTGGACTGGATAGAGGCTGCTGCCGGGATCTCTACTTAAGCAAGGCAGGAGGTAGGCTCTCCTTGCTTAGGCTTTCACTATTGCTGCTAGGCTCGCTCCAGGACGCTTTCATCGCTTTCAGCGTTTTTAAAACTAACCCGTTTTGTCTTTTAATTTCATTTATTAATACACTGTTTCCCCTGATTTTAATCCCTGTTCGCATTGCTGCACACTAATAGTGTCACCACCGCTATTTTGGCGGGCCGGTCCCTTGCGCTTGTGATTTAGATGAGCGCCATCTTGGGTGGGTGTTGGGGAAGCGCTGTATTCTCCCGCGCTCTAGCAGTCAGGTGGACTGGATAGAGGCTGCTGCCGGGATCTCTACTTAAGCAAGGCAGGAGGTAGGCTCTCCTTGCTTAGGCTTTCACTATTGCTGCTAGGCTCGCTCCAGGACGCTTTCAGCGCTTTCAGCGTTTTTAAAACTATCCCGTTTTGTCTTTTAATTTAATTTATTAATACACTGTTTCCCCTGATTTTAATCCCTGTTCGCATTGCTGCACACTAATAGTGTCACCACCGCTATTTTGGCGGGCCGGTCCCTTGCGCTTGTGATTTAGATGAGCGCCATCTTGGGTGGGTGTTGGGGAAGCGCTGTATTCTCCCGCGCTCTAGCAGTCAGGTGGACTAGATAGAGCCCTATTTAAGCCAGCTATCATGGCGCGCAGCGTGTGCGCGCTACGAGTGCGCCGTAGTAACGCCGGAGTCACGCCAGAGTCCAGCCCGTCTGCGCCCGTCCGCACCAAGGACGGGCTGGACGGCCCCCTGCTTTTTAGATATTCTACTCAGACTCTGTTTGCGCTTAAACCGCCTAGGCTCTCGTGTTCCTACTCTCTTTTGCCTGATGCTATTTCTGGCAAGCTACCGTGTGGATGTCAGATTTCTGGTACTGTTAACCCCACCCCCCTACTACCTAGTCATACGCATTACCTACCCACTTCCCCTAGCCTTAGGATTCCGAAGAAAGAGTGTCTTCTTTTAAACGCCTGCTCGCTCATTAAAAACAATATCATGTTCAGGGATCTCGTCTTAGACAGGAAGCCCTCTCTGGTTTTTATTACGGAAACGTGGGCCAAGGACTTGTCTGGTCCTGATCTCATTGAAGCTTTTCCTGAGGGATACTGCTTAGCGCGTCAAGATAGACCGAACCGGGTGGGAGGAGGGATAGCTATCCTTTACAAGGATTACTTTTATTGCCATACTGTCTCCATCAACGACCCCACGGACAGCTTCCAAGCCCTATTCTTTTCCATAAAAAGAGGCCATAGAGTCCTCTTTAATGGAATCTTAGTCTACCGCCCTCCTGGTTCTCGTACCGATTTCGGACAGCGGCTTCTTCATGTTTTAGAACCCTACTTTTGTAGGAAAGATTTCACAATCCTGGGTGATTTTAATTTTCATTTGGAGAAACATGATACTAAGGAGACTATATCTCTGCTCGAGGCCATGTCAGCCTGTGGTTTCGCCCAGTTGGTTAGAGGGGCTACTCACAGAGCAGGCCATACGCTCGATGGAATTTTTTTTAATAGTGAGAGGCTGATAATTAAGGACTCTATCCCTATATCATGGTCCGACCATCTGGCAGTTCCATTTGAGCTAACCTGTCCTTCCTTTCACACGTTCAAAAATACTGTAAGTAATAAGGAATTGTGCAGGAACTTCAGGAATATTACAAGTAGTTCCCTTACCCCGTGGGTACCCAACTTGTCTTCATTCCAAGGGGAAAGTGTCTCTATGGCAGTCTCACAGTTTGAAAGGACCGTGACTGAGGCACTGGACGAACTGCCCCTTTCCAATTACGCCATCGAGCCAGGAAAAGGCCCTCAGCCCCTTGGTTCTCCGAACATCTCAGACTTCTTAGACAAGAGGTAAGGAGGCGGGAGCGACTATGGCATTCGGGCTGGGGTCTGGAGGATAGAGAAGCCCATAAGAATCTGCTGAGGAGCTATAAAGGAGAGATCATAAAGGCCAAACAAGAACATTTTACGGCCGTGACAACCTCAATGACCTCCCCTAAAGAGCTCTTCAGGGTAGTGGACTCCCTCATAACCCTCCAGACCTCAGATCCCGTAGTGGCATCCCAAGAGCTCTGCAATAACATCGCCTCTTTTTTCCAGGCAAAAATCTTAGATATTTACTCTGCCTTGGAGATGCAGAGATCTCTTACTATTGGGCCCCCTGCTTTGGGTGTTATGGACCATGCCCCTTTAGAAACATCTATCTCAGGAACCCTAGATTCTTTTCCCCCTCTCTCTCTGAAGGATCTGGACAACCTCCTTAATAAGACTAAATCTGGTTCCCCCTTGGATGTATGTCCACTTAGGATTCTCAAACAGTGCAGAGATATTTTCCTGTCCCCGCTGGTTGATATCATGAACAAAGCCATGAGAGACGGCCTTTTTCCCACCCAATGGAAAAACGCGGTGGTAAAACCTTTACTTAAAAAGGCCTCTTTGGACCCTGCGGTGTTAAAAAAAATTCGCCCCATTTCTCTCCTCCTGGCCCCTGCAAAGATGCTTGAAACACATCTTAATAAGCATCTTGCTGCATATATAGAGAACTCTGGCTGTCTTGACTCCTCTCAACATGGATTCAGGAGGGAACACAGCACTGAGTCTGCCCTCACCATCGTGATGGACAACATCCGCTCGCGTGTTGATGGAGGCCAGACCACCCTCCTGATCCTCTTAGATCTGACGGCGGCCTTCGATACCCTTTCCCCCTCAGTACTAACAGCTCGACTGAGGGAGGTTGGGGTCCGGGGGGCAGCCTTAGACCTATTCACTTCTTTCCTCAGTCACCGAGTGCAAAGAGTGAAGTTGGGGGAGTTTCTATCTCCATCCCTGCCTGTGCAATGTGGGGTCCCTCAGGGGGCGGGCTTTGAGTCCGACCCTATTCAACATCTATGTGACCCCACTTGCCAGGCTAATTAGATCATATGGGATGGAGATAATATCCTATGCGGATGACACCCAGATCCTTGTCTCTCTCTCCCAATCAGGTGACCCGACTGCCTCCAATTTTAGATCTTGAATGGAGGCAGTCGGGCGATGGATGATTTACAATTCATTAAAACTGAATGGAGAGAAGACAGAGGTGATGGTGTTTGGAGGGAAAGAGGATGTTTGGTCATCCAGCTGGTGGCCAGACTCATTAGGAGCCAGCCCCACCCCCACCTCCTCTGCTAAAAATCTAGGGGTCATGATTGAACCCGCCCTCAAGCTAGATAAACAGGTCAACAGAACCATCTCTACCTGTTGGGGCATCATTCACATCCTCAGGAGGATTAGACATTACCTATCTTTGCAGGCAAGGAAACAGATTACAGTTGCCCTGATTGGCTCCCGGCTGGACTACTGCAATACGCTGTATGCGGGACTGAATAAAAGTCTATGACAGCGCTTGCAGGTAGTCCAGAACGCAGCTGCCAGGTTTGTCTTGGATCTTCCTAAACGGGCCTCAGCCACAGCGGCTAGAAAGCTGCTACACTGGCTTCCGGTGGAGGAGCGTATCCGCTTTAAGACTCTGTGAATGACCTATAGGGCATTAGCTAAAAATAGTCCCACTGGTGTTGGATCCATCTTGTCCCGCTACACTCGTGCTAGGAACCTGCGCTCCTCGAATAGGCTTCTTCTGTCAGCCCCTCGATTCAGGAGAACCAAATGGGGCGGCAGGGCTTTTTCTACCCTGGCGCCCAAATGGTGGAACTCCCTCCCACTGGAAGTAAGATCTCTACCCACTCTCCAGGCTTTTAGAAGGGCCTTGAAGACTCATCTCTTCGTGCAGGCCTATATGGAATGGTGACATGCCCTTGCTTATGATACATGTTGTTAGGCGCCCTGATACCTTCGGGTTAGTGTTTGCGCAGTATAAGTTTTACTCAAATCAAATCAAATCTAGGTTGGTGTCTTTTGCTCCTCTGTGCACATGAATAAATACAATAGGCAAAGTTGGATTAACACTAGATAGGAGTCTGATTGGTCTGAATTGGATTTGACAAGTGCCATAAAGGTGCTAATCTTGTCTCTGTTGGTGGCGAAATTTATTTTATTCTAACCAGCTAATTTGTTTCTCATTTAGATTGAGCAGACAAGATGTATTTTGGTTTAATTAGTGTGTGTCCTTTGAGAAAGGCAGTGCAATTGTTTTCTCTTTCACAGAAAAGTCACGCTGTGATTGGTTGACCTGTGGCATACCTATGCTATGACTGGTTGTTATGAGTTTAGGATTATTTTGAGTGAATATAGTGGATGTTTCATTCAAAAAGCCTAAAGCTCTTAATATACCAGCTACAGAGGGACAGAAATTACCTGCAGAGAGACGTCTACATATGAAATGATAACAGGCATTGGTTTTTGTACACATACCCGGATTTCTGAAGGGCATGAATATATCTCGTCTGATGATGACTTAGAGGATACCTTTACCATTAGAAGCTAGAATTCTTGAGACAAACCATGAATGATGAAAAGTAATTACCTAAACCTACATAATTTGAGGCATTGAACAAATGAGATTGGATGGCTAAAGAAGAGGAGAGAAAGAAAATAAAAAGACAGGTAAAAGGCTCATACAACCTGTGGTTAGAAGGCAAATTGGATCGACAAGAGAGATGTTCGAGGGGGTGTGAGAATTTTTCCTGCAATAAATAAACAACAGATAAAAAGAAAACGGACTAATGAGACAGGGATAAACAAAACCATGAACAAGACTTAAATGAGTAAGATAACATTTAAAATAACATTCTGAATTTCAGACCTCCTCCACATACAGATGGAATCCAGAGACAGGGCCAGGAATCCTGTAGTAACTTTTGGGTTCAGCTGAAGTTAGTTCGGTTATACAAAAGCATCAATTGACAGCGCTTACAGTTGTTAGTGCTTCAGAGAGTGGCCAACCTGAGAATTCAATGACAGCTTTGTTGAGCACCATTAGAGATATTACAGATGTTTCTCCAGTGTCAGATGATATGCCTGTTACTACTGATGTTATAGAAGAATCTCCTAGAGAAAGGGATATTCATTATGTATAATGGGCTTTTAAAAAGTGAATTCGGTGAAATTTTACAGGGAACAATTGACACAAACAGATTGTCATATAATGTGGATAAAATGAGATGTATGATCAAAGAAGCAGCAAGCAGCGCTAATGAGGTATATGATTAACTTGAGAAATTGGGAGATGAATGTGAGGTTGATGTCAGTAAAATGAAAAATGTGAGGACAAATCTTGAAATTGATTTGACTAATGAAGAAATAAAGAATTAAGTTTAATAACTTTAAGGCGTCACATTCAATATCTGGTTGAAAGGTCAAGAGGCTGTGGGGATTTGAAGAAATATAGGAAAAAGGGGATTACTAATAAAAAGAAAGCTTCAGGGGTAGGGAAGAAAACAAATGGATCAACTAATGATTCGGAGTTAGGGGTAGTTTCTATTGAGAGAAGTGCATGAAATATAGTTTCTTCATTGAGAAGGTAATAAGTCGAACTTTTGGAGCATTAACTGCATGCACAGTTAACGTGTTCATTGGAATATGGTGAGTATAAAAGCCAATCAGGTAGCTTGGAGTGCAATTCTTAAGTATGATACTAAAATATACAGCTGAAATTACTTCTAACCAATATAATGTGTCATAAATGTCCTTTACCACAATATCGTTCCTCTGAAGTCAATAATAGAAAACTTACACACAATGTCATTGATGTTTAAGACAAACGAATTTAATTATCTATATTCTGAACTACAGCCAATCCATAACTACTGGCATAGGCCCTGAGACGAGCCTCTCTTACGATAGACAAGCGGCTTCTTAGCGGAACAGGAGAAAGATATGAGTTCACAGTGCTAGTCCATTTTGGTGCTGATAGCATTAATGACCTTAGGGCAAGTCAATAATCATAGCTATTGTTCCCCACTTTACAAATATACCCTCCTGTGTGGCTCATGCCTATTAGGGAGATAATGGCCAATTACTAGATTTATTGACCAGTTCCAGGGTCAATAATTTTCCATTATGTCCATCCTAGATTTCCACAGAGACAATCCTAGTTTTCAATTACAGTCCCTAATGAATTTACAATATTGAATGCAAGTCTGTGAGTAGGGGGGAAGGATTATAATATTGATACACCTTTATGTGTACATAACTGTAAGGATCATGTGTACACATGCATTCTGGTTGTGAAGAGATATTTTGTAGAGACATTGGGCACATATGCACCCGCAGACAACAATCGTAACAAACACACCAGTTGTTCCCTAAACTCAAGGATTCTAAAGAAGGTTTTGCTCTGGCAGATCTTTGGCTGTTGCTTAAAAGCTGATGTATTTATCTAATTTTCCAAGAAAAAACAATGTGTTCCAGTAAAGGCCATAACCTTATCAGAAACCTCCAATCATGACATTAATAAGGTTACAATCTCCGCTCTCCGACATCTGTCAGGGCTATAATTGGGAAAACAAGTGATAAAAAGATGTTGTTTCAAGAGCCTATGTTCAGTTGCGACATAAAAAACACAAAAGCAACATCAGCCGAACTCTACTAAACCTACTATATTCATGTAATTGCTGTTGATGTGTCCAGCTGCTTTAAAACATTCTATGCAATAATTGTACTTTTTACTAAATTATGCTTGCAGAAATATTTGTGTACTTTTGAGGATCGTCAAGGAAAGATAAGAAATAAAAAAGTCACATTATTATGGTACATTCAAGTATGGTAACCCCTCCACAAGCAAATAAACAATATAGTTATGCTATACAAGAGACACACAAACCAACAGGAAAATACAGTAAAACTGATGCATCTCTCATAGAATTGCGACTTTTTACTCAGCTTAGCACAGTACATATAGTGTGCCCCAATGATAAGCATACCATATGCTGCATTGGACGCTGAGTATATAACACAATGTACAATAGAATCCATCAAGGTCAAGGGCAGAGCAGGCAAAAGGGTTTTTGGCACCCTAGTGAGAAGCAAATTGCCACTCCAAGGTCAGACTGGGAAAAAAATAGGCATGGGCACCAAAATAAAATTAGCCTCCATTTGAGAATCAGATGGCTAAAAATGTTGCCCACAATTTCAAATCAGGCCAGTTTTGAACTTGTAAAGACACGCTGTGTTGGTATTTTGCAAGGCATGAGAGACTGCATGCATTTGTGTTTGCAGCAGGCAATATCTATTGTAATTTCTGGGACACCAAGAGTAAAACCCAGCTCACCAGACTATAACACCGGCCCATAAAGAGCAAAAAAGACACTGCCTGATTGCTTTAAAGGCCAGTCCTACCCTCTGCCACTCTTTCCACAAACAATTTGCATCATATTAAATGTTTCAATGGCCACTTGTTTTCTTCTGAAGCCTTAAGGGTCTCACAAGTATTGCTTTCTGCTAGACCCATCCTTGATCATAGGTGTGTACCACAGTAAATGATACACAGTTGGTTGCCAGGTAGACAATCCCTGTACCCTTTATATAAGCAACTACTCATGCAGTATTCTTTGATTCAGCCATTGCTCAGTTTAGCAAGCCCACTTGATTGGAATGTTCTACAGCTATTATGTCTCTCTGGTTTACACAGGGATAGTAAAAATTTTAACTAACAGGTAAAAGACAAAAAATGCATGAGCAAAACATTATATCAGATAAAAAACTGGTGTCAGGAAAGATAAGAGGTGTGTATTTCCAACTGTTGCAACTATTGAGTAATGCCAATACATGACCTAGAAGGCCATTCTGATATGCCATCTAAAATGGATACCAAAAATGTTCTATTTAAGATTGTTTTGAACAAAACAATATCCCCTGGGCTGTCAATGGATTCGGACGCAGGAATTATACTCTTATGACCCTAGGCAGGAAACAGATGCCTGTACAGCACTGTTGATCCAAAAGTCAAGTAGTAATAATGAGACAGTTGCCAGCTTAATTGTTCTCAGATTAATTTTAAGAACAGCTTGCTGATGCAGTGAGAGTTGTTTCTATTGGGTGAAAAAATGCCTAGATCCAACACTTTTCTCGGGTTTACCGAAGGCTGAAAAGTAGAGCTGTTCTCTTGGTTATACTGTGTCACTCTAAATTTAATCAGACCATAACACGATCCCCCGGAAAGCCAATCAGTTTTAACCACACCATTTCAGCATCATCTTAAGATTGACGATGATACCCATTTCTCAAGGAACCTGGTGCTTCAGTCAAGGATATTATTATTTCAACAGGCTCAGAAGAATCAGGGCCTAGTTGTGTGAGTGAGATGCTGCACCATTTGCTTCAGTCTTGCCAACCCACTGACTCCCACTTACAACTATCTTTTATCACTCTGCTAACACAAGGGTACTCATTTTCCTTGCTTGCATTAAAGATATTTGTATTCTTGTCAAGTCATTGGCTTCATATTTATTAGTCTGAGAGTTGACAAGTGGTATAATGATATGATATAAAATGTTTTATAGCGCGCTCTGTTACTCGCGAGTATCCTGGCGCGGGGGAAAAAATGTGCAGTGAGGTAAGCAGGAGGGAAGGAAATAAAAGCAGTTAAGAAGGCGCATTAAACAGATGTGTTTTTAGGCCTTTTTTGAAACAGGTGATGGTCTGAGCTGCACGAAGGAGGAGAGGGAGTGCATTCCAGGCTTTTGCACCCATCACCGAAATGGACTGGCCCCCCAGCCTGGAGAACTTAAATCTGGGCAAGACCATCCTGTACTGATTGGCAAAACTGAGACAGCGATTGGGAACATACATAGAGAAGCGTTTTCTCAAGTATAATGGCCCAAGCTGATGAGTCGCTCAAAAGGAGAGGATCAGTGCTTTAAACATGATCCGTTGTGCCATCGGAAGCCAGTGGAGGCTACGCAGATGAGGCTGAACGCTAGATCTCCTAGGCAGATTAAACAGGAGGCGCGCCGCTGCATCTTGAATCACCTGGAGCCGTTTAATCAGATAGGATGGTAAACCACTGAACAGAGCGTTTGCGTAGTCAAGCCTGGAGAGAATGAGGGCACGCGACACAGTCTCTTTGGCCTCTCTAGGGAGAAGAGGGAAAAATCAACGCAAAGCTTTAAGAGTACCAAAACAGACACCAGAGAGTCTTTTAATATGGTCCTCGAACTTTAGATCGTTTCCGAACCAGACCCCCAAGTTTTTAGCTGGACCAACCCTCGGTTTGGGGCAGGGAGTGTCCGGAGGCCATAAAAGATCTTGAAAATTGTCAGGGAAGCAACCAAAGAGAAGAACCTCGGACTTGTCTTCATTGCATTTAAGTTGTGCAAGCGCTAACCAACGGAAAACAGAAGAGAGGCAGTGCTGAACAGCGATGTGTCCAAGTTGTCACCAGGCCAGGTAAACAGAAGTTGGGTGTCATCGGCGTAGGCCATAATTGTTGCCCCCAAATGTTCTGCCAGGTAAATCAAAGGAGTCAGATATACATTAACAAGCAGGGGGCTGCGAGTAGACCCCTGTGGAACTCCAGTTGTTAGTTTCCTAGGCAGAGAGGCATGCGGTGGCATCCAGACCTGTTGCATCCTATTATCCAAAAATGACGTCAACCAGTCAAGATCCGGTCCTGCAATACCAATAGCAGACAACCTGGAGAGGAGAAGCCCATAGGGCACCGTATCGAAGGCGGCACAGAGGTCTAGTAAAATCAACACCCGCTCTGCCGCCTCCATCCAGGCACTCCCGGATAGCTTCTGACACCTCTACCAGAGCAGTTTCGGTACTATAGGCTGCCCGTAACCCAGATTGAGCGGGATGCAAGGCACGAGATGACTTAACAAAATGGTTCAGTTGGCGGAAAGCCATTTTTTTGCAGATTTTAGCCAATGCCAGCAGCAGAGAAATCGGCCGGTAGCTTGATGGGGCGGCAGGATCCATCCCAGCCTTTTTTAGAAGCGGCAATAACTTGGCCTGCTTCCAACAGGCAGGGACAGTCGTAGAGGAAAAAGAGAGGTTAACAATCTTGGTAACCTCACTACATACTATGTCAGCCACCCCCCAAGCACCCTGGCTGGACACAGATCCGTAGGTGACCCTGACTTCAAGGACTTAAGTACCGCCAAAATGAGTGGGAAAAAAGGCCGTGAACTGGTCCGCGGACCCGGGCACAGGGACAAAAGGTAGCAGGGGCCAGGTTTTATGGGAATCACAGGCCGCACACAGGTCCTCCTGAATCTTGACAATTTTCTCTATGAAAAAAGAGGATAGCTCCTCACACCTTTGTTCAGAGGGGGGCAGCAAAAGTTGCGCAGCGCAGGGCGATAAAAAACTATGAACATTAGAAAAAATGTCTTTACTATTGTTGTTCGCCTTTTCAAACCTCCCAGCATATTATCTGCTCTTTGCTGACCTAATCGCAGCATAGTAGTCCTTCTGGGCTGCGCGTAGGGCAATTTTCGCCTCCGGCAGGTACGCTTGCCTCCACACACGTTCTAGTTTTTTACAACCCAATTTCAGGTCCCGAAGAGCGTGTGAAAACCATGGTTTAGAGGGGGAGAATCGCATCCTCCGGATGCAGACCTGATTTACAGAGGCAGCTGACCCCTGTTCCAACCAAGTATTGAAATTACTGACAGCCTCACCCACCTCCGCAGCCAGTGAAGGACGGTCACGGGATAAGGAATCAGCCAAAGTGGTTAAGTTGATCTTCTGGGGGTGAGCGATTGAAAGAGTATCCCCAGCTCCCACAGAGTGATCTTCAAAATCGTTGCATTACTTTCTCCATGAATCCAATTGTATCTGTGATTGGTCACTTGGTACTATGAAGAAGCCAATCACTGTTCCTGACTCTTCTTCAGTTCAACTCACAGGACAGTTAAGTAAGAAAAAACTGTTGAACCTAATTGTCCATGTTAGAAGCGGCTGTCTCTAGTTGGCAGAGGTATACACTTCTGACAAATAGGGACACACCTTTTCTAGTCAGGGCAAGGAGATCACACACTTAGATAACCCCTGCTCACCCCCTTGGTAGCTTGGCAAAGCAGACAGGCTTATCTCAGAGGCAGTGCGTTAAGCATTTATGACCACATACAGTAATAAAGTGAATACACTACAAATGGACACGACACAGTAGTATTATAAAAATAAGTATTTTTATATAAGGCTTAGCACAAGACCAAATAACGACAAAAATATACCACAATCTTAATAAATACTGTTGGAAGGAAAAATAATAGTTCAAGCACGGTTTCTTCTTAGCACAAAAGTCTTTAGTATCAAAAGCAACTCTTCTTCTCTAAAACACAGTTCTTGGCAATAATGTAACCCACACGGGAGTCACACGACGTCGAGGCAAAGTTAATCCAAAGGTTCGGCGTCGACCGCGAGGAGCGCTACGTCGAGCCCGGAGTCGCACAGACCCCAACAACACAGTACCTTGGAAAAGTGAAGCACTCGATGATCAGCGGCGTCGAGATGTCCGGCGTCGCGTCTTCGGCGTCGATCGGGCCTCGGAGTCGGGGCGATCTGCAGCGGCGTCGACCGAAGTAAGGCGGGAGCAGCGCTCACGGGATGAAGCAGGATACGGCGTCGGCGATGTCGATGTTGCAAGAGTGAGCAGCGCTCACGGCGTCGAGAGGGCTCGAAGTCGATGCGATCAGCAGCGGTGCAGACACGGGGTCACTTGGAGCTGGAGCCGAACTCACTACTCACTGGCGTTGCTGCTGGCGTCGATCGGGCCCGGCGGCCGGCGTCGAGGAAGCGGGACACTGGAGCCGTTACTCACGATGTCGAGCTGGATTCGTCGGCGTCCGTCGGCGTCGAGATTGCTGGATTCTTTCAGAGGTGCTGGATTCACAAATTCCAGCAAATAGCACTTTAAGCAGATGAAGTCCTTTAGCCCTGTGACTTCAACAGGAGACTGGCACTCTTCCAGCCCTTGGAGATTTTCTTTAGCAAAGAGTGAGAGTACACACACAGTTCCTCTCTCCTGGTTCCTTGGCAAAAATAAAGAAGCAATGCAGGATTCCCCCAACAAACAGCACTCTGGCAGAAGGGGTAGGCAGTCCTTAGATCAGCAGGCTTCTTGTCCTTGGTTCAGGTTTCCTTGTCAGAAGTGATCTGAATTCTTGGTTCAGGGGTCCTTCTCTTATACCCCTTTTTGGCTTTGATCCCTTTGTCCATGCAGGGGAATTTCCCCCCATCTTGGGTTTGTTGTGGGTGTTGCCAGGCCGAAGCACCTGGCCTATTCACTGGGCAGGGCAGAGTCCTCAGCCGCTCAGCAGGAGCGGAGCCAGTATTCTCACTGGCAGGGGCAGGGCCATCAGCTGCCCGGCAGGAGGTGGGCCAGGAAAGTCCCAGGCAAGCACAGAGTCATCAGTCGCCTGGCAGGGGGGCGGAGCCAACATTGTATCAGGCAGGGCAGGCTATCAGGAGCTACTCTTCCCCTACTCTCAATGCAAATGCCCCACTCATCCCACACTGACTCATTCAGACTCTCTGGAGCCACCCAGCTCCTGTCACACGCACACCAGAACCAGCAGAGACCGGTAGACAGTTAGACAAGAAAATAGCTACTTTCTAAAAGTGCTATTTTCAAACACAGAGTCCAAAAACCATCCACACAAATGGATGCGTTATTAAACCCTGAGTTCAGGGATACCAAACTCGACATTGCACCATGCTCCCCGAGCCCGCTAGGATTATAGCATTAATAATCCTGGCAGCCCATTCTAACTGATGGAGAGCAGGTTACCTTACAATAGTGAAAAACGACTATGGCTGTAATTCACTATTAGGACATGCCAACCTTGTCAGGCTTGTCCTACCTTATGCTTACAATGCACCCTGCCCGTGGGCCTACCATAGGGGTGACTAACATGAAGTTAAGGGAAGGTTTAGGGACTGGCAAGTAGGTGTACTTGCGCAGTCCTCGTGACAGTCAGACTGCACGTGGTCTAGCAATGGTAGACCTTCAGACATACTTTTACTAGGCCGCTTTTGTGGGTGGCACAACATGTGCTGCAGGCCCACTAGCAGCATTTGTATTTACAAGCCCTGGCACCCCTGGTGCACTCTACTAGGGACTGACAGTAAACCAAATAAGCCAAACATGGAAGTCAATCAATACAGCAATTTCACATAGGGAGCACTTGCACTGTGGCACTGATCAGCAGTGGCACAGTGCCCAAAGCATATACCAGCAAAAACATCGTAAACAGAGGAGGCAAACAGAAAAAATGGAGGAGAGACTCATGCCAATGATGCCAGGTCTAACACGTGTCCCCTCCAGCTGAAATGTGGGGAGAACTACCCTTACCCTAGGGAGTCCTCATCACTAAGGCGGAAAAATCTGGACAGACCATCAGCATTGGCGTGATCTGTGCCAGGGCGGTGTTCCACCGTGAAGTCCATCCCCTGTAGGGAAATGGACCACCTCAACAGCTTTGGATTCTCACCCCTCATCTGCATCAACCATCTGAGGGGCCTGTGGTCTGTCTGAACCCGGAAGTGAGTCCCAAACAGGTAGGGTCTTAGCTTCTTCAGCGCCCAGACCACAGCAAATGCTTCTCTTTCTATCGCACTCCACCTCTGTTCCCTGGGAAGTAACCTCCTGCTGATGAAGGCTACAGGTAAGTCTCGGCCCTCTTCATTCACCTGAGCTAGAACAGCCCCCACGCCATGCTCTGAAGCGTCCGTCTGGACAACAAATTCTTTAGAAAAGTCGGGTGCCTGGAGTATGGGTGCTGTGCACATTGCAGTTTTCAGGGTGTCAAAGGCCGTCTGACAGGCGTCAGTCCAGTTCACAAGTCTTGGCTGCTTCCTGGAAGTCAGCGAAGTCAAGGGGTGCACAATGTTACCATAATCCTTGACAAACCTCCTGTAATAACCCGTGAGACCCAAGAAGGCTCTCACCTGAGTCTGGGTTTTGGGCGGTGCCCATGCCAGGATGGTATCAATCTTGGGTTGCAGGGGGGCCACCTTGCCGCTCCCTACTTGGTGCCCCAAGTACACCACTGAACCCTGCCCAATCTGGCACTTACTGGCTTTGATTGTGAGGCCTGCTCTGCGCAGGGCCAACAACACTTCCTGGAGGTGGCGCAAGTGTTCCTCCCAGCTGGCGCTGAACACTGCGATGTCGTCCAGGTAGGCGGCACTGAAATCCTCCAGTCCAGCCAAGACCTGGTTGACCAACCTCTGGAAGGTGGCAGGGGCATTCTTCATCCCAAAGGGCATAACCCGGAACTGGTAGTGCCCATCTGGTGTGGAGAATGCTGACCTCTCTTTTGCCCCATCAGTCAAGGCGATCTGCCAGTACCCAGACGTTAGATCAAACGTACTAAGGTACCGGGCAGCCCCTAACCGATCTATGAGCTCATCAGCTCTGGGGATGGGGTGCGCGTCAGTCTTGGTGACTGAATTGAGTCCTCGGTAATCCACACAGAACCGAAGTTCCGGTGAAGCACCAGGCGCCGCAGCCTTCGGGACCAAGACCACTGGGCTGGCCCAAGGACTGCTAGAGGACTCAACCACCCCTAAGGCAAACATTTTGGAGACCTCCTCCTTGATGTATGCTCTGACCTTGTCAGTCACTCTGTAAGCCTTGTGCTTCACAGGAGTGCTGTCCCCGGTGTCCACATCATGGACACACCACTGAGTGACACCAGGAATCAAGGAGAACAGATCAGGGAATTGTCCCAACAATTGGCGACAATCCTGCTGCTGTTCAGGGGTCAGTGTGTCAGAGAGGACAACACCATCCACTGACCCATCTTGCTCTTTTGCATACAGGAGGTCAGGAAGAGGCTCACTCTCCTCCTCCATTCCAGCATCTGTAGCTAGGAGCATGCCCACTTCGGACCTTTCTAAGTGGGGCTTCAAACGGTTGACATGCAGGACCCGCAAGGGGTTCCTGGGAGACTTTAAGTCCACCATGTAGGTGACATCGCTCTTTTTCTCCACAACCTCAAATGGTCCAGTCCACCTGTCCTTGAGCGCACAAGGTTCCACAGGGGACATGACCCAAACTTTCTGTCCAGGCTGAAGCTCTACCAGAGTGGCCTTCTGGTCGTACCACCGCTTCATCTCCTCCTGGCTGGCCTCCAGATTTGCCTGAGCAAGATCTCTGAAGCGCCTAGTCTGGTTCCTAAAGGCCAGCATGTAACTGTATACATCCTGGGGAGGTTTCCTGGGAGATTGCTCCCAGCCTTCTTTGACCAGACTCAAAGGTCCTCTTACCGGGTGACCATACAAAAGCTCAAAGGGGCTGAACCCTAGAGACTTCTGTGGCACCTCACGGTAAGCAAACAACAGGCATGGCAAGAGGACGTCCCATTTACGCCTCATTGGTTCTTCAAGACCCATAATCATGCCTTTAAGGGTACGGTTGAATCTTTCAACCAACCCATTACCTTGAGGGTGGTAAGGAGTGGTGAACTTATAAGTTACCCCACACTCCTTCCACAGAGACTTCATATAATTGGAAATGAAGTTGGTGCCCCGGTCTGACACCACCTCTCTGGGGAACCCCATTCGGGAAAAAACACCCATCAGTGCCCGTCCCACCACGGGGGCAGTCACTGTTCTGAGAGGGATGGCTTCCGGGTACCGTGTGGCATGGTCCACCAAGACCAGGATGAACCTGTTGCCCAGGGCTGTCTTGGGGTCCAGTGGCCCAACAATGTCAATCCCCACCCGGTCAAAGGGGGTACTGACCACGGGAAAAGGTTGGAGGGGAGCCTTCTGCTTCCGCCCGCTTTTCCCACTTGCCTGGCAAGTTTGACAGGTCTTGCACTGGATGTCTACATCCCTTCTCATCTGAGGCCAATAAAAATGGGTGACAAGCCTGTCATAGGTCTTGTCCTGCCCCAGATGTCCAGCTAACGGAACGTCATGAGCCAAACCCAGTAGGAAGGCTCTGAAGCGCTGGGGTACCACCAGCACACGGGCTGACCCAGGCTCAGCAGCCTTAGGCTCGCTATACAGGAGGTCGTTCTCCCAGTAAACAAAATGTGACCCTGACTGATCACCTGAGGTTTGGGCTGAGGCCTGCTGCCTCATACCCACAAGAGAAGGGCACACTTTCTGTTCTGCACAGAATTCCTCCCTGGAGGGACCACCATCCTGCTGCCAATGGGTCAGCTCGGGCAGGTCTCCCAGTTCAGCAACTTGTTCACCTGTGGGTTCCAGGGCATACCCCTCAAGGTCTGCCTCCTCCTGGACCACGGGAACTACGGGGGACGGTTTCCCGCGCCCCCTGCCTCTTCTCTTCACAGCTGGGTCCTGGGCCATACTTTCAGGCTCCAGAACCCCATCAACACCCTTACTTGCTGTCATGGATCGAGTGGTTGCACACACCCACTCTGGCACACCCAACATTTTCAAATGTGTCTCCCTCTCCACCTTAGCCCAAGGGGAGTCTTCTAAATCATTGCCCAGGAGACAATCAACAGGCATGGCGGGCCTCACAGCAACCTGAAGAGTACCTGAAATTCCCCCCCATTCAAAGGAAACTTGAGCTACCTCACACTCTCTCTGGGAGTTGTCAGCAGCTATCACAGGGTAGAATGCGTGGGGAACAACCTGCTCTCTGGACACCAAGTGACACTTGACAGCTGTCACACTCGCTCCGGTGTCTCTGAGAGCTTCCACTCTATGGCCATTAATGGTCACCCACTGCCTATATTTCTTAGTGTTACTAGGCAGAGGGGGTGGAGGGACCAATTCCATGTCTCCTAGAGAGACCAGGGACATCTCTGCGGGACCCTCCCCACCATGGGCAACCATCTCCTCCCCTCCCAGAGCTACACTCGCCAACTGACGGGGGGCGGCACGTGGTGGTGCACCGGGTGGTGCACTAGAGTTCTTCAAGGGACACTGAGGATCATAAAAACGGTGTCCCACCTGCTTACAAGCGAAGCAAGTCATGGGGCCCCTACGAACAGGTTTACCTGTCGGGGCCTCTGATTTCCTATCTGGGGGAGGCTGGGAACCCTTCCCTTGGTTCCCTTGGGGATTACTTTGGGGCCCTTTCTGGAACTCCTTCTGTTTACCCTTGTCCCCCCCACTCTTCTGCTGGGGACCCTGCCCACCTTTGGCTGAGTCTCCCACTGGACCCTTGTGGACCCTGGTACTGACCCAGCGGTCCGCCTCTTCAGCAAGTTTTCTAGGGTTAGATATCTTGCTATCAATAAGGTGCTGGCGCAGCTCTGGAAAACAGTTATTAGACAAGTGCTCCCAAGCAAACAAATCATAAAGAGCATCATAACTTTCCACTTTGCTGCCCTTTACCCAACCATCCATGGCTCTGCAAAAATATGACACATACTCCACCCACGTAGTACCAGGCAACTTCTTACATTCTCTAAAGGCCTGTCTGTACTTTTCTGGGGTTAGGCCATACCTTAACATTAAAGCATCTTTCATATGAGCATAAGACATCCTATCCTCAACAGGCATGTCTAACAGGGTATCTCTCCCCTCATTCACAAAGCGACCCCACAACCCCGCTCCCCAATCCTTCTCAGGGACCCGGTGGGCCAACAATGCTAACTCATATGCTTTAAACCATTGACCAATATCCTCATTCTTCTGAAAATCTTTGATCACATCTTTGGGAAAATAAAACCTACTTTCTGCAGGCACAGATGGGATGCTGCCACCAGAGGGATTCAATTCTAACTTTTTAGCTTGGAGCTCCAACTCCCTCAACTTGGTATCACGCTCAACAGCTAACTTCTCTCTTTCAAACTCTAATCTTTTGATCCCCAAATCAGCTTCTCTCCTGCCTCTTGCATTCTCTAATTCCAACTGCCCATTTATCTTAAGTTTTTCCATTTCCATGTTGTATGCTCGCTCCTTCGCCCTTTCTTCTCTTTCTTCAGGGGAAAGACCTTTGGAGGAAACACTGCTGCCAGGAGGGGATACAGGCCCAGTCACGGGCACTTCCTCCTCCTCTTCCCCTGTCGGTACCACCACCGGATCAGAGGGACCTCTGGCCTCTAACCAGGCCTCCAATGCTTTGAGATAATCTGCTCTCTTTGAAATGCCTGTGGTAGGAACTTTCAACTGCTTGCAAAAGGATTTCAGCTTCCTTACTGGATAGTCGTTTATCTTACTCCTATCAAACTCCTCCTCAACAACAGGTGTAGTGCCTCCAGCATTACTCATGGTCAAAACTGGCAGTTTCAAAAATCAAGCTTCAGGAAATTGGAGAACAAAAATAGAATATCCAACCAAAACAGATTGTGGCTGCGCTATGGTCTGCTTTCACTATGTAGTGCACACTAATCACTGCACATGGGTCATAAATGCAAAGTTCAAATCCCACCGCTGCCACCAATGTTAGAAGCGGCTGTCTCTAGTTGGCAGAGGTATACACTTCTGACAAATAGGGACACACCTTTTCTAGTCAGGGCAAGGAGATCACACACTTAGATAACCCCTGCTCACCCCCTTGGTAGCTTGGCAAAGCAGACAGGCTTATCTCAGAGGCAGTGCGTTAAGCATTTATGACCACATACAGTAATAAAGTGAATACACTACAAATGGACACGACACAGTAGTATTATAAAAATAAGTATTTTTATATAAGGCTTAGCACAAGACCAAATAACGACAAAAATATACCACAATCTTAATAAATACTGTTGGAAGGAAAAATAATAGTTCAAGCACGGTTTCTTCTTAGCAAAAAAGTCTTTAGTATCAAAAGCAACTCTTCTTCTCTAAAACACAGTTCTTGGCAATAATGTAACCCAAACGGGAGTCACACGACGTCGAGGCAAAGTTAATCCAAAGGTTCGGCGTCGACCGCGAGGAGCGCTACGTCGAGCCCAGAGTCGCACAGACCCCAACAACACAGTACCTTGGAAAAGTGAAGCACTCGATGATCAGCGGCGTCGAGATGTCCGGCGTCGCGTCTTCGGCGTCGATCGGGCCTCGGAGTCGGGGCGATCTGCAGCGGCGTCGACCGAAGTCAGGCGGGAGCAGCGCTCACGGGATGAAGCAGGATACGGCGTCGGCGATGTCGATGTTGCAAGAGTGAGCAGCGCTCACGGCGTCGAGAGGGCTCGAAGTCGATGCGATCAGCAGCGGTGCAGACACGGGGTCACTTGGAGCTGGAGCCGAACTCACTACTCACTGGCGTTGCTGCTGGCGTCGATCGGGCCCGGCGGCCGGCGTCGAGGAAGCGGGACACTGGAGCCGTTACTCACGATGTCGAGCTGGATTCGGCGGCGTCCGTCGGCGTCGAGATTGCTGGATTCTTTCAGAGGTGCTGGATTCACAAATTCCAGCAAATAGCACTTTAAGCAGATGAAGTCCTTTAGCCCTGTGACTTCAACAGGAGACTGGCACTCTTCCAGCCCTTGGAGATTTTCTTTAGCAAAGAGTGAGAGTACACACACAGTTCCTCTCTCCTGGTTCCTTGGCAAAAATAAAGAAGCAATGCAGGATTCCCCCAACAAACAGCACTCTGGCAGAAGGGGTAGGCAGTCCTTAGATCAGCAGGCTTCTTGTCCTTGGTTCAGGTTTCCTTGTCAGAAGTGATCTGAATTCTTGGTTCAGGGGTCCTTCTCTTATACCCCTTTTTGGCTTTGATCCCTTTGTCCATGCAGGGGAATTTCCCCCCATCTTGGGTTTGTTGTGGGTGTTGCCAGGCCGAAGCACCTGGCCTATTCACTGGGCAGGGCAGAGTCCTCAGCCGCTCAGCAGGAGCGGAGCCAGTATTGTCACTGGCAGGGGCAGGGCCATCAGCTGCCCGGCAGGAGGTGGGCCAGGAAAGTCAGTTAGACAAGAAAATAGCTACTTTCTAAAAGTGCTATTTTCAAACACAGAGTCCAAAAACCATCCACACAAATGGATGCGTTATTAAACCCTGAGTTCAGGGATACCAAACTCGACATTGCACCATGCTCCCCGAGCCCGCTAGGATTATAGCATTAATAATCCTGGCAGCCCATTCTAACTGATGGAGAGCAGGTTACCTTACAATAGTGAAAAACGACTATGGCTGTAATTCACTATTAGGACATGCCAACCTTGTCAGGCTTGTCCTACCTTATGCTTACAATGCACCCTGCCCGTGGGCCTACCATAGGGGTGACTAACATGAAGTTAAGGGAAGGTTTAGGGACTGGCAAGTAGGTGTACTTGCGCAGTCCTCGTGACAGTCAGACTGCACGTGGTCTAGCAATGGTAGACCTTCAGACATACTTTTACTAGGCCGCTTTTGTGGGTGGCACAACATGTGCTGCAGGCCCACTAGCAGCATTTGTATTTACAAGCCCTGGCACCCCTGGTGCACTCTACTAGGGACTGACAGTAAACCAAATAAGCCAAACATGGAAGTCAATCAATACAGCAATTTCACATAGGGAGCACTTGCACTGTGGCACTGATCAGCAGTGGCACAGTGCCCAAAGCATATACCAGCAAAAACATCGTAAACAGAGGAGGCAAACAGAAAAAATGGAGGAGAGACTCATGCCAATGATGCCAGGTCTAACAGTCCATGTGAAGGGAACATTCTTAGATCTATTTTTGAAGAAAGCAGTATAGTGTGGTATTCACATCACCTAGCCTGTATGGCAACCATAGGCCATAACCGTTGTATGTCTATCTCTACAGATCCTGTAGTAGCACGTGTGGTGATGTAGTTAACATAACCCTTCAGTTTGTCTTCTGTAAATACAAATTGCTAATCAAACTAATCAGCCATCAGTGCAATAGGAGCAACAACTAGGCAAATAGTTGTTTCTCTCATGTGCAATTATTTAAGGGGCATGGGCAGTGGTTGGAACCTGGTTGCACTGTGTTTAGTACATAAAGAGAAATGTATGATATAGATATTGGGTAATGGGGCTACAGGACATGTGCTTACTGTTGTAGTACACATTATAGGCATTGATAATTCGTTCATATTTATTTAAAGAGCACTTACACCTAAGCCTCTCCTGAACCTGTTGTATCCTCCACCGGGCCATTCTGGTCAAAGGTAAGTGCTGCATTGTATTAAGAATCCTCATCATCATCTTCTTTTTAAATTTCAAAGTATTTTATTAGATTTTTATACATACAGTTATCATCGCTTCACCATTACAGGGTAACAGCCCAAACTGGCTGTCTTTGTCAAGGATAGAGGTAGATGGAATATATGTTTGGCTGTCCCCTTTTCCATTGTCTTGCTAAGAGAATAAGAGTGGGAGAAAAAGGGGAAGACAGAGAATAAAAGAGAGAAAGGAGGAGATAGTATACAAGAAGATTACTTCAGTCATAGGCCAGTTCTGGGCTTTTGGGGATATGCTTGTGGGCAATCGCCCAAAAGAGCATACGAGGGTTCAAAAACTGATGAAAGACACAAGTAAGTACAGTTTCGAAGATGCTCTGGTGAGGCTGCCTGGGAATACTTCCTGTGATAGGTGAGTTTTAAGAGGAGCACGAAAGTTTGTCGAAGCAGGAAAATAGTGAACCACAGATCATATGGAGATCTGTAGTGTAGGACAAGTAATGAGAAGTATTTGAAGCACATAGGCTCACAAGGGTGGTTCTAAACACGTCTGTGAAGATGGTGAGAAAGGGTGAGAAGGAACCTACAGCTGGATAATCAAAGAAACATATGAAGGAGCAAGACCATGAATCGATGTAAGCACCTGCAGTCAACAAGGAAAATAAAGTTCATGCAAAAAATAAGATGGGGTAAAATGTGGGTAGTGATTAGCTGAGTTAGAGACTGCCATGGTACATGCACGTATATGCGGAGGGCAGTAGGTAAGAAAGAAGAGTAGGCAACATGAGAAGAGGCAGTGGAGGATTTCAGTTCCCGAAGGCAGTGCATGTGAAGACATCCAGCAGTTGATAGACAAGAGACAGGAAGAGATAGCTTAGTAAAGGAGTGGGATGAAGGGGGAATAAAATAATACAAAGTTGTGACTCTTTAGTTCAATACTGGCATTAAGGTTGTTATGCTTACTAGGACTATAAAAGATCTGTGCCTACTAAGGTATTCCTCATTAGACACTATACTCACCATAATGCTATGCTCAGTAAGGCATGCATGAGTGGGAGAATAAGATATCCATTGTGTTAATTGACTAGCACACAAGTAAGTCAAACCAATCAACAATTAAAAACAGCACATTTACTGGGGCATGTGACTAATGGGGCATTTTGCTTACTGCGGTATTGTGCAACATGTGCATCTGGGCAATTTGTGTTTACTGGCAGCATTGTGACTACTGGGGACATTGTGCGATTAGGGCATTGTGCTTACTGGCAGCATTATGTTTAATGGGGCATCCTCATACTGGGGTATTCTTCTGATTGTGTCTACCTATAGGATTGTGATAACTGTTGCATCATTCATTTTGGGGCAGTGGGAAATTTAGACAGTGTCAATTTTGGTCCACTCACGATTAAAGGGTCATTGTTTGTTAGGGGCATTGGGGCAATGCATGCTGACTAAGGCTTTACTCTTACTCAGTCACGGAATTTACCATTATCATCTTGCTTACTAGGGCATATGTGTGTAAGTGGGCAATATGCTTTTTGGTTTTTTTCTACATAAACTTTGTACAATGTATGAATGTGGTAATCCATTCTTTCTTAGAGCATTGTCGGCAGGGCCCGTCTTTAGCATGGGTGAGCTGGGCACAGACCCAGGGCGCCAATTTTCTGATTGGCAAATGGAGCTGTGTGCATTAAGGTTATACCAACAGCAGTGCCTTTCTCATTTTGCTCCGGCCTTGTCCTTGTGCGTTTCTGTACGATTTGCCAGTTTAAAGTGGTTTTAGCCCTTCATTATCATGCGGCAGGTGATGTTTTTTACATCCCTTAGCCCTTCCTTCACCATCTGACCCCTGCTGGCACACATCAACGAAACCATCATCAGCGTGAGGCAACTAAGCTATCAGTAATTCAGGTGAGCTGGGGGAAGACCGGGGATGTTTGTGTTGAGGGGCGAGTCCCTGCTCATCCAGGCACTGACCAGTGAACACAAAAATGACCCCCTGCTGCCTCATTTAATGTATCATCATCAGCAAAGGCGCCACATTTCTCTTTGCCCACGTCCAGGGCGCTATCTTAGCAAAGGCCGGTTCTGATTGTCGGTAATAGAGGCATTGTGCATACTGGGATGTGGAACTGATTTCCACATTTTGGATAGCAATGCATTGTAGTAATAGAGGCACTGTGCAAACTGGGTTCTGGGCAATCAACTGTCAGATGGGTGATTGGACATTGTGTATACTGTTGGCAATGTGACTACTGCAGCCTTATTCTTATGTGTGTGCTATACAATCAAGACACTGTACAATACTTGGGGCCCGATTCACAGAAATAACTTAAGACAAAATCCTAAACTTACTACCATTTTTGTATTCACAGAAGGCACTTACTCATTTTGGTATTCACAGAAGGCACTTACTCATTTCGGTATTCACAGAAGTTAGGAGTCCTAACTTTAGGACTTCTAAATGCCTTCTGTGAATACCGAAAGTCTTAAAGTTAGGATTTTTCTCAGTTTAGGAGTAGTAAAGTTAGGACTCCTAACTTTATGACTCCTAAATGCCTTCTGTTAATACAGAAAGTCTTAAAGTTAGGAGTCCTAACTTTACTACTCATAAACTGAGAAAAATCCTAACTTTAAGACTTTCGGTATTCACAGAAGGCATTCCTAAAGTTGGGACTCCTAACTTCTGTGAATACCGAAATGAGTAAGTGCCTTCTGTGAATACCAAAATGAGTAAGTGCCTTCTGTGAATACCAAAATGGTAGTAAGTTTAGGATTTTGTCCTAAGTTAGTTCTGGGAATCGGGCCCCTGATTTTTAGTAAACACTAGTGCAATGTCCTTGTTTACTAGGACTTTGTCCAAATCGGACATCGTGTGATTAGTGAGGCATTTTGTTTTTGCACACGGTGCTTTACAAAGATTAACATTTATTGTAGTATTTTGCTAGCCAGGCTTTGCTATTAATAATGATAAGAATAACTTGTTTTATTTTAATTGAATCTGCCACAGGAGTTGAGTTTCAATTTACAATGACTTATACATTGTATTTATATTTGAGAGAATAAATATATAAACACAATTAACTGGTTTTTCGTTCACCTGATATCTACTCTATGTCTCAAAGGTGATTCTCAAAAACTGGATAATTAAGGAAGCGCCCGAATTTCCACAACTCTTGAATACATTGGCAAAAAGTGCTAGCTTTGAGCTTTTCCCATAGACATTAATTAAAATGGAACAGATTGTAGCACTTCGTGTTTAAAGACGGCACAGCTAGAAGTTATTTTAGGAATTAATGAAAAAGAATATATTTACAGGTGTTCTGTAACACCCTTTAAAGTTAGCAATTATTTCTGAGCTGGAAACATGAAGCTTTATAGTTTCGAGTTACTATTAGTTTGAATATTTTGCAATGATCAGTTTATAACCATTGGTATTGATACAGTGCTTATCTGTAATGATTAGTGGAACATGGGCAATTATTGTCATTTACGTCCGACTAGCAGATTCATCGGTGTTTAGGAAACAATTGTATGATTTTATACATTTTTTTTCATTTTCATACTTACAAAACAGATGCATTTTCATCCGCCTAGGTACACATATTCATTTACACTTTCTGTGCCTCCATGATAACAGGGTATCACAGTATGAGGTTCCATTTAGCCAAAAAGAAAACACAAACTTTAACAAAAACATATGCTGGGCAACTCGTCCATAACTCGATTGCAACAAAGACCACTCCACATTCGAAACAGCATCCAGGGTGTCAGAAACATTCGGACATTAGCGGCCAGGGTGTTCCATAGTTTCCAACCAGAGAATCATGAAGATGCAAGGTCGGTGTTTGCCTACCCCAGAAGATCATCAGGGTTGCTACCAGGGCCGGACTAGGAACCCAAAGCTGCCCTGGAAATTGAGTCCGACTAGCCCTCGAGTGGGGGTGGGGTGCAAGTGTGAAGCACTGTGGCTTTTATTACTGGAAGCCGATAATGCAGTACCGCTGCAAAACTAGCCCCCAATAACACAACCGGCTCTCACTGTGGCAAAACCAGCCCCCAACCTCCCAGCCTCCTGGGGAAATGCCTGCTACAGCCAGTCTGACCCTGGTTGCTGACCAGTTATCTGCCATCAGGTGGGTGTGCAGGCCCCTGCACTCCTGTTCCAGAAGGGCTGACTCCTTCTCTAGTTCCCAACATTCCACCTCTTCAATCTACAGTGGAGTCTCATGACCTTCAATACATTGCCGTTGCCCTCTTAGCAGGAGCTAGGGCCCAGTTCAGGAACTTTATAGTAATACGTGCCTCTCTCAATATAGAATATAGACCTAGCACCCATGTTTCAATCTGCAGGTGAGGAGGCTAAATCATTTGCTCCAAATCACCCACTACTGTCTGCCAGAATTGCGCCACGTGAGGGCAGGACCGAGTCATATGTAAAAAGTCAGCGTCTTTCATCAGACATCTGGGGAATGCCTTGTCCCATGTATTCTGTTTACTTTGTGAGGTGTAAGGTAGGACATATGTAAATAGTTAAACTGAGTGTAGTGGAATCTGGTGTTTCTGGACACCTTGTGTGTGTGCTCCAAGACCCTTTCCCATTCCTTGTCACGCACTTCATGTACTATGCCCTCCTCCCACCTACGTCTCAGATGTGCTAGATCCACCTTTCTCAAGTGGGGCGACAATTTATAAAAATGTGAGACCAGTTTATGTCCATGACCAAAGGTGAAGAGGATCTGTAACAGCTCGTACATTAGTGGTTCCCTGTGTCCCGTGTTTCATAGTGCCTGTAGTATTCACACCACTACAGTGTAAGCAGGGACTGTGAATTGGGAAAACCTCCCTCAGCAGTGAGTGATTCAAGGCATTTTATCATCCCTTCCTTGTAGCAGCCTCCCACCGTGAGCAGGTCCGCATCCGTCTACGTTAACATCTTACGAGCTGTTAAGAAACCACCAATATGGGAAGGGAGACTGACCAGGGGGATTGCTGGAGCATATAGAGGGAATGAGTGAGCCCTGCAGAGTCCCTCCTCTGCCCGGGTACATGTAAAGGATCACACCACACACAGAGCTCGGTATTACACATCTTTATTCTTCAGAGTGTAACCATTAACTGCCTGTACTACGCCATGAATGTCTTACCCACACTCAATCACATATGTCACTATTCTACAGAGTCTATCAGGGGTCCTGCTTACTCTAACATACACGTCACTACATCTTCCCCTTGTTTAATAAAAAATACACAAAGTGCACATATAGATCATAACTCCACGATGAGTCTTCAAGGTCCTCAAATCACTCTTCCATATCTCATGGTGTGAGGTTGAGGAGACATATAAGACATAGGAGAGGCATCCGCATCTCAGCAGTCTTTGTCTGAAGGAATCGGAGAGTGCATGGCCTCTTCAATGTTGAACTCATTGAACTTGCAATGGTTGATGAGCAAATCAGGTATTTCTACAAACTCATTCATTGTTTCACCAGTTTTCACCCTTTCTTGACAGAAAATGTACCTTTCATAGTCAACATTTGGCATTGGATTGAACTTGGTTTTCAATGGCTCTTTGATTTGACGGTATGCTACTTCATTACTGTGTGGTATTTTCTTTATCACTTTTTTCACTCCCTCACTCACAAAATTCTTTAGATATTTAATGATCTTTTTGTCATTTGCTTCTTTCAATGCGTCAATGAAATCACCGAAGGATTCGATCCAGGCACTCCATCCGTCGCCAATATTTTGCTATTTGGCGGTATCAAAGGGAGTCGGTTGTTTTAGGAAGACGGTGGTGCCATATTTGGCTCTCTTTACAGTAGCTATTGAAAAGCTTCACTATTCTGACCACTGCCCACGGCCTTTGAGTAGGCCCGATGTGATTCAGCAGCTTTTTTAGGACAACCTAGTGCTTCTGCTTGGGTTATCGTGGCTGATGCTGAGGCCGGATAGCACTCTTTACTCCGGTTCTGGTAAGCGTAATCGTATTCTCTATACCTTTGGTTATCACTACCTCATATGCTTCTTTGCGTTTATCTGCTTCTGCTCACAGCATTCTCTTCCACCTGTCTGACACTGCCTATATTGTTTCTTTGTGTCAGAAGGTTTCTGCTTTTAGCACTTCCTTGCACTTGGCAATCACTATCTTTGGGGATGACTTACTGTATGAATGACGGCTCTGTATTAGGCTGTGGTACAGAAACTCTTGTCTTGACTTTACCAGAAAATTTCCACCCTACGACAAGCAAACATTCTTTACGGTCTTGCCCTGGCTGGAGTGGCGTTTAGACTCTACAGATGCCAACTGTCGATTTTTCACTTTGACTGAGGCACACGTGGCATGCACGAGCAATTTGCTGGACCACGGCAAACCCTCCGGGAGAACGTTCTCGGTTGTTTGGGTTGTAGGGCTTACATAATCCCCTATCTCGTCACCAGTTGTAGCATCCTCTCCAGCCCAGGTACATGGAAATGATCACATCACACTCATCATTCTTTTCAACGCTGTCCTTTTTCTTTTTGCTTGCAATCACAACTTCATCTTGTTTTTTTTCTTTCTCTACAGTTTCAATACAGATATTCTCAAATCTTTCTTTTTCTACCTATCACACGCTTTTCAAATACTGGATATTGACCTAAATTGGGTGCATATTCTCTTCTTAACTTATAATACTCTTTCACACAATTTGCATCTGCACTAACCTTTGTCTCATCAAAATCAATCAAGTACAATCCAGATAAAGTTCTCACTCGAGACAAAGCAATATATGCCATACCCTCTTTAAACACAGTACTTCCAATATTCACTAAAGCACTATCTACACTTAAACCTTGAGATTTATGAATGGTCACCGCATACGCCAAAGAAATAGGAAACTGATTTCTGCATACATACAAATCTTTTACAAGCAAAAACCGAGCTGAACAAGGACTAAATTGATGTACTTCTGCAATTTCATCAAATTTGATTTTCAAAAATTCAATACCATCTCTATTTACATAATTAACGAATTCAACAATTTTACCCATTGCTCCATTTACTAAACCTTTTTCTACATTCAAATTACGTTGTAAAATTACCCTACAGTTTACACATGCATATAAATTCTTTTCTAAAGCAGCAGTTTTACTTATCGATTTCTTTAAAGAATCCAATTTCCTCTTCAACTTTTCAGTCAAAATAATAGTGATTCTTTCATGTTCTATTTTATCAATAGCTTCCAATTTTATAATTTCTTCATTTTCTAACTTTAAAATTTCTTCATTGAATATAGAACATTCACGCAGTGTTGGCATTAAGCAGATTACAGATTTGTTTTCTGCAATTCTCATATATATTTTCTCAGGAACATTATTTTCATTTGGAAACTAATTAGAAAGTAATCGTCTCTGTAAAGCTTCTTTGCCATGTTTAGTCACTTTTCCAATTCTTATATCTTGAAGAATAGTTCCATAATCAGCATCATTTGCCTGTCGCATATTTGTAATAAATTCCTTATATTCAAAATATGACCAAATGTTAACATTTCCAATGCTCCCCAAAGACTTTCTGGTATCTTCATGCGCCAGTGTTTTAAACACTGGTTGTCCTTTTACAGAAGTAAGTTGAAGTAGATCTCCAAAAACGATGACGTGTTTTCCTCCATATGATACGTCACACTCTGTTTTAAGAATTTGCTGCATTTTTAAATGCACAAAGGCAAGCATTAAGTTTGATACCATGCTTACCTCATCAATAGTGAGAAGTTTCATTTTCTACAAGACTCTTGAAACTTCACAACAAGCTTCTCCAGATAGCTTGTGGTATTCCAATTTGTTTTCATGCTCTACAGGTAGCATTAATAAACAATATAAACTAATTCCTTTAATATTGTGTGCTGACAATCCAGTTGGAGCAGTGACAACGGATGTATGACAGTACAACGCGGTATAAAACACCGCAGACCATCACAACGCAGGTTTTACAACGCAAGTCGTTACCACGACTTGCGCTGCAGGGTGCTGGACTTAGGAATAGTATGATTTACTATTCCAACACCAGCCTACGTATAGTAGGGAAGGTGCTGGAATAGTAAATCTACTATTCCTTAGCCTAGAGTGCCCTCCAGCGCAAGACGTGGTAACGACTTGCATTGTGAAACCCGCGTTGTAATGGCACTGCGGTGTCATTACCGCTTTGTAAAGGATGTTCCCCGTGACAACACAAGACAAATGCGAATCAGCTGTTTTCTGTAGAAAAGTTGTGATTACTTTAATTAAAAAACATTTGCCTGTTCCAGCTTGTCCACTCACGTACATTTGGATAGGTTAAAATGATGAGCACGAGCACTCTTTCTTCTCATGAAGTAATCCATGTCAATCTGTTCTCTCACTTGCTCATATATTTGTTTCTGCTCAACATTTAGTTGTTCTTCCAAGTTTTCTAAGTTTGTTACATCTTCTTGAGCTTGATACATTGCTGTTTCCACCTCTTCCATAGCAGTTGCTGCTTCATTTTGAACAATTGGTTCTCCTAGTGGATCCTGACTCAATGGAGCAGAAGTTTGACTGTCTTGAGAACTGTCTCTAGCAATCTCAGCTGCAATTGTAGCTTCTTGCTCAATTTCGTCGTTCAACATTTTCACATAATTAGCAAAAACAGGACATTCTATAGTATCTTTACTTGCGTTGAACGATTCTTCATAGCTCTCAAAATCTCCAAGTAACTCCAATTCTGAACGCCACAGCTTGAAAAGTTGCAAAAGAGCTAAATAGTCAAATTCTCTTTTGTCAGGAGTTTTGCAACTCAGTTTACGGTGATTAATCAAATGTCCTTTTCTTTGTTTCACCAACCATCCTTCAGAACTAATCACGGCATATATACCATTATTAATGTTTTCGGTAATATTCCGTTTAAAAATATAGTTTTGCATCACTTCATAATCAATCAATCAATCAATCATAACACTTGTATAGCGCACTACTCACCCGGAAGGGTCTCAAGGCGCTTGGGGGAAGGGATCCGCTACTGCTCGAACAGCCAGGTCTTGAGTTGTCTCCTGAAGGTGAGGTGGTCCTGGGTCAGCCGAAGGTGGGTGGGGAGGGAGTTCCATGTCTTGGCCGCCAGTTAGGAGAAGGATCTGCCTCCCGCGGTGCCTCTTCAGATGCGTGGTACGGCGGCGAGGGCGAGGCTAGTAGACCGTAGCTGGTGGGTGGGCGTGTAGAAGGTCAGGCGGTCGTTCAGGTACTTGGGGCCCAGGTCGTGGAGAGACTTGTGTGCGTGGGTGAGGAGCCTGAACGTGATCCTCTTGTTGACGGGGAGCCAGTGCAGGTCCCTCAGGTGGCCGGAGATGTGGCTGCGTCGGGGGATGTCCTGGAGGAGTTGGGCGGAGGCGTTCTGGATGCCTTGCAGTCTTTTCTGTAGCTTGGCTGTGGTTCCGGTGTAGAGGGTGTTTCCGTAGTCCAGTCGGCTGGTGACGAGGGCCTGGGTGACCGTCTTCCTGGTTTCGGTCGGGATCCATCGGAAGATCTTGCGAAGCATGCGAAGGGTGAGAAAGCATGATGAGGAGACGGCGTTGACTTGTCTGGTCATCGAGAGGGAGGAGTGCATGATGAAGCCCAGGTTGCGTGCGTGGTCTGTTGGCTTGGGAGCGGTGCCCAGGGCTGGGGGCCACCAGGAGTCGCCCCAGGCAGAGGGTGATGGTCCCAGGATGAGGACTTCCGTCTTGTCTGAGTTCAGTTTCAGGCGGCTGTTCTTCATCCACTCTGCGACGTCTTTCATCCCTTCGTGTAGGCTGGTTCTGGCGGTGTCGGGGTCTCTGGTGAGGGGGAGGATCATCTGGGTGTCGTCGGCATAGGAGATGATGTTGAGGTTGTGTTGGTGTGCGATGGCAGCAAGAGGTCTCATGTAGACGTTGAAGAGGGTGGGGCTGAGTGATGATCCTTGCGGGACGCCGCAGATGACTTCGGTGGCCTCGGATCGAAACGGCGGGAGGCGGACTCTCTGTGTTCTTCCGGCGAGGAACGAGACGATCCACTCCAGTGCCTTCTCTTGGATGCTGATGTTGCTGAGGCGTTGTACTAGGGTGCAGTGGCAGACAGTGTCGAACGCTGCAGAGAGGTCCAGGAGGATGAGTGCCGCTGTTTCCCCATTGTCGAGCAGGGCTCGGATGTCGTCGGTGGCTGCGATGGGGGCGGTCTCGGTGCTGTGGTTGGCTCTGAAACCGGACTGCGAGGGGTCGAGGGATCCGTTCGTCTCGAGGAAGGCGGCAAGCTGTCTGTTGACGATCTTCTCGATGACTTTGGCAGGAAAAGGGAGGAGCGAGATGGGGCGGAAGTTCTTGAGGTCGGTGGGGTCCGCTGTTGGTTACTTCAGTAGGGCGCTGAGCTCGGCATGCTTCCAGTTCTCCGGGAAGGTGGCGGTGTTGAAGGAGGTGTTGATGACGTCTCGGAGTTGGGGTGCGATGGTGGAGTCGGCCTTGTTGAAGACGTGGTGGGGGCAGGGGTCGGTTGGAGATCCGGAGTGGATGGTGTTCATCGTGCGGGCTGTGTCTTCGGTGGTCACTGTGGTCCAGGTGCGAAGGGTGGCGGTGGGGTGCGTTGGTTCGACGGTTGGGTGCGTGGATGGTGCGCCGAAACTGTTGTGGAAGTCGGCAATCTTGCGGTGGAAGAACGAGGCGAGGGAGTCGCAGAGGTCTTGTGAAGGAGTGATGTCGTTGTTGCCGGTGCTGGGGTTGGAGAACTCCTTGACGATGCTGAAGTGTTCCTTGCTGTCGTGGGCGTTGTTGTTCAGTCATTCCTTCAGTGATTTCTTCTTGGTGGTGCGGATGAGCTGGTGGTGTTTGCGGGTGGCGTGTTTGAGGGCGGTCATGTTGTCAGTGGTCTGGTCGAGGCGCCAGGCTTTCTCGAGGGTGCGGCAGGTCTTCTTGGAGTCCTTGAGTTCGTCGGTGAACCAGGGGGCCTTCTTGCTTCTGGGTCTGCTGGGAGGGTTCTTCAGTGGTGCGAAGTCGTCGGCGCAGGTGGTCAGCCACTGTGTGAAGTTGCGGGCTGCTTCGTTGGGGTCCGTTGTGCTGGCAGGTGGGTTCTGGCTGAGGGAGGTGGTGAGCTGGTCGGCGGTGATCTTGCTCCAGCTCCTGTGAGGGACCTGTTGCGGGTGGTGGTGCTGGGAGGGTTCTTCAGTGGTGCGAAGTCGTCGGCGCAGGTGGTCAGCCACTGCGTGAAGTTGCGGGCTGCTTCGTTGGGGTCCGTTGTGCTGGCAGGTGGGTTCTGGCTGAGGGAGGTGGTGAGCTGGTCGGCGGTGATCTTGCTCCAGCTCCTGTGAGGGACCTGTTGCGGGTGGTGGTGGGTTGTGGTTCTTCTGAAGCTGAAGTGGACGCAGCTGTGGTCGATCCAGTGGAGTCCGGTGGAGTGGCTGAAGGTGATGTGCTTGCTGGATGAGAAGACGGGATCAAGCGTGTGGCCGGCGTAGTGGGTGGGGGTGTTGACCAGTTGCTTAAGTCCGAGGTTGGGGAGGTTGTCCAGCAGGGCGGCGGTGTTGCGGTCCTTGTTGTTCTCCAGGTGGAAGTTGAGGTCCCCTAGGAGGATGTAGTCGGCGGAGGGGAGGGCGTGTGGGCTGATGAAGTCCGTGATGTCTTCGCTGAATTGTGTGCGTGGTCCCGGGGGTCTGTAGATGAGGGTGCCTCTGAGGGTCGTCTTTGGGTCGGTGTGAATCTGGAAGTGGAGGTGCTCGGCAGTGGCGAGGGTGTCGTTGGAGTCGGTCGTGATGCGGATGGTGTTCTTGTGGACGATGGCGATGCCTCCTCCGGTCTGGTTGACGCGGTCCCTCCTGATGATCTTGTACCCGTCCGGGATGGCGATGGCGATGTCGGGGGCTGAGGAGGCGTTCATCCATGTTTCCGTGAGGAAGGCGATGTCTGGTGATGTTGTGTCGAGGAGGTTCCAGAGTTTCACGGCGTGTCTGTGGACGGAGCGGGCGTTGAGCAGGATGCACTTGAGGTTGCTGCCCCAGCTTGGCTTGGCGGGCGCGGTGCAGGTTCGGAGGCAGGTGAACTTGCAGGTTCTGCAGGTGAAGGGTCCGTGGATGCGTTTCGGGGCGGCCCGGCAGCAGGTGGGGTTCCGTCCGGCATTGAGTGCGTTGAGGGCAGCGGCGTCGTAGGTCTGTCGGGTCGTCTTGCATCGGTGGGGACCAGGGGTCCTGGCACTGGGCGCGGTCCAGGCGTGTACGGGCACAGACGGGCTTACCTTTGGCGCACCTTCGGCGCGCCTTTGGCGCGCTCGCTGCGCGTGAACGCTGCGCGTATGCGTGCACTCTGCCATAAATGGAGAGTGGGGGAGAGGGGCGAGGGAGGAGCAGCTGGGAGGCGGGAGCGGGGTGGCGAGTGGGGGGGAGTGGCGGGGATGCTGGAGGGAGCGGGGCTGGGGCCGGGAACAACGAGGGACAAGGGACAAACTTAAGGGCAACACGAGAAAACAAGAACGGCAGCAGAAAAATACAATTTACAAAACGAAAAAAACGGCAGCAACGTAAAACAACTTACAACAGGCAGGCACAGGGACAGTCAGGGACAGGGGCCAAACCAAGACTGGGGCAGTCTTGACCCAGCAGCGGCGGCGGCAGCGGGAGGAGAGGGGGCACACTCGGGGTGGCCACGCGGCAGGAGGAGCGACCGGACCGACCAGGTCAGGTCAGGTCAGGTCACAGCTCCTAGCCCCGTGATCCTCTCCTAATGTACTGTAGTGGGAGGGAGGAGCAGCTGGGAGGCGGGAGCGGGGTGGCGAGTGGGGGGGAGCGTACGGGGATGCTGGAGGGAGCGGGGGTGGGGCCGGGAACAACGAGGGACAAGGGACAAACTTAAGGGCAACACGAGAAAACGAGAACGGCAGCAGAAAAATACAATTTACAAAACGAAAAAAACGGCAGCAACGTAAAACAACTTACAACAGGCAGGCACAGGGACAGTCAGGGACAGGGGCCAAACCAAGACAGGGGCAGTCTTGACCCAGCAGCGGCGGCGGCAGCGGGAGGAGAGCGGGCACACTCGGGGTGGCCACGCGGCAGGAGGAGCGACCGGACCGATGTTCTCAAGATGATTACTTCTATTTGGATAATATGTATCCAACATATTTGTTTTCACAATATCTGTACTTTCTGGCTCTTTTTCAGCTAAATATTCAATTTCTTGTACAGATTTAAGGACTCGATTTCGTGTTGCAGCAAGATTTAGACTCACCCAAATGATTCTTCCAAACATTCATACGCTCTATTTTCTCGATGAGATAACATCTTCAAACTGTAATTGTATAATTTCTTACTTAGACTTTTCTCTTGGGAAATCTCTTCCCACATATCCTTCAATTCTGTCTTTTCTGATTTGGTTATGTAGGATGTTACATATCGAGCAACAGCAATGGAATTGTCCGCAATGTATTGAATATCCATGTTAGCATTCCACATGGACAAAATGACTGGGTTGTAGTCATTTTTGTATTTTGATTCTTCATTTCTTCTTAAGTTGTAGGTATTTTTGGAAACTTTCTTGTGATAGTATGTCGCAAAGATGACATAAAACTGTTCACTCTTCCTTTCGATATTACAGGACGTGGAAATCCAAAACGACATTTGATGTAGAATTTGTCCTTAGATTTGTACTTTCGACGACAGTATTTCCCACAAGGATGGCTTTGGAATCGTAAGACTTGTTGTCTTAAGTTCTTATCTAGTGTACTTTTGGCTATATCACATGTAGCATATTCTTCAATAAAAGACAACACAGTATCATCTGAGTCTGTTCCAAATGTGGGAGCATCTTTGATCCATATTAGCATATGTATGTGAGGAGCACCTCTCGTGATACTCCTTTCTCCAAAAGAAATCCAGAACCTCTCCAAGAGGAGGATTTTTTTTATTGGTGATAAAAGACATCATATATTCAAATCTATGATTGAAATACCTGCGTACATTAACTGGATCCAAAGAGCACAATTCTCCAGGTGTCTTGTATTCAATATTTAGTATATTTGGATTTGCCTCTCGAAAAAATTGAAGTAAATCATCCCAAGCATATTCAGCACAGCTTAGAGTAAGGAACCAAGTAGGAGTTCCTAAGTTCCTTAGCATACATTTAAGTTCTCCATGACGACGGTACAAGTACTCATTAGTACCACGCTGACATGCCATGAGATTAATTAGCTGAGATTCCAAAACATTATCTTTCTGCAGTACTTTATCCATAAATTCCTTTGCCGAAACATTTTGCAGATGTACATCTGTTTTCAATATATGGTTTACTGCATAAGAAAGTCCAGACAAATCACTCTCAAATAAAAGATGAAACAAATACGGAATACATTGTTGAAATCTTGGATCTTCTGCATACATTCTTGATGTCCGGTATTGAGATGCAGGAATCTGCCCAGGTCGGTCATCATATCGTCCTCCTTTTCCTGTGGGAAACAGCTGAGGGAAACAACGAGCTTCCAAGCTTTTTTCCCATAGACTAATGGGACTTCCCTTTGCTTCTTTCATTTGGAATAACTCTATAGTATTCCCCATCACTTCTTTAGAATGAAGTGGATGAACACTGTAATGTTCGTAGATTTCTTCAGTTCTGGACACATACACTTTTTCAATTTGTCCAGATGGCGAGTCACTATCTTCTTCTACAGTTATTTCTTCTTCTCTCTCATATACATTTTTATAATATTGGTTATTTTTTACCAGATACAATGTTGCCTTTTTCACTTTCCTAATATTCACTAATTCTTGCCAGATTATCTTACTCTTAGTAGGAACGCCATTAACAAGAATAACTAAAGGTTCATCTTCTACATTTTCTACACCAATTGTTTCAGTATTTTTCTTTAAATCTAGAGACAAATATACAATTCTTCTTTTTAATCCTCTCTGTAAATCTGAAGGAGGCAATGTTCCTGTCTTAGGCTCCATACGAACAGTAGCCTGAAATGGATGTACACATTGAATATGAATAGACTCATAAGTATTTAAATCCATCAGTTCAGAAGGAATATTTACCAACTCAAGATTATTATGCACAGCTCTAGCAGGCATTTTGTTCTCATCTAGTTTGTTATAACAATATTTACAAATACGCTGATCAGAACTCAAATCAAAACAATTCTCTACCAAAAAATAAGTTTCAAATTCCATCCACTCATTATTATTTTCCTTTTCATTTTTTAAATACAGATCAACAGTCCTGGTCTGATTTTTATAATGAGTTCATCGACAACAAATACAAGAATAATTTGGCCTTTCACCTGAAATCACCTTAAACTTTGTAATTTCTTGCTCAACATTTTCTGTACTACAATGTTGTACATTCTCATCTACATTTCCTTCTATTAATGTATCAATTTCTGCACTGTCTTCCTCAGGACCAAAGTAACTAACCTGAATGTCATTACAAACGTTCATTACATCTGAAACAGATCCACGCAAGAGAGCACTGTTCAACTTTTTTAACATCAGTGCTGGACTTTTTGCATCATACAATCTTCTGACTAATTTCCTCATTTCAGTATGATGTACTGCTAACATCCTAAAATGGTGAAAAACACTTTGACATACTTTTTTAGAAAGACAAGCCAGTGAATGACCTTGCAAACCAGTATGTTCTCTCACTCTGCAAGGGTCTAGTCCTTGCAACATCTTAATATGTTGTTTATCACTTTTCTCAGTATAGTTACGTAAGAAATTGCGTAAAAAATCAATAGATTCCTGCCGTACACTACAAATACTACTGCAATTCCAAGTGTACACTGGAGCTTTAGGACGTCTCCCTAAAACTTCATCAGCTACCACCTCTTCTGCATTTCTAGGAACAATTTTCTCTTTCTCAATAGGACAACCATTTGTAACCTCATAAGCACGACCACTATTGTCAACTGCATGCAACAAATCATTACTCTGAAGATAACTTTCTTCATTAAAAAAAGGCTCAGAACTTGAACTATGTTTCCATTCACCCAAAAAAAACTCAGAAAAATTACTTCTGTTAATTACTCTTCTCCATTTACTTTTGGCCTTCATTAAATGGATTGGCTTATCTAGTGATCAAATTCTATTGATAACTAAAACAAACAATTTTTTTTTCAATTCCAAAGCTTTCTCAACTACATTTTCTATACGTTTGTTCTTCTTATAAAATGCTGTTTTTGTTTTACATTTCTTAACTTCCTTGATCAAACTCGACAAAACTCTATCATAAAACATTCTTTTTCTAATTTCCTGAAACTCATTCTTCCTCCTTTTACTATACAATACTTTTTTACAAGATGAATTACCATGGTTGTTCTCTTTTCTCTTGCTTTTAGTTTTAGTTGCAGATACACAATTTGTATTTTTAACATTGTGCACACTACTTGTATTTGATAAGTTCTTCAAGAAAATCTTCGTTCTCTTATCAGAACTTTTTTTCTTTTTGTTCACACATTGTTGTTCAGGTAAATCTTGTGAATGACTTCTCTTTAAATAATAACCTTTATTACGTTGTTTCCTCTTTTCACTTTTTGAAGGCATGATGAATTTCTTTTACTGTTGATAAAATCTGTAATAAAAAATATATATAACATTAAAAAAAAATAAGCAGTTCATCTGCGAGCCCTACTTCACTGCATCAATACTTGAGTACTGACTAAAAGATTACACTTCTGTAAGGAGAGTGCCTGACTTAATTTATAAGTGCTTCAGCGTATGACTACACACAAACAGTATGAGGAAACAGGGAAGAATATGAAGAGAGAGGAGTGAGAATGAAGCAATAGAGAGGAGTATAAAAACACACAGATGAGTATAAGTAGCTAGGGATGTGTATGAGGAAAGAGGGAGAAGTATCAGAAAATACAGGAGAGTATAATGAGAGAACGGAGTATGAGGAAAGGGGGACAAATGAGCAGAGAGGGTGGAGTAACAGGAAAAAGGGGGGGTCTGAGGAGAGAAGAAAGAGTATGAGGAGAGAGAAAGAGAGTGTGAAGAGAGAGAGGGGATAATATGCAAAAAGAGGCGAGAATGAGCACAGACAGGGGGACTGTATAAGGAGAGAGAGGTAGACTGTGAGTAGTGAGGGGGGAAAATATGCAAAAAAAAGGCGAATATAATTCCTTAATGTACACAGACGCTCAGTGTGATTCTAGACAAAAAATATGAGACCATGCATGTTACCAAAACACATTTACTACTCTAAAACGGTTAAGTGATTGCACACATTCCATTTATATAACTACTACATTTCAGTACACAACCTTGACTCATTTTGTAAATACATATGCAATTTGCTACATTATTTTTACCAACATTACATCCAAAAAGTGGCTCAATAGAACAACAAAGAGGCACAAGGGGCTTGTAAATCTACACAAGAGTGTATGCAGCAGTGTATGTATACTGACTTGGGAATTGTTAAGATAGAGGTATGATGACAGAGGGAGGAGTAAGAGGACAGAGGAGGGAGTATAAAAAGAAGGGAGAGTATTAGGAGACAGAGGAGACAATGAGTACAGAGGGGGGATATGAGGACAGGGGGGACTATGAGGACAAGGAGCACTATGAGGAGAGAGAAGTGACAATAAGGAAAGAGGGGGAATATCAGAAGAGAGGAGACAGTATAAGCAGAGAGAGGTAGACTGTGAGGAGAGAGGGGGAAATTATAGAAAAAGGGGCAAATATAATTCCTTAATGTACACAGACGCTTAGTGTGATTCTAGACAAACACTATGAGACCATACATTTTACCAAAAGACATTTACTACACAAAAACGGAGAAGTGACTGCACACATTCCATGTATATAACTACTACATTTCAGTGGACAACCCTGCCTCATTTTGCAAATACATTTTCAATTTGCTGCATTATTTTTGACAACATTACATCCAAAAATGTGACACAATAGAACAACAAAGAGGCACAAGGGGCTTGTAAATCTGCCCAAGATTGTATGCAGCAGTGTATGTATACTGACTGGGGAATTGTTAAGAGGGAGGTCTGATGACACAGGGAGGTGTAAGAGGACAGATGAAGGAGTATAAAAAGAAGGCAGAGTATTAGGAGACAGAGGAGACAATGAGGACAGAGGAGGAATTTGAGGACAGGGGGACTATGAGGACAAGGAGCACTATGAGGAGAGAGAAGTGAGAATAAGGAAAGAGGGGGAATATCAGAAGAGAGGAGACAGTATAACCAGAAAGAGGTAAAATGTGAGGAGAAAGTGGGGAGATTATGGAAAACGGGGCAAGTATAATGCCTTAATGTACACAGACGCTTAGTGTGATTCTAGACAAACACTATGAGACCATACATTTTACCAAAAGACATTTACTACACAAAAACGGAGAAGTGACTGCACACATTCCATGTATATAACTACTACATTTCAGTGGACAACCCTGCCTCATTTTGCAAATACATTTCCAATTTGCTGCATTATTTTTGACAACATTACATCCAAAAATGTGACACAATAGAACAACAAAGAGGCACCAGGGGCTTGTAAATCTTCCCAAGATTGTATGCAGCAGTGTATGTATACTGACTGGGGAATTGTTAAGAGGGAGGTATGATGACACAGGGAGGTGTAAGAGGACAGATGAAGGAGTATAAAAAGAAGGGAGAGTATTAGGAGACAGAGGAGACTTCTGGCCTGAAGGCGGGGCTTCTGGCTTGGAGGCGGAGCTTCTGGCTCAGAGGTGGGGATTTAGCCATGGCTGAAATCTCCACCTCCGGGCCGGAAGCTCTGCCTCTGGGCCAGAAGCTCCGCCTCCTGGCTGCAAGCTCCGCCTCCAAGCCAGAAACTCCTCCTCCGGGCCGGAAGCTCTGCCCCGAGGCTGGAATTTACAGGCCGAGTGCGGACGTAAAGTTAGTAGTCGTAAATCCATTCTGTGAATACCAAAAGTAGTAAGTGCATTCTGTGAATACCAAAAGTAGTAAGTTTAGGATTTAGTCTTAAGTTAGTTCTGTGAATCGGGCCCAGAGTCTTCCTCATGAACTTTAGACTTCACGCTCGGTACTTACTTGTGTAGGGACTAAAACCTCCCAATAAACACAAGGGCTCTTTTTAGATCCACCCAACATGTAAACACATACACTTCATAAATATCTAAAAATATTTGTATTTTTCTTGCTTAGGTACGCTTACAGGACGACTTACAGACTTCGCACCGTACGACGTACGTACGTGCATGGTATGTGCACGGTAAATCTACTGTAAAAAAAAATAGGCTCTCACTAATTTTTTATAATCCCTGGGGACCCCATCCCCCGGTGCTGAAATATAACATTCGGAACCGTGGGCGGAGCCCCAATGCCCTCACTGTCCCAGCCGGCTCCCCACGTCCTTCGGGAGCCGGCATTGCTTTTCGTCAGAGAGAGCAGCTTACATGCTGCTCTCTCAGATGAAAAGCAATCTGCTTTCCTACTTGAAAGAGAGAACAAGTTTTCTGCTCTCTCTTTCAAATAGGAAAGCAGTTTGCTATGGTAGGGTGGGAGCCCCGAGTCACTGCACGAGCCGGACCTGGGAGGTGGTGTCCAGGGCCATCAAAGGCTCCAGGAGGGGGGCCGCGCGGCCCCCCTCTCAACATTCAAAAGCCCCAGGGGGTGGTGGTCCCCGGGGCTGGGGGTCCATCACGGTCCCCCTTTTTTCAATATTAGAGCCCCGGGGAGGTGGCGGTCCCCGGGGCTGCGGGGCCCCTCTGGGCCCCGCATTATGAAAAAAATTGCCCCCGGGATTTGGCCCCCCTGGGGCTAATTAAGTATAAAGCGGACTTCGTTTTTTTTCTTTTTCACCACGTATGGTATGCGTACGCGGTGAAAAAGAAAAAAAAACAAAGTCCGCTATATACTTAATTATATCCCGCGATTTAAACAGGCCTAGGTCAGGGTGTTTCTACCCTGCCCCCTTTGCGTGTTTTTCGCGTTTCTTTTGCTGCTTTCTTGTGCCTCGGTTCTACCGAGGCACAAGATGGCTGCCAACACTTCCTGGTTTGGAGTGTTGACAGACAGTTGACAGCCAATCAGCATGCAGCTCATGTTCGTAATCGAACGGTTTACGGTACGCTTACCGTACGCGTACCGTACTTCGTCTATAGATATATCTATGATTTTACTTTTGATTTTCTCAGGAACTACTGAACGGATGAACATCATTTAACAAAAAGCGTAATCTGCAAACCGAACTCTACCTTTTTGCCAAATTTGGTGTAATTCCGTTCAGCAGTTCGGGCTGTAGCCCGTCTTAAAGGACCTATGGAAAATTGCATGTGGAAAACACATTTTGGGACCCCCTTTTTCCCCAGCCCCCGCTTGACGAATCACCCCCAAACTTTCAGGGAAGGAGCGGAGCGGAGCAGGCCATTTTCTTGGAGATATTCACAAAGATGCGTCGACCAGCGCCAAAGTTTTTTTTTTTTTTTAAACTTTATTGTACCGTAATGCAAGAACACAGCTTCTGGCCTACAACCCGCAGAGAGGGCCGGCGGCAACACAACTCTATATTCATGCTTCAACAATCTCGTCCAAGTTAAGCAACAGCAGTCCATATTGCGTTAATACAACCAGCCAATATGGTTATCTATAGTCTTGCATTGTCAAATTGCAGGCACAAGGAGCCTTATTTAGAGTATACCATAAGAACAGTCAAACATTCCAACTACCCTCCCACCAACAACCCCGGAATCCAATCAAGAGAGCAGTCAATAGTATGGAGCTTCAGGCAACAGGCAAAGTAAGCAGCATAGTAAATTACACACAGTAGTGGAGCAGGTGTTAGACAGGTCAGAGTCAGACATACAAGGTGCCCAAATGTAGTAGATTGCAGTTTACAACAAGGTGAGCAGGACCAAGTGGCCACAAACCGAAAGCGTAGGAGCACCCTTCACGTGCAGGGATAGACAACATCTGTTTAACAAGTAGTATTCCGCAGCGAGCATTCGTTCATCGGGAAAGGACCGGAGCAACCCATTCATACAACTCACTCTGACAGTCAGCGCTCATCAATCATCAGTCTGTTTAGACAGCATATACTCAGTATAAGGGCCCCAAATATCTAGCGGGCGCGAAGCAGCAGGCAGTTCTTCGTAGTAACAGGCCAATTGATCTCGACAATATGCTATATCTTGTAGCCAGAGTTTGACATCAGGCGCCCGTCTCCCTCCCCAGCAAGCAGCCACCTTTCACTTAGCAATCTGCAGCGCCAGCACCACCAGTTTTAGCATTCCAGCTGGCACTCCGGAGGCCACACCCAGCAGACACAGACGCGGATCTTTAGCTATCTCAACCGATGGACCGGCGCCAAAGTTATTCCAAATACAATGTTTCAGATTTCCTATGGAAACTAGGTCCTAACTACAACTACCTACTGGCGACCGCCAGTAGGTAATATATATATATATATATATATATATATATGTCACAAAATGGGCAGCACAACCGGATACTTTAGAAGCTTTATTTCTCAACACACAACACCCCACCGACGCGTTTCAGCCTCACGGCTTTTCTCACGGTCAGTAAGTCCCTTCTTACTTTTCAGTTATATACTGCCCCATCATAGCCTTAAGGTGGCATTATGGGATACGTAGTTTTTACTGATTTTTAAAATACAGATTATTTAATAAATGAAAAAGGACAGGTGTGTCACTATATGTACTTGTGTAGTACAAAGCGTGGAATATGCAGTTCACCTTGGCATATTTTAGCAATCTAGTATTCAAAAAAACACATTTATAATTAAGTAGTATAGGGTGTAGTACCCAATATTGCTATGATTTTAAGTTCAGTTAAGCGCATTGTTCATTCTACTCCAGATGTATTTGGAGATCTTCTCCAAAGTTCATCCCTCTCGGATGTTTCGTTCGGAACCGGACAATGAAACGAGATTCCATTTGACGGAGCAGTCGAGTTGTGTCTCCTCCTCTCTCTGGTTTTGTGAGCATTTTTAGTCCATAATAGTTCATTGCTCGCCAATCCCCATTTTGGCAAGTGTTCAAGTGTTTTGCAGTGGCATACAGCATATTTGAGTTTTTTACGGCCCGGATATGTTCCAGTATCCTTTTTTTAAGCATACAGGTGGTACAGCCTATGTATTTCATCCCACATTTACATTCAATGACATATACCACGTTTTTTGATGTGCATGTGATAAATTGTTTAATGGGCATGTTTTTACCATCCGGATCCACCACACTTTTCATTCTTTTCCCTATTTTACACGCTTTACATGACATACAGGGCTTGAAGCCTATGTTTTGTTCTGTCCACCATTTTGGTTGTTGTTTGGTTTGGAAGAAGCTTTTCACCAATAGGTTTTGTAGAGATGTGTTTTTTTTTGTATGTGATGGAAGGATGTTCCCCAGCCATTGCGCCTATGTCTGGATCACTGGTAATCAGATGCCAATATTTCTTCATTTTTTTGGCAATTATTCCGCTCTCCTTGCTGTACGTTGTTAAAAAACTCAAATATGCTGTATGCCACTGCAAAACACTTGAACACTTGCCAAAATGGGGATTGGCGAGCAATGAACTATTATGGACTAAAAATGCTCACAAAACCAGAGAGAGGAGGAGACACAACTCGACTGCTCCGTCAAATGGAATCTCGTTTCATTGTCCGGTTCCGAACGAAACATCCGAGAGGGATGAACTTTGGAGAAGATCTCCATATACATCTGGAGTAGAATGAACAATGCGCTTAACTGAACTTAAAATCATAGCAATATTGGGTACTACACACTATACTACTTAATTATAAATGTGTTTTTTTGAATACTAGATTGCTAAAATATGCCAAGGTGAACTGCATATTCCACGCTTTGTACTACACAAGTACATATAGTAACACACCTGTCCTTTTTCATTTATTAAATAATCTGTATTTTAAAAATCAGTAAAAACTACGTATCCCATTATGCCACCTTAAGGCTATGATGGGGCAGTATATAACTGAAAAGTAAGAAGGGACTTATTGACCGTGAGAAAAGCCGTGAGGCTGAAACGCGTCGGTGGGGTGTTGTGTGTTGAGAAATAAAGCTTCTAAAGTATCCGGTTGTGCTGCCCATTTTGTGACATTAATTAAATTTGGGCTTTGATCCAGCCTTGGGGCGAGCACACACTGTGGAGCGCTCTGAATGCGGAAGGATCGCTTTGTTTGGATATATATATATATATATATATATATATATATATATATATATATATATATATATATATATATATTCACTGAAAAAACCATAGGTTATAGACCATATATAGTTAGGAATTAGCATTTACAAAACCTTGAAAATTCACTGAAAAAACCATAGGTTATAGACCATATATAGTTAGGAATTAGCATTTAAAAAACCTTATTTTACTCACACAAAACCATTGAAATTCCATATATAGTTAGTTGTACTAACTATATATCGCGCACCCGCAATCCACTGCTGATGATGTCACATATTACATCATTCATGACATGGTCAGTGACATCACTGATGACATCACTGATGACATCTCAAATGACATCACTGATGACAACATCCAGTGACTGTATGTTTCTGTAAAGTTAAAATATGTCTTATATATTGAAGAATGAGTGGATGTATAAGTGTCTGGATGATGTATTTAGTAGGTGCATGACTGACTGTATAAGTGAGTGATTAAATGTGTCTCACTGAGTGCATGGGTTAGTGACTAAACTGTTTTAAATTGTGCACCATTGTGTCTGTTGTTTTGTAATCTGATGCATGTGTTGATCATTAGCTATATGACTAACTATATGGGTTATTGATTAGTTGGCCAAGTATTTGTATGGGAGACTGAGTGTGTGTGTGGGTGTCTGGGAGGTGTATGACTCTGTGCATAGATGTGTGAGCAGTTGATTCACTAGATGTATGGGTTCAAAAGTGCATGTGGAAACAGCTGTATGGGCGGTTTACTGTGTGCATGAGTGTATTGGTGAGTGAATGGATATCTCAGTGCTACATGTCAAAGTAAGTACATATGTAAAACACAGTACATGTGGTAGTTGACATATATAAATAACTGTGCATAAGAGCCAGTGAATGTGTGAGTGGCTGTATGGATTATTGTGAACTTGTATCAGGGATTGTATAACAGAGTAAATATGTGTTATTATATGTTTCAATAAGTAAGGTGTGTTTAACTATATAGTTGAGGAAATGGAGGTGTGATTGATTCTTTGCAAGACTGATTAGGTGTGTGAGTAACTCCATGGATGAGTGACAGTCTGTGAGTGTCTGTTTACACTGAGTGTATCTAAGGTTATATTAGAGTCTGAAGAGGCTCATCGTATCATCACATGAATGATGTCATGAGTAATGTCAAATGAGATGTCATCAGTGATGTCATCAGTGATGTCATTTGAGATGTCATCAGTGATGTCATCAGTGATGTCACTGACCATGTCATGAATGATGTAATATGTGACATCATCAGCAGTGGATTGCGGGTGCGCGATATATAGTTAGTACAACTAACTATATATGGAATTTCAATGGTTTTGTGTGAGTAAAATAAGGTTTTTTAAATGCTAATTCCTAACTATATATGGTCTATAACCTATGGTTTTTTCAGTGAATTTTCAAGGTTTTGTAAATGCTAATTCCTAACTATATATGGTCTATAACCTATGGTTTTTTCAGTGAATTTCATAGGTTTTTTAATAGCAAATCTTTATAAAAATAATACATTTTAAATCGAATTTTATATTTTATAATTTGTTTATTTTTTTTTATATTATTTTTGGTGCGCTCCCGGGGCGCGGACAGGTGAACGCCCTGTAGTGTAGTTCCTATCTTCCCAATAGGCTCTGCGCATTGGAATAATACCTACAGCAGTAAAGGCCTAGGCCAGACGTTAACTAGGTCTACTACTGTCGATACTAGACTTAAAGTTTTGGGTTTGCCAGCTTAGCTCAGAGTTCACTAGAAACTTTCTCGAATGTTCAAGGAGGACTTAACTTCCCTGATTAGACAAGAAGGGATTTAGTTTCTGACAACCATAGAACATGACAACTTTGCTCTCCCCTAATCAAGAGTCAATCTCGAGAGTCGTGTGAACAAAAGGCAAATTATTTTACTCAGTCAGTACGTGCATTCTTAGTCTCATCAGAATGTAGAGAAAAGGAAGAGACGGGCGTGTTCAATAAAAAGGTGTTATTTATTGATCAGTCTCTTTTCTCATACAAGAGAAATGGATCGATATTATTGCAATACTTATAGTTAAGTAAAGTGCATACATTAAAAGCAATAGTATAAAATAATACTGTAAAAACATTGATATGGTTTCTAAGCCATAAGATGTTTTAAAATGAATAAAATATATTACATACACATATACATTTGACTAAACGTACTCAACTGGTGTTTCTAGATACGCCTACCCCGTGTACCTGACCTAAGTCTAATACGTGGGCGGGAATAGATAGTTACAGTTTAAGTTAAGTTTGTTTTTGCCAAGTGAATAACTAAAGAATTCTCTGTGAGGGGTTATTCAGTTCTGTACCTGGAAGTTAGGATGAATGAGGAATGGTATCTCTCTCTCTGGTCTCGATATTCCAGGCTGCCTGCGAGGGCTGCCCAGAAACGCCGGTGCTGGATTCTCGGCAGGAGAAAGCAGCGCGTCTCTCAGCGTGTCAGAAAGGCGGGGCTGCTGCCAGCGGGGTCTGCTCTGCTCTTCGCTTCGGCAAGTATGGCTGCTCCGTCTCGTCACCACGCGTGTGTTTGCATATGGCAAGATCGGTAATATTTATACCTTTAAGGTGCCGAGATTGACGTAAGGATGGACATAGATACGTCAATAAGGATGTCATACGACTTGCTCGTTAGCACATTCTTTTACTAAAGTTCTCGGTGAAATCAAAACAATGGCCGCAGGGTTTTGCCCAGGTTGTCATAGGTTTGATTTGTTATGAGAACTCCGTATGCCTTATCAGGGGCTGGAGGAATATCGCTTGTCTAATTAGATCGCAAGTGTTATGACCTAATCAGATAACACGTTCCTGTGCCGTAGTGTGACTGCGTCAGATAACGGTATCTGCATCATGGGGGTTTTCTGCCTCATGGGCTGACTGCTAGTTAACTTGTTGGTTTGTTTAACTAGAATAGGGTCAGGAATAGGGGGATCGATTCAGAACCTATAGGAATACATGACACCCACTCCACGCTAACTATGGACATATTTACTAATCTAGGCATAGTATAACATAGTACAACATACTATAGAGTAGTGTGTATACCTTACCACCCCAAAATACATAAATGCATTTTGAAATTTTCAAATATACTGAAAAATTGCAGACATATATATATGGTATGCACTCAAGCTGTAGAAAAATGCCAAAGTAATCGCATTTGTATACATTATTGCTTATTTGGTATATGAGAATTACACATGAAATGGTTTCTTAAATACAGAAAAAAGTTTCGAGACCATTCCATCACAGAATAACATATCTATGAACATGCCAGCGGGCAGCTAATGTCTATAAGTTATCTAAAATTTAGAAACCTTAGTTCTCTAAGAATAGTTCTTACTTTAAGCAGAAGATAGTGTCCCGAAAAATATGCAAAAATATTTGGGGCTGCTGGAAAAACTGATGTCCGTGAACTGGAGCGAAATTGTTCATGTGACTTTATTTTTAAAGTTGAAGGCCGAATTCAGGGAACGCCGTGTGCGAGCTTGCTCAAAAGTCTCTATTTCTGTTCGGGTGAGAACATCATATCATTTAGGCTTTCGAAGAAACTGTCAACAGCTTCCTGGGAAAGTTCCACTAACTCGGAAATAGGTGTAATCTTGCATTCTTGCGCATGATTGTCTCCATTGACATTCTGATTTGCATTACTGACAGAAGGTCGTACCTGTTCGATGCTGCTTTCATCTTGAACTTCACTACCCATCAATCGTAGTGGTGAAGCTTCCACGAATGCCGTCATCAGGATTGGTAGCCTTTGAGGGCAGCACAAAGCATGAACCTTGATCGGGCTCAACAATGTTTCTGCATCCATCGGCGCATCCGATTGTAGCATCAGACAGGTGTCTAACACGCATTCTTCTCCGCATAGCAGACACCTCAATACAGGTAAAACACATCTTTGCCACATTGGTCGAAATGATAGAAACCAAGTCATGTTCAGGTCTCTAAGCCGGGAGAGTCCCAGGATTTTTGATATCCGGTCCCGGTATCCAATGGCTAGGATTGTTTCTTCCCTTGTCGCAAGAGATTTGTCTGTGACATGGGTTGCCATAACGAAAAATAAGGACTAAGAATAGGATTCCTGCAATTAGTCCCAGGATCAGGGGAAGTCCGCCAAAAATCGAATGGACGAAATCTGGAAAAATACCCAGTATGGCTTTGAATGGTGTTAATGCCATCGAAAATACTGTCTTAAATACCTTTGAGACCCCATTGGTATCAGAAATATTTAAGATTTCATTCAGGATTTCCGCGAAATGTACGGGGGAATTAGTTGATAATAATGTATGTATCTCTGCAGTCGTCCTTGCGACTTGTAGATCATACGTTTCTTTTGATGACGAGAGCCTGGTAGGCGTCTGAAGAAGGACTGTTTTCATTCTGCTTAAAGTATCTATTCGAATAGAAGTAATTTTCAAATCGGGCCATGCCCTTGCCTCCCTGTCTGGGAAGGAGCTGGGGAACAACGAGCGTCCACAGCACTTGACCTTCGCAGTAGTAGTTACTAGATAAGGAGTCCCGGGCATAAGACTACAACATCTGCGGTCTACAATAAGAATGTAACTCCCATTATAGAGTCTTTGAAAGAATGGTTCTATTTCTGTTGCAGGTGCGCCTTGCTGGTGACATGAAAGGTTGTATGAATTCCCTTCACAGGCTCCATGCAAACTAATTCCGTTACACAGAAGTGTGCCACTTAGTGACATCGCACAATTGTTGCCACTAAGAAACACTTTCTGTCCTTTATTACTGACACATGCATGTGAATAGGGCAGGTTCCATGTTGTTTTAAGGTACCTCTTTCCTAATTTCTCGTACATGCCAGCCTGTATATATTTTTGGCAGTATTGAAACCTGAAGGTTGAGATTGGAATATTTATTATCCCATGTATTATCCATTCACTGACAGGTCGTTCTGACATTGTCATTGGTAATCTTTCTAGTTTTTCAATGCTCAAGATTGTATAATCAGCACCCTTTTGCGCCATACTGATTTGTCTATCAGTAAGGTTAAAGATTTGGAATAATGACGTTGTGTTGATTAGACGCCAAGGCACATAGCCTGAACGCAGATTTTGTAACGTCCAGCCAAGCTGTACAATAGAACGCAATTGTGACTGACCGTGTTGTAATAACAGTAAGTCTTGCGATAATATATCGATTGCTGACGACACAATGCTGTCCAAAGAAAAAATTCTGGAGGACAGAGTCATTAACCCATTGTCCACTACAGAAAGTGATTTTTCCAAATTAATACGGTCAATTTCCCGTATTCTCTCTGCTGTTTCAATTTGAGTAACCTTCCAGGCCTCATTGTATGCTGCATATACAGAGGCTGCTATGAAACGCTTTTGACGCTGTTTGCGTGGTCCCAAAGTGAAATCACGCAAGTCAGCACCATCAGTAAGTAAAGTTAGGTGTTGCTTAATTTCTGCCAGTGTGGAAGTTTGTAGCCATTGAAGGCATAATTTGCCCACACTGTAGGTGGTTATTATCCCTGGGTGATGTCTTTGAGGATATCTAGGGTCTGGCCTGGTCATTTTGAACCCCTGTGTTTTGTTCAGGAATCTGTCTTGACAGTTATTAGTATCTGTGGGCCAGATCAACCACTGTTTCCAATCAGGATGTGTTCTGTTTTGGTTTAATATATGGTTTACGTCTATCTCTTCATCTGTATCAGAGTTATTGCTAAACATTGTTGGCTTTGGAATAGACGGTTTATTTAAATCTTTGATTTTGGCTAAGCCAAGACAGGTGGTCTGTTGAACAGTGTCATTTAAAAATATCATTTGCTCTGGGATCATGCAGGCTCTAAACAAAGCTTCTATACCCTGTACTTGCCATTCTTTTGTACCCCAAACACTTTTCAATTCAACATTTTTGTCCCAATAATCAAATCCAAAAGTATTCATTTGTTCAAAAAATGAGTCTGAATATAACAATTTTGTGTTGGTTATCATGGTTTTGGTTCCTGTCTTGTTCGACAATTTAAAATAAAATGCTTCAGCATTACTTGTGTTAAAACCTGAAAAATATGAATATTTGTCATAAACGGTTCTTGAGCTCCCTTTTGGAGGTGTTGCACAATGTTCCCATTGATTATAATTTAAAACATTTCTAGGTTGTGCAGATCTATGTAAAAAGTGGTTACCATAGTGGTTATAGCAATACATACTGTCATAATTTGTAGAACCCTGCAAATAATCATGTTTGGTAAATTTAGCAGACATTACTAAGTCAGACATCATATTATTAATGCTTTCGAAGTCCCAATCATCAGCAAATGAGTTTGGTTTTGCAAAGTCACTCAATGAGATCTTAATTTGGTGTGGATATTTCAGGATCTCGACCGGACCATAAATTTCATAGTCAGTGTTGTCCCAGGCTACCCCACCAGGTATCGGATTGGCTGTGAAGTTGGCTGAAGAAAGTTCTCTTTTCTCGACGTGTGAAAATGTGTGTGGTTTGAGGATCAAGTTGATTTTCTGACTTGCTGTGTCCATTTTTGCATATTTTCCCTCAATGAAGCGTCCCAAAGTAAGTACCATGATGAGCCAAAGTATGAGAATAAATGCACCAAAACCCACCCAAAATTCAATCCATGGGGAAATCAGATATGTTTCTTTCAGTTGTCTCAAAAGTTCCTTAGCTTTGTCTTTAAAGGTTTTTGATGATGGCTGTGTCTTTGATTCGCTGAAGCATTCAGAGGAATCTTCGAAGTTTATGAAGTAGCCGGATGCAGTTCTGTCAATTGTTCCAATTGGTTCAGGATTTCTGTTTCTTGCATTTTCACTTGGTACTTCATTATAGATTGGTGTGTCTCTGCTAAATGTTTTTATTTGGGTTTTCAGAGGTCTTAGTTCTATTGCATTGTTGCATAGTCCTTGTTGTTCTTCTGTAGGCGTTTCGAATGTGAGGAGCCTCTTTGTTAGGACCTCTGTACTGGTAGCAAACCTTGGTGTTCTGCTACTTATTGGGAGTCCACTTGGCCTACTGTTTGTTATCGGCCACATGTTGTGGTTTTACCAGGTCGATTGATACAACTCGGTTCTCCTTTTTTCCAGCAAGTGGCGGTAGTACAACTGATCTTGTCCCGTTGACAGACAAGACAGGAACTGCTTTTCTGTAAGAAGGCCCAAATTCCTTCTTTACCGCGATCTTTTCCCTGACTAGATCCCCGACTTTTGGAATCCAGACAGGTCTTGCTGGGACAGGTGGTGGTTCTTCAGTGGTTGTTGGCTGTTGTTTCAACTTTATGTTGCTCAGGTCTTTTCTTGTTTTGTTTAAGTCCTGCAAAATAGCCAAACGGTCTTTGATATCAAAGCTTTTTTTTTCACCACTGAAGTCTGACTATCAATGTCAGAGATCATCATCCTAGTTCCAAATAATAATTCGTACGCACTGAATCCCTTCAGAGAATTTCTTGGCAAGTTATTGAGACTACGTTGGACACTTATTAGTTGTTTGACCCACCCAGCTCCCGAACCTAATATCCTTTCCGTTATAGATTGCTTTATGCCTTGGTTTTTTCTTTACACCGTCCCGTACCCTCAGGAAGGAAGTGAGAAGATTCCCGCTGGACTATGCTCATTTGGCCATGTTTCCCCCCAGGCTTGAGGGCTAGAGTGGAGACAATGGTCAAACATAGCATGCTCTTAGCGTATATGCCATTTAGACCCGCAAATCTTTGTATAACAGTCCGAACGTCAGCCGAGTGCTGGTGATCTACATTATAAGTGGAACTAGCCTGTATAAGTTAATCGCAACCCTTCCTTTTTACTCCTGATTTTTTCTGGAGTAGAACGACGAGGTATTAAACTGTTTCTCTCCCCACTGCGATCTCTGTTGCAGTTTGGGCAGTTTTTTACAAACATGGTATGACGCAGGCTCATGCCTGGCCACCAGTACCGTGATTGTAATTCTTCCAGAGAATCTTTTAGTCTAAGGTGTCTGAGACCCTCGCCCATGTGTGCGTCTGCGATTAACAAGTTTCTCCTGTCCATGTTTGGAATCACTCTATCCCCCACTCCAGGGATTCGAGCAAAAGGGACGGAGTTTGCATCGATTATGTATGTATAATTGAGTGGATAGTTGATCGGTAACGCTGAGCAGTCGCCTTTTGATGACGTTTTCACTGCCAGCACTGTTTCACCGTCAATGTATTTTAATGTACGCTTTTTTCGAACTACGGGAGCCGATTTAGTGGCTGCCGCTGTGGCTGTTTCGGCCAATGAATTCCCTGCAACGTGAACGCCATCACGCTGATGACTCAGTGAGTGTGTCATGTGAGTCTTTGGTAGCTCTTTCTGTAAAAGAGCTATTTGTTCCCAGAGCAGTTTTTGCTTTATTGGTGCATCTGTGTCATCTTTGTAACCGTTTTGAATCCATGTCTGCAAATCGCTGTTATATGATTTGACGCAGTAATATGAATCTGACACTATAAGTGTCGGGAATTCGCGATCCGCATTATCTAGCGCCATTTTCAAAGCTAATATTTCAGTTTGTTTTTCTGAATTAGTTTCTACTGAGTGTGATTTTGTTAATAGAGGTTTTAGTTTACCTCCGCGCCACACTTCTTTTGTAATCTCACATGTGGGGTTGTATGCTTGTTCTCCCCAAACGGACGGTTGAGCATGTCCGTCTGTATAGATTACACAGGCGTAATGTCGTAAAGGCAGAATGTCGATTGGCAGAGGATATGTTTCTTCATATGCTAGATTTTTTAATTCTTCTAGTTCTTAAAAAATTGTCAACCAGGCTATACTTGATAATTCATATCCTTCGTATAGAACTTTCAGATGGGCAATTCTGGATTTTTTAAAGTTGAATTTGTAACCCTCTGCAGCGAACCCAAGTATTATGGTGTTCACTCTTTTCAAGTGAGTCTCCAAGTCATCATCTGTTAAGTAAATGTCATCGACATAAGATAATGCTTCATCATCATATAGTTGAAGTAATTCTGTTACTCTCGCTGAGAATACCCCCGGGCTGTTCTTGTACCCCTGGGCTAACCGACAGAATTGTTTTTGAGTGCCATTTACTGAGAATGCAGTTAAATATCTGCTCTCTGGTGCTATGTTTTGACAAAAGAATCCATTAGAGATGTCTAAGGTTGTTTTGTATTTTTTGCGCACTATGTTATTCATTAGTGCAGCACTGTGTGAGTTTTGCACTGCAAAAGTTTTGCAACATGTGTTAAGGTGTCGGTAATCCAAAACTAGACGATATGAATTGTCTGGTTTGGAGACCGGAAACAAAGGATTGTTCATTTGTGAGGTGCAAGTTTCAATCACCCCCTGGTATTCTAGCTGATCTAGTATTTCATTTACCTGTTTTTTAGCTTCTTGCTTAATTGGGTACTGCCTTTGTGCAGTAGGTTGTGATTTTAACTGGATTTTGTGAGGAGGGGAGTCCTCATCCCATCCTACATGATTTTTATATAAAGCAGGTGCTAGAGCCACTGCCCACTTTCTGGCAAGTGTGTATTTTTTATGAAATGCAATTTGATTTGAGAAGGCAGGCATAATTACTTCTTCGCCATGAGGGCACTCCCTGACAAACTCTGGTGGCCAGTCTTTTTCAGCTAGAAGGATGTCATAACCCTTGGAGAGATTATCCCAAAATAGTCCCCTTATTTTCCTAGTCTTATCTCCCTCTATACGTAATGTTATCTCGTATATCTTGTGAGGTTTGCTAACCCTGGTGTCTGCAGTTTCCACTTGAAGATATTCATTCGTGTCCACTGTCTCCAGATGATTCATAAGGACTTTGCGAGCTATGCTCACTTCTGCTGCGCTGTCTAGCATTGTCTGAGCCCACTCCCCGTTTTTCAGTTGTGTCCTCAGTATTCTCGGCATTGTTAACTACCTTGATACTGGCTACCTTCTTTTTTGGAAATTGTAATTTCTTTTTTAGCTGAGCAGGTTCCTTGTCTTTGGACTTGGTGTGCTCTTCTCTTTGTTCTGATCGTCCTCTTCTTTCCGATTTCTGCGAGGAAGTCTGAAAAGATTGAGAGGGACGTGTATCAATGTCTTGATATCTATCAGGCTTTTTTATATTATCCCTATTTCTAAGGTTATATCTTTTCCCAGAGGGGTCACTCTGAGGTGACCTGTGTCTTTGGTTCAGAGATTTTTCTCTTCGCCTAGGAGACCTTCCTCGGGACTGGAATTTCTTTTCTTTGGGATTGGATTGTTTGTTTCCATCCCAGTTCTTTTTTGGTGAATTATTATTAAAAAATATTTTTTCTGGACTTTCAGTCAGTTGTGGTTTTACTGGTATTCCACCTAAACTGTCTCTACCTAGTTCCTCATAGGATTTTTCTATGATTCTGGCAATTTCAGCTGGTTGGTCTGCTATATCTGTCTCTTTTAACCTCTGGCGGATCGCCACGTTTGCTGCTTCACCTTTTATGTTGGCTAATAATATAGCCGAGACCTGCTTGAAGTCTTTCAGTAATTTCATACCAAGAGTTAAAGCGGGTTCAGGACCATATTCATCTTGAATTTGTTTTAGCACATCTGGTATTACCGAAATGGATGGAACACCGTGCGTTTTTGTGTAGATGGAAGCAAAGACTGTACCCCAAGTGTCACAGTCCTCTATGTGTGGTGCGATTCCCATTGGGAGACAGATAGTCAGAATCCTGTGCTTTTCTAGCGGGGTGGTGTCAGGAAACACCGCCTCAATTTGGGTAATTTTCTGTGCCAACCAGAATGGTATTTGTTCCCGTTTAGCCGGTACTTTACCTAGGCAGGATTGGATGTTCTGTGGTGTAATTTTATTTGTGTTCCCCTGATGAGGGGTCAGCTGTGGAAGTTTAATCGCTGGCTGAATTGTTGAAGTCCGCATCACATACTGAACTAATTGTCTATGAATTTTTATTAATTGTTTTAGCTGTGCTAACAGGTTAGCTGCAGACATCCCGTCGATGTCTGGATGTGGTGTGTATCCGGCTAGGACCGGCCACGTTGCTCCTGGTCTACCTAAAGGACCGAGCCTGGTAATGTGATTATTATGTTTTAGGGCGCCATCAAATAAGAGCAAACGCTCTTGGAATTTGAGTGGTACTTCCACCTCCTCGAAAGGAGTGTACTCATTAGGAGGTTCCTCTATTTTGTAATAGTGGAAGTACTTTGTTACAGCATTTGCTGCTGGAAAATGTATCCATGAATAGTATACCTCTGTCTGCCGATATTCGTGTGCCTCAATTACGAATATGACTGTGCCACCTCTAGGTGTCAGTCCATTTTCTATAAGTTTAAGGGTTATAGATCTCCTTTTGATGACTGGGATGAGTATTATATCCCCGTCTGCATCTAGTGCTGCAGCATCAGCCGCTGCGAGTTCAGCTGCTAATCTAACTGCCTCTCTTTCTTCTTCATTTTCTGACATTTTACTGTCCTGAAGGTTATTTTGTTTGTTTGCAGATCAGGTTTCTTATGGAAACAAAGATTAGATGCACAATATTTTGGAACTGTTTATCCTTCAACGTTGACTATACCAAGAACCATACATAGGAGTTCCCTCCTGCGAGGTCTGGCGGATATAACCTTTCACCCACTCCAGACGTCTTTGGAGTATTTGGGAAAAGGGGTCTGAATGAGAAAGCACGACTGAGTTACTCTAAATGTCTTACGTTAGTTTTATCGCCCTTTCCAAACTCGTTGGGCGCCATGTAGTGTAGTTCCTATCTTCCCAATAGGCTCTGCGCATTGGAATAATACCTACAGCAGTAAAGGCCTAGGCCAGACGTTAACTAGGTCTACTACTGTCGATACTAGACTTAAAGTTTTGGGTTTGCCAGCTTAGCTCAGAGTTCACTAGAAACTTTCTCGAATGTTCAAGGAGGACTTAACTTCCCTGATTAGACAAGAAGGGATTTAGTTTCTGACAACCATAGAACATGACAACTTTGCTCTCCCCTAATCAAGAGTCAATCTCGAGAGTCGTGTGAACAAAAGGCAAATTATTTTACTCAGTCAGTACGTGCATTCTTAGTCTCATCAGAATGTAGAGAAAAGGAAGAGACGGGCGTGTTCAATAAAAAGGTGTTATTTATTGATCAGTCTCTTTTCTCATACAAGAGAAATGGATCGATATTATTGCAATACTTATAGTTAAGTAAAGTGCATACATTAAAAGCAATAGTATAAAATAATACTGTAAAAACATTGATATGGTTTCTAAGCCATAAGATGTTTTAAAATGAATAAAATATATTACATACACATATACATTTGACTAAACGTACTCAACTGGTGTTTCTAGATACGCCTACCCCGTGTACCTGACCTAAGTCTAATACGTGGGCGGGAATAGATAGTTACAGTTTAAGTTAAGTTTGTTTTTGCCAAGTGAATAACTAAAGAATTCTCTGTGAGGGGTTATTCAGTTCTGTACCTGGAAGTTAGGATGAATGAGGAATGGTATCTCTCTCTCTGGTCTCGATATTCCAGGCTGCCTGCGAGGGCTGCCCAGAAACGCCGGTGCTGGATTCTCGGCAGGAGAAAGCAGCGCGTCTCTCAGCGCGTCAGAAAGGCGGGGCTGCTGCCAGCGGGGTCTGCTCTGCTCTTCGCTTCGGCAAGTATGGCTGCTCCGTCTCGTCACCACGCGTGTGTTTGCATATGGCAAGATCGGTAATATTTATACCTTTAAGGTGCCGAGATTGACGTAAGGATGGACATAGATACGTCAATAAGGATGTCATACGACTTGCTCGTTAGCACATTCTTTTACTAAAGTTCTCGGTGAAATCAAAACAATGGCCGTAGGGTTTTGCCCAGGTTGTCATAGGTTTGATTTGTTATGAGAACTCCGTATGCCTTATCAGGGGCTGGAGGAATATCGCTTGTCTAATTAGATCGCAAGTGTTATGACCTAATCAGATAACACGTTCCTGTGCCGTAGTGTGACTGCGTCAGATAACGGTATCTGCATCATGGGGGTTTTCTGCCTCATGGGCTGACTGCTAGTTAACTTGTTGGTTTGTTTAACTAGAATAGGGTCAGGAATAGGGGGATCGATTCAGAACCTATAGGAATACATGACAGCACGGGTAAGCGCAATCTTGCGGCGCGCCCCGGGGCGCGTACTGATGCACGTCCCGGAAGCGCTATTGCCGCGAATGAAAACAACATCGTGACGTATCGCGTAGCCGCCACGCCTTGCGTCATAAGACACGTATCGCGTAGCCGCGAGATGCGTCTTATGACGCACCGCGTAAGCGCACCCGGAAGCGCATACGATCGCGCAACGTAAGCGCCCCAATGCGCTTACGATACACGCCCGGGACGCGCCCCGGGGCGCGTAGCGTAAGCTCGTCAAACCATGTGACTTTAAAATAACACTTTTCATTGGTTCAGAACTTTTTTTTTTCCAAATTGTGTGAAACCCACCCATTTCTCTCACTATTGCTTTGTACTTGGAGAGAGCAAGAGCTGTTCTGTCTACTCTATCTCCTACTTTTCTGATCTCCAGCAATGGCTGCAAGAGAGTCATCCAGCAGTGATTCAGATGGATTTTTAGATGAGGACCCTCCTCAGCAAAAGAAAAAAAAACATTTCATCTGGAAATTTTACGACATCCCTGAAGGACAGAAAAAAGTCAACGCTCCCAAAGTAACCTGCAAAATATGTGGGAGTAGTTTATCCAGAGGCAATCCTCTGAAAAAATATAGTTTTGGGAATGCTAATTTGATCAGGCATGTGAAAAGAAGACACCCTAACAACTTTGCCAGGGAGAGTGTCAGAGAGCTGGCACGGAATGTACCCACAGATGGCGGCAGCACCTCCACTGGTGGAGCAACACCTTCGGGACCACCCCGTGGAAGAATGGTCCCTAACATTCAGCCGGCTGGCTGTTGTAACTGGTATGGGTATATCCATTTTTTTGAAAATTTTAGTTTCTATTTTTGAATATGTGTTTCAAGGGTTACATTACAGTGAAAGGAGGTCTGTCACTCTGTCACAAGGATGGTGTCATCAGTGATGTCATGAGTGATGTCACTGACCATGTCATGAGTGATGTAATATGTGATGTCATCAGCAGTGCATTGCACGCGCAAGTTATAGTGAGTCCAACTAACTATAACGTGGGAATTTCAATGGTTTTATGCGAGTAAAACTTCCAGCTAACTATAACAGGTGTGAAACCTATTGTTTTTTCAGTGAATTTAATAGGTTTTTTAAATGCTAATTCCTAACTATAACTGGTGTGAAACCTATGGTTTTTTCAGTGAATATATATATATATATATATATATATATATATATATATATATATATATATATATATATATATATATATATATATATCCTTGCCTTCACACGCAGTATTGTACTCAATTGTAGTTAATAGCACAACTCTATGTGCTTGTAAATAACAACATTTTGTTTTGAACTTTATTGTTTTGGCAACTGAACATAAGATGACTGGCATGTGCAAATATTTCTTTCATTTCTATGCACGCTGCGCCGTGCTTTGCACTGTACCTTTAAATGTGTGGGGAATTCACGAAAGGTCATGTGACCAAGATCTCAGCCGAGATCGAAACACGTTGTTTTCTGCTTGCCGAATAAACCCACAAAACTTTTTCCACCTGCAAACCTGGTGTGGCTCGTTTTTCCTGCACGATCAGCAGGGATCTTCGCTGTATATATATAAATATATATATATATATATATTTGTATTCTGATGACTGGAAGGAATGTATATTGTATCTTATATTCCAGATTGTGTCGCTTGTCTTATTATACAGAACCCTATATAGTTTTTTACTTTATTTCATTTTTTCTTTTTATCATGTACATATTGTTATTTTGAATTAGAGATGGGAATATTGGGCAGTTTCCGACACACGGTGTATGAGGACTGCCGATTCTAAATCTTTCACTTATTCACACTTTGGCTGAAACATTTTGAATAGGTATAAGGCATCATTCACGTAAGAGAATTAATCTCCTTAAATATAGTTGAGGACTTTATGAATTGTTTCTCTACGATTTAGCTGCTGCCACCTTAATACACATTGGGGCTCCTTTGTGTTTTCGCTATGTATTATGTCCCAGCCTTGGTCGGGTTGTTTAGATATATCTTTTTGTCTTACAATCATTTTAATCATGCACGTAATAACACATTTTTTGCACATGGTATTTTGCACAGTTTTGAGAAAAAATTAATATTGCTGCTATGCTCTGCAATTATTTTGCGAATCCCTTTTGACCAGAGTCACTAATTAGCGATGGAATATATGCATTAATGCAGTTATGTCAAAATTGTTATATTGCACTTTATTTGTATATATCGATTTATCCAGAAATTTCATATTGCCCTTTGGACCAATTTGGTTGAGATTAGAATGTGATTTCAATTAAATGTTTTCATGACACAAGTGTTAAAACTAAATTTTCGTTCTATCAAATTGTATAGTATGAATTATTTCAGTAGGTCATGATAAGTGGTCCTGTGGTCAGAATCAATCAATATATGTATATATGTGTAATACTCAATTGACTGCTTTGTTACCATCACGCAGTCTGTTTGCTATGTCTATAACTAGCTTGCTAAACATGTGACCGGAATGGGAAGGGCATATTATTTAAAAATGGCTACAATCAGTCACAGCCTTTATGTGATCAAGGGCGCCTGAGCCCGAAACGCGTCATCTGCCGTATGCTGTTGAGGAGGTTGTAATAAACATCTTGCCTACAAAGAAGTGGTTCGCTTCTCCTTCTTCGCCGCCGAGGTTTTTGGTGGAGGTGGACGGAGTGGTTTTGTTGATATATATATATACATACATATATAAAAATATATATTCTTTTATGTAATATATATGTATATATATATATATCCATACTAATATTATAAAGAGAGAGCCCAAACCTTTGAGGCGGGTAATCTCAGTAACCACAGCACCAATCACAACACCCAATAGAGCGTTGGAAAGGGCAGTTGCAGCAGAAGGACATAGGCTATGCAGACGGCCACCATATATATATTTTTTTTTTGGCAGAGTTTTATATAGCGCAAACTTGACCCGAACTGAATCAGGTATCAGAGCACTTTACACAGCACCAGTTATGTAACATGAGGACACACATTTATTTTTGTTAGGCATGGGGAGATTAAGTGATTTGCCCAGAATCACAGGATGTTTGGCGTCGTTACCAAGACTCAAACCCAGGTCCCCAGGTCTGAGGTCGAGCGCCTTAGCCATTAAAAAGGTAAAAGAACCGTGCCAGCAAAGTAGTCCCTTGTGGGCGTGTCTGCGTTGTGCTGTGGGTGTGGGCTGGGGGCGTGACTAACGCTGGGGGCGTGTGGTACGGCCATCACATCGTGGGCTGTGGGCGTGTGCTGGGGGCGTGACAAACGCTGGGGACGTGACAAACGCTGGGGGCGTGTGTCCGCCCTTCATGCCATGCGAGTCGTACATACAAGCGCCAATTATATTGCTGCGCAGCATCAAGGGGCACATTGGGGCGTGAGAAACGCTGGGGGCGTGAGAAATGCTGGGGGCGTGTGTCCGGCCTTCATGCCATGTGAACGCAATTGCGCTGCATCAAGGGGCACGCTGGGGGTGTGAGGAACGCTGGTGGCATATGCTACGTTCCGCCCTTCATGTCATGTGGGTCGTACATTAATCAGAAGATCGTCTGGTGTGGCCGTGTGCTGGGGGCGTAACAAACGCGTTCACCTGGAGGCCTGGTAAGTAACGTTACTGCAGCCTCTCCTGCGAGCTGTTACTGAAATCTCTCATTCAACGAAATTACACGCGCCTGCTACCATCAACCAGGGCTCTAGCCGGGCTCAGGCGGCGGATCAGTACACTAATTACACGCGCCTGATACCATCAACCAGGGCTGCAGCTGGGCCTCAAGCGGGGGAACACGGGCCTGCTAACATCAAACAGGCCTGCATCTGGGCCTCAAGCGGGGTATTTACCGATTCGGTAATTGCCAATGTCAATTACCGAATCGGTAAATACCGAATTGTCAAGGGGGACAGGGTGTCACTTTGACACCCTGTTGCACCCCTGATTCTGGTTTGTGTGCCATGTGACACACATACATGCCCTTAGGGCATGTGTGTAGGGCATGTATGTATGTGTGGCACACATACATGCCCTAAGGGCATGTATGTGTGTCACATGGCACAGGTGTACATGCACAGATGTCCATGTATACAGGAATTCGTTATTTACCTTAAAATAGTATTTCATGGTAAATAACGAATTCTTAAGGGGCGGTGGCACTGTTTTCAGTGCCACCTACATCTAGATTTACCGATTCGGTAAATTTACCGATTCGGTAAATTTACAGAATCAGTAAATTTACAGAATCGGTAAATTTAAGGCCCCCTACATTTCAAATACCGGTCGGTAACGGCCCAAATCGGCCGTTACCGACCGGTATTTGGTGTCCTACATCGGGCCCTTAATCCATTAAAATCACAAAGACAAGAAGGAAAGCACAGCACTCCGCATTCATGACAAACATACTCAAAGGGATGATGGAAAGTTTGTGTAAGATACAGGAGTTCCTCTATTTTCAGAATTCCACCCATGAAATGTAATATCATGGACTAATGAAATATGAAAATGTGCCTCAAGTAACTATTTTGCTGCAATATGTTTAACTGAGATATTTCCCTACAATATTATTGCATTCTGTTTTGTGATGTCTTACTTCTTGGGTGAATGATGTCCATGTTCTGTCTTGTGCTCGTGTGAACATGTGCACTATATCTCTTTAAGTTTCTCTTTATGGAAGGAAGGTGTGCTTGTTGTGTGCAACCATCCTTTTTAAGTCTGCTATTAGCCAAGACATTTTGATTTTACTAAATCTATATGTATAATATACTTTTAGGGGCTTTCAGTCAGTCCTCTTTGTCCATCCTCTTGAGCCATTGGTTTGTATTGTGTCATTCTCATTTTAATCCCACCCACTCTAGCATACAGCATAGTGCCCTAGGTCACCCCACTTCAATCATTAACTAACCTTACTTGAAGTGAAGTTAGTTAACAGAAAGAGTGCATCCACACACAAAGTAGTTCCCTTCAGTTCAAGGGACTATTCCAGCAATGTGTTTTTTGAGACCAAAAAAAGATCATTGATTTTAGACAATGTTTTGTTTTAGATTGACAATTGCCGATCTGCCTCCCCAAAAAAGTAATAAAACAAAATAAGCATTGACAAAGACAAAGGACTGACAAGCAAAGCTATATCTAAAGGTTTTGCCAATTTTTGTTGTTTCTTTGGAAGCAAGGAATTACAATGATTTCCTCTGAGAGAGCTTTAACCTAAGCTCTCCTGGCAACAAAAAATAAATTCAGGTAGAAAACATACATTCAGTTATATTTTTACAACTGTATTTTTATTTGGACACAGCAGTAAAAAGAGAAAATAGGTGTTCCAAAGTAGTGACAAGAGTGAATATTGTTGCATATGCAACATAAAAACAACAATTAACACACTGTCGCCTAATTAGTGAAATAGTTTAGAAAAAAGAGAACTCTGTTATTGAATGGTCTGTTCTTAAATCCACAATAAATGACGGTCAACAGTGAAATAAGTCAACGTTTTGCCCACCTATGTACACTTCACCGGGGTATTCATCAGGTCAAACTGAATGGTAGTAAACCCTGATACCAGTCCATAAGATATACCAAGCATTTCTCTATGTAACCACTTCAGATTGTTCTAGGGAAGGTATTATTCATAAGGTATAGTGTGACCCGAGTTGTAGTGAATTCTCATTACTCAAAGATCCATTCAGCTTGCAATAATCCCTTAAGAAAGCCCGTATAGGCAGAGAGAACATGGAGGCATATTATCAAGGACAGGCGAAACATTATCGCCGCTTTTATCGGCAGGAAACTGCAGATAAAGCGGCGATAATGGCCTTGATAATATGCTCTATGAATTCCAATCGAAGCCCATGTTAGATGTGAACATGGGGGCATATTATCAAGGACAGGTGAAACATTATCGCCGCTTTATCGGCAGTTTCCTGCCGATAAAAGCGGCGAAAATGTTTTGCCTGTCCTTGATAATATGCCCCATTGTTTGCACTGTTCAAACTATCGGTTGTGATGCTGATCTTAGTTTAGTTGGAGAGAATCATTGCTTCTCCAAATGGACTATATTGAGGTCGTTATGCAGGCTGGATCCAAGCAAAAAAACATAGTTGTACAAATATAACTGAATGTATATTTGTCTATCGGAATTTGTTTTTGTGTTGCCAGGAGTGTTTAGGCTTAAAGCTCTCTCTTTGGGAATCATTATGTTTCTTTGTTAAGATTTACCACCAAGGGTCCCAGCATACAGGGTCACCCCATAATTGTTCCTGTTGTTTCTTTGTAGGCCATTTTGGGCGTTCCCTCTACTTTAGAACCCATTTTTGTAGTGGTGGTGTCTTAGCAACGGTAAAATATGTTATGTCATCCAGCCATACAGCTGTGAATCTGGTAGGGTTATGTCTTTGCTGGCCTAGCAGGCATTGTCATACTATATTTTAAGTTATTTGCCACATGAGTGTGGAGTTTGCACTGAAAGTGCTCTTGCTGGTGCAGAAGAAATATAATGCCAGCTAGCTTCTATATTATGGCTGCCAGTTAGTCTTTTTATTGTTTTGCAGACCAGAAAATGAATGAACGTTATGCTCTGGGAGATTTCATTGCCGATTTCTTTTCCTTTTCCTTTCTGTTTGGTGGTCGCCAATAAGAAAAAATGGCACCTAAATGCGGCAGACGTACTGATGTTGTCAGGGTGATAGCAATGTGGCAGATGGACCTGGAGTAAGTCTACAGATAAGGCAATGATAATGTAAACCCATCAGTTACCCCAGGTCTAAATGAGGGATACAAACCGCCAGATAGTTGGACAAATGCCAATTAGCGGCAGATGCCAGTTTCTGCCACCGCAGATATCCTTATTAAATATTATGAGGGATTGCAAACTGAGTAGATTGTATCTTGGTACTATGATCTGCTTTGCCATGTCTAAAAAAAAAACCATACCACAGAGTCAAGTTATTCAGTTGTTACCCCACCAGTGAAAATGTTGCAGTTATACTTAAGTTTGCGTAATCAATCCGAGCGCCGAGACGCCCACGGGCATTTGTTCGCGCTCAATAAATATCATAAATAAATAAAATAAATAAATAAATCCGTTAATTTGCATGAAAGTCAGAGCAATATTTTGCCATTAGACTATTTGCTATTTTTTCAGAGATGCTTTCAAAGGAACTCTCACTCTAAACTCTTCTCTTGCTCTGTCATACCTGTTTCAATGTATACTCTTAAGTATACCATACCCAGAAATGCAACATTACTCTTGTTATGTGGCTAAGAACAATGCAGCACAGCACCATGTCTATCTGGCCAGTGGACACCCCTTTCACGCTCATTACAAGGAGTAAATAGTCTATTTTCAGCATGGAAAGTGAAGGCCTTTCAAGCTCTATCCAGAATTGTGAAATGTCATTTGGGGATGCTTAAGCGTTCATGGTTGTAAGGGCTTGAGAGTCGCAGAGTATTTGACTACACATCCACATTCCATCTGCCTGCATCTATATGATTATTTTTTGTCTATAGGTTGACTTTTTTGCCAGCAGATTTACTAGTATTCGTCTTCGTCATGGTGGTACAGGAAATTATATTTAGAATCTAGGCGTCATCCTATCACTAGTTTGATTCTTGTATTCTTGCAACATTGCTACCAAACCCTGAAATAATCATACATTTCCCTCCTAAAGAGTGCCTTGACTCTAATCTTTTCCGTGGGTAATCAAATATCTCTTTAAATCTAATCATCCAAACAATCACATAAAATCTGACATATGCACAATAACACCCTGCAAATGTATACGTTTTTAACAGAGATCATGAATGCACATGACACAACTCCCCACATCCTTTAACTTTAGATATGAGGGGAAATCATATTGGAAATCTCAGTTTGCCAATCTTCATCGACGTTTACCAACTCACAGTAGGATACCAATAGTAACATACAAGGTACCTGTAACAACCACCATTTAATAGGATCTTTTGGCAGGTTTGTTTGTCATCAGTTAGTAACTTCACTGATATCAACAATGGTACCATGAAGCAATGTCCTACTGGAAGCCAAATGCCTTATAGCCATTATAATTGTTACAGCTCTTTACCCAATTTCCTCTCTGTATATTGTAAGAGTACTATTTTGGTGATGTAAATAACATTTCATAATTACACTATTGAAATGAAATTAAATGAATTTGTACTTGTAAAGCGCACTTATACCCCAACCGGGGTTTCCTGGCGCTGTACGCATACCGCTGTGGAACCCTTCCTGGCTTTTCCCTGTGAAATGCCAGCTCCTGGGCACCCCCAAGGTGAAGCCAGGCATCCCAGCGCTGTTGGGGCCGTTGTGGAGATTAAGCAAGCTATTGCCAGAGTTACAGAGTGGGACCCATGATTAGAATAGGCACGAGGCGAGAATTATCAGGTCCGAGGAAATTGAGCCCAAGACCCACCGAGGTGGGAATTAAACCCTGGTCCCAGACCAGACCTCTGCATCAAGGTCTGCCGCTCTAACCATTGAGCCACACTTCTCCACACTATTCTGGACTAGGGGGCAGATTAGGATGGCGGACGGACCTGCGTCCGTCCGCCACCCCAGAGGTGGAGGGACCATCCGCAGGGGCAGCGGCGGTCCCTCTGTGCAAATTACGATGTGACCGCCACCCTGGCGGTCACATCCTGTATTAATTACATTGCGGCGGGTGCTGCTTCAAGCAGCACCCACCGCAATGTTAAAAATGCATGTATTACATTTACATGCACAAAGCGGCAGGCACCGCGCGGTGCCTGCCGCTTTGTGCATGTAAATGTTGGGGGGTACCATAGGTACCCCCCATGTGCACCCCCCACCCCCGACACCCTGGAGGTCCTCAACGTGCCCCCAAAAGCCAAAGTCCACATGCTTTTCCACGGCGGAAAAGCCGCCGCGGAAAAGCATGTCTCCGTGCAAATCTTAATTTGGCTGACGGTGTCTTGCAGACACCGTCACCAAATAGCCCTCCCCACACCGCGGATCAGCGGCGGACGGACCTGCCGTCCGCCGCTGGTCCAACCGCAATCCCACCGCCATCCTAATCTGGCGGTGGGTGTTCTATGTGGCTGCGGCGGTGAATCCGCATACTCCGGGCCGGCGGTGGCTTCCGCCGGCCCGGAGTATGCGGATTCACCGCAATCATAATGAGGCCCTTGGTCTTTACTTTTTTTTTTTTAACAGATTTTATTTGTCAAAATATCACATATAACGACAAGCTCTGTGACCCAGAAGCCTCTGCCACATCAATAGACATCAATCTACTTTTACCATTTTCATATATTTCCAGGAGAAAATTAAAAGCAATACAAAGAAAACAATAACCTTAAAACTGTAGCCCCCCAACCCACCCCCCAGCGCACTGTTGGTTGTCCATTACAGACTAACACATCATATCAATAACCACAGTTGTGCAATTGTAACATGTCATCACCTACAAGGCAGCTTTCCTGCCGAACATCTGTTAGAAAAAAAATAAAAATAACAAAGAAGAAAAAAGCAATAAAGAAAAGGGGGGAGGTCATTCTGGGTCTCGGTGTCGGTCCATCTGTGCTGGCTCAAGCTCCAGGGCACGATAGTCTGCCCAGCGCTTCCAGATCTTAAAGTGATTTCGGGAACACCCCCTGGCCACAAAGATTTGGGTCTCTAGACCCATGCAGAAGTCCAGACCATTTTTCCAGGCAGACACGAAAATTGCCACTGGTGACTTCCAGGCCCTAGCAATATCCCTTTTGGCCAGGGTAAATCCCAGAAGCATAAGATGGCGCTTGTAAGTATTGCCCCCAATCCCTTCCATGACATGCAGGAGGACCAGCTTCGGCGAGCTGGGAAGGTCCACCCGACTATGCCTTTACTTTGAAGCTGTTTTTTGTGCTTTCATATTTCCCATAGGGAAGTGTCAGCTTTTTTAACAGAGGTCCATAAAGTCATCAGATCGAAGCAAGTCTTTATTTTTTTTGCTTTAGATTAAGTACCTCATCATACACACCCTACAAACCCTGCATGCATGTGTGCTTTACTAACAACTTACTCATAGCCCTGTTAGACCTGACATCATTGGCGGGAGTCTCCCTTCCATTTTTGACAGATTGCCTCCTCTGTTTTAATATGTTTTTGCTGGATTTATGCTTTGGGCACTATGCCACTGCTAATCAGTGCCACAGTGCAAGTGCTCCCCAAGTTAAATTGATATACTGATTGGATTCCATGATTGGGTTATTTGATGTATCTGTCAGCCCCTAGTACAGTGCACCATATGTGCCCAGGGCTTGTAAATCAAATGCGGCTGGTGGGCTTGCAGCACTGGTTGTGCCACCTACAGAAGCAGCTTGTAAAGTGTGTCTCAGGCCTGCCATTGCAAGGCCTGTGTGCAATCTAGCACTGCCATGTTGACTTGGCCAAGTGCACCCACTTGCCAGTCCCTAAACCTTCCCTTTGCTTCATATTAGAGACCCCAATGGTAGGCCCAAGGGCAGGGTGCATTGTAAGTATAAGGTAGGACATGCCCTGATGTGTGTAGCATGTTCTAATAGTGAATTACAGCCATTTTCCTTTTTCACTTATGAAGGCTACCTGTTCTCATAGGCCAGAATGGGCAGTTAAGATTATTACATCCTTATAATCCTAACTGACTCAGGGAACATGGGAGAAATTCGAATTTAGTATGCCTGAACTCAGAATAATAAAGTACATTTTTTAGTAAAGTTTATTTTAATATTCTGTGTTAGCAAATACCACTTTTAGAAAGCAGGTATTTGCTTGCCTAACCATTTGAGCTTACCTCTGCTGGGTTGTGAATTCCTTGTCTGGGTTTGTGTGTGACAGGGCTGGGGAATTCCAGGAGACAGGCTGGGGCAGCCCAGTGGTGAATAGAGAGATCTACATCAAGATGGGAGGGAGGAGTTACACCTGGGACCTAAATAGGGCTGGGCCTTCCCTCTACAATGCTGACTCCACCCCTTGTGGCTTGTCTGATGTATCTGCCCTGCACTGTGAAAGGAGAGGAAGAATCATGTCAGCAGAGTGCTCCAGAGCTGTATCTTCCCTCCCCTGAGCTGGCTCCACCTCCTGTGGGGCGGCTGATGTCTCTGCCCTGCACAGTGAAAGGAAGAAGAGAGTCATGTAAACAAAGTGCTCAGGAACTGGTTTGGACCTACAGAAAACAAAGGATTTTGGGGTATAAATATTGGGACCTTGATCTCAAGAAATCAGATCACTTCTGGAACAAGAAACCTTTCTGCCAAGGAGAAGAACCAAGGAAGCTGCAGGAGTTTGGACTGCCCCTCTGCCAGTGTGCTGTTTGCTGGGTTGACCTTCAGTGGTTGCTTCATTGCCAAGGGAAAGGAGAAGAAACTTTGTAAGGACTTTCATCTACAGAATATTCTCCAAGGGCTTGAACTGTGCTTGCCTCCTGCTGAAGTCTCAGGGACAAAAAGACTTCACTTCCAGCTCCCGCCTGAATTTCCTTGCTGGGAATTCTGACTCCAGTCACTTGCGTGCCGTTGGGCGCCGGAAGCGTGACGCATCGCGAATAAGCGTGTCACCGCCGCAGCTGAAATCATCGCAACGCCGGAGAAGCGAGCCTTCATTGCATCTCCCTGGAAGCGTGTGTTCATTGAAGCTGTCTGCCGTTGCATCCCCGGAGAAGCGCGATGCCATCGTGAGAGTCGCCATAGCATCACCGGGGAAGCGTGTCGCAGGGCCTGTCGCGGCTCCAAAGTACAGAGTCGTCGCAAGGCCGCCAGGGCGGCATTGCATCGTCATCGCATCGCCGTATCAAGGATGCCATCTTCTCGCATCGCAACCGGATCATCGCATCAAGGCGCCATCTTGCGCATCGCAACGGGCCCGCAGGTCGAGAACCTACGCATCACCTCCACACCGGTAAGGCTGACGACGAGTCCCCTACTCTGCGCAAGAATTGAGGAAGGACGCAACCGTTCCCCCGGGTCATGGAACCGACGCATCTCCCCTTTTGCGAGCCTTATGTTCACTTTGCTTTACGCAACCACGTACTTTGTTGAGAACTTTGTCGCATTTACCAACAACTTGAACTAAGAGACTTTAACCATCTTTTAAGTAATCTTAAGTGTAGTATTGTGGATTTTTGTGGTTTGTGGTCTTGTGTTCAAGTCTATATAAAGAATACTTATTTTTATAAAACCTGTGTTGTGTCCATCTGTAGTGTTATCACTGTATTACTGTGTATATTCACAAATGCTTAACACACTGCCTCTGAGATAAGCCTGTCTGCTCATGCCAAGCTACCAAGGGGGTGAGCAGGGGTTATTAAGGAGTGTAATCCCCTTATCCTGACTTAGAAGTAAGGGTCCTTATTTGGACAAAGGTGATAACCATTGCCAACTAGAGACCCCCAGATCTAACAGCCCCCTTGAAGGCAGCAAAGTTGTAAAGCAAAAGAGTCACCTTGCCACACTAGGGGTATTGCAAAATGGAAGTGCTGCCCCAAGTTATCACAAAAGAGAGTTTACCTTGGATGAGGCATCAGGCCATATCACTCTTCCTCCCACACACCTGGCCATTACACCTGACAGTAGAAATCAGGAAAGAACCTATGAAAGGGCACATCCACAGAAGAGCAATGTGTCACAAACTTCCTCAGTTTGAGATTCAACTTGCTAAGAAGGCGCCTATAGATCAGACCTACTCTTGCTTTCCTGCATGTAATGCTTAGGTAGTCTTATTTGCATGGGCCTTGCTCCAGTTTCTGCCTTACCTAGGAGAGATCCCTTGGTTTTTTTTCTTCCCTACCTTGTACGTATGTATAGGCATGTATGTATAGGCATTTATATATAGCGCACTACTTACCCGTAGGGTCCCAAGGCGCTTCGACCGCTGCGAAACCCTTCCTGGCTTCCCTGAGAGATGGTCCCTTAATGGGTATCTCCAGGGTGAGACCAGGCATCCCCGGCGGTCTGGTGGGGCCGTTAGTGAAGATGAGGCAAGCTAATGCCCAGAGTTGCCGAGTGTGATCGCTGATCAGAGTGGGCACCGAGGCGAGAGAATTATCGAGTCCGCTGACCCTGGTCCAGAAACCTGCCGCGCCGGGAATCGAACCCTGGTCCCGGGCCGTCCTCTGCTCTCGGGTCTGCCGCCTCTAACCAGTGAGCCACACTACTTCACTAGGGACCTGACATAGAGTACCTCTCCCTGCAGCGCTACGTTTTTAAAAGCTATTTCTGGAGCATATTCTTTTTTTTAACTAAACGCGCTCATTTGGGACATCTTAGCGCCCCCTTACCTGCACCATAATTGGCACCCCCACCGCCGTTTGGCGGGTCAGGACCCTCGGGTGGGTGGGATTCTAGGCGCCATTTTGGAGTGGTGTGGACCCGGCTGGGCTACATCGTTGAGCGCTCTAGCGCTCAGGCTGAGGCGAGGGACGCCTACTTAAGGCGACTTCTGTGGCAGCTCCCTCGAGAAGGTATTTGCGTGCAGCATCGCGCTAAGCGCTACCTGTGCAGCGCTACGTTTTTAAAAGCTATTTCTGGAGCATATTCTTTATTTTAACTAAACGCGCTCATTTGGGACATCTTAGCGCCCCCTTACCTGCACCATAATTGGCACCCCCACCGCCGTTTGGCGGGTCAGGACCCTCGGGTGGGTGGGATTCTAGGCGCCATTTTGGAGTGGTGTGGACCCGGCTGGGCTACATCGTTGAGTGCTCTAGCTCTCAGGCTGAGGCGAGGGACGCCTACTTAAAGCTCCTTTTACCGCGCAGCGGGTCTGCGCAGCGGGTGTGCCTGCGCTGTGCCGGAGTCTTGCCAGAGTCCTGCCCGTCGGCGCCCGTCAGAGCTAAGGAAGCGCGGGGCACGGCAGGACTCTATGACTCTCACCGTTTAGGATGATCACAACGGCGGTTAGGTACTGCAGGGATGACCTGCTGGCAATTCGAGGCCGGTTTTTGGAGTGCTGCCCGCTTTCAGTGGGGCCGTTATGTGGCCCATATCACTGCACGTGCTGCAGCTGGATGTTACCATCTCCGTCCCGTATACGATCATTTGAGCTATCAGCTCTGACGAAAAAATCACCTGGGGTGCGTGATATCACTATTTGCAATCTCTATGTCAGGTCCCTGGTTAAGCATTATGCGGAGATTCATGAATTCCTGACGAATGAGTCTCCTGATGCTTTTTTTATGACAGAGACCTGGCTGCAGGACGAGGATACTTCTGTCTTAAACCTGGCCCCCCCCCGGAATACGCGGTGTTCACTCTTAATCGTGGCACGAGAGGGGGTGGAATCGCGATGGCGGTTAAGCTGTGCTTCCCCTGCGATTGGAAGGATGTGAAGCTTTCCGGTTGTGAATGTGCCGTTTTAAAATTTCTTTTAGCCATCAATATACCTTCTCTGGCCTTTTAATTTATCGTCCTCCGGGCTGCGATGCTGCCTTTAGGGCCGCTCTCCCGGATTATATTAGCTCTGAGGCCTTAGGATGTGCAAACTTCAATGTGCTTGGTGATCTTAACTTGCACTTTGACTGTCTATCCCTACCCTCTATTCGGAGTTTTCTGTCTGACTTAGAAGCTCTCCAGCTCCCTCAATTGGTGACGCTCCCCACACATCGAGATGGGCATGTGCTTGACCCACTCTTTACCAATCTAGAGGGAGTCAAGTTATACAGCCCCTTTCGGTTGGTGTGGACTGATCATTTGTTGTGAAAGCGATCATCCCTATGTCAGAGCCCCTTTTTACCTCTCAGAGTATAACTATCTCTGCCCGACAGTGGCACAAATTAAAGCTAGAGGATTTCTATCTTCTACTGGAGAAAGCTCCGTTAGATCCTTTTACGAATGTGGATGGGGCTATGACTTGTTCTGCGATTGGATTTCTCATGCGCTTGACTCTCTCATCCCATTGGTCTGGACTAAACGCCGGGTTAAAGATCATAGCCCCTGGTATGATAGCACGCTAGCGTCCCTCAAGAGAGAGTGCAGGCAAGCCGAAAGGCGCTGGAGAAAATCCTTTGACCCCGCGCTTAAAATCTGTTACGCAGGGAAAACCAAAGCATATCATAGAGCGGTATGTAGAGCGCGTGCAGCTCACTATGCACAGGAATTTCTGAATAGCTCCAACCCCTCTAAAGCGATATTTAAGGTACTAAAAGACCTTTTGGCTAAGAGAAGCACTGCCACAGAAATACGCTCTGACCCCCATTGTGAAAGCTTGGCATCTTTCTTTATTGGCAAGGTGCAAGCAATTCACCGCACTTTCCCCACCAACCAGCCGATTCCAGAACCTTGCAGTGGGTCCTTGGATAGGGGTGTGGAGCTGGTTACGCTACCCCCCCTGTCTACGGAAACGTTTAACTCTCTGAGTAGGAAAATTAAGTCGGGTTCCCCTATGGACCCACTTAAACCGGCTCTGTTGAGGATATGCCGGCGGTGTGCCGTGCCCCTGTGCTGGACCTTATTAATCTGTCGCTGGCCTCTGGAACTGTGCCCACTATTTTAAAAAAGGCTACTCTGGACCCTCTTAAGCCCGAGAACTAACGCCCCATCTCGTTGCTGCCATGGGTTACTAAAGTGGCTGAGGCCCATGTGAATGGGATCCTGGCAGACCATCTCGCCAGAGCTAACATCTTGGATCCCACGCAAAATGGATTCCGTGCAGGTCACAGCACGGAGACTGCTCTACTGTTTATGGTCGAGCATTTGCGCTGCGTGTTGGATACCGGTCGAACTGCGGCACTCCTGTTATTAGATCTGAGTGCCGCGTTCGACACGGTTTCACACGGTATCCTCTTGCAACGACTTGAGGAAGCGGGAGTTGGGGGCTCTGCGCTGTGTTGGTTTCGTTCCTTCCTCTCGAACAGATCATTCCAGGTCGCTATCCCACCCGGCAAATCTAAATCACACCCGCTGACACTAGGGGTCCCACAAGGGTCATCTTTGAGCCCCACTCTATTTAACCTTTACGTTAGACCGCTGGCTGCGGTGGTCAAACGCTGGGGCCTGACAATGGTCTCCTATACGGATGACACGCAGCTGGCGGTCACGTTGAGTGGAGACTCTGATGTGGAGGCCCGCATGTTTCGTGAGGGTATATGTGCCGTGGCAAATTGGATGAATCAGAACTGTCTCCAATTAAATACTAAGAAAACGGAGGTCATGGTGCTGGGTAAACTGGCCGGGCTGTGGAACGATAACTGGTGGCCGCAGGAATTGGGGACGACACCTTCACCTGCAATTGAGATAAGAAATCTTGGGGTCTGGTTGGATCCGGCGCTCAGTTTTACGTGCCATACCAAGAGAGTGGCAGGCTCTTGTTATGGCATCATCAGAGGAATTAGGCCAATACTCAAGTTCTTTGATGCTCCCACCAGACAGCTGGTGGTTCAGGCATCGGTCCTGTCCAGGCTGGATTACGCCAGCGCACTCTTGGCCGGGATCAACCAGGCAGAACTTATCCGACTACAGCGAGTGCAGAACACCGCCGCTAGAGCGGTGGTGGGACTGCCTAAACGATGTTCTGTTTCTAAGACTCTGCGCTCTCTACACTGGCTCCCTATGAGCCAGAGGATTACATTTAAGGTACTCTGCCTGGCTTTTAAAATTCTCAAAGGCATGGCACCTCAAATTTTGACTAACCTTCTAAGTCTGTATGTTCCTTTACGGCCCCTGAGATCTTTGGGTATGCACCTGTCAACTGTTCCTCGTTTTAGATTAAGCAGAATGGGCGGACGCTCTTTTCGAGTGGTGGCCGCAAAATTGTGGAATTCCTTGCCTGGTGAGCTTTGGGCGATGGATAATCTGCTGCAGTTTAGGCGGGCAATAAAAACTTTTCTGTTTACCTAATCTGCCTGACTGAATTTGCTCCTGGTTTTAGATGATGTGTTGTGTTTACCTTCTTAAAGGCGCTAGGACGCCCCTTTGCTGGGGCAGCTGTGCGCGGTACAAAAGATAAATAACATAACATAACATAACATAACACCTCCTTTTTTTTAATCATTCTACTGGCAAGTGAAACTATGATTGGGTTGGTGTCTCTGACTGACAAAACTAACCCTTACTTGCTTCATGTCCCTATCATTCTCCATGGGTATATTTCACCATTTCTTCGGGGCAGCTGTTAGGGATTCAGATTATTGGCAAGAGTGCTCTCTGGATCAGGTATTTACCTTGGGAAGACTGGCAGTGGGGTGGAGATTGCAAGATTTAGAACATAGACTCAGATTGTACCATCTTACTGATCATTTCCTGTGTACTGTTTCAGCTCCATTGGTAGCACTTCTATTACTTCCAATACCCCGAGAGGTAGAGGGGTGGACTGCTCCTTGCAGTCATGTCTGATATACTGTCGAGCAGTGGCCCCTTAATGGTGGTAGGGAGAATCCTCTTCAGATCCACGCTGACGTAGTGTGGTCTCCAGCCTCTGTGATTTTCCCTTCAAGTGTCATCACTGACGTGGCTAGAATGTACACATGATTACTTCTAGATTATCTACCTTTCCAAAAATGTTCAGCTCTCTTTAATGTTAATTTCAGCTGCTCGTGATGAGATCGCAGGGTGAATTGAATACAGTGATAGTCTAGCTCCAGTCCTTCTATTTTTAATGTGCTCTAAATGTGGTACTTATGCCTTGTAGGATACTGGATACATAAGTAGGAAGGCGAGATCTGCTGTGTTCGAACTCCAAATGAGTTCAACAATCGAGGGCCAGATTTAACCAGAAGTCAGGCAGGGCAGAAAGAAAGCTGCTGCACTGCGTTGCGTGAGAGTAGAATTGCTCCATATCTACTAAGATGTGCCACAGTTCTGCTCTCTCCTTGTAGTGGCACATTTAGGCATCCATGTACCTACGCAGACACTCTTGCACCATAGTGGAAGGCTGTATGCATTGTCTGAAGCATAGGGTTTGTACTGGAAGCAATACCTTCCAGTACAAAACCTATCCTTTAAGGCTTTTACCACTTTGTATGTGTGCTGTACAATGCAGCGCACATGCAAAGTGGGAAAAACAAGGAGAAATGAAAACATTTCTCCTCATTGCATCTACCTTGGGAAGACATAGGATTTTGGTGCAAATTTCTGTCTACAGTTTGTAGATGTGTGTTTGCATAAAAAACACATGGGTGGTTTTATGAAAATACCCTTGCTTCTCCCATGGATTGTCTCCTTGATGCAAAGTACCACACGCCACTGCATTGCACAACTTCATGTTACTTTGGATTACTATGCAATGTAAATCATGATTTGAACTGGATAGTAACACAATCCCAATGCAAACTGTTTGTAAATTTGGACCTTAATATTTAAAAAGTAAGCACTTTTTTATTTAAGGAATCCTTCACTATGGCAGAAGGGCGTCCATCAAAGGAAATGCATGTTGTGTAAGTAGCACCAAAACAACATTAGAGGCAAGACATAAATGATCAGTAATATCAGATTTATTGTTTAAATGTCAAAATAGGTAGGTTGACTCTTTAGCACTGAGACATAGGGCAGAGGTTCACATGGCTGCTTTTTATTTGCTGTGTTTTAATTGTGCATGGTGGTGGCCAAAGTCTTGCAATAGTACACAAGGAGAAATTACCCCTTTTACCACTGGTGCAGTTTTTGCATACTAACATCAAACTCAACTATGTCAAGTACTGTTTTAGAATGTTCACAAAAATGCTATTTATCAAGTTAAGAAAATATGAGGGAAGTACTCAAATATTAATTTTCCTACAAGCAGGTGCATGACTGGGGAACTTTTATCCAGCACTGGCAAAAAGGCTCAAACTAACCCTGCTACCTTCTCCTAGCCATGCTGTATCCCCCTCTTTCGAGCCATCCATTGTATCTACCTCCTTGTCAACTCTGTGTTCTCCCTCTCTGAGCGCTCTTTCCACCTACCCCCCCCCCTCTCTATTACTCGCTCTCTCTCTTGAAGCCCTCTGGGCTTGCCGCAAATAACCTCGGGGAGCACTGGAAGGTGGCAGAGGCACTAGCAGAGGCCCTGGGATTTAACAACTGGCCTCCAATGGCTCCACCTCACTTGGGAAATGCCTGATGGAATACAAGGCCAGTCCGCCCAGCCTATAAGGGCTAATACGTTAGTTTATGAAACATTATTTTTACACTTTTACTGTCAGGTCTTATGGCTAAATGTGAAAAAAGGACTTTATTAGACGGAGCTGTCATATAACTTTCCCCATGAGTTGAACATCTAATGAAAGATATTTTATAAAGCAAGATAATAGACCCAAACTCTGGGACACATTTATCAAAAACCATGCAGCGTAGCAAGCCACCGTGCTGCGCTGCATGATAGGGAAAGAGCAGGAATGTGCCGTATTTAACGTTATGCAGCACAGTCCTGTCTTTTTTCTTGCACTGGCGCACAATGTGCTGTCTAGTGCCAATGCAGGCACCCTTGCATCATGTTGCAAGGGTGCCTGTGTTGCATGCAGGATTCTTTTTGAGCTGGAAGGGCCACCTTCATGCACAAAAACAATCCTCAGATGCATTTTCCTCTTTCTATGTGTCCCGCGGAATGCGGCACACATAGAAAGAGGAAAAAAATGAGGATAAATAAAGATATTTCTCCTTGTTAGGCCTCACTTGGGGAGGTGTAGCATTTTGACACATTCCCAGGTCTGAGAGGTGTGTCAGGACAAATAAGAGTATTCGTAATCATTAGGAAAAATCCTTGTATTGAACCCAGTATTTATTTGAAAGAAGACTCTTTAACTTTCAGAGTCAATCAGGACAATATAAAACAGGAACAAAAAAGGTTGTGGCACAAGGATTTTTCCAAATGAATACGAATACTTATTTGTCCTGGCACACCACTCAGTTACTAAGTGAATGGGGAAGGGGTTTCCCATTGCAGAGGACAAGCAGTTTCATAAATATCCTCATTACCACCTTCCGTGCTCATGACGAGCTCAGCTCGTCATGAGGCACGGTGGCTCTGTGCTCATGACGAGCTGAGCTCGTCATGACACGTGCGGCGCTCACAGGCGTGGCTAATTCCCCCGCTGTGCTGAGCTTTCTATGAAAACGGGCGTGGGCATGACGAGCTCTGCTCATCATGAGCACAGCGCCACCATGCACCGTGGCGATGCGAGCGACCCCCCTCCCCCCAGCGCCACGGGGGAATTAGCCCCGCAGCGAAGGTGATAATACACAGGAACACATAATATCTATACCCATTACCCCTTCAATCTTCAGGGCATTCCCAGGTCTACCTGTGAGAGAGCGCAAACTGACCTAAATGTATGAGTACATCACACTTACCTGTAGTAAGCACAAATCATGAGGAGAAATGCCATGAGTGCTAATAGTATCTGTAATTATCTTCTGAATGTATAGCTAATGTAGAGATTTAAGTAGAAGTGGAACTAATACAGAAATGTGTGACACTATATGATTTTAGTAGATGTGATTATTTCTGAATTCATGTCGTGTAGCTGTTAAAATGTAAGATGGTATGTGGTTAAACGCAGAATGTGGTAGGCCTCAGGGCCAGAGCTAAAAGGGAAGGTGTTTCTTTTCACGACACAGATTGTATTAATGTTTTGGTCATTGCATTAAATGGGCCATGATTTTTAGAGATGTTTACTGAATAATAGAATAAGAGTATTAACATGCTTTAATTAATGAAGAAGTTGAATGCTATAATCATGATGAGAAATATTGTAGGCCTGAAATGTTTTAACATTGATTTACACGTACATGTCTGGGCTGAGAAATGTTGCAAGCCTTTTTTGGAAGTCTATGAGAGTTGGGTTCTTGGCTGCAGATATCTGTCTGCAAAGGAAAAGGGGGGATCCAATTATAAATGAATGAATAGAGGTCTGTTCAGTAGACGGCCCAGACATGGAGGAGGGTTCCGGAATGTTTAAGGGGTATCAGCGGGCCGGAGAAGAGTCTGAGAAGCAAGGTCAACTCTAACGTATGAGGCCCAATACAAAGCATCATGGAAAAAGCCAGAAGCTACACCACGTGAGGGGCGTCTCGCAAGGGGCGTCTCAAATGTTGTTGACTGTTTTGTATTAGGGACAGCACCCCTGGGTGGAGTTAGAGCAGATACCTGAGGACCCTTTAGAGAGCGGATGGGTAGGCAGAGAGGGGTCATGACTGGAGAACTATAGGTTTTCACCAAGAGACTTAGAGTGAGTGACTTCCCTTGGGGGTCATTCACTGCTGACACCTTTGTTAGGTTGGGATTTGGTTAAGTAGGGATACCATCTAGAGCAGGGTAGGGACAGCCTAACCTGTGTGTTTTCCTCCAACTTAAATGAAGGAGAGATATGCGTCAATGCTGATAGCTTTATTATTCTTAGAACTTGTGTTAGTGATTTCCGTTGCTCGTCTGAGGGCTTTCCGAGAGCACATGTATGTAATTGGACCTGTGTATCTCGTGAATCTCATTCTGAGATGTCTGTATTTGCAGCTTATCATATCCTTACAATAAACTTTTGAAAGCTAGAAGTTGTTTGTGATCTTTGGGAGCAGAGTCCTTTACTGGGTGAACTAACTTGCAGAGAGGGGCACTTTTTTCCTCCAAGACAGGCAACAAAGGTTCAGTCGACCAGATCGAGGTTTGGATCAATAGTGATGAGGTATCGATCAAAATCTCGCCCTTCCAGTTGGTAGCTATAGAGGATGGTTGCCTTCTTGAGGACGGTGACCTAGGCCAGGTTAGCTTACCCCAAGGCCCCTAGAAATCGATGATCGGAAGAACAGCCCGCCGAAGAAGATCCGGATGACGTGAGACAGAAAAAGCAGCAGTATCGGTCGAGAGTGAGTATAAAGGGTTATGCGTGTTAGATTGCGGTGTTTTGTATTGTATCTATGTTGTAATGTCTGGCGGAGTTGAATGCCTGTAGAGTGACTGTGGAACAGGTTGTGAGCGCGCGCAACCGGTGGAAATCTTAAGTTCAAGGAGAGCTTAAGTGGTTCGGGTGTATCGGACACCCAGAGTAATTGTCAACTAGTGTGAAGGGGGTCATGAGGTACCATTGATCACCCGAAAGACCGAGATAGGGGGACCGTAAGAGTGAGTGCGTGAGTAACGGACGCTGGTCGGAAGTTACTGTGTGTGTAAGCAACCTATCAGAGAGACGATAGACATTTCGTCAGTTGTGTTGACAATTACATATAGACTGTGGACGTACAGTCGAGAGAAGTGACCGCTTGGTCGGAAGTAGTCATTTTTCGGTGTATGAATGGGACGCATGCATAACCGGGAGACGAGTTGAGAAAGGAGGGGTGCTGCTGCGAAGCGGAGAAAAGTGACGTCAGAAAGTGTCGCGACGTGATTGGCCGACCGGAGAAAGACCGCGCTGTGATAGGCCAGCTAGCAAAGACGTCAGACAGGGTCGCGACGCGATTGGCCGACCGGAGAAAGACCGCGCTGCGATAGGCCAAGTTAGCAAAGCCGCGACAGGATTGGTGGATTGTCATCAGGAAGTAAACAGAGTAGCGAGGCTGGATATTGTGCGCATAATTATGAAGTGTTTTAAATGGCTGAGAGCGGTGTTTAAAAAAGAGAAGCGGGGATCGTATGAAGGGGAAGAAGCCCCGCCGGAGGGTACGCCAGCTCGTTATATGGCAGTGAATGTTGGGCTGCATACGATCCTTTGGATTTCAGAGTGGAGTAAGATTACGGAAGGAAATGAGGAACTGACGTTCCCGAAGTACGGGACGTTCAGATTAGAGGTGTTACATCGATTAAAATCAGTCATGACCTCAATGAGACCCTTGCCTAGACCGACCCAGTTTGAAGCTCTTGAAGCATGGATTAGGGCAGCGCATGAAAAGAATATGAACAGACGACAAGAAAGGGTGAAACGATCGGTAAGGGCAGTACAGGATGCCAGGTGGGATGCGGATGCTAAAAGATGGAGAGTGCATAACATGGAAGTAAATAAACTGTACCCAGTGTTAGAGGTGCCCGTAAATAAAAGCCCCCTAGAAGAAGATGATGAGAGCGAAACAGAGGACAGCCTGATAAACAGATTACTGACAGACAGGCCACCCCCGTATAATAGAGCAGGGGGAGAGGTCGAGCATACAGAAGGAGAAAAGGGGGGCAATGCAGGAGAGCATAGACCGCTTCCCAGTTCAGAGTGGGATCCTGAGGCAAAGAAAGAGCTGTCCCAGCCTAGTCAGGTGCAACAGGTAGTCGGGAGGTTTGTGGTACAAAGAGCGCCGGAAACGGAAAGCGCCACATCCTACGCATTACCAGATGCACTACAGGTACCTGTTACCATAGGTCCTATAATATCGATATATGACCAAGAGAGAGCAAGAGGGGAAGAACGGGTACGGAAGGACAGAGAAAGAGCAGAGAAGGCAAGGAGGAACGATACGATTAATTCCCCAAGTCAGATGCCGATACCCAGAGAGTGGAGCACCCCGATGCACACAGCAGGGGATCCAGGAGGGGATCCCGGGGGCCCTAGATGGCCAGTGGATCTGAGGGGATCTGGACGAAAATCCTTTCAAGAGCTAAATGAGTACATGAAGCAGTGGGATGAGGCAGTGAAGGCTCAAAAGAGCATCATAGCTGCGGAAGCTGAAAGGGAAAGTCAGGACAGCCGAGCTCGGACTCACTGCGGGGCTGGGGAGAGCAGCCCGGAGTGGGACTGTAGAGAGAGAGATAGTAGGGGAGTCACCCATTGGGCCCGGAGTGGGAATAGAATAGATTTGGAAAACGGGGGCCCCGGGAGTGGAGGGGTGGCGCGCCCAATACTCAGTGAAGGGGAGAGGAGAGCGCAAGAGTACAGAAACAGCTTTAAGTGTCCACACTGTGTGCCCGGCACCAGAGAACTGAATGGGAGTTGTGAGAGGTCGCACCATAGTCCCTGTGATGACGGAAATGAGCGCAGCCCAGGGAATATGGGGAACCAGGAAGGATCGTATCAGATACTGAGCGATACTAGGCAAAGAGAGAGTAGAGAACAGAGGGAAAATAACAGAGAGGTGTGCGGTGAGAGGAGAGAAGAAGAAGAGAGTGGGCAGAGCAAGAGTAGGGGTAACAGGCCCGTGTTCCATCACCTTCCAAGATCGGATGGCCGAGCATGGGACCTGGAGAGATGGGAGCAAGGGAGGGCACCCATTAACTCTCCCGAGCCCAAACGTAGAGCTCGAAGTTGGGATGGTAGGGAGACCAGTGAGCCCCCTTCGAAAGACATATTGCGAGCTGAGATAAAAGCCAAGAGACTCGATGTCGCCAGTTTAAGGTCAGACCTGGATGATATGGTAGATGGTACCCTGCCTTTAGAAAGAATGGAAATGTATGAACAGGATGAAATACTGTATATGGCAAAGGACATTACTCGAAAAGCGAGAGCAGTCCATGAGAAGTTAGTCGAACTAGCAGGCAAATATATGGTGGACTTGTCAAGAACCAAAGCATTACAGGGTAACCACAGGCTACATTATACAGATCGAGACCTAGATGAGAGGAGAACGATTGGGCTGAAAACGCACATAAGGGAACTGATCGCTGGAATAAGGACATGGAGGGCACTAGATAAGTGGGAAGAGAGGTGGTCCAAGAAAGGGACCGGCAGGAGAAGCACGCTTGGTATGACACCTGGAGGACAGCAGGGAATAGAAGCTTACCCTTTGCGTGAAGTCGCAAATGGGAACTATGTACATGTCCCTTGGAGTAGGGGAGATTTAGCTGCTTTTACCACCTCCTTCCCCAAATTACGGGAAAACCCAGTGGAGTGGTACAAGCAAGTGGAGAGATTTGTAAAAATCTCAAAGGTCCTATGGATAGATCTGAACACGCTGTTTGACATTGTAGTACCAGGAGATCTGTGGACAGCATGCAAGGTTAGCGCTGAGTGGCCCACAACGGAGCCAGAGAGAGATGCTAAGACTAATGGGCCGTCCGAGATTGTGATGGCAAAATTCGAGAGAGTGATGACTTGGCTGAAAGAGAAAGTGCCAATGCAAGACATAGATTGGGTCAGAATAGACCGAACAAGACAGGAACCCAAAGAGACAGTCCACGAATATTACGAGAGATTGCTGAAGGCGTTTAAACAGTATAGCGGCTTGGATGTAATGGATCCAAAAGACATAGGGCAATTTGTGTCCAAGTTCGTCCTGGGACTGAGACCGGATATTAGTTTAATGATTCAGCAACACTCGATTTGTTGGCAAAGTAAACCCCTAGACGAAATACTGAGATATGCCAGGTACTGCTGTGATGAGATAGACTCCAAGGCTAAGAAACTAAAAGAAAAGTTGATGGTGGTACAGATGCAGGCAGCAGGAAAGGGGGGACAGCAGCAACAGCAGCAAGGGACAGGTACAGGAGGAAAGAAGCAGTACAGTCAGAACAAGGGTAATGAGGAGAGTTCCACCTTTAGACCCAGAACAGACATAGCTGCCTTGAAGAAAACGACAAGGTGCCACCAGTGTAACGAGGTGGGGCATTGGAAACGCGAGTGCCCCTACAATGTAGAGATAGGAGAGCAAGAGATAGAGGAGGAAGAGGTCCAGAGCGCGCCTACAAGAGGGGTGACGCCATACCAAGGAAAGGTGCTCAAAGGGGGGGCTCCTCCCCGAGCCCAGTTCCCGCAACCTCCTCGAGTAGGGACTATGGGTAAGACCTATAGACAAATGCCCCTGTTTGTAGAAGGGGAAGAGTGCTATTATGTGGACCCATTAACCGGACAGAGAGTGGAAAGAGAAGACTGCACCCTCGGGGCAGCCTTGGAGGTGGACCAGAGGGGACCCTATGTGGAAGCAGAAGTAGCAGGGTGCCCTACGACATTTCTGGTGGACACAGGAGCCACTAGATCCACGATCAGATCAGCTGCAGTTCCAGACCTGCCCATGTCTGGAGAGACCATACAGGTGGTGGGGGTCGCAAACAGGAGAATAACCAGCCAATTGACAGAACCGGTACAGGTGAAAATAGGGAAGTACAGCGATGAGCACCAGTTTGTGGTTTGCGATTCAAGTCCTGTGTGTCTGCTAGGAAGAGACCTGTTGTGTAAATTGAATTGTACTATATATTGTACACCTCAGGGAGTGGAGGTATTGACCAATGATGATGATGCAGACTTCAAAGTTGCAAACTCAAGAATATGCGTGGAGCTGTACCCTACTTTAACAGTAGATGAGCTCCCCTGGGACTTGAGAGAGACAGTGGCACCAGAAGTATGGGATTTCACTGGGGAAGAGATAGGATTGGTCAAAGGGGTGGACCCAGTGAAAATTGTAGTGAAACCGCATGCTGAGTTCCCAAGAACACCCCAATATAAATTGACTCCAGAAACGATTGCAGGCATAAAACCCGTGATCGAGTCCATGATTAAACAGGGAATACTGAAAGAAATCGTGGGTAGTCCATGCAACTCCCCGATTATGGGTCTGCAGAAACCAAATGGGAAATTTCGGATAGTACAGGACCTTCGAAAGATTAATAACATAGTCGTTTCGTGTTGTCCAGTGGTACCGAATCCATCAGTGATACTGTTTCAGATTCCATTCCAAGCTGAGTGGTTCACTGTGATCGATCTTTGTCAGGCTTTCTTTTCGATCCCTCTGGACGAAGAAAGCCATTTTCTTTTCGCATTTAAGCTGGAAAATCGCGTCCTAACATGGTGTCGTATCCCTCAGGGGTATACAGAGAGCCCATCGATCTTTAACCAGCTTTTGAAGAAAAATCTTGAAAGTCTAGTGCTGCCCCAGAAGTCAGTTCTGGTCCAATACATAGACGACCTCCTCGTGGCGTCAGAAACAGAAGAAGCTTGCAGGGAGGACTCCATTGCTTTGTTAAATCACCTAGCTGCCAATGGGCACAAGGTGTCCCCGGGAAAATTGCAGTACTGCCTGACAGAAGTGCAGTACTTGGGACACAGAATAGAGAAAGGCAAACGAAAGGTGTCACCAGACAGGATAGAGGCGATCATGAAAATGAATGCGCCTAAGACACAGAGAGAGGTCAGGATGTTCCTAGGGATGGTGGGTTATTGCCGACAGTGGATCGTGAACTTTTCACTGAAAGCAAAGCCCTTGCAAAAACTGACGCACAAGGAGGTGAGCGATCCGGTACCATGGGACAAAGACTGTTTGATGGCATTCCTACAGCTGCGAGAGGACCTGTGTCGTGCTCCGGCATTGGGAATGCCTGATTACAATAAACCATTTTTTCTTTACTGTTGTGAGAGAGAAGGTTGCGCGTTGTCTGTGTTAGTCCAAATCCATGGGAATGCCCGTAGACCAGTTGCTTATTTCTCGGCTACTTTAGACCCAGTAGCCGCAGCGTTGCCCGGATGTCTCAAATCCGTTGCTGCAACGGGTGTCAGCATTGAGAGATGTGAAAATATCGTCATGGGGCACCCGTTAGAGGTGTGCGTGCCCCATTCTGTTGAACTGTTGATGACCAGGACCAAAACACAGCATCTGACCAACAGCAGGCTCACGCGATATGAGCAAGTTATTCTTGCTGCAGAGAATGTGACCCTCAAGAGATGCTCTGTTTTGAACCCTGCTACCTTGATGCCACTCCCAAATGATATAGAGGATGATGATGAATGTACAGACCATGACTGCCTCGATGTGACTGAACTATGCACCAAACCCAGACCCGACATCGTAGATGAGCCACTGACCGACCCAGACGAAATTTTCTTTGTCGATGGCTCATGTGTAAGAGACGAAGTTGGGCAGTTGAGAGCAGCTTATGCTGTTTGTACAATTGCTGGAGTTGTGGAAGCTGGGTGCCTGGAAGGAGTACACTCCGCTCAGGTAGCCGAGATTGTTGCCTTGACACGTGCGTGCTTGGCCAGCAATCAAATTCGAGTCACCATATACACCGACAGCCAATATGGTTATGGGGTAGTTCATGATTACGGGCAGTTATGGTCTCAAAGAGGCTTCATGACCTCTTCAGGCTCTCCCATTCGCAATGGAGAGTTTGTGCGCCTGTTGTTAGAGGCGTTGCAATGCCCAGCAGGTATCGCAGTTGTAAAGTGCACCGCACATACCAGAAATGAGGACTTCGTTTCGAAAGGCAATAGGTATGCTGATGAAGTTGCGCGGTATTGCGCGGAACAAGGGTACTCTTTCACAGAGGTGGAAGTGGGTGGAATAAATGTAAGGACTGAATTAGCCATGATACTGGAAACTGTTGATACTTGGGATGAACTGTCAAACATGCAAGAAAATGCTCCTGATATTGAAAAAGAAACATGGGAAAAGGCAGGATGTGTAATGGGTGAGTCCCATTTTTGGGTCTCAGCAGACGGCAGAGCAGTGTTGCCCAATGAGATGGTGAGTCCAATGGCTAGACTCATACATGGTCCCGTACACTTAGGGAGAGATGCTATGCTGAGAGTGTTTAGACAGACTTGGTACAATCCTAAGTTTAGAATAGCAGCAGAAGCAGTGTGCCAGCGTTGTGTGACCTGCCAGCAGCTGAACGTAGGAAAAAGAACACCAGTTGCACTGAGCCACATAGGAAGGTCTGGAGGTCCATTCAATAGAATGCAGATAGATTTCATTGAAATGCCAAGGTGCAACCGCCTCCGCTATGTCCTGGTGGTTGTTTGTGTGTTCTCCAGATGGGTTGAGGCATACCCTACACGTAGGTGCGACACCCTCACAGTGGCCAAGTTACTGCTTAGGGAACTCATTCCGCGCTTCGGGGTGCCGGCCTTTTTGGAATCAGATAGGGGAACACATTTTAACAGCGAGCTTGTGAAAATGATTTGTGCAGCTCTGAATATCGATCAGAAGTTGCATTGCAGTTACCGACCAGAAGCCTCAGGAATTGTGGAGCAGATCAATGGCACGATCAAGGCCAGAATAGCCAAAGTTTGTTCCTCAACGACCCTGAGTTGGCCTGACGCCCTGCCATTGGTTCTCATGAGCCTTCGTAGTACCCCAGACAGAAGAACGGGGTTATCACCACATGAGGTGTTAATGGGGAGAGCAATGAGGCTGCCATCTGTCCCAACTACTGCACTGTTAAATATCACAGATGATATGATCCTGGACTATTGTAAGGGGCTGTCTGACGCCATTCGTTCTGTGTCCCTTCAGGTGCAGGCTGCCGAGGTTCCATCGTGCCAGGGCCCGTGCCATGACCTGTACCCTGGGGACTGGGTCCTGGTGAAAAAACATGTGAGAAGAAGCTGCTTGGATATTCGTTGGCGTGGGCCCTTCCAGATCATCCTGATCACGAACACAGCTGTGAAGGTGGGAGGCCTGCCCAATTGGATCCACGCGTCACATACGCGAAGGGTTCCAGCACCTCGGGAAGAAACAGCTCCTCTCTCGGATAGACGTCCAGAAGAGGACCGAGAAGCCATAGAGGGGGCTAGCCAAGCTGTAGAGGTGCCAGCGGAAGCAGGGAACGAGTCTGACCAAGCTGAGGACGGTCAGTACAACAGCGAAACGGAAGACGCTACAGAAGGAGAAAGTAGCTGGGAGTACGAGTCAGACACTGACAGGTCTGACAGAGAGCGAGAACAGACAAGAAGGAGAAGGAGTAGAAGGGCACGTGGAGAAGCTAATTGGCCGCAAAGAAGGAGCTCTAGCCTGAGGTCAACTCCAGAGGTAACCCTTCCTCCGATATCAGAAGACTCAGACCCGGAAGAAGGTGCTCAGGGCGCTGAAGCACCCGACCGAAGAAGGTCAAGAAGAGTGCGTGTGCCTAACAGAAGATACTCCACACCTGAGTGGACATATCTGGCGACAAATGTCTGTGAAACCGGAGACAGGGAGGATCCGAGCGGTGGTGGTGTCCAGTTCTGAGCCCATTGTCACCGTGGAAATACGACTGTTGGTACCCGGAGTCGAACAAGAAGGGTCACTAACATTCATGCTCCCCAGACCTCCCCGCCTCAGCAAGTTAAAACACATGTTTCTTTCAGAATTGCAATTCCCCGACTTTGGTACAACGATAACAGCACATGAAGAGCACAATCTTCGTTTGGAAATACTGAACTATGCTATTGAAGCTACAGGCACAAACCTGATAGTAGACTGTTAAAGGACTTTGTAAATAAAGCAAGCAGAAAAAGAAGATTACCTAGCGCCCAGGAAGCAGAGAATTTTAGGGAACTTCCCTTGAGTTGATGGAGAAGGGCTAGGGTTGTCTTTATTGAACTGTTAAAGGACTTTTGCGAAGAAAGTTGTCAGCTTCCAGTTGTGTGGATTCTAAAGACAAAAGGATTAAAAAGAGACTGTAAAGGAACGAGAGGAAAAGAACTTTTTGCTAAGATAAGAGAGAGCCATATTGTCTGACGAAATGGAGGCCGGCACCCCGAACCGCAGAGCTAAATGTATAATAGGTACACTAATAGTAGGAGTGATAATATTAATAGCTTTAGTGGTAACAATTTCTTATGTAAAGGGACATGAGGAAGAGGCAAAGGTAACTGATGTGAATTCTGAAGAAACGCTTACACCTACTGTTGCTGGTGAGAAAAGGGAAAACACTCAAGAGAAAGCGTTATTAGCTGCAGAAGCCCGCAGGTTACACGTAGATGAGTCCCAAGGAGACTTTAGGTCAAATGCTTATGCTAAACTTTTATATGAATACGTGGATGCCATGGAGGTTAAGGATTGTTACGTCTGCATGCAGTTGCCGGCGTCTGTAGATGAAGGCATTAGATACCATCACCTCCCGCTGACATATGGCATTACATGTAGCTTATTGCTTAGTATATTTTATGAGAGAGATAGTTTCGAATACTATTTCTCCAATTATGATTCAGTGTTGCCAGAAGTCCCAAATTATAAGCAGATGAACAAATGGGACTACTGGAAGAGTGAAGACAGATTGGCCAAGTTCTTCATTCCTTGGATTACCTTAGATACTTCACATGCCCGTAGAAATAACCTGACATGCAAGGTGTCAGAAGTCGAGAAGAAGTTCATAGGGCAGGTGGATGATCGTTACAGGAGACAAAAGATTTTGAAAAAATCAGGACAATGGAAAACAGATTGGACCGAGGAAGAGAAGGCACACAAGAGAAAGGGTAGTAGTGGTCCAATAGCTTTAGATAAAACGCAGAGAGGAAAGCTATGTCTTCACCGAGCCAAAACGTATTATGAAAATGTATACGTGGGAGAAGTCGACTGTGAACATGCTTTCAATATAGAGTACTATACTAAAGATTTCCTGAAGGGAATGCAAGTGATTCCAAATGTGTATTTTGTATGTGGAAGAAATGCCTACGTGAGACTACCTGACAACTGGTATGGATCATGTTACTTAGCAATTGTCTTCCCCAAAATATATCATGCACAAGACTTAGTGATCAAAGAGGGCAAGACATCTTCGAGGGGAAGGAGAGATGTAGGAGATGCAGAAATGGTTGGAGATGTCTTTGGAGCTATGTTCCCTCTTTTGGGAGTAATCCTTAATGATGTTAAAATTAGACGACTGGCAACAGTTGTCGACAGGTTGTCTGCCAGCACTGTTCAGTCCTTAATGCTGGTAGAAGGAGAGATGCAATCGATAAGGGCTATGGTTCTTCAGAACCGTCTTGCGTTAGATGTCCTACTAGCAAAAGAGGGCGGAGTCTGTAAGGCTTTGAAGGTCCAGGAATGTTGTACTTACATTCCAGACAATTCGAAGCCCCTTGAGAAAGTTATTAGGAACATAACTAATATTCACAAGGAGATCGAAGACTTGAGTAGAGAAAATGTCTGGGAAAAGGTGGGCCATGGAATGAGTGAAGTTGGAGGGTGGATTTCCACCTTAGGCAAAAGCTTTGTGTGGTATATACTAAAACCTATCATCATAATATTGATCTGTGGGATTATATTGTGGGGATTGGTGAGGGTATTCAAATGGTACAGAGCAAGAAGGTCAGAAAGGGCCCAAAGAGAACAGCTGCAGAGATTGGCTGCCATACAAGATAATCAGTACAGGAGCCTGAGGGCTCTGGAAGCGCAGAGACAAGTTATGCTACCAATAACTGCAGTTTAAATGTTAGTGATGACCCCGAGAGGTCATCAAAGGGGGGAACTGAGAGAGCGCAAACTGACCTAAATGTATGAGTACATCACACTTACCTGTAGTAAGCACAAATCATGAGGAGAAATGCCATGAGTGCTAATAGTATCTGTAATTATCTTCTGAATGTATAGCTAATGTAGAGATTTAAGTAGAAGTGGAACTAATACAGAAATGTGTGACACTATATGATTTTAGTAGATGTGATTATTTCTGAATTCATGTCGTGTAGCTGTTAAAATGTAAGATGGTATGTGGTTAAACGCAGAATGTGGTAGGCCTCAGGGCCAGAGCTAAAAGGGAAGGTGTTTCTTTTCACGACACAGATTGTATTAATGTTTTGGTCATTGCATTAAATGGGCCATGATTTTTAGAGATGTTTACTGAATAATAGAATAAGAGTATTAACATGCTTTAATTAATGAAGAAGTTGAATGCTATAATCATGATGAGAAATATTGTAGGCCTGAAATGTTTTAACATTGATTTACACGTACATGTCTGGGCTGAGAAATGTTGCAAGCCTTTTTTGGAAGTCTATGAGAGTTGGGTTCTTGGCTGCAGATATCTGTCTGCAAAGGAAAAGGGGGGATCCAATTATAAATGAATGAATAGAGGTCTGTTCAGTAGACGGCCCAGACATGGAGGAGGGTTCCGGAATGTTTAAGGGGTATCAGCGGGCCGGAGAAGAGTCTGAGAAGCAAGGTCAACTCTAACGTATGAGGCCCAATACAAAGCATCATGGAAAAAGCCAGAAGCTACACCACGTGAGGGGCGTCTCGCAAGGGGCGTCTCAAATGTTGTTGACTGTTTTGTATTAGGGACAGCACCCCTGGGTGGAGTTAGAGCAGATACCTGAGGACCCTTTAGAGAGCGGATGGGTAGGCAGAGAGGGGTCATGACTGGAGAACTATAGGTTTTCACCAAGAGACTTAGAGTGAGTGACTTCCCTTGGGGGTCATTCACTGCTGACACCTTTGTTAGGTTGGGATTTGGTTAAGTAGGGATACCATCTAGAGCAGGGTAGGGACAGCCTAACCTGTGTGTTTTCCTCCAACTTAAATGAAGGAGAGATATGCGTCAATGCTGATAGCTTTATTATTCTTAGAACTTGTGTTAGTGATTTCCGTTGCTCGTCTGAGGGCTTTCCGAGAGCACATGTATGTAATTGGACCTGTGTATCTCGTGAATCTCATTCTGAGATGTCTGTATTTGCAGCTTATCATATCCTTACAATAAACTTTTGAAAGCTAGAAGTTGTTTGTGATCTTTGGGAGCAGAGTCCTTTACTGGGTGAACTAACTTGCAGAGAGGGGCACTTTTTTCCTCCAAGACAGGCAACAAAGGTTCAGTCGACCAGATCGAGGTTTGGATCAATAGTGATGAGGTATCGATCAAAATCTCGCCCTTCCACCTGTAATGGTAAATCTGGGAATGTGCCAAAATCCATGGGTGAATACATGGGAACATCCATTCTCCACCCATTGAACGGTTCCCTATGGCAGAGTAAAGCAACTCAGTGATTTGTGCTGCATTGTGTTACTCTAGATTTAAACTTTACTTAGTAGATGGTTCACCCTTGTGGGCCATTACAAGAGCCACACAACTGTTTGGTAAATATCCCCCTATATTTGGAGGTGCGTTATTCTTTCCAGTTGCATCAGAGACAAGATGGCCCCGTTTGCAAAGGCAACATAGAGTTCAAGGAATAATACCTAATATTTTCCAAGAGACTGGTGGTGCGGGTCTAATTCATATTAATGGAAGGAAGAAGAGTGGGTGGATGATTTTGCTTCTAAAAGGAAACGTTTTGGAGGTCACAATGAAGGTCAATGAAGACAGCCACCAGGATGAGAGCGTATGCAATACATTTTAGATTCCCTTTAAAGCACAGCCAGGAGATGATGACATTTGCATCTACATTCTCCAGGTCACACATCGGCTTAGGTATTTCCTTGACTACACTGTTCTGAGAAACAGCAAAATGAACCCTAACCCTCTCATTAATAAAGGAGCTGACGCAGCCTGATTTATATTTGGGTAATCGAATGGCCATATGATGTAACCTATCTTTGCATATAAGGCACTACCTATGTAAAATGATTTCTTCTGTTAAGAAAGAAAGAAATGAAGGCCTCGGGCAATCGGAGAAATGGCTGTGATGCATACATTTGATTAGCTAAAATGGAAATAATTTATAATGTAATAAAAAATAATGTATTATTTGAAAAGAATCGAAGAGTCATCGTTTAAGGGCAGATTAGCATGGAGATATACCATGCAAGAGACTGCGAAGGAATAGTATTTAAAAAAAGTAATTATTATTTTGACATATCCAATTTAACAGTTAATAGCCACTGTCAAAAATGCGTTACATTTTATCAGTGAAAAAAATGGATTCAAACTGTTCTACAGGAACATGTAAAAATGAAAGACGTTGATATACATTTGTGAAAGGAAATTTCAGGCTTCGGATTCGGTGGGATGAGTTTTTCTTCAAAAACAGCAGTTTTAAGCAAGGTTAAAGCATAAAAAATAAGTATTTGAATAAATCAAGCCAACATTCTGCAAATGTGGTAAGCTCATTCCATTACGTTTTACTACGTTTAGATTCCAAACTGATACGTCGAAGACGCAATCATAGTTTGGTCTATATTCAAATTGATATGGTAATTTAAAATTATACAAAGATGGGACATATAACACTTAAATGTTAGCTGGCATTACACTCGTCACAGAATATGTGGAGGCTGTATTTCATCAGTTAATGAGGTTATTTTAACACTATTGGGCATATTCTCAAGGAGTTATTGCCGTGTTATCTGCACTTTATTGCAGCCAAAGTCGCGATAAATTTATCACCCCATTGACAAGCTGGTGCTAACAGCCCATAGCACCAGTTTACCTGCGATGACAGCCGCAAAAAACACCACCACAGATGACCCCCACAATTATCACTAATGAGATACAGAGTACGCGATCCCATGCAAAAAGCCAAAACAACACCATGTCGCAACATTCTCAACGACCAGCCAGATCGACGATGAGACCACAAAACATGCGATAAGGCACGTTAGCAGCAGGAAATTACCACCTGCTCTGACCTGGTGTAAAGTCGGACCACAGCCTGCACCACAAAATGGAGCCCAGCCCACAGCCTCACCTGAAGGGCAACAGATGCCATGAAGCCAAGGATCATGCAGCGCGGAGCCCCAACAAGGCCACAACACCAACCACCTCCACACCCAGGCCCCCCCCGGAGCAACCCTGAGGCAGCGCAGACAAAGTCAGCAACCCTCAGAAAATGCACCAACCTCACAGACTCAATACCACAGAATGTCATTGCCCACTACATGCTCAAAGGGACAACCATCCTCCGCATCCTGATGACCATTGTCCACAGGCTGACGGTACCAACACAGCGGACAACAAACATCCCCACCTCAGACAAAGCTGCTGGCCGTGCTGCCCTTCTCGGCCTCTGGTACCCTCCAACCAACAACCGCCTGAGACGGAGGAGTGACACAGCCAGCCCTATCCAAGTCCCTCGCAACGGTCATGGATGACACCATCAGCTTGGTACCCCACTATCTATACTTCCCTCACACTGCGCAGCTGGCTACCCGCACGTATTATGGGGCAATTGACTGCACACATGTCCTACTTGTGCCCCCTGGCAACACTGCACACAATAAGCGCAATAGAAAGCGCACGTATCCCACCAATGTCCAGGCAATATTGGACTACAGGGGTATCTCAACCAACGTCGTCTCCAACCACCCAGGCAGTGTGCATGATCCTTACACCTTCGGACAGTCCATCATCAACCTGCGCTACCAGGATGGCACCCACGGAAATGCAATGCTCGTTGGCAAATACCAAATGAACTCACCTCAACTCCACAATCATGCAACTCACTACACTGGAAATGCACACGTAAAAAACTCACACACAACATGCCGAACAACATGCACATCCACCAGACACTACAGCACAATTTACTGTGGGAAGTTGGGCCAGACATGTACATTAGCCATCAACGGCATGGCGCCTCAGCCACACAATAGCATAATGTGGGAAGAGGTGGAGACCAGGCATGTGTGAAGGAGGCAAGTGACCAATGAATAAGAATGTACACAATGCCAAGTGTGGCGTGGATGTGAGGACCAGACTGCAGCATGCAGACCACAGACATATCCATGTTGACATACACCGCTGGTGTTTTGAGATTAGTGCACAGTGGTTGCAACCATGTCACCACAGCCAGTGGGGAAGATCGCGGAAATGTAGCTTGTTACATCCCCCCATAAGTGTGAGCAGTGTGGGCTGGCCCGGCTTACACCAGGCCAGGTTAGGGGTGTGAAAAAATGGCAACTAACTCTGGGCGTGGTCCTCTTCCCGAATGCCCAATGTCTCTGCCAGGCTGGAGGCTCTCACCCCACCACGAGGCCGTCACCATGAGTGGTGTTGCCTGGGATCCTGTGCGCATGCAGCACACTGGGTCACTGGTCCCCGAACCTGTCTAGCCTGCCCCTGCGCACCCAGGCCTCAATGCCCACCAGCGGGCCCCCAACCTTGGCAGCCTCCTCAGACCATCGCTGGCCTTCCCGACATAGGCCCACGTTACTCCTTTCTCGTTGGCGTACTCTACCCGCATACACAGCAGACTAGTAGGTCACACATTTGGAACTGAGTCTTAATTACACTATGGCAGAGAACATTATTTATAGTAGGTTTTATGTCACTACACTCCTTTTGATGTGGTGCCACCAGGTCTGTGCATAGCATTACAACCACACTTTTCTGTGCGTCCGAGTAGGTCACATAATTGGAACTGAGCATCGATACTTCAATGGCAGAGTACATATCATTGCACTCAATGAGAGGTGTAAGAGGAAGTCGCATTGCAATCAGGAGTAAAAAAGGATCATCGTTACGGAGTTCATCGAACACTACCAAACACTGCCCTGGTGTCACTAACTCTGTGCATCGCGACCCAACCACACGTGGCTGTGGGCCACTGCTGACCACTGCCTCCGGCCAACACTGTGGTCCAGTAGGTCACAGAGTCTTAATTTAGCAATGGCGGAGTTCATATCAGTGTACCGGCATCATCGCAGACCGCTTCCCCTCTCAGCCACGGTGCCAGTAAGTCTGTTCCCTGACATTCATGGATACTCTCTGGTCAAACTTTAGTGGCGTCTGAGTTTACAGCCTTGGGGGTAGTTTTCATCCTCATGTAGCTGATACCGAATTGGTGGTGGCAACGAGGCTGTAACAATGAACTCTTCCATTTGCTGCTTCTGGACGGCTACTGCCCTCTGCATCATGCCCTGGAGGACACCTTCCACTGTTCCCCAAGAGCTTCCGCCAGAGTCACCTTGAACATCGTTGAGGACCCGCTCAGTCTGTGTGGCCCTACCTCAGTGCACCGCAAGTCACTCTCCCGTGACAGTGTACCTGTGCCGGCTGCTGTGCATCTGGGGCCACTAACTCTGTGCAGCTCAAGTCAGGGACCCTGTCTGATTGAATAATGGATGGCCTCTGAGACGATGGCCTTGGGGTCATCAACGCCATGTGTCTGTGACCCTGCGCAGTCCTCTGCCTCCGGCCTCAACTGCGGTCCACCAGGGCTCACACGTCCAATTGAGTCCTGACCGGCCCGGACATGGCATGACCGCAGGAGGCACACGCCACCATCAGCAGGACCACCTCCAACCGGCATCTGCCAGAGGCGAAACAGTGGTACTAGCAGGCTGATGGAGTTGCTCACACCTGTCGTGGATGCCATCATCTGCCTGATACCCTGCTCAGCACTCCAGGTGCCACTAACTCAGTGCACTGCAACCCATGGACCGTTGCTGATTGAGTTTTGTGCTGAAGAGAGGTTGCGCAGCATTGTAATCTCAAGCAGTGTGGGAGAACTGGGACATTGATGATGAAGATGATGCAGGTCTAACACACCCCAATGCATCTGCATCAGGAATATCTTGAAGGGACACAATGCTGGACATTTTCTTCAAATGAGTGCACTCTGCTCTAGTGCCCCAACTTCAGTGCACTGCAACTCAAGGACACTTTTGTGTGCATAATGGGGGACCTCTGTACTTGCTCCGGCTCCCTCCATGTTGCTCAGCAGTTGACTCTGTTTTGCTGGGTTTTTCTGTTTCCCTTTCAATGGTGTCCACTGTTCAAGTTGTTGCCAGCACCAACCACTCTGTGCGGGCTGGCTTACTCTCACCCCACCCACATCCAGCACAGGTGTCACTATACATGTGGCCCTGCCAATAAAGGCGATGGGCGCACTTCTTGTAGCCAGTTCCACATACTATCTGCGTGGGTCCCTGTGGTCTTGTTGTATGCATGAAGGCCCTGGGCCCTACGACATTACATTGTGCTATGTGCAGCGGATGCAGACATGTCACCTCAGGTAGCGGGTCCGACCTTGGACATGTAGCTTTGTCATCACCCACTCAATACATAAGAGGAGTGGACTGGGCCATCGTACGCAGAGCCAACGTGGGTGTGTGACTGATATTTGCGTGCTCCTGGGCGTGGTTCTGTACTGGGAATGTACATCTGCATGTGTCTCTGTGGCAGTGTGGGTCTCCTTTGTGGGGTGTAGGTAGTCCCTGAAGGATATTAGACACCCACGTAAGTGATCTAGTTCGCCTTCCATGTGTTTGGACCTCACCCACACCTGTTCGACCTCCTCCTTTTGGCAATCTGACACCTGGCATTGGGATGCCATGTGTGGGTCGATGAAGTTTTGGGAGCCAGCCATGCTTGCGGGTGTTTCCTGCTGTGTGGTCTGTTGCAGGGGCTCTGTTCTCCTCTATGTAGCTTGGATGCCCTGGTCCTGGTGACGGGTTGCGTGGGATGTCCATAAGCTGTTGTAGGGGGTCCATGTCGAAGGTGTGGTGGTCCTCTCTGGCATCACTGATGAGTGGTCTGCTCTGCTTGAGTTGTTGTGTGTCCCTCTGCAATGTGAAGGGTAGATTCATGTTGATATTGTGTTGACATGTACGTTGGAACATTGTTCTTGTTTACATGCAGACTGTATGACAATGTACATTGTGACTATTTGGGATGTGCTGGATTTAGATGCAGGACAGTGGACATTTGGACTACATGACGTATGTGAGGTTTTAGGCATACATTTCCATTTCACAGTTTCCAGCTCTGTCAAATGTAGTTGGCCAGTTTCAGCGCATGTGCTGAGCCAGTTGTGTCCTCCGTTCTGCAGTGTCGGGTTTGCGCATTGTGCCACAGTTTCGTCAGTGTGGATGTGCTGTGATTGCTATGTGTGTGTGCTGCAGTGTACCACGGGGATCAGGGACATGATCCTGGGTAATTGTGGGTGTGCAGTGTGCTACACATTGTTGTGCATGTGTGCCATTGTGCCCATCTCCCCCTCTCCCCCCCAGTCCCTGGTCATTACTCACACTGTTGTTGTTGCGTCAGGTCCTCCCGAGCTGTGTCTGGACTCCCGACTCCTTGCACCATCTCCACACTGATGACTGTGGGCTCCGTTTCCTCCAGCTCCTCCTGTGGCGCAGGACTCCCACCTCCTGTCGCCGTTGCTGCATTACTGTTGGCAGCGGCTTTGTGCCTGATTGAGGTTTTCACATCATGCCATCGCACCTTGGCCTCCTCCATTGGCCTCCTCGACACTCCAACTGCATTCACCGTAGTCCAATTGTGGGTCAGTCGATGGTAGTGTTCTGTCGCCTCCGTGACGCAGATCTATTTTTCCTGCGGACTGCACCCTGTCTTCCTCTCCCTCTTCTCCTTGGCCTTCCCAGACCCCGTTGTTCCTTGCTGGTAGTATGTGGGGCGTGTGGGGTTCGCGTTGGCCTCTGGGCTCAGTCAGGGTGCATCCATGTTCCTATGCACTTTGGATTGTTTCTGGTGTGGTATTTTTTGTTGCTTTTATAGTGCATTTTCCCGCCAGACGCGTGGGATTTGCAGGCCTGCCACTGGTTTTTGCTGATTTTTGTATCGCGATTGGCCTCATCACATCTTTTTTTGCGGCAAGGTGTTGATTTTAAGGCGGTCATTTGAAGCGTTATCTGGAGACTATTGCTTGGTACCGCCGTGTTGTGAGTACTTAGTTAACACAACGTAATGTTTCCGCAATAGACTGTGTTGTTGAGAGTTGCTTAAAGTTACTTTTGCGATGGTTATCACACGTTCTTGAGAATATGCCCCTATATGTTACAGAGATTGCAATCTTGAATGCTCTTATAGCTCAGTGGCCCATTTACAAAGTGCGTGTGCGTTTGTGAGTGTGTGTTTTTGTGTGTCTGTCACTAATACTTTGTTTATGTAAAATGGCCTCAATTGCTAGAATTATTAAATCGTTCAAGGGAAGCGCAGTCTATCGTATTTTATGATATTTCTCCCTTATTGTTGCATATTTTGATTTAGTTGGGGCACACTAGCAGTAGAAATATTTGACCTGCAGGCAAAATGCCTCTTGGTACATTTGTACACAACGCCAAATGTTTTATGGTTTGAGAATATGTGACTCACATAGTTAGGAATGTACAATAGACATTAAGAAATTACTGACATAAACAGTGCAAAGCATTTGCACATAGCAGATTATTATTTTTAGAGAATTCTAAATTTTTTATTCAGTGCATTGCGCAATGAATTAGAAACCATTTGCTAATTGTGAAAAGTCATGTCACCCAAGATTCTAGAGATTCTGTAAGTCACTGCTAAGGATATTAGACAACACATTGGTTTCATGACCACTGTGTACTAGGATTCACTTGTAGATGTTTTTATATTGTATTGTTGCTACATTGTTTTAGTTTGTTTTATAGACAATTGTCCCAATAAACTTTTCTTTAACCCAACCTAGGATTCACTGTGGTTCAGGAGATAGGAGGGAAAAGCCCACACATCTGGCTGGCACACAAAGAGACTGATTTAGATAGTGGCGGGAGGCCCACATACCCGCCAGGTCAGCAGAGGCTAAGATCTCTACTCTTTGAGCTGATGTTTTGTGAAGTACACACCTAGCAGTCAGGCATGCTTTTTCTGAAAACCCAAAAAAATTACAACCCTTTCTTCTTGTGTGTCTGGGAAATCTAGTAATTGTTGCTCCATCTTATGTAGGACAAGGCGTGACCATCACAAGGACCTGGCTGTCGTGTGGTGTGAAGGTCACCAAGTCAAGTGTTTTCACTGATCAGCTGAGGCTCCTCTATTGGAAACCCCATCTTTCTCCATTTCTAGTGGGTGAGCTGCCATTTCTGCCGGTTTGTGTAGTAACCACGATTAAAGTGGAAAGTATTAGAAACGTATTTATTCATAAGTACAGGTATACAGCTTCACAGTAACCTCCAGCTTCTCAACTGACTACAGTATGGAACCCCCATATAATGTCAACCCATTATATCTTTCAGTTCCACAGAGGGAAGGAAGACATTTCCAAGGTTTACCTCCACTGTCAAACTCTAAGAGCCTCAAAAAGTGCATACAAAGGTGATATTGAAAGCTATTTAATACAAGACCAAGTGGATGACACACAGGGCCAATTTAAACCCACAAAATACCAGCAACACTACCATAAAGAAACCTAATGTCATTGGCACACATGCCACAACACCAACAAGAAGTGTCTGGTATAACACATATCTATATTAAAATAAAATCATCTTTGGTACAGCTTGCGTGTTATATTTCATTCAATTCAATTCCTTGAAGGAATTGAAATAGAAATAGAATAAAAGAACTAACAATACCCAATACCTTCTTATTAGGCCTCTGCTAAACAGTGTCAAAGTGCAAATGCTCCCTGTGAAAAGTGTGATGGAGTTTGGCTGTCCATTATGCACGCAGTTTCCTAAACTGCCATGTTGCTCTGGTAAGTGCACGCAATTATCAGATCCTGCCCTTCCCTTTCCATACACATCAGGCACCCCTATGGTAGGTTTAGAGTACCCCCTGGACAGGATGCAGTGCATGTGAAAAGTGGGACATGTACCAAGGTGTTTACCATGTCCTGGCAGTGAAATAATCTCCATTTCGTTATCACTGCTGAAAGGCCATCTTGCCCATTAGAGTAGAATGGAAAGGCTGTGTAATGTGTTTACCAGCGTATCTTCTCAAAGGCTTAAGATGGAAAGGTGAAGTTTAGTATGCCTGAACTCACCCTGCAATACCACATCTTTTTATAAAGATGGTTTTTGCATTATGTGTTTGTAAGTCACTCTTTCAGAAGTGGCTGGGTTTTTGTGCTTTAAACATTACTTTGTGTCTCAGCCTGGTTGTGGATTGACTGCCTGGATTTAAAAGCAATAGGATCTGGGGAATGTCTTGACCCAGGGGAGGAGGTGAGACAGCACAGGCTGACCTGCATCTGGAGTGTGTAGGGGGAGGAGTAGGCCTAGAGGTGAAGAGGCCTGGGCTGGTGCTATAAAACAATTGTCCCATCTCCTGCTGAGTGATTGAGAATCCAGACCCCGACTAATCAAAGGAAGAAGGTGTCACTGGCAGGGAGGCACCCAGAACTGGTTTGAGCAGGGGTCAGTGCCCCCTGTAACACAAAGATTTCAAAGCCATTGAGGGATATAACTATGGGAGCTGAAGCCTCTGACCTTTGGTGAATGGCTTGATCAAGTGTGTAAAAGACTGGAGCTAATTGTGGATCAAGAGGAAACTTTGCCAAGGAAGAAGCAACTGAAATGACTGTTGGATAGGACTGCTCTTGCTGTGTGATCTGGGGCTGGCCTGCAGTTCGCTGTTTCAAGTAAGGAAAGGCTGTAGGGACTTTGCTATGCGCTGTGTCCCCCTGCTTGAAGGGCTTTGCTGTGTGCTGTGTCCTGAAGTAACTATCCCCAAGGGACTGAAGTGAGCTGGCTCCCTGTTTGGAAACACAGGAACACAAACGTTTCCAGAGAAGACTCTCAGATACGCTGTGGGTGTGTGTCCTGTGATCTTGGGCACCTGGAGTTCCAAACGAGACTCAGAGAAGCGGTGTGCATGTGCTCTGTCTAGCCTGAGTTCTTCAAGAGGATTGTCCTGTGAATGTGTCTACCGGGAGCCAAGTAAGTCTCAGCGAAGAAGTGTGCGTGTGCTTGGGGGTAGCCTGAGACTTTCGTGCGGATTGGCCTGTGATTGTGTACATCAGCAGAGCAAGTGTGTCTCAGCGACGCTGTGTGCGTGTGCTGTTTGCAGCCTGAGACCCTCGTTGGAGGTGCCCTGTGATCGGGGGCACCGGAAGATAAAGTGTGTCTCAGCGACCCTGTGTGCGTGTACCTTCCACAGCCTGAGACCTGCCCAAGGGGTGCCCTGTGATCAGGGGCACCGTAAGATAAAGTGTGTTTCAGAGACGCTGTGTGCGTGTACCTTCTACTGGCTGAGACCTGCGCAAGTTGTGCCCTGTGATCGTGGGCACCAGCAGAGCAAGTGTGTCTCAGCAACGCTGTGTGCATGTGCTGTTTGCAGCCTGAGACCCTCGTTGGAGGTGCCCCGTGATCGGGGGCACCTGAAGATAAAGTGTGTCTCAGTGACCCTGTGTGCGTGTACCTTTCACAGCCTGAGACCTGCGCAAGGGGTGCCCTGTGATCGGGGGCACCGGAAGATAAAGTGTGTTTCAGAGACGCTGTGTGCGTGTACCTTCTACCGGCTGAGACCTGCGCAAGTTGTGCCCTGTGATCGTGGGCACCAGAAGATCAAGTGTGTCTCAGCGACGATGCGTGCGTGTGCCATGCGCAGCCTGAGACCCTTGAGAGGAGTTGTCTGGTTATCGTGCACCCGGAGTTCCCGTGAGTCTCACTGACTCTGAGTGCGGGTGTAGTGTGAAGCCTGGGATCTTCACATTGCCCGGAAATTCAAAGAAATTGTATCGGAGGCCCAAGTCGCTGGACGAGTAGAGGACGGTGGGTTCGCGCCCCCCAGGTAACGTGTGTAGACTCCTGGGCAGGGGCGTGGAGGGAGATGCTCTCGGCCTCTCTCTCTGCCCTGCAGCGCGAGTCTCTGCTTCGGCTCAGATTGAGGCCCGTGTGCCAAGGGAGTGGCAGGACCGGGGCCTGAGTGCGAAGCTGCATTTACTGTGTTCTATCTTACCTGTGTGTGGCGACAACTGTTGCTGGAGACTAACAGAAAGCCAGCACGAGTGGCGGAGAGACCGTTGGCGACACCGTGAATGGTGCTGGAGTAACTTACGTATTGCATTACTTCTGCATACCGAAGTATCTGATGTTTGTATAACGCATTGGTTTATTCCTGTACAAAGGACTGCCTGTGTTGTCCTACTGCCCATTATTTTGCCTAACAAACTGCCTGATAGGTGTGTTACGCATTGCACTAGGTGTGCATAACGAACTGCCTGATAGATGTATTACGCCTTGTCTTAGTCCTGCATCACGATCTGCCGGATTGTCGTATTACACATTGCTGGATATATGTGTTCCGCATTGCATAAGTTTCGCATAACGAACTGCCTAATAACTGTATTACAGGTTGCATTGCTTTTTCCTCACAGAGTCCCTGAAAGGGGACTGTACGCATTGCATTACAGGGGCATAGCAGTTTACCACATTGTTTCTTTACGCATTGCATTACAGTGACCGTACAAATCGCCAGATAGCCGTATTACGATCTGCATTATTCTTATGTGGGGAAGTACCTGATTCTTGCATAACAAACTGCATATTACGACATTAGGATTACTTAGGACTATTTAGTTTAGCTCAATAATAATAAGCCAGGGGGAGTATTTGCCCGACGCATATGTTGGTTTAGTATTTTGTGGTTGCATCGTAAATCATTTTATAAACATATCCTGGTTTTTCTATGAAACTTGTGTGGAGTCTATTTGTGGTGTCATCATTGGATTACTGTGAGTGTAATTGCAAATAATTTACACATTGGCCTTGAAGATAAGCCTGACTGCTCATGCCAAGCTATCAAGGGGGTGGAGTGGGGGTTATCCATTTATAAAAGATTGATAACCACTGAGAAAAGCCACTACTTCACCACTCAAATCAATCATGCAAAGAACTCGGCAGGAGAACTATCTCGGGTAGTCAATACTCTATCCGACCCCCCTACTCCACGCATAGAAGGCTCCCAGGCACTGGCAGACTCCTTGGCCAGTTTCTTCGAGGAAAAAGTCAGCTCTATTTTCCAAACTTTCTCTCACTCAGCCCCCCTTTCCTCACCGGTGACACTCCCTACGGACACTCAGCCCACCTTAACAACCTTTACCCCTGTTGATCAGGACCACATTCAACGCCTGATAACCAGCATCAAATCTGGATCCCCCCTCGATCCCTGCCCCCCTTTTATTTTGAACCGCATCCCTGAAGCAATCTCCCCCGCACTGTCTACTATCTGCAACGCCATGTTCTTAACAGGCATTTACCCCACAGTCTGGAAGGAGGCTATCATTAAGCCACTGCTGAAAAAACCTACTCTGGATCCTCTCATCCCCGCAAGCTATAGACCTATCGCTTGTCTCCCATTCCCAGCAAAGATCTTCGAAAAGTCCATGAACATCCAACTTTCGAAATTCATCAATGACAACAACTTGCTTGATGATACCCAGTTTGGTTTTAGACAAGGGCATGGGACGGAAACAGCACTCCTGAAAGCCGCAGACGAAATTAGAACAACCATGGATAAAGGCGGAGCGGCTGTCCTGATACTCCTAGATCTCTCCGCTGCATTTGACACGGTCGATCATGTCACTCTGATCGACCGTGTCTCAGCCATGGGAATAGGAGGTACAGCTAAAGATCTGATTGTATCATTTCTCGCCAACCGCCCCCAGACTATCAAGATGGGCAATTTCACCTCCCAGACCTTTTCACTTCCCTGCGGCGTCCCTCAGGGTTCCTCGCTAAGTCAGACGCTTTTTAATATCTATGTATCGGACTTAGCGAGGGTGATAAAATCTTATGGAATTGCCCTTACCACATACGCCGATGACACACAACTGTAAATGTAAATGTAAATGTAGTTGAGCTTATATAGCGCACAGCTACCCGCAGTGGGTGTCCCGGCGCTTGCTTAGGGAACCCGTCCTGATATTCCCCTGTGAGATAGCAGGGTATCCACAAGGTGAAAGTCAGGCATCCCGCCACGAGGGGCCATTGTGGAGATTAAGCAAGCTATTACCCAGAGTCGCAGAGTGTGAACCCGTGAGTCAAGGAGGCACCGGGTGAGAATTATCGAGTCCGTGGAATTTTTAGCCCAAGACCCGCCGAGGCAGGGAATTGAACCCTGGTCCAGGACCGATCTCAGCTTCCGGGTCTGCTGCCTCTAACCACTGAGCCACACTTCTCCACTAGTACTATCGGTGTACAACAACGGAGCCAGTGTTGCAGCCAACTTTCAGGAGGGAATGAGGGCGATAAGCTCCTGGATGTCATCAAATTGCCTCAAACTCAACTCCGACAAAACGGAGGTGATGACGTTCGGGAGCTTACAGCCATCATGGTCCCCGCAGTGGTGGCCAGCTGAGTTGGGCTCCCCCCCCCAACCAGTGGTAAAGGTCCGCAACTTAGGAGTCACCTTTGACAATAAGCTGACCTTCCACCATCACGCCAATGCCGTCGTATCATCCGCTTTTTACACCCTCAAAAAAATCAAGAAACTTCTCCCTTACTTACCACAGTCAGCCGGCAAAACTCTTATCAGCACCTTAGTCTTTTCAAGAACGGACTACTGTAACTCACTTCTTTTGAATGCCCAGGAAGGAGTTCTTAACAAACTACAGACCGTGCAAAACGCGGCGGCTAGAACCTTACTGTCCATTCCTAAATTCACATCCATCTCCCACCACATCAAAAAACTCCATTGGCTCCCAATCAGGAGTCGAATCAAATTTAAGGCTCTGTGTATAGCCTATAAGACCTTGAATAACCCTGGACCACGGTTTCTAAAAGAAGCCCTCCGCCCTGCGGAGCAACGCAGAACTTTACGATCCTCGGCAGCCTTCTTGCTGAACGTCCCTCGGACAAGAAAGGCCACCTGGGGAGACAGATGCTACACGACAGCCACAGCCAAACTGTGGAACACCCTCCCACTCCATATTAAATCCGCACCCACGCTTCTTACATTTCGGAAAAACCTCAAAACATGGCTCTTCTCCTCCTCCTAACTCCCCCGTCATACTTTAGTGAGCTCTGAGATCACCAGCGCCGAGACACCCGTATGGGTATTTGTGCGCTTTAAAAATTGCAAAAATAAAATAAATAAAATAAATAAATCTCTAGAGGCGATATGTCTTTTCCCTAATGTTGGGGCTTGCGGGTCCCTGTTTGGCCCACAGTACCTACCTCAGCCAACCAGGGATCCTGGGAATTCTAACAGTATCAAAAACACACTATGAGAGAACTCAAAGAATATCGGAAAAAAGTACACATGTACCAGTTAAACTTGATGTTTTGCAGGCTCAATTTACATTTTCAGTTAATCTTATATTTCTTTAAGAGCAAAAGAGCTAAATGGAATTATGGTTCTGTTTTTATTCATTCTCCATACACCCCTTTGTCATCCATACATAAATGGACTCAGTCTCAGTGTTATGGAGATTATAGTAGATGACAAAACCATCTCCCCCTACAGAACCTAACATGTCAGGGTTCTGTAACCAAGGGTTGCTGTGGAATTGTGGTCTAGCTGGATAGCCGGTTGAAGACTTTCCCTGACTGCTCTGCTTTTGGAGTTTCTGTACTAAGAAGAATTTAATAAAGACCTTCAAATTAATCAGCTGTTTCCTCTGCCTTAACTTAACAATTGGCAACGAGCGATCTTGGAGCTCACTAGAAGCAAGAATCTTTGATCTACCAGGAAAAGGCAAGTGTAATTACAGAAGACACCGAAACAAAGTTACTGTCAAACAGAAACCTGAACGCAAAAAGGAAGATCTACACGGTACTTCATGACAGTACTTTCAACAACGCGTTTCATGGTCAAGGTACGTTCAAAACATTACTGTTAGTTACAACTGCCAGTGGAATGCTCGAGCTCTCCATTGTCTGAGCGCTCCCTCAAGCTGTGTAAGTCATCCAAGACAATCACTTCTGGGTTTGCGGTTCAACCCAACGTCGCACATTGCGTTGCAACACCTGAAACACAAAGCAGCCTTTTGCAATCCCTCCGAGAAACATTTTGGGGCAGCCTAGTTTCAAGATTAACACGGCGTTGTACACTGCAACGTCATATGCAAGCCACCATTTTGTTATCAGTTTTGAGGGCTGCTCCATTACTCCTCAACACTGAGACCTCCGAGCACAATATCGAGTGCTGGTCTCATGGGGATACATCACATGACAGTGTGGGGCTCCTCAACTCTGCTGGTCCAAGAGACGTCTGCAACTGCGTGTACTTTAAAGTACGTCCCTTAACTGAGCTTTGCGTGCTGCTGACTCAAGATTCCACCACAACTACATTATTGCTGGATTATTACTGTTGGACTTGGCCCTTTTGGCTGGTCCACCCCTAAACTTTTTGCTTTTTAATGTGACCTGGTGTTAGTTGTTTTTGGCTTCTGCGCACTTCGACACTGTGTCCCAGTGTAAAGTGCGTGCGCAATCTGAGTGCGTGTGATGAGATTGCCCTGCCCTCCCTTAGGAATGCATGGGGAATGTGTGTGTCCATGGTAGTTCCTGATGTGTGGGGAGTGCAGGGGCGAGATTGGTATGTGCGAACTCGTGAGATTAAATGCTGCACGACAGTGTGTGCAGATTTAATGTGTCTGGTGTGGAAGTGCCACTTCTAGAAGTTGGCATGTCTGTGTAGTAAATGTGAATTGACTGTCTGGCTTCTGATTGGCTGGAGCTGGCTGGTGTGCCTGGCTCCAGGAGTCAGGATGGGTCAGCCCCGGTGGTGAAAGGAGAGATCTGCATCTTGATGTGAGGGAGGAGTATACCTGTGACCTGAATAGGGCTTTGCCTTCCCTACACAATGCTGGCTCCACCCCCTGTGGTGCCACTGATGATCCTAGCCTGTCCTGTGAATGGGGAGAGGGGCTGAGCACAACAAAGTGCTCCAGAACCAGCTGTGTCTGGTTTTCCCCCTACCCTGCACCCTCCAGACAAAGGCAATTTATGTATAAAAAGGGGCTATGACCCCATTTAAAATGTTCTCTCTTTGGATCCTATCTTGAGGGGGGCCTGCTGCTGCTGGGCGCCATGAGGTACCTCCACTGGGGACTGCCTCCCTGCCTGGAGGGCCCTGTGAGCTGGACCCTGGGCCCAGCCTTTGCCCCCCTGCCTTCCTTCCCTGAACTTTGCCCTGGACTTTTGTGCCCTGTGAGCGCTGTATCCTTATTCCTGAAGGGCACTTCTATTTTGTGATTACAGCACGGGGAGACTCCCTGGGGATTCCGCCCCCTTTGTTTTGACGTCGTGCTGGAGCCTTCCCCGCATTTCTGCCCCTTAGTTGTGCTTTCTCTGCATAGCGGGTGCCTACCCCGCTTCTTTTTAATACTTTAAGTAGCAGGAGCCCACCCGACTTTATCGTCCAGTTCAGAGGGAGCCTACCCCTCATAAGTGCCAAGAAGAAGCGCATCACCGCCGTAGCCCAGGAGTGGCGAAAATGTTGCCAGGCCGCTGCTGTTGCGACCCGGAAGCCAGGCGGCCCTTCCTGGTTGTGGGTGGGGCCGTGTGGCAAGGAGGAAGTTGTTGGTGAAGAGAGGGAGGATGGGAGCCTACCCCGCCTCCCAGGACGTCCCGGTGCGAGAGAGAGCCCCGTGTGACACGGCGTGACCGGTGAGGAGTCTGAGACTCAGGCGGGAGCCTACCCCGCACTGGGCCGAGCCAAGGGAGAAGCGAGGTAAACGAAGAGTCCAGGCGGGAGCCCGCCCCACACTGGACTGTGCAAGCAGGAGAGGAGGAGGGCTGCAGTGATTGGCGGGCTCCTGTGCAGAGAAGAGAGCCCCACACGCAGCCCAGAATGTCCCGAGCCTCGAGGGCTCCAACGAGAAGTCCTGTGTCCCCGGGGAGGTACCGGGCGAAGCCAAAGAGAGAGGACCCCACCGGAGGAGCAGGCAAGGCAGTCAGGTGAGTGGGGTCCTAAAGGGAGCACTTGGTGCGAGCCCCATGTGTGGGGCCAGCACGCACATGGTTGGTGCCAGCTTCGGGGCACATTATCGGTGCTCACAGCTGCCCCGCTTGTAGAGGGCAGCTGCAACACGCGGGCAAGGTTAGGATTCCTTCTGAGTCCCAGAGGAGGACTCAAATGTAACTCGCAACGTGGTGCCCGCACTCTCTTGGGCCATTCCTGTTCATACGTCCCGAAGGGGGAATTGAGGGCCATCTCAGTTTCAGAGCTCCAGTAGGGGCCCTGGAGGCACCAAGAGTACCAGACTTTATTGGCGCAGTTTTCCAGCTGCCCTGCGAGAGCGCAGGCAGCTGCAAAGTTTGGGGCACATTTTATTTTGTTAGAGTCCCAGTGGGGGACAGAGTTGGCACAGGGAGTGCCAGTCGCTCATTTTGTGAGTTCACAGCTGCCCAGCAATTAGTGGGCAGTGTCCATGTTTAGGCTTGGTCTTTTTGAGTTATTGCTTTTGGCTGCGTGCGCAGCCAGCCCTGACTTTTGGATATAGGTCGTTGGTGCCCTTTGAGAGGCCAGTAGGCCTGGGGACAATTTGCCTGTGTTGTGCCCCCGCCTGGGGCGCACTGTGTCTATGCCTAATGTGATTCTTGCGCAGGAGGATTGGTGATTTGTGTTTATGTTGATAATTGCCTAATGTGATTTATGTGTAATGTGCAATGCCTTTATGCCTGTGATACCTCTAACTGTGTTTTCATGCTTAGGAGGTTGTTTTGCCTAGTATAGGTTATACTAGTGAGTTTATGTGTCCCTGCGTGATCTATGCCTATGGTGATTAGTATTGCGTAGTGTGTACCTACCTTTTACCAGTGGATACTGGTTGTGTCCTACAAATGTTATTTCATGCTACAAGTGTTCTATGTTCTACTAAGTGCTATTTCTACTAAGTGCTGATTCTGACAGTGGCCCACGTGGCCCTGTCCTGTGTAAATAATCCCCTGTAAATACTGCCCAGTGCCAGTTGGCACAGTGTAATTGTGTGATTATGATCTAATGTGTTTATGGTAATACAAAGGCTGTTTTTATATATAACCTTGTTCCTTTTTGTGGTGTGCCTAGTGTGTTGCTGCTGATGTGTATGTTGCGCAAACGCTTTACACATTACCTCCGGGATAAGCCTTACTGCTTGTGTCAAGCTACGAAGGGGGTGAGCAGGGGTTATCTTGGCGTGTAACTCCCTTGCCCTGACTAGATTGGTGGTTTCTGCCTTGCTTTGGCGCAAGCCTTAGCCAACCAGAAATCCCATTTCTAACAATTACTTTGTTTCTTCAGTACATAAACAAGAGTAAAACAAGAAAACTACAACTTTTTTTTAATAATCGTGACAAAATTCTTTTTTCTAGGTTTACCATGATCTTTAAATTTACTTTAGTGTTTACATTCTCAAGAACAGTTACCAACTTGATTTCTTGATTGTGTAATAATGCAAAATGTATCTGCTCCTCCATTTTTCTCCCCATTCCAGGTGATCCACCTATACAGTGGATCAAATGGAAGGTGGTTTTTGCATACTATGCTAAGGTGAATGGTGCCTCTCACAGGGCAAAGAGGAAAACGTCTTTGTTAATGCACCGTCTAGGTTCTGAAGGCCATCGAGTCTAAGGATGTGTTGTGTTTTCTAGATGAGGTGTTTGAACATCTTCCTGATTTATATGGGGATGAGGTGGCTGAACTCAATGAGTAAGAGATTTGTTTAAAAAAACTTGACCGTCATTATCTTCCCAAAATGAGCACAGTACTAGAAAGCTATCATTTTGGTAAGAGAATGCAACGTCAAGGTGAGAGCATTGAACAAAATAAAACTGAGTAAGGCAAGCTAGCATCAACTTGTGGTTTTAATAACCCCTTAAACGAATGTCTAAGGGACCAATTCATGTTGGGTTGTTCAATAGAGAAGGCTAAGGAAGGAATGTCGGAAAAGGATAACCCTTTGTTACATGAGGTCTTAATCTTGGCCAAAACACAGGAACATTCTAAAGCTTATGTTGAGGTCATTCGAAAAGATTTAGTACATACAACCAAGACTGAGGGTGCTTCAGTCAAAGTTGTGTCAGAGAAGGTTTCTGAGACTAACGGTCCTCAAGGGAAAAGTGACACAGATAGCAAGTCAAATTGCACCTTTCCAGACAAATGTTATTGCTGTGGGAAGGTAGGTCTCTTGGCCAATAACAAAATGTGCCCGGGGTGGAAAGCAACATGTAAAAAATGTGGGAGTAAAGGTCAGGTTACCGGATTCTGTAGGTCTACTGTGAAAAAAGCGAGAGAAGTGGACTGTGACATCGACTTGGTAGAGGAGGTGGTTGTTCTTCAGAGTAAAACGAAAGGTTTAGGAGGTCCATTTGAAATGGTCCAAGTTAATGGCGAAATAGTCAAAATGTTTTTTGACTCAGGGGCAAAAATAAAATTGATTCCTCGCACATTCTATGAGGACAAATGGAAAGACAAAGTCAAACTTATTAAATCTGACATCAAGCCACGTGGATATGGTGGGGAAGCAATAAAGCTGCCTGGATACTATTGGGGCACTGTAGAATTCAAAGGGTGCACAGACATAATATCGACTCCACAATATCGAATGGACAAAATATCGAGTTTTAAATATCGTTTGGAGAAAATATCGACAGGACAGAATATCGACAGCCAAAATATCGTTTTTAAGGTAAGTGAAGTAATATCGACTGTAAATAATATCGAAAGTAAAAAATATCTTTTTTTATATAATATGTAATTATTTATAGTGTTTTTATGTTATAATATGTGTGAAAAGTGTCATTTTATGTTATAATTATTTTTAATTAATGATTTTTTTTAATTATTGTGTAATTTTATTCTGTAGCGGGTTGTGGGTTTATAGGGGAATAGGGTGGGAAGTAATTTAATTATAATTAATTAAATATGTAAATTTATTAATTGGTAGTAATAATTAATTAATTGGTAATTAAATATTATATGTTAATTATTTAAAATTTAATTGGTAATCAATTTAATTTAATTGATTAATTGCTAATTATGTAAATTAAAATAATGTATTTCCTGTAGCGGGTTGTGGGTTCATAGGGGAATAGGGTGGGAAGTAATTTAATTATTATTTATTAAATATGTAAATGTATTAATTGGTAGTAATATTTAATTAATTGGTAATTAAATAATATTTGTTAATTAATTAAAATGTAATTGGTAATTAATTTAATTTAATTGATTAATTGCTAATTATGTTAAATTAAAGGGGTATTTTTAGGGTTCAGGGTCAGTTTTTAGTTTTTGGGTAAAGGGGTATTTTTAGGGTTCAGGGTCAGTTTTTAGTTTTTGGGTAAAGGGGTATTTTTAGGGTTCAGGGTCAGTTTTTAGTTTTTGGGTAAAGGGGTATTTTTAGGGTTCAGGGTCAGTTTTTAGTTTTTGGGTAAAGGGGTATTTTAAGGGTTCAGGGTCAGTTTTTAGTTTTTGGGTAAAGGGGTATTTTTAGGGTTCAGGGTCAGTTTTTAGTTTTTGGGTAAAGGGGTATTTTAAGGGTTCAGGGTCAGTTTTTAGTTTTTGGGTAAAGGGGTATTTTTAGGGTTCAGGGTCAGTTTTTAGTTTTTGGGTAAAGGGGTATTTTTAGGGTTCAGGGTCAGTTTTTAGTTTTTGGGTAAAGGGGTATTTTTAGGGTTCAGGGTCAGTTTTTAGTTTTTGGGTAAAGGGGTATTTTAAGGGTTCAGGGTCAGTTTTTAGTTTTTGGGTAAAGGGGTATTTTTAGGGTTCAGGGTCAGTTTTTAGTTTTTGGGTAAAAGGGTATTTTAAGGGTTCAGGGTCAGTTTTTAGTTTTTGGGTAAAGGGGTATTTTTAGGGTTCAGGGTCTGTTTTTAGTTTTTGGGTAAAGGGGTTTTTTTAGGGTTCAGGGTCAGTTTTGGGTTTTTGGGTAAAGGTTTTTTTTAGGGTTCAGGGTCAGTTTTGGGGTACAGGGGTACAGTGTAAAAATAAAGTAAAATTAAATTTACATTAATTTAATTTTATGAAATTAAATTAAATTATATTTAAATAATTTTAAATAATTTAAATTTAAAAAAATTATTATATACTTACCAATACTTACGTTGTAATGGTAGTGCGTTGTAAAAGTTGCGTTGTAACATCATATATCCACTGTTGCACTCTTTGCAGTGGGAATAGTAATTTTTACTCTTTTGTATTTGTACGTTAATAATATTGGCTATTATTTAATTAAATTTTGTTACTATATAAATATATGTTTTAAGAAATATGATTAAAAAAATATTATTTTTTTACTTTCATTAATTATTTAATTATTAAAAGTTATTTTAAGTATTGTTAATTATATTTTAGTAATTAATTTTTTATATTAGTGTAATTAAACATTGTTTTTATTAAAGTCGATATTTTTTACAACTATATTTTTGTTAACGATATTTTGTACTCGATATTTTTGTACTTACCTGTTTGTACATACAAACTCGATATTTTGGTTGTAGATATTTTCTCGTCGATATTTTGGGTAGTCGATATTTTGGTAGTCGATATTATTTCAGTGATCCAATTCAAAGATTGTATGATACCTAGTAAAATGTATCTATCTATAAAGGGTGATTCGTTGATAAGTAGGATGCATCAATGTGATCTTTATGTGTTTCTTGACCCGAATGCTAGTCCCTCAGTGTGTGTGAAAGAGATGCCATCAATTTGTAGTGTCAAAAGTGGATGTGATGATTTGTTAGATGAATTTCCCGATGTCTTCAGTGATGAACTTGGGTGTTTGAAAAATTATGTGCATGAGATTAGGCTTAAAGCAAACGTGCAGCCAAAGGTGGCCAAGGTCAGGAATGTGCCACTAGCAGTCAAAGACGTATTAAAAGTAGAATTGGACAAGTTGATTGCTGGAGAGATAATCAAAGAGGTGGAAGCATCTGAATGGTTGACTCCGGTCATTATAGCCTGTAAGGCCAATAGCGATGCAAGATTATGCATTGACTTGAGAGAATTGAATAAGGTAGTTATTGTAGATCATTTTCCCCTTCCCTTGCATCAGTGAAATGTTGTGTTTGCTCAATGGTGCGAAGCATTTTTCCTCCTTAGACCTCCGTTCAGCATATCACCAGATCATGTTGACTGACTCGTTACAAGATCTAACATCATTCGTCACCCCTTATGGAACATTCAAATTTCTGAGGATGCCCTTTGGGTTCATTTCAGCAGCTTCAGTGTTCCAAGGGCTATGGAATGAGTGTTGAAAGGTATGAGTGGTGTAAAAATTTATCAAGATGACATTTTGGTGATTGAGGCCTCATGACGGAGCTCCACGCCTCCGTGTGAGCACCTGGGATTCCGGCTCCAGGCACCTCCACCCACACGGCTGATGGCGGCGGCAGGTAGCTGGCATTTCTGCTGCCTCCCACTTTCCTGCTGACATCGGTGATTTCCCCTGCGTCCCTCTTGGATTTTGTTGCCGCTTTTGCACTCTTTGGGCTCTTCCCGAGTGGCGCTCGTTTTCCTTTCCTTCCGTGGTACGATGCCACGCTCTCACAGAAAGGAACCGAGAAGAGAGAGAACGCTGAGCTGAGCGGAGCGTAAGGAGAGGCCAACCCGCGCAGCGCTCCGATGGAGGCGACCTTGCCGAAATTCGAGCCTGGATTCTGTTGGCTTTCCATTCATGCACTGTATTGGCAAATTTCACAGCTTCACAGCTTCTTCAACTAAGCTGACTTCCAGTACTTATAATAACTATTCAGACTTTCCTGGATCCTTTCTTCACAACAGCGCAAACAGTGGGTGAGTTTATCAGCGAATCAAAGGGGCAGACACTGTTGACTGCTGAGGCGCTTTTTGAAATTAGCTAAAAGCTATTAAAGGAGTAAATAGAAGAATAGCGATAGCGCTATCCGCAAGAAAGTGGGGAAAATAAAAAAAAGAAGAACATTTTGAGGGTGACTGCGCAGTAAGCTCACCCTCAAGGAAGGTTCGGATATTAGAATATGGGGAAACGTCTCAATACACGGAAGGCTAAAGCTCTCCGGCTGCAAGCTAGGGAAGCAGAGAATGCGGTCAAATGGATTGATAAAAGCGATAATAATGATGGCAAGGATGAAGACTCCTTTGAGAGTTCATATGAGGGGTCTCTTGTGGAACAGCTTAACCGAACAGGTCCGGAAGAAGGGGCAGGGCAGGTGCAGGTAGATTTGGAGGCCTACCAGACTATTTTAACTGCCCATTCCTCTCAAGACGGTTTAAATGCAGAGAAGACTGCAGAGCAGCAGGTCATGACTCCAGCTAAGTCATTTGCCCAGCTGAAGGGTCCAAAACCTTTTCCTCTGTTCGATAAAAAGCCAACCATGTCTCCCATTGGAAACACTACTACTCTGCATCTGCATCTTTAGTTCAACAAGGTGATGAGGTGGCAATTGCAATTTCGCCACAAACCGAAATTCAATCCTCGCTTCCTCCCGATCCATTCAGCCCCATTTTAGATTTAAATACTGAGATTACGGGGGAAACCCAGATGTCTGTGAAAGACATGTTGAATCTTATTCTCGACGAGCTACGTGAGATGAAGAGGTTTCAAAAATCAGAACTGGCCTCAATCCACCAAAGACTGGATAAGATTGAAGATTTAGTTTCTACCTTTCCAGTTCGCCTCCAAGAAGCCGAGACAAGAATTTTGAATTTAGAGGATCAGATGACTGTGAATAAAAAAGACGTTGAGCTGATCTCTGAGACCACGCGGACACTAGGAACGAAATTGGATGATTTAGAAAATTATAATCGCAGATCTAACCTTCGTATAGTGGGGGTTCCAGAAGGAATAGAGGGGTCCAACACAGTGCAATGGGTCACCTCTTTTTTTAAACAAAAAGTGATTCCTAAGTATGAGGGCGATTTAACAATTACCAGAGCTCACCGAGTTCCGGCTCAGCCGTTTGCAAATTCCACCCTCCCTCGCACAATTCTATTAAATTTTGCGGATGTACAGATGAAAGAATCTATTCTTTTTGCGGCTATCCAGCAAAGACAATTCTCCGTTAACGAGACTGCCAAATGCCGAATTTACTCTGACATGTCCACGGCTGCTGCACGCAGAAGGAAGGAATTTGTCAAAATCTTACACTTATTTAAAGCTAAGGGGGCCCGAGCTACGATTGCCGAGCAGTCTAAGCTGAAAGTGCTGGTCAAGGGCAGATTCTATATGTTGTCGGACTTTGATGAAGCACAGGACTTGCTTAAGAAGATCACTCATGGTCAAAAGAGCTAGAAAATTTGTTGGTTCTGATTTCCCTTTTGAGTTGATATTGTTAGCACTGCAATTATGTTCTTTTGTCTTTGAAAGCTGAGGGGGGAAGGGGATGGGGCGGACTAAGGGGTCCTCAGGGCTAAGGGTTAAGGGGTGTAATAACAGGACACCCTAATGTTAGGGGGTAGGCTACAGTGGCCAGCGTGGGGGGTGGGAGGTAGGCCACAGGTTGCAGGGGTAGGTGAGTCTGAGGTTTGGGGTGTGGGGGGGGAAATGAACAAAAAAATGAAGCTCATGGTGTCAGTTGCTCAGTCTGCTTATGCATAAAACTCTGGTTTTCTACAATATGCCAAAAGAGAGGGTTGTATGGACGGATATTGTCTAATTATGTTTTAATTTGGAGATGTCTAGTAAGGCAAGATTGAAAGTAATTTCCTTTAATGTAAACGGGTTAAATAAAAAGAAAAAAAGGCTGGCAGTGGAAACCTGGATTAAGGCTGAATACCCCTCTGTAATACTTTTACAGGAGACACATATTTCTTCTTCTAAGATTGAAGAATTCCTAATGTTTAAATCCTGGGCTTCCTATCGAGGTTTTTCCTCATTTACTGAATGACAGCGCGGGGTGGCGATATTCTTAAACAGGAACATACACGCTGAAATTATTCAATCAGGAGAAGGTGGCTTAGGACGTTGGTGCTGGGCAACATGAAAAATACAAAACAGACAAAGACCAATCACCTTCGCTAGTTTTTATGCACCGCTTGATGATAATTTCGGCGTGTATGAAGAGCTGTTTCAATCTTTATTGATGGTGGCAGGAGATATTGTTATAGAATATATGACGAAATCCCGCAATCCAAAATCCCGCATACTATCACTCCGCAATTTTTATAACTCGGGACTATTACTCCGCAATGCCATCATTCCTACAACTTTTACAACCCATATGACTTTATCACGCATGTCATTATAACGCAAATACATGTGTGGTAAAGTCATATACATTGTAAAAGTACATTATTAAAAAATGATATATATGTTTGTATATATGTGTATATATACACACACACACACATATATATATATATATATATATATATATATATATATATACACACATATATACATATATATACACACTTTTTTGTATTTAATTAAAACATTTATTCTTGTAAATTGCATTATTTAAATTATTATTATTTTTTTTTATGACCCTTTACACCCTAAAAACTAATCCCACCCTGGTCCCTTTAAATACCCCTGTACCCCATAATCATACCCCACCCTTACTCCCTAAAATACCCCAACACCCTTAAACACTAACGCATCTTAACCCTATAAATATACCCTGCACCCAAAAACCCAAACCTATCCCTGAACCCTTAAAATACGCCTGTACCCCAAAACGCAAACCTAGCCCTAAACCCTTAAAATACCCCTGTACCCCAAAACCCAAACCTAGCCCTAAACCCTAAAATACCCCTGTACCCCAAACCTAGCCCTGAACCCTAAAAACACCCCTGTACCCCAAAACCCAAACCTACTCCTGAACCCTAAAAATACCCCTGTACCCAAAAACCCAAACCTACCCCTGAACCCTAAAATACACCTGCACCCCAAAACCCAAATCTACCCCTGAACCCTAAAATACCCCTGCACCCCAAAACCCAAACATACCCCTGAACCCTAAAATACCCCTGTACCCCAAAACCCAAAACTAGCCATAAACCCTAAAAATACCCCTGTACTCCAACACCCAAACCTAGCCCTGAAACCTAAAAATACCCCTGTACCCCAAAACCCAAACCTAGCCCTGAACCCTAAAAATACCCCTGTACCCCAAAACACAAACCTAGCCCCGCACCCTGAAAATACCCCTGTACCCCAAAACCCAAACCTAGCCCCCAACCCTAAAAATACCCCTTTACCCCAAAACCCAAACCTACCCCTGAACCCTAAAAATACCCCTGTACCCCAAAACCCAAACCTAGCCCTGAAACCTAAAAATACCTCTGTACCCCAAAATCCAAACCTAGCCCTGAACCCTATAAATACCCCTGTACCTCAAAACCCAAACCTACCCCTGAACCCTAAAAATACCCCTGTACCCCAAACCCCAAACCTAGCCCTGAACCATAAAAATATCACTGTACCCCAAAACCACCCCTGAAACCTAAAATACCCCTGTACCCCAAAACCCAAATCTAGCCCTGAACCCTAAAAACACCCCTGTACCCCAAAGTTCAAACCTAGCCCTGAACCCTAAAAATACCCCTGTACCCCAAAACTCAAACCTGGCCCTGAACCCTAAAAATATCCCTGTACCCCAAAACCCAAACCTAGCCCTGAACCCTAAAAATACCCCTGTACCCCAAAACCCAAACCTAGCCCTGAACCCTAAAAACACCCCTTTACCCCAAAACTCAAACTTAGCCTGAACCCTAAAAATACCCCTGTACCCCAAAACTCAAACCTAGCCCTGAATCCTAAAAATACCCCTATACCCCAGAACCCAAACCAAGCCCTGTACCCTAAAAATACCCCTGTACCACAAAACCCAAACCTATCCCTTAACCCTTAAATACCCCTATACCCATAACCCAAACCCACCCTTAAAATACCCCTGAACCCCTAAAACATATACCCCAACACCCCCAAACTAAAACCATATACTTACCTTAAACTTAAATTTAAAAAACATATGCTTTTACCATTCATGCATTTACAACGAATTTCGTTGTAAAAGCATGCGTGGTAAAAGCATATAAAAAGTAATGGTATGCGTGATAATAGTATTGCGGAGTAATGGTACTTGCGTTGTAATAGTATTAGGAGTAAAGGTATGTGGAGTGAAAGTTGCGGAGTGAAAGTGTTTTACCATTGTTATAGGAGGGGACTTTAATGTTATTATGGATTCTAAGCTAGATGCGACTACACATTCAAGAAAGCAGCTCAAACCAAAAACATTGAAAAGTATTGCTAACTATAAAGTCACCCTTGATCTTTGCGACCCATGGCGCACACAAAACCCACTTAAAAAAGAATATACTTGCTGGTCAGGGAGATTTAAGTTTTCCTCACGGATTGACTTCTTTCTCACCTCTAGAAATTTGAATTTCTATCATCAAAGGATTGTGTATAATGGGTTTTCTGATCATGCCCTGCTTGCCATCGAATTTGTTTTAGGAGAAAATCTAAGAACTCCAAAACGTTGGGTGTTTAATAAAACATATTTGAATGACGAGATATGGGTCGAATCACTAAAATCAGAGATAAGAGAATTTCTCTCTCGCAATCTTGACACAGCCCCACTTAACATCGTGTGGGATTCTCTAAAGGCTTTTATCAGGGGGATAGTTATAGGGAGGGATGCAGCTACCTTGACTGCTGCTAGATCCATTATAAACTCACTAGAACAACGGATATAGGCCCTAAGCATTTTAAGGCAACAGAATCCCGTAGTGTCCAAGATCAATTAAATAAAGCCAAACGGGAATTCAGCGCACATTTATATGCCCAGAGTGAGAATTTCTTTTACAGACAATCTCAAAAAATTTACGAATAGAGTAATTTTACTGGAAAGTTTTTACCCTGGCAGGTTAGAGAACAAGCCGCTTCGTATCTAATCCGTGGTTTAAACTGTCCAGTAACGCATTCGTTTATAGCAGATTCAGAGGGGATAGGAAAATAATGCTTACTCACTATAGCAGTGTTTACAGTCAGCATCATAAAATAGATCAACAAAAGTTAAATGATTTTTTAGGGAAGCAGGCATTGCCTTCCCTTTCCTCAACCGAACAATTAGTTATGGCGAGTCCCTTTTCCGCGGAAGAACTGGAGCTGGTTGTGAAAGATCTTCCGAATGGTAAGGCCTGTGGCCCAGATGGGCTTCCTGCCGAGTTCTTTAAAGTTTTTTTTAATGCTTTTTCTGATTTTTTCTTGCGTCTACTTAACTCGATGCTGGGAGGAGGTCCAATTCCAGGATCTTTCCGAGAGGGCGAGAGGGCACGGTGGTTAGTTTTTTGAAGAGGGGTAAAGATGCTAAAGATCCTAATTCATATCGGCCAATCACTCTATTAAATTCCGATTATAAAATAGCTACAAAATTATTATCAATTCGTTTTAATCACATTTCATCTAATCTGATACACCCTGACCAAAATGGATTCATTGCAGGTAGGCAATTGATAACGAATACGCATTATTTGGTTGAAGCCTTAGATTACTTTGAGACACGGGGGATTCCAGCATTAATTCTGTTATTAGATGCGGAAAAAGCCTTTGATTTGGTGGTTTGAGAGACACTATTTATTATTTTACAATATTTTGGCATTCCGGACAAAATTATTAATTTAATTCATAATCTCTATACCGGCGCCAAAGCCAATGTCATCATAAATACGGTATTGGCAGGATCAGTTTTAGTTAAGCGGGGCACACGGCAAGGCTGCCCATTATCCCCTGTTCTTTTTGCATTTTTTATTGAGCCCCTCGCAGTTGCAATTTGGAATACTGCTGATATCCCTCCTCCTATTCCATCAATGGCTAAGATCAAGCTTTACGCTGATGAGATTATGCTGTTAATCAAACCCAATCTAAATTCACAAGCCCGTGTTTTTCAGCTCCTTGAAGAATTCGAGGCCTGGGGGGATATCGGATTAATAAAAGGAAAACAGATATTCTGGTAGGGATCCAGAACTGCACCCTGACATAAGTCGTTGCATTAACAACAAACCGAAAAGATATCTAGGGTTTTTTTTTCAGCCCATGTCAAAGATTTGTTTAATCTTAACTTCGATCCCCTTTTTCAAAAAATTCGCATAATGTTTTCTAGGTGGAATACATTGCCATTGTTGATCCTTGGCAGAGTCGCTCTGATAAAAATATCTATTCTCCCTGTTGGACCCGGGGATAACCGGTCCACCTCTGGAGGCAACTTGTTGCGCTTGCATCACACTCGATACAGCAGCACAATGTACTTCCACTCAAAAAGGACACTACACCGTATTTATAAAAAGTTAGAAAAGCTTTATCTTTCCTTCAAATTTTTCTTAGTTGCATCAGCAGTAACATGTCATCTTTACATATGTTTCACCATTAGCATTCCTGTCTCCTATTTTCCAGTTAGTGCCTTAGCTCCAATCACACTAGTGAATCTTACTTATTCACAGCACCAACAGCAGTTTAAAATTGTACAATCATTGAAACATTAGGAGCGAATACAGCAGACCAAAAGACAAAACAGCAGAACACCTCTTAGTTTGAGTCAAGCATTTGGTTATATCAACTGACTATCAAAGCAGTGCCTAAAAAAATGCAGTAGATTATGTTAATTCATTAGTGCAAAGTGTCCATGCAAAAGGTTTTCAGTTAGCACAGTCAGAGCATTCTTTTACTTTAGAAGAACAATAGAACTCCTGTTTTAAACCCAGTATGAGTACACATTACTTGTGGAAGGAAGGCTTGTCACCTAGAGATTATTTGGCAATGCTCTGTTCCTTTGAATAACCTCAACTCCAATGGAAAGAAAATAAAGCACCTCACATTTGGCCAGCATCTGCCTTTGGAGTCATGCGTCTTTCCCCCCTCCCTTCTCCTCGGCTACTCCTTGCTCCCTCCTGCCAGGAAACCTCAGCGCACTGATTGATCACAGGCCAAGAGAAGGGGTTAAGATCCTCAGTCACCAGTCACTGGAAGCAAGCCCCCGGTGGTTAAATCTTCACCTGACACAGGGCGCTCCCACGCAGCAACTTCCCTTCCTAATTCGGCACAATTCGCTCCGCGCCCTCTCAGAAGCGAAGCAACATGCCGGAAACTCCAGCGCGTCTCTACCTCAGTTCCTCCCTCAAGGCAGTACGCACCTCCTCTCGGCCCACCCTGCTCCTCCTCCTTACGTCAGGGCAGGACGCTACTCCGGTCTCCGCGTCCTGGCAACCACCTCAAGGACGCCGCGCACACCCTGCCAGTGCCGGACCTTTCCACAATTTCGATAGCGGGGAAGTTTCTTTCCCTGAAGCCCCGGCCTCTCCCCGGACCCCTTCTTGGACCTCAAGGAAATTAACCACCAGAAACGCCGCCGGCGCTTATCTTGCAGGACTCACGCTCCCACCTCAGGAAATCTGTCGGAACAGTGGCGAGATTAACACCAAGGCGGGGAAATCCAGGTCAGTTCGGAAGCACCAACTGACGGGCTCAGGCAGGTCACAGCAGGGCAACGAGGTAACGGGTAGTGCTGGGCGTAGGGAGATGACTAACCCACGGGACTTTTACCAGGGCTACAGCCCCATTCGGAAGGCAGCCCCACTCACCCTGGTTAGGTTTCCTTCAGACTGCCACCCGGACTTCCACTCGAGGAACTGGTAGCATTTGTTGTAATGTGGCTTCAAGTGTCAATGTCTTCGTGAGGTCAGATCAATGGGCTTGGGGTAGCATCACAGGAAGGGGTAGCAGCCTCTGAAGGCAGTCAAGCCCCCTCACTTCACAGTGCCAACCTCCTCACTCCACAGCCTGGACTCCAGCAAGATTCCCTCTCCTCTGCTTTCACTTCACACGACACAAAATGGCTGCCCAACATTCCACCTTATATAGGCTGTCCCTAGAGTGTCCAGAGAGGTCCAGAAGGTTCTGGAAGCCCTCATAGTGTCCTATGGCCCTAGATCCTGAGGTAATCAATTCAATTCAAAAACTTTATTCGATCATTGATTAATGATCATAAAAGTACTTACATACATAAGTGATAAAACATGAGGATATATCAAATTTTAAGTTAATCACATATCAAAAAAGGTACTTTTCCTCAAACAAATCGATTTTAAAATAAATACAGCAGTAAAAAAAACAGATGTCCTGTGAATCAAGTCCAAATAAAAGCCCCATGGCCGATACAATAGTGGATACATTATATTTTTTGAAAAGCGGTTTCAGATATATTTTTCGGAGGTGAAGATAGAGAGGGCATAACAATAAAAAGTGCTCCGTACTTTGTTTTGTGGTCCCATCACACGGACAGGGGGCAGTAGTATAGGTCTTCATTACAGGATAAGCGACAAGCAAATGAACAATCCCCATCCGTAATCTTGTCAATACATATTGGTGGGATCGGATAGTGACCAATTTAAAATATCCTGAAAGCCCCATTTCTTCCTTAGTGTATCTGTCGTAAAAAACATGTGTAGAGAACTGGGCAATAGCTGCGTTACGCTTCCCCATGCTAACCCTCAAAAATTCATGTTTAAGCTCACTCTTCGGTATATCTAAAACACAAAAAGGGTTATCACGCACAGTAAGATTAAAAACATCACTAAATGTTCGAATAATATAGTTAAGCCAAGGGATGCGGGAACATTTGTCCATATGAAGACAGTCTAAAATAATTTTTCTTGTGAAACCAGTCTGTTCCTTAATCCATATAGATCTCCATACTAACAGGGGTCTTAATCTGATCAAGTCAGATAGATGTTCTAGACCAACCTCCTGATGGATCAGCTTTGTTGAGGCAGAAGATGGTAAACACAGGAGTTTTTTTACAAATTTGTTTTCCTCAACCTGGAGCATGTTGTTATTACAATGGCCCCACACTCCTGAGCCATATAGGGCCAGAGCAACACATTTATGGCGGTATAAGTACAACATGTCTGGTATCCGTCTTGAGCCTAACTTGGATGCGAACTTAAATATGCCAAAAGAACACTTGGCCATTTTGGCTCTTACATTAATCATTTCAGGTGTCCACATCCCCCCTCTGTTAAAGGTGATACCTAAATAACAAAATTTGTCCACCACTTTTATAGTTTGGTCCATAACTGTAAAGGGCCTTAAGTTTTTAATTTTCTTCCCACAGGGCATTATAAAAGTTTTTGAATTATTAATTTTTAATTTTCTCCCATTAATAAAATCTGCAAATTTATTCATAAGTTTTTGCAACCCAAGAGGTGTTTGTGAGAGCAGAACCGCGTCATCCGCGTAAAGCAATATTGGGATGGAAAGGCCATCAGCAGTCGGTGCATCTGCACTGATGGTCCGTAATTCCGACTCGATTGCGTTTATAAAAAGGGAGAAAAGAAGAGGTGCAAGGACACATCCCTGCCTAATTCCAGAACCTACTTTGATACTGGGTGTACACTCCCCCGATTGCCCGTAGCGTATCTTAGCCGTCAGATTACTATAAAGTTGGGCCAAAAAATAGATAATATCCTTTGGAGCACCCATGTCCAACAAGGTTGACCACAGAAGACCATGATCAACCAGGTCGAAGGCACTGGTCAGGTCGGCAAAACAAAGAAACAACGAGCCTTGTTTAGCCCTTGTATATTTGCATATAATAAGATCTAAATTAATGCATTGTTCTATGGTGCCTAACCCCTTGCGGAATCCATACTGAGAATCCGCAAGGATCCCTTTATCTTCTACCCATTCCTCCAGACGACTCAGTAATACCCTACTCATAATTTTTAGGGAAGCAGTGAGGAGAGAAATCGGGCGGTAGTTTTTTGCCTCACCCCTCTCCCCTTTTTTATACACCGGGATAATGATTGATTCCCCCCAGATCTGTGGGGCCGCAATCATTGCAGCTGCATTAAAAACCTTTGTTAACAATGGACTCCAGATAGAAACCTCGGCTTTATAAAGGTCAACGGGTACCCCATCAGGGCCCGGCGCCTTTCCCCCCTTACTGGCCCGGATGGCGGCATCCACCTCAGAGACTGTGATATTAAGAGGTAGGGGGATAAAAGCCACGGTCTCCCTATCACCCTCTACAACTAGTCCTTCAGGGTTAAAAATGCTAGTAAAATGAGCCACCCATTGTTCCTCAGACACCTGAGCAGACATTACCGGGGCTTCTTCATTTTGGAGGAAGGGACTATTGACAGTGGACCAGAAAAGCTTTGCATCCTTAAGATCCACTGCCTTAGTCAAGTTGTTCCAGGCCTCTTCCCTTAGTTCCTGTTTTCTATCCCTCAGATGAATTGAGTATTCCCTTCTAAGGGTTTTAACTGCTTCCTTATCCCTGGGTTTACCCTTAAGAGCAGCTTTGAGTTTTTGTAAGGAGTTAGTACATTCCCTATTAAACCATCCCCCGTTAATCCTAGGGCCCTTTGGTTTTCTTCCAGTTAAAATTTGTGCAATGTTTTTATTAATGATATCGAAGCTAGCTAGAATATCAGCATTATCCTTTTCGGGTTCAAGGCAGCATTCCACCTCGTCTATACAGGCAGACACAATGGTACATAGTAAACGTTCCTCATTTTGCCTACCCCATTTAATTCTAGGGCCATTAGGTCTATGTGGAACTACATCTGTCACTGCACCATGTGACGCCTTTACTTTATCCCCCCATAAGGAGAGATACATAGTTAGACAGTTATGATCGCTTAAGGCTGGGTCTACTATTACGGGTAAGGAACACAAAGCTGTAATACTGGAGGAGGCAATGAGGTAGTCGATAACCGTGGCACAATTCCTACCAATAAAGGTCGGTACCGAGTTACCCTCACTGTCTACGCCAGGTAACATAATGCATAGATCCATTTTAAGCATAAGAGTGTTTAGAGATTCCCCATAAACAGAATGTAGAAAATGGGTCTGATCTTCCCCCACCTCTCCCCCATACCCACACACCCCTTTGCCAGCAAATGGGCACATGTGAATGTTGAAATCTCCGCCCCACAGAATATCAAAAGACACATCACTGAGCCCATGTAGCCTTTCCACCTCCGCTTCTAGTTCATCAACCATACATGTTTTTGAATGGTTAAAGACATTGTTATAATGGTTTATTACTAAAACATTTCGCCCATTCCTGTGTTGTAACCACAACAGCTGGGAGTGCAGACCAACAATCCGGTGGGTTTTCACTCGAACCGGTAACCTCACAGAGAGCAATATCACCATCCCACCACTGGCTCTCCCCATGTTGGATGGCTGAGCATGGCAATTATAGGCAACATACCCATCAAGATAGACATCTACGGCCGCCCAAGTCTCCTGGAGACACAAGATGTCAAATTGGGTTATAAATTCTAACCATGCTAGACAATCTATCTTATTATTCCACCCAGCAATATTCCAACTCGCCATCTTATATCCCCGTTCTGTTAAACTAACAGCCTCCCTAGATGGTGGGGGTAGGGTATGGATGTGAATTACTTCCCCTAGCACGGGGTCTTCAGACAGTCGGGTCGGAGTTGTACTTCCATTAGCCGGGGTAGGAATATCTGAGTTACAATGAAGCTGCCCAGAATTACATGTATTACCCCCAGAGCTACAAGTAGCATTGTACCCATTGAGTTGGTTAATATCAGTTGAGCCTTTTTCCCCCGTGCCTGCACCCGTATCTCCCCCTGTGTCTCCACAGAATTCCTTACCCCCCTCCCCTGTGGCTCGATGGCATCAATCGCAGTCTTCCAGGCCACTAAACACGTCAAACCTGTTGGTGGTGTCTAGGGGTGTAAAAGGTTTAAGATGATCCATTCTCCTGTGTGTTAGGGAGTTGTACCTTGGTCCTACAGTATTCCACCCATACGGATCTACAACTATGGGAGGTTGCTTGTCGTTAAAAATAGATCCATTTTTGTAGACAGGTGGACGATATGGGTTTGAGAGCATTTGCCTCAATAAGGGGGGGGGAGGAGCTTGCCTTGATGGATGATTGGGTGGAAACACCACTGAGCGAGGGTAAAAATATGTTAGGGGACGAGGGGTAATAGATTTACTACCGTGGTCAGAATGCCAGTTAAGTATAAAATGAACAGCATTCTGATCTCTAAAATTAATGACCACTATGTCTCCCTCAATATCTTTGGATCTTCCTCCCAGCCAAGGAAGGCGGCGGACATGGACAATTTCTCCATTGATATTATTTACAATAGGTCTGTGTAGACTTAACCAGTGCGATATTTTATTTTTCAGCTGGGCAAAGCCCTCCCGTTTGTTCTTCTCTAGCTCTGGTACCCCAGTAAGAACTACTACAAAGGGTACAGCTTCTGGTGGGAGTTCTGGAAGGGGGCCCTTATTATAGTTACCTCGAGCCGGCCACTCGTTTCCTCTAACTCTCGTCTTAATCCCTGGAGCTTGACCAAGGTTATTCGGCTGTCCATTAAACGTTACAGCCGGGGACAATGTGGGTTTACTTTTAAGTACAACAGGGTTACTCCCTGGTGTGCTTCCACTCATATTATTTGAAGATTGAGGCAAGATGGTAGTCTGAACAGGGGTTGGTATAGTAGTTATTGCGGGAATTCCTGGTGAGGTAAGTAAAATCGGAGTTGGTATAAGGGGATTAGGCATCACTTTATTAATCCCTATCTTGATTCCCAGTTCATGTTCTATCTTCTCAAGTCTATTTTCTAGTTTATTGAGTCTGTCTACGATAGCCAGAGTATGGGTCCTCAATATAGACTCTATACTATCGATCAGGGCACCATTTGGTGGTTCCTGTAGCGTCACAACTGCGGGGGGACTGTCGGCGGTGGAGATAACAGGGTCTATAAGGGCGGTTACGCATGAATGCGTAGGTGATATAACTATCCTTCCTTTTTCTGTTACTTTAACCCGTTCTCCCCTAATACTGTCGTCCTTTTTGATGCCAAAGTCTGCATGATTAATTTTCCTCTTTGGAAGGTCGGATTTTTTACGCCTTTTTGTCGGAGGAGGGCCATAAATTTTAACTGGTGTGACTTTTTTTCCCCTACTTTGAACTGCTTTAGATAGTTTAGGAATAGGGATAATTTGTGCATTGGTTATAACAATAGATTTAGTTGTACTAGGAGTGGTAGCAATAGTTGGCAATTTACTAGTAGTGCCTAAGGGTTCAAATTCACTCGTAGATGTTCCCTCTCTAAATATTAGAGGGATGCTGTCCTGCGAGGGGGTACAGATATTTTCTGTAAGAGTTCCGTCCCCCGTGGAGCTAATTAACACTGGTGAACCCGGGAATGGTCTATTCTTTAGGCTTTCAACCGACCGCCGTCGCTCAGCCCGAAGTTCTTCAAGGGTGGCGGTGGTTGGAGAATCCAAAAGAGTTTTCTTAAAGTAATTATCTAATTTCCCATTTATCAAACTCACAGGTTTCTCAGGGCCAACCAACTCCGGGGTTAGTATTTCAATTGACATAATGATTGATAATATAATATAACCCCGCAAGCACTTACACAAGAGTCCTAGGTCGTTTAGTAATCGACCAGGGATTATGGCCCAGTCCAGTCTCTTTAGGCCTCTGACGGCCGCAGACAGTCCCGCCCTTGTCCCGGGCTTCTCCCGGCGAGCTCCCGCGCAGCGGTATGCACACGTTAATAAATAGCTATTACGATGATCACCCGGTCGTTGGGGGCAGGGCGGGGAGGGAGAGCAGCCCAGGTGGAACGGGCGGGGTTACTGGGACTCCTGGGAAACGTAGTCCCAGCCCTCTTGCTCGCAGCCCTCAGCCCCTGTCTTACCCCAGCAGCAGCTAACAGCCCACAAAGGAAAGGAAAGTGCCCCTCTGCGAAGCGGGACCCGCGCAGCGGGTTCCGCGAGGCGTTGGAGGAGAGGCAAAGAATCCACGGGCAATCCGGTCAGCAAGGCAGGTTTATCAAGGTGTCCCACGAAGTGCAGTGAAAGCCGGTATTTGATCACCCGGTCGTTGGGGGCGGGGCGGGGAGGGAGAGCAGCCCAGGTGGAACGGGCGGGGTTACTGAGGTAACCAGACAAGTGGCAGTTGTAAGCCACCATTTTGTGGGTCCTGTGGATTCAGTCAGAAAGGCACTTAGGCCTCCGAAAAATAATCCTTAAGGATAAAATGGCACCCAGCCCTAAAAAGGCAACACAAAAAATTCCAGTGGACATGAAAAAAAAAAGGTTAGGAGGCAGAAAGGGAACAAAAATAAATAAATAATAGGAGGGACCACCCAAAGGGCCGACAGGTCTAACACTCCCTCTATTTAATTTTCTGTTTTCCACTATCGCCTGTTTTCTACCAAGTATATTCTTCGCCAAAGTTGAATCCATGTTTTCCAGTTTTATTTGGGCAAAAAAACACCACGAATCGCAATAAGCACTTTGTTTCACGAATTGGACCAAGGAGGTCTCTCCTTACCGAATCTTAGGGATTACAATTATGCCTACTTTGCTCAGTATCTATCAAGATTTAAGAATCAATCCCCAAATCAAAATGTATTTATTAACTTCTTCTTTGATTTAAGCTGTTATGAAAATCAGATTCCCTCCCCGTTGCAGGTTTTTAAATCTCCAAAACTAGTCCGCTATAAGATACTTCTATGGTTTCTTAAGAAACGTACTGCCATGCTTAAGAGTTATTCTCCCCCCCTTTAATCCAACAACTTTGTTGCCTAACTTAGTTTGATTTTTGGGAATTAAGATAGGATCAGAGATGGTTCAGAATTGGATCGGAGGAGGGTTTAGTAAAGTGATAGATTTTCTAAAAGATGGAGAGTGGATATCTCCGACAGAAATGGCCCAGTTAGTTCAGGGGAATTTTTTATTGGTAGTGTCTTAATAATATTATATAAAACCTTTGAGCATTTGGACCCCACACAGTTTACCTATCCATCTCCGCTGGTTAATGATCTTTTTGTCAATGCTGTGTCAAAGAAACCGGGGGATTGGAAACGTTGTATAGCTCAGAGTAGGGGGTTGAGCTAGGACCTAAAACAGTTAAAAAACTGGCGGGAACAAGAAAATCATGGACTCTCTCTTAATACTTGGACAATTATTAACAAACTGAATTCCAGCACGTTAAGGGGGGCTAACTGGCGAAGAATGTTATTTTTCAGTAAATGGCTTTTGTACCGAACGCCTGCTGCAATTTCCAAAATGTATAGCAATCATTCATCTGATTGTTTTAGATGTTTAAATTGTGTCTCCGCCATATAATGGTTCACTGTACAAAGATTACGTCTTTTTGGGATGATATTTTTGCTTTTTTGAGAAGTTATTACCAGTTTGAGATCCTCTTAAGTGTAAAATTGATGCTTTACGGTTTTGATCCTGATCTCAGGCTCTCGGTCCCGCAGGTTACATTAATATACATTGCAATGGCAGTTGCTAGATCTCTGTTACTTTAAAACTTGAGGTCACAACAGATTCCATCAATGCAGGAATGGATACAGAAAATGCGTTAGGAAAGTTAGGAAATGCGAGCAAGGGTATGCTCTGAGGGTCGGAAGGGTCAAAACATTTGATTTAATTTGGGGTTCATATTTTGATAAATTCGGATTTGCATATTGTGGATGAAAGCTTGATGTTAATGGATATTGGTTTTTCCTCTCTTACTTTTTGGGCACATTTGATAAGCCAAAATGTTTTTTCTTTTTCTTGTAATGACACTAAAGATCTTCAATAAAAAATAAAAAATAAAAATTAAAAAAAAGATGACATTTTGGTGTGAGGGTCCAACGTAGGAGAACACAATGAAAGGCTACGTGAAGTACTTGGAAAGCTACAAAAGGCAGGACTTACTTTAAAGCGAGGAAAGTGCAAATGCAATGTACATGAAATAGAGTACTTAGGGCATCTTATTACTGCATCAGGTATTAGGCCTAAGAAAGGATTGCTAGACACAATTAAAAATCTTTCCTCTCCACAATGCAAGGCGGAACTGGTGAAATTCTTGGGAACGGCAGAGTTCTACAACAAGTTTGTTCCAAAGTTCGCTGAGAGGACTGTTTTACTTAAGTATCTTCTAAAGAAAGGTGTAGGATTCTTGTGGTCTGACGGCTGTGAGAAAGAATTTATGGATGTTAAACTAGGATTAGAGGATGCCTCTGATTTACGAAGCTTTGATGCAAATGATGACATCATTATAATGACGGATGCCAACTCCAAAGGGTTGGGAGCTGTTTTGTTACAGAGGTATGTAGGAGTTTATAGGACCATTTTATTTTTGTCTCGTGGACTTATGGGTGCTGAACTCAGTTATTCCATCATAGAGAAGGAGGACCTTGGGATCTTTTGGGGTGTCATGAAGATGAGGACATTTCTGTGGGGCCGTAAATTTGAGATCAAAACGGACCATGAACCTCTTAAGTAACTGTTTGTGAAGAAAGGACTCAATCAGATTTTGAGCCACATCAGAAGATGGAAATGGAATTTGGATTTACGCTCACACATGTACCTGGAGCTAGCAATTTGCAAGCTGATTCTCTTTCTAGGTTGCAAGATAATCTTATTACAGATGATATGTTGGAAGGAGAAGATTTTGGGGAGAAGATTTTGAAGAAGAAGTGAAGGTTTGTGTTGTCACTGAGGGCATTGTGCAGGGGGAAGAATGGAAAAGAATGCAACAAGAAGATGAAAGTCTGCATTATGTAGTGGGGGTGTCTTGGAAGGTTAGTCAAACAGAAGCAAGAGTGATTATCATGCTGAGGGGTATTGGAAGATATGCAATGAATTGCCCGTGACTGGTGGTATACTGTTAAGCGGTAGCAAACGTATACCGCCGCTGTGTTTGAGGGAGAGACTAGTCAAGAGTGCCCATGCCAGTCACATGGGCATATCTAAGACCAAAAAGAGAATCACGGAGGGAAATTGGTGGCCCTCCATGGACTTGATGATTTAAAGAGAAGTGCGTGACTGCATTCAATGTGCACATAGTGACAAAGTTTTGAAATACAGAACTCAACCTATGGCGATTAGAGTGCAACCTTCTGGTCCATGGATTGATATTGCCCTAGATATACTTGGGCTGTAAAGATAGGATCTTGTGACTATTATGTGTTGGTATGTATTGACATATATTTTCGCAGTCCTGAGATCAAGGTAGTAAATTCTATTGAGTTTAAGGGTGTGTTGTGTTTTCTAGATGAGTTATTCGAAAGAGAATGATTCCCCACTAGTATTCTCACTGACAATGGGGTACAACTGACTTCTGTGATGGTGGAGGAGTACCTGAGTGCAAGGGGAATCAAGTATAACAGGGCTGCTCTCTATCATCCAGAGGCCAATGGAGTCGTGGAATGTTTTATTAAAGTGTTGAAGGAATGGTTACAACAATCCTTGATATGTGGGGTGAATTGGGAAGAAGGTATGAAGAAGAAAGTGAGAGAGTACAGACTAACTCCTCACTCCACTACAGGGGTGTCACCTTTGAGATTGTTTAAAGGGAGGTTGCCCAGTTCTGAAATTGTGCCGGCTTGGGTAATTGAAAAGAGGGCTCTGGTTGATGAAAATGTTTCTGACGTTAGTGGGTGGAAACAAAAAGAACAAGAAAAGAAATTGAAAGCCAAGTTGTGCTATGACAAATGCAAAGCTGTTAAGAAGACAAAAGTGCAGGTGGGGGACAGGGTAAAGATCAAATCTCCTAGGAGAGATGGGGGATTGTCTAAATTTGGACAACCGTGTAAAATAATAAAGATGTTTAGGAATGCAGTCAAGACAAGTGACAACAGGATTTTGGAATCTCAACAGGTTTGCCAAGTGCTGTCCGTGTTCAAGAAGTGTTTCCCTGTCAAGGGGGGGGTTGGTTGAAGAACTCAATAGTCGCCTTAAGCGTGTGTGCAAACGCTCGGCTCGTTTGAGTGACTATGTTTGATTTGGTGACATTATGTAACTATTTTGTGCCTTCATTATCAACTGTTTTAGTATATACTTATATATCATTTTCCCTCTTCTTTCCTTGTTCTTTTCCCCATGCCTATTCCTGTTCAATTGTTATATAAGTAAGGGAGGTAATGTAGTATCTTAGTAATGTGGTATCTTTGGTTACAGAACGTAACATGTCAGGGTTCTGTAACCAAGGGTTGCTGTGGCATTGTGGTCTAGCTGGATAGGCAGTTGGGGACTTTCCCTGATGGCTCTGTGGTTGGAGTTTCTGTAATAAGAAGAACTTAATAAAGACCTTCAAATAATCAGCTGTTTCCTATGCCTTAACTTAACGGCTGCCTTGTAACATCTTACAAGTGTATTTTCCAATTGGGAACAGGTTAAGATTTGGAGTTTGGGGTCTCTGAACTCACAATTTAAAAATACATCTTGTGGTGAAGTTTTTTTTCAAATTGCGTATTTGAAAATGCCACTCTTAAAAAGTGGGCCTTTTCTACCTTTACCATTCAGTGCCACTGCCTGTCTGTAGAATCCACGTCTGGGTTTGTTTGACAGTTGGGCTCTTGTGCATTCACGCTAGGCAGCCACACAAAGGGAGCTGAGGTGTGCCTTGTATATCCTGATGGGTCATTACCAGGCTGATGGGCCTTACTGAGGTAGAGTGGTGGAAGGAGTTGTCACTGACACCTGAATAGGGCTGTGCCTGTCCTCACACAAAGCAGTCTTCACCCCCCTGTAGTGTTTCTGGAGCCAGGTCAGGGAAAGGCAGCGTCTTGTGCACCACACAGACTTTCCTTTGAAACTTGCTTACTTCAAAAGCAGAAAGAGGTATACGTACTAGACCTCTGAGACTCTCAGATCAGAACACTTCTGGACTAAAGGACATTCTGCCAGGAAGAAGAGATGGATGATGTAGCAGTGACTGATACTTTCCCTGTTGCTTTGTTGTCCTGGCTGGCTGCTTGCTACTTTTATCCTGATTTCACCGACCATGCCTTGGCTCTTCTGCTGAGAGCCTTAACTTGTCAAGTGGGGCCAAATCCAGTTCCTGGGCCCATGCAGGTGAATCTGGTGAGAAAATCCATGCATCATCTCTCAGAGGCTGTTTTTATGATGCAGCACTGCCATGCGGCTGAAGAACGACTCAGTACCTGTAGTGATCCGAAGAATCGATGTAGCATCTGCTTTACCACCGCCGCAATGACCCAGTGCACCTGGTTTTTCGATGCATTGTACTTTGACACTGTCTCCTTATTGCCATTTCACAGCAGTAAGGAACAGAGGTGCGTGTTTGAAAATCAACGCATCACCTTCCCTTGCAGTAAGGAGTCAACACAACACTTCCCATGCCTAAGAGTCAGGAACTGATGCCTCACCACTCCTTGGATTAAGGAATCAACACATCGCTTTTGTTTTCTGGTGTCTCACCTCCACTGCACCTGTTTTTGACTTTGATTTTGACACATCAAAGGTACTTTATGCTAAAACAACCACATCCATAGATTTCTGTGGACTGAACTTGCCTAATCTTTTAAAAGTGTTATCTTTACTTCTGCATGTTGGACTTTTTGTTGTTTTTGTCTTGTTTTATTCCGAATAAATATTGGCTATTTTTCTAAACTGGTGTGGACTTGTTTTGTAGGGTTTTCACTGTGTTACTATGCGTGTATGTACAACTGCTTTACACAATGCCTCTGAGATAAACCTGACCGCTTGTGCCAAGCTACCATGGGGGTGAGCAGAGATTATCTTAGCTGTGTGACTCCCTGATCCTGACTTGAAAAAGAGTCCCTACTTGGACAGGGTGCAAACCTCTGCCAACTAGAGACCCCCATTCCTAAAATATATTACATGAGCATTGGTCAATGTTGTACTTGAGGGTGCATTAACATACAATTCGCAAAAACCTGCAAATGAATTAAGGACAATGAGAGTAGAATTTCGTTTTAGGTGGGCAAGTTTAAGGTTCAATCTTTCTTTCTTTTTTTAAAAGTAGTTTTTCCTTAACTTACTGTCAGACCTAGCATATCTTGGCGTCATTACTCCTGACTTTTTGCCTCTGCCTCCTTTGCTTTTGGATGCTTGGGGTACTTTGCCACTGCTGATCAGTGTCAAAGCACAAGTGTTCCCTATGTAAAATGTAATGGGGATTGGTTGGCCATGATTGGTATGTTTGCCTCACTAGTAAAGTCCCTAGTGATGTGCACTGTGTATGTCAGGGCTTGTAAGGCAAAGGTGTGCAGAGAAGGGAACTCAGGCCTGCAGTGTAGGGCCTGCACGCAGTTTGCTAAGTTAGCATGTTGTCCTGACAAGTGCAACCACTTGTCAGGCCTGACTTTCCCCTTTACATACACATTGGGCACCCCTGTGGTAGGTCCCGGGTAATCCCTGGGTGGGGTGCAGTGTAGGTAAAAGGCAGGACATATACTAAGGTGTGTTATGTCCTTACAGTGAAAAGCACTCCATTTTGTTTTTCACTGCTGAAAGGCCATTCTGCCCATTGGACAGAATGTGGAGGCTGGGTGTTGTGTTTGTTAGTCTAGTTTCCTGTCAGTTTATAATGGAGAAGTGAAGTTTAGTATGTTTGAACTCACAGTGTCATAACACATCTTTCTGTGAAGGTGGTTTTGTCACTGTGTGTTCAGAAACCACTCTTTTAGAAAGTGGTTGAGTTTTGTGTTCTAAGCATTTCTGTGTGTCTCTGCTGAAATGAGAATTGTTTGTCTGGATCTGAAAGGTGAGAGGAGCTGGGAGAGGTCTTGACCCAGGGAGAGGTTGAGATGTCACCATGCTGCCCTGCATCTGGAGAGTAGGGGGAGGAGAAGCCCTGGAGGTGAAAAGGCCAAGGCTGGTGCTATAAACCAATTGACCCATCTCCTGCTGAGTGCTTAAGGATCCAAACCACCAGTATCAAAGGGAGAGAGGTGACACTGGGAGGGAGAAACCCAGAACTGATTTAGGGAGGGGTCAGGGACACCTGAGCACAAACAAACTTCAAAGACAGTACGGGGTATAACTATGAGAGCTGAAACACCTGAACGTTGGAATGAAACAGAAATGAATTGAGACTGAAAAGACTTGGACCCATTCTGTGGTCAAGAGGAACCTCTGCTAAAAAAGGAGCAACTGAAGAGACTGCTGTGAAAAGACCAATCCTTGCTTCGGAATCTGGGGCTGGTCTACAGTTTGCTGTACTAACCAAGGGAGAGGCTGTGGGGACTGCGCTTGGAGGCGCTTGCCCCCCCTGCTTGAAGAAGACTGTGCTTCTTGCTGTGTCTTGTAATCCCAAGGGCCCGAGTCGAGCTGGGTCCCTGTTTGGAAATACAGGATCACAAAGGTTTCTGGAGAAGTCCCAAGCACTGCGGTGTGCATGTGCTTTTGCAGCTTGAGACCCTCAGAAGTTGTGCATTGTGATTGTGGGCGTGCAGGAGTAAGCTGAGTCTCAGACGCGCTGGGTGCGTGTCGTGGTGCAGGCCAAGGCGTTGGTGAGGAGCGCCTGGTCATTTTGTGCACGGGGAGACAAAGTTAGACTCGAACGAACAGAGTGCATGTCGTGGTGCAGGCCAGGGCATTGGTGAGGAGTGCCTGGCCATTGTGTGCACCAAAAGAAGAAGTGTGTTTCTGATGCGCAGCGTGTGTGTCGTGGTGCATGCCAGGGCGTTGCTCAGGAGCGCCTAGTCATCGTGTGCACCAAAAGGAGAAATGAGTCTCTGACACGCAGCATGCGTGTCATGGTGCAGCCAGGGCATTGGTGAAGAGCGCCTTGACATCGTGTGCTCCGAAAGAAGAAGTGAGTATCGGACGCGCAGGGTGTGTGTCGTGGTGCAGCCAGGGTGTTGGTGAAGAGCACCTGGACATTGTGGGCACCAGGAGAAGCGGAGAGACTCGGACGCGCAGGGTGCGGAAGGCAGCAGTTCAGACTGGAGGTGGGAGTCCTGCGCCACAGGAGGAGCTGGATGACATGGCGGAAATGGTGTCCACAGTCATCAGTGGGGAGACGGTGACTGGAGTCAGGGGACCTGACACTTCTCAACATGACCGGACACAACGACCAGGGACTGGGGGGACAGGGGGAGATGGCCACAAGGGCACACATGCACAATTAGAGTACATAGGTGGACAAACCATGCCCCAAACACCCACCAAGAGACCAATGTACCCAAGTATGACACATCTCAGCACTTTATAAGCACAGAAGGCAAAGGCACACTGCAGGAAAGGGATAAGGGGCAGCAAAACAGAGCAGCAGGGGCCACTCCCCAGAAATGTAGCATACAGACATAACATGCAGAGCACTGCAACACTGACAACAATGTGGCACAAACCCCAAAACACGTCCACAACAGAACACAGGACACAACTGGTGCCAACTGGGTATAGACACTGGCCAAGCACAGGTGGCATTGCAGGGAAATGTGAGACAACAATGTACAAGTATGAAGACACACATGTCTGTTGGCGAAATGTCCCCTGTCCCCCCATCAAATGGGCAGCTCCTCCCAAACAGCCATGATGTACACAGTCATGCAGTCTGTATGTAAACATGTACAATGCAACAACACACATGTGAACACATTGATAAACTGCATCTCCCCTTCACATTGCAGAGGGACAAACAACACCTCCTGCAGAGCAGTCCGACCCTCTCTTCTCTGATGACGAAGAGGATCACCACAGCTTCGACTCCGATGCCCTCCAAGAGTTCATTGACAGCCACCGCACCCTACCTCCAGGAACAGGGCAACCCAGCTGCAACGAGGATACCCCACCCCCTGCACAGATCACACAGCAGGCAGCACCCACCTCCACGGCTGCCTCCCAGGACCCCCACGAAGAACACATGGCCTTCCAACACCATGTGTTGGGATGCCAGTAGCAGCTGGCTGAACAGGTGCGGGTGGGCTTCGATCGCATGGCAGACAAACTAGATGCCATATGTGGGTGTCTAAGTCCCATCCGGGGCTACTCATGGTCGCTAATGGACACTGACAGTCCGCTCTATGTCCATGCCCATGAACCATGGCTGACATCGCCAGAGTCCTGACTGTGCAACAAGAACAACTGTCTAGTCAGGGTGGCTACAGCAAGCTCGTCCGGGAGTTGGGACTCATGCGGAAGTTCATGGAGAACATGGAGCAGGCCAATGCGGAGACAGCAGCTGCCACAGATGCACACCAGGGAGAGGTAGCTGGGTTCCACAATGACCTCAAAATCATCCTCATTGCATTGCTGCCACAGGCCTGGCACAGATGTATGCTGCTGCTACCACTACATCCACATCTCCGCTCCCTGAAGTGTCAGTGTCATACAGTGTGCAGACATTCCAACTCCTGCCCCTGAGGTGTCACTGCCACACAGTGCTGGGGAAAGGCCAGCACCACCCACACATGAGAACATGCAACAGCAGAGGACGAAGATGTGCATGAAACCTCCTCACTGGTACGCAGGAAACTGTAGCATTCACCTCCGCCATAGGGCCAGTTTCAGCTTGGTACTGCCCTTTGCATCATCACCTTCCACTGTCCCCCGATGCACCCTGCGACATTCACCTTGGACCACGACATGGACTGCCGTATTCTGTTTGTTCGCCAATGACACAGCCATCAGACTGCGGACTGAACTCTTCCTCTTCCACTGGACTTCACATTTGCTGAAGGACTCTGGCTGGCCCTCCACGGCTCAACCTTTGAAAATGGGCCTTGTATGGCCCTGTACTGCTCCAGATGCAACACTCCACTGAATGTGCATTAAACATTCCGAATCACACAGATGTGTTGCGTCTATGGTCTTTCAAATGTGGAAGTATGGATAAATGTAGGGTCAGTGAATTCCTCTTACGTACATGTGGCTCATGTCCTTGGACTTGGGTCACAGGGTGACACATTGCCGATTGTCGTCCGGGTTGCGCTGACGCAACAACAGCGACACACACATTTGTTACTTTCTTGTCCAGCCCCGTATGGAACTACGCACAGAGCCCCGGGGTCATTACGCTCCGGGGGGGGATGAGGGGGGTAACAATGCCACATGTGCCAGAACTCCCCTGTAGTGATCTGCTTCTCACAGGTCTAGTTGTCAGCATGCCACAGCCACACCCATACGGCTGGTATATACCCACACCACACCCATCCAGCACACACGTCACAGGAAATGTGACCCTGCCAATAAAAAGGGCCGGGCGCACGTGCACGGTGCCATTTCCTTACTCTCCATGGGTGTATCCGTGTGGTGAGCATGTAGGCATGGGGTTCCAGGGCCTGCGACATCACATTCCGCAGGCTCAGAGGTGGCATGATGGTGTCCGCACCACAATACCCAATCATAGAGGGTCCATGACTAGTGGGGCAGAGACTTGGTGGCACCAGATGCAATGCGGCCACGTGATGCAACCTTAAAACAACTGCAAAAATGTGAAGCAAACTCAACATTTGGGACAGATGACAATACAATGGGCAGCACTTAATGACACAGAAACTAAGGGTGGGCAAAATATTTCATATGGCAACAAAATATGTGGAGTTTTTTAAATGGGAAACATCCTTTACAACGCAACTTTTACCACGCAGTGCTATTACAACGCAGGTTTTACAACGAAAACCATTGCAACGCATTGCGCTGGGGGGCGCTCTAGGAGGTGTGGGAGTTTTATTTTGGGTGGTGTCTTATAAAAATAGGAAATACTTTTATGTATAAAATGACCTGAAAATGACAAAAATCCAATTTAGGAAACTGGAGACATGAGTTTTTAAAGATTAAATACTTTCTAGTACTATGAAACCTATAGCGCCACTCTGGGACATCTGGTCGTGCTTGACCGAGACAAAGTCAAAGTTTCCGGCAAACCGCGGCAGAGTCCTGCTCGCATACACTAAGTGGGACAAAATTTTACCTTCGCACTTAGAAACTTTTCTAGTGCTTTTTCTTCAGAGGGCCCTTGCTGTCGTCACCAGTCTGGATTTGGAGAGTGTTCACTGGCTTGACATTCAGGGAGATACCCGTCAAACTCTGAAAGTCGGACCTCTGAAGCTCTTCAGCAGCAAGAACCTGGAATCCAGGCTGGGTCACGGTTGAAGGTGGCTGTCCTCATGGTTGAGTTGATCACCTTATGGAGCCTTTTTCCAAAGTTTCTCCAAACTTCCCCAAACTTCTGGTACTTCTTCCTGAAGTTCCTATTGAGAGTCCAAATGGTCCAAAACACAATACAAGGATCTGGAATCTCCAAGATGGTCCTTGAAAGGTTGGGACCACAATTCCCATAATGCACCTGGACAAAACCCTTAAACGTCCACTGGTCACACCCCAGGCAGGGGTCTCCTGGGTATGATTTAGGTGAGCTTTGTTAACCTGAAGCTTGCGGGGGTCCACTCTTTAATCATTTAGAAGCAAGGTACAGCCAGAGGGCTGTAGTTCCAGACAGTGTAGCCGGTACAGTCAGTCAGATGGCAGGGCCTAGTGGTGCAAATCAGTTTCCAGCATGGCAGCCCTTCTTATTTTAGTTTACAGCAGCAGATATGAGAGGCTATGCACCTCTCTCATATTTATTCAGAGTTCTCTGGGGTCAAGCAGGAGAGCTCTCCTGTCCAGTGAGGTACAAGGAAACACCCCAGAGCATTACCTCGTCCTCTAAAGTGTGGCATCATTTTCTCTCAGAAAGCACTATTCCTCCAAAATTCATAATGGCTGAAATCTCAGCAGAGCATAAGGAGCTAACTAAACAAACTCTCAGTATGGCTCATTCCCATAGCTCTCCACCCCCTAGCATCTGGCGATTCCTTCCTTAAGCCTCTCATCTGGCTGGGTCAGATGTGATGGGGGTAGGATGCTTGTCCTGTTCTATCTTTGAAGCTCATGCTCTGAGTTCTATAGGGTCAAGCAGGAGAGCTCTCATGTCCAGTGAGGTACAAGGAAACACCCCAGAGCATTACCACTTCCTCTAAAGTGTGGCATAATTATCTCTCAGAAAGCACTATTCCTCCAAAATTCATAATGGCTGAAATCTCAGCAGAGCATAAGGAGCTAACTAAACCAACTCTCAGTATGGCTCATTCCCATAGCTCTCCACCCCCTAGCATCTGGCGATTCCTTCCTTAAGCCTCTCATCTGGCTGGGTCAGAGGTGATGGGGGTAGGCTGCCTGTCCTGTTCTAACTTTGAAGCTCATGCTTTACGACCCCTCCCCCTGCTCTGGTCTTCATATGCAGCAAAGCTCTCTCCAGCAGATAGCCTCTCCCCTGGTGAGCCACTTATCACTATATCAAAGCAGCCTGACTAATCCTTTTAACTCTGACCAATCAGGGAAGGCTGCAGGAAGACTGAATTTTGGCTTACAGACAAGAAAGTCTTATAACTTCTTTTCTGTACAATTTAGGCTAAATTCAACAATAGCACATTGTTGGGTAAATCAATACTATTCTCCTTAGTATTTAAATTATATTTATTCAAATCCTAGCAATATTTATGCATTTATATATTATTGTAATATTATCCTTTGTGGCTACGTATCTACAATGGTGAAAATGAAATGTGCAATTTTTCCATCACCAAGGCATTTAAATCATATTTTATAAGGGACCTATTCATAGTTATATGCCCCCCTGCTCCTGGGACACATAGGGTAGACCTTGGGGGTCCTGAATATGCAAAAGATGGTGTGGATCCTCATTTCATGGTGCTCATAGCACCAGAGTCAAATTTGGGAGGCACTTTTCTACAATGGGGGAAGTGTAATGTGCAATTTCTCCATCCATAGGTCATTTAAAACATCGTGCACATGCATGTGCGCATGCACAGTTTTTGCAAAGACGGCAAGGAAGAGGAGGAGGGCAGCCCAGGGACTCCGCAGTCCAGGTAAGTTCACTCTTATGTTATTTATAATGAATTGTTAACAGGGGGGGTGAAGACGGGGGCTGGCCAACTCCGCTCCGCCGCAGGGTGCGGGGATTTGACTTCTCCCCGTTCTCCGCAGAACGCGGAGGAGGCAAATCTCCACACATTCCGCGGGTGGAGCGGAGGTCTCCACCCGGGCTTGGTGTTTTCAACATAGCATCGGCCCTTGGCCTGCACAGCAGAGCCCAAGGCATTCTGAGAGTCAGAAAACCAGCATCCAGTGGCCTCAAATGGGGTAGAAAGTGGGATGACACTGCAAACAGGTCCTGATTTCTAACAATGATAAATCTCTCAACCCTGCTTTGGCAGAAGAGGACAGTGTGCCAAATTGTCAGGGTACATTTCCATGCTCTAAAGTCTCATTTAGGCCATTAATCATTTTTACAAGGATTTATAAAACTTAGGGGCATATTATCAAGAAACAGCGTTAATATTATCGCCGCTTTAGCGGCAGAAAGTTGCCACTAAAGCGGCGATAATGGGCTTGATAATACGCCCTTGTGAATTCCCATAGAAGCCCATGTTCTGGTGTGAACATGGGCTTCTATGGGATTTCTCTATGGCGTATTATCAAGCCCACTATCGCCGCTTTAGCTGCAGTTTTTTGCAGCTAAAGCGGCGATAATGTTAACGCCGTGCTTGATAATATGCCCCATTGTTCCTGCATTCCTTCTAGCCTCTTCAGTATGCACTTTGAAACTGCGTGCACCCTCTGACACTTCCAGAAGCATCCAACCCAACGAGCTTAACAGCTGCTAAATCATATCGATTAGAGACTCTCAAATTTGGGAAGTCTATACATTTCACTTAAACACAAAGGACTTCAATGTGAAACATTTAATTTCAATAATGGTAGGTGTTTTAGAATTTAATTATGGCAAAACAAAAAGAGACTCCCAATCTAGCACTCATTGACTGCAGTTTACTTTATCTTACTTAATAGTGAGGCCTACTACTGACTGATGTGCTTTCAGATATTTGCCAAACTCATAGAATCATGAAATTTCAGAGTTGGAGAACACATAATGAAATGGGTGACAGTCAGTGGACACCCAGGGACAGTACTCATTTCTAAAAGCAGATAGATTCCATGGGGCATATTCTCAAGGAGCTATCACAGAGTTAACAGCACTTTATTGCAGCCAAAGTCGCCATAAATATATCACCCCATTCACAAGCTGGTGCTAACCGCCCATAGCACCAGTTTACCTGCGATAGCAGCCACAAAAAGCATCGCCACAGATGACCCCCGCAACTATCGCTAATGAGATGCAGAGTAGGCGTTCCCGACCAAAAAGCTGCAACAACACCACTCCGCAACATTCTCAAGGACCAGGTACATCGGCAATAAGATCACAAAACATGCGATAAGGCAGGTTAGCAGCAGGAAACTAACACCTGCTCTGACCTGGTGTAAAGTTAGACCGCAGCCTGCACCACAAACAGTAGCCCAGGCCAGAGCCACACCTGAAGGGCAACAGAAGCCATGCAGCCACTCATCATGCAGCTGGGTACCCCAACAGTGTCACAACATCCACCGCCACCATCCCAGGACCCCCCCCTACCCAGGCATCCCCCCAGGCCAAAGACATGCCACATCAACCAGAGGGAATCATGTACCAAATAATTCGCCTGATATCGCACAATCACATCTAGTGACATGCATGTGTCGTCACAAAAATGAGCATCACACATTCACCTTCGAAGCAACAAATGAAAATTTATTAAAACAAACACAGAACAGAAATGAAGACACATGGCGGCATCCCTCGGGACACTCAGTAGGTCACAGCCTGCAAGACAAATACTATGATGAGAAGGTGTGTCCTGCACACATCAAGGGACAGAGAGAGAGCAAAGGAGAGAGAGGGAAAGAGGGAGAGAGAGAAAGACGGACATAGAGGGGGAGAGAGAGATAGACAGACAGAGAGGGGGAGAAAGAGATAGATGGACAGGGAGGGGAGAGAGAGATAGACGGACAGAGAGGGAGAAAGAGAGATAGACAGGGTGAGAGAGAGATAGATGGACAGAGAGGTGGAGAGAGACACAGAGAAAAGAAGAGAGGGACAGGGAGAGAGAGTGCCGACACTGCGCACCCAGGCCACACTGCTTACCTGCTGCCACTGGTGTGTCTCCAACCACGTGCCGGTATGTACTGCTGTTCACCAGGTCCCACATCTGAGACAGACCTGTCATCTGAAACACAGTCCAGATACCTGAATGGCAAAGTACATGCAATTGCACACAACATCATCGCCTCTCTGACCCTGCGCACCCAGGCAGCTGCACCCCAGCCCCTGCGCACCCAGGCCTCACTGCTCACCTTCCACCACCGGCATGTAGAACTGAGGGCCCACCATGTGCAGGTGCAAGCCCCGAGCCTGGGGCCGGTGGACATGTCACCCTCCACATCATGAAGCTCCGCTCGGCGGCCTCCCAGGTCTCACATTTGGTGCTGGGTCTTGATTTCTCCATAAAATAGGACATACCAGTGCACCCCGCATCATCGCAGGCTGCACACCCGCTCAACCTCATGGGTGCCACTAACTCTGTGAACCAGGAGGCGACGCCACGTGGCGTTAGGCCCCCGCTGCCCACTGGGTCAGGCCTACACTGCGGTCCAGCAGGGCACACAAAACCTGAGCCATCCGGACCACTGGGACGGGGCATCATCGCAGGCTGCACACCCGCTCAGCACTTAAGTGCCCCTACCTCAGTGCACCGATAGTCAACGTCCAGTGGCGGTGTGCCTGTGCCAGCCGCAGTGTATCCGTTGCCATCAAGTCTGTGCCCCACTGGTCATGGACCCTCTATGATTGGGTATCATAGTGCAAACGCCATCATGTTACCTCCAGGCCTACAGAATGTGATGTCGCAGGCCACTGGGCCCCTATGCCTACATGAACACCACATGGATACACCCCGAGAGAGGTTGGAAATGGCATCGTGCTGGTTCGCCCGGCCATTTTTATTGGCAGGGTCACATGTCCTGTGACGCCTGTGCTGGATGTGTATGGTTTGGGTGTAAACCAGCCGTGAGGGAGTGGCTGTGGCATGCTGACAACTAGACCTGTGAACAGCAGATCACTACAGGGGAGACCTGGCACACGTAGCATTGTCTCCCACCCCTGTGAGCGTAAGCATGGTGGGCTGGCCTGGCGCATGCCAGTCCAGCATAAGGGTTTTGGACAATGATCCACGGGCTCTGTGCGTGGTTCTGTACGGGGCTGGACAAGAAAGTAACTAATGCGGGTGTCCCCGTTGTTGCGTTAGCGCCACCTGGACAACATTCAGCAATGTGTCACCCAGTGACCTAAGTTAAACGACATGAACCACATGGATGTAGGTGAATGAAATTAAATGAAATTAATTCGTACTTGTATAGCGCACTTATACCCTGAGGCGTCTTGGTGCTGTACGCATACCGCTGTGGAACCCTTCCTGGCTTTTCCCTGTAAAAAATGCCCATTCCTGGGCACCCCCAAGGTGAAGCCAGGCATCGCAGCGCTGTTGGGGCCGTTGTGGAGATTAAGCAAGCTATTGCCCAGAGTTGCAGAGTGGGACCCATGATTAGAATAGGCACCGAGGCGAGAATTGTCAGGTCCGAAGAAATTGAGCCCAAGAGCCGCCGAGGTGGGAATTGAACCCTGGTCCCGGGCCAGACCTCTGCATCAGGGTCTGCTGCTCTAACCATTGAGCCACTCTTCTCCAGGTGGAATTTACTGACCTTACACACATCAATACCACACATGGAAGACCATAGACACAACACATTTGTGTGATTTAGAATGTTTAATGCACAATCAGTGGAGTGTTGCATCTGGAGCAGTACAGGGCCATGCAAGCCCCACATGACGATGTTGGCCCATGGAGGGACAGCTGGAGTCCTTCAGGGGATGAGAAGTCCAAAGGACGAGGAATAGTTCAGCCCACAGTCTGTTTGCTGTGTCATTGGCGATCAAACAGTATATGGCAGTCCATTGCGAAGTCCAAGGTGAGTGTCACAGAGTGCATCAGGGGACAGTGGAAGGTGATGATGCAGAGGGCAGAACCAAGCAGATACAGGCCCTATGGCGGGGATGCATGCTACTGCTTCCTTCTTACCATGATGGCGCTGTCATCCACCTCTTCGTCCTCTGCTGTACCATATGACTCACGTGTGGGTGGTGCTGGCCTTTCTCCAGCACTGTGTGTCAGTGACACCTCAGAGGCTGGAGGTGGAATGTCTGCCGCACTGTGTGGCACTGATACTTCAGGGGGCAGAGATGTGGATGTAGTGGTAGTGCCAGGCCTTGTGGCAGCAATGCCATGAGGATGGTTTTGAGGTCATTGAGGAACCCAGCTACCACTCGCTGGTGTGCAGCCGTGGCAGCCGCTCTTTCAGCATTGGCCTGTTCCATGCTCTCCATGAGCCTCTGCATGTTTCCCACCCCACGGGCGAGCTCGATGGAGCCACTCTGAGTAGTCAGTCGTTTTTGTCTATGAGTCAGGACTTTGGCGATGTCAGCCATGGTTCATTGGAGAGTATGGAGCGGACTGTGGGTGTCCGTTAGGGACTGTGAGTGGTCCCTGATGGGACTTAGACACCCACTTATGGCATCTAGTTTGTCTGCCATGTAGTCGAAGCCCACCTGCACCTGTTCCGCCAGCTGCTCCTGGCATCCCAACACACGGCATTGGAAGGCCATGTGTTATTTGTGGGGGTCCTGGGACGCAGCCGTGGTGGTCGGTGCTGCCTGTTGTGTGGTCTATGCAGGGGGTGGGGTGTCCTTGTTGCAGCTGAGCTGCCCTGCTCCTGGCGGTGGGCTGCAGAAGCTGTCAATGAACTCTTGGAGGGTGTCAGAGTCGAAGCTGTGGTGGTCCTCTTCGTCATCAGAGAAGACGTGTGTGTTTTCGTACTTGTACATTGTCGTCTCGCATTTCCTTGCAATGCCACTTGTACTTGGCCAGTGTCTACACCCAGTTGGCACCAGTTGTGTCCTGTGTTCTGTTGTGGACGTGTTGCGGTTTGTGCCACATTGTTGTCAGTGTTGCTGTGCTCTGCATGTAATGTGCATTTCGGATGTGTGGCCTCTGCTGCTCTGTTTTGCTGCCTCTTATCCCTTTCCTGCGGTATGGCTTTGCCTGCTGTGCTTATACAGTGCTGAGATGTGTCATACTGGGTACATTGGTCTCTTGGTGGGAGTTGGGGGTCTGGGGCATGGTTTGTCCGCAGATGTGCTCTACTTAATTGTGCATGAGTGCCATTGTGGCCATCTTTCCACGTCCCCCAAGTCCCTGGTCGTTACTCACCATGTTGCTGTTGTGTCCGGTCATGTTGAGCAGTGTCAGGTCCCCCGACTCCAGTCACCATCTCCCCACTGATGACTGTGGACACCATTTCCTCCATGTCCTCCAGCTCCTCCTGTGGCGCAGGACTCACACCTCCAGTATGCATTGCTGCCTTCCGGTTGCTGTCGAGTTTCAGCTTGGTTTTGCGCTTGACGTAATTCCAGCACCTCTTGACCTCTTCCATTGTCCTCTTCAGCACTCCCACTGCATTCACCTTGTCCACGATGGACTGCCATAGTCCATTTTTGGTTGCCAATGACACAGTGGAGGTGACGAACAGTTGTTGATGGTGTTCGACCACCTCCGTTATCAAGATCCTGTTTTCCTGCGGACTGGAGCACTTCTTCCTACTCTTCTCCTCCTTGGCCTTCCTTGGCCTGAGGTATGAAGCAGGTCCTCTGGGGGCCTTGTGGGGTTCTGGTTCTCCTCCGTCCTTGCTCCGGCAACGTCCACTGTGCTTCGCTGTTGTTTGGCATTTGTCATGTTTTTTCTACATTTATGGTGGTTTTTCTCGCCTGGGGCATGTGACTTGCAGTCCTGTAGCTGGTTTTCGTGGATTTTAATATCGTGATTGGCCTCATCACAGCCTTTTTGCGTTTGTGTTTTGGATTTTTGCGGCGTGGCATTGATTTTAACACGGTCAGGTGACACGTTATCTGGAGACTATCTCATGGTACTGCTGTGTTGAGAATGCTTGGTTAACGCGGCGTAATTTTCCCGCGATACTCTGCGATGGTGGAAGTTGCGTTAACTAAGTATTGCAATGGTTATCACACGTTCTTGAGAATATGCCCCCATGTCTCATGGCCCATTGGCAGTCCCAGCAATTTATTTCTAAAGGAAGCGTCCCATTCCTTAACATAGGGGTCTTAGACTAGATCTTCAGCAGATGTCCTTCAGGCAGCATCATTATGTCCTTGACTACAGTGGTTAAGACCATATTTCCCACAGGTGCATGTTAATGGGTTTTAGAGCAGGCCCTTTGTTTCTCTTGTAGATCCTTGTAGATCCTGTTTACAATGATCACTCCGGTAGATCTCCTGTTCTTACTTTGAACTCACTGCTGCATTAGTTACACTTAGCAGCGCAGTGTGATGTAGTGTCCGTACTTTCTGCACTGTTTTATTGTTTTGTTGTAGCTGTCTCAAATGCGAGTTGCAGATTTCCCTATTGCGGTATTTACATCCTGCACTGGTCATTGTTTTCTGTTTTAACTGATTTTTCTATTGTCACTTTTCACTAATCTTTGTTTCCTGTTGAACCTTGTATCCTGCTTACTGTTTTTTGTTGTTATTGACACTTACGTTTCCTCACAAGCGGGCCTGAATGTTTGTTGGGCTTCTAGGACACCTGCAGGTTACAAGAGTCTACTTATACCATTATCATCCCAGTCCCCATCATTGGGTCAGGTACTGTAAGGTGGCTAAAGCTGTTTTTGGGTTTCGCCTGCCGAAGGCTGCGCTCTGCGCAGCTTTTCGGCGCAGGCGAAATCCTTTGTGAACTATAAGTGCTTCGGGAACGTCCCCCGGCTCCCATTGGCTAGCTCCATAAATGGAGGCTAGCCATTGGGTGCCGGATCTGTCCGTCAAGGCCGGACCAGATTCGGGGGCGTTCCCGAGAATTTTTCTCTTTTGCCCACGTCATGCGGCGGTGGGCGGGGCTTTTTTTTTGGCTGGTTGAGGTTTTTTGTTGCCATTTGGCGGCCGACCGCCGGCCGAGGAAGTCCAGGCTTGATTGACCCCTATGGCCCCACTGCTCCGCACCAGGATTCTCCTATTGTCATGCCTGCCGTATGCGCGGGAAATAGGCTAAGCGCACTTGGAGAAAAATGGTTATTGAGATAGCGAGAACAGTGGTTGGCAGTGGTTGGCATATGGAGCTCCATAGGTTGGTGCACATGCGCAGTATGCACGCATGCGCACAAGGCAGAGAAACGGAATATAACCCGCCCCGTGGAAGTAGGAAGGGCTTCGCGTTTAGCTAGGCTGTTCCTGATTACGTTCCGGGTCGGTATTTGAGGTTGGCGTCCGAGGAGGTAGGGTGTCGGCGTTTTTGTTTCTGTGATTCCCGACATCGGGTGTGTAGTGCTTGTAACTATTTCTTAGCGATTCTAGACGGCTTGTCTTTGGATCGTATATTCAATTAAGAGTTTGTAACGCTTCCTGATTTTCATTTGTGAAAGGTCTGCCATAGTAGAATTTCATACTGTGGAGTTTATGATTTTCCATTACGAAAGTAAATCTGATTATGTTGGAGTCCCGTGTTTTACCAGTGACTCGTGGTTTGAATTAAAGTTGCAGTTCAGAACGACACGTGAAGCTGTGTTTGCTGAAACACTCAAGACATTCACAGGAGGTTCGCCTGGGTATATTTGGATTTTGGTTCGAGTGGTGTTACATATTACTAAAGATCCAGGTGCTGCAGACAAAATACTGTCCTACCCAGACCACAGACGAGAGAGGAAGCGTGTTTCTTTTCCCCTTACTACCCTTGTTTTGTTCCCCTGTGTTCCCCCTAGTTACAACTTGGGATTCAGTGTACAATCCTGTGTTCCGAGGGGTGACAGGGGGAATCAGGGTTTTAGCGGCGAAGATCCAGGACACCTCCGAGACAAAGGTGCGTGCATTACACCTATGGAGTATACCCGTCTTGTGGGGTTATGTGTTCAGTCAGATACCTTCTTTATTAAGGCACATTAGTCTGGCGTTTTTCCTTCACCCGGTATAGAGGCAGTCATTCTTTAATTTTTTCATTTGATGGAACGATACTGCGCATGCGCAGCGTCTCCTTCACGACTTGCGGCAGCCACTCTGCACTCGCACTGAACACTGCTCACCACTTCCCGATCCCGGAAATGGAGCATACCACACCCGGCGCCACGAGATTTGCGGCATACTTATAGAAGGCCGAACACCGTCAATGTAAGGCAGCCGCTGGAAGGGGTAGGTGCAGAAGCACGAGCATCCTGCTAGAACCATGAGTAAAACTCCCCCATTAGGGGGACGAATGCGTGGTATCACTGACAGTATCTACCTACAGAGATGCTTGTATGTATGTACCTCGCCGTGTTTATCGATAGGGCGGGGGCTCACTTCGGGGGCCGCTGCTCTAATGATGGTGATTAATCTCCTCAGTTTGTCTCCGGGCACGATCACCCCCACCTCCCCCCTCCGGGGTGAGTCAGAGACGGGCTGGGAGGAGAGCGTTACAAGGGGATGCCTCGGAGGTTACTTGAATGACGGGGGCGGGAGCGGGTCTAAAGAAGTAGCGGTCATCTGCTTACTCCAGCCCCCAGCCAAATTCAATACTCGTGTTTAATTGCACTGACCTCCTTTCCTCGAGCGCCGAGGTAAGGGGCGGCCTCCTTCCGCTGCACATGGCGCGGGGGGTGTTCATGCAGGGCTCTGGCACACGGGGACGCCTGCCCGCAAATAAAAATTATTCGGCTCCTCAGACTGGAGACAACCGATTTTTAACAAGGTTAGACGGAGGCTAATGGGACGTGCTAATTCCTCCTACTTCTCCAGACCTCTCTGCCGCCTCTCCCCCTCCCTCCCCCAACCCCCCTCTCTCTTCGAGAAGACTGATCGGGAAGTGGTGTAATGGGTCTTAACGCTAGCTCTACATTTTTTCGCTGCATTCTGAGAGCTCATTTTCCTAAAGTGTGTTTTTTGGTTTCGCCTGCGTGAACCCTGCCAGCATTATCACCTGCAACATACAAATGACCTGAAATGCGAAGAAAAAAATAATAATAAAATAAATAACACAACAGAGCCATGATGCAGAAACTGAACGCTGTGCGGTAACGAAGGGCATGGGGTGTTTCTCGTCACCGCCACCCGGGCCAATAGCAGGCAAAGCAGCAGGCGGCGTCAACATACTGTATAGCTCTATGGATGTATATATGTGTATATTCATGACGTAGACGCCGGGGGCGTGGGCGGGAAAGACGAGAGGGCGGGGGTCTGTCATGTATTTACTTTGGCAATACTTGTCTGACTTGTCGTGCCAATAAAGTAGATTGTATCATGTTGTGAAGGATGGGCGGGCAGAGGAGAAAAAAAGGGGAGGAGGCAGGGAGGGTAGAGGAGTAGAGAGGGCAGAAAGGGGGCGGCAGGGCAGTGCAGGGGAGGAAAAGAAGGAAGGAGGAGGGCAGAAAGAAGGGGAGAGGAGGAGGCCACGAGAGGGAGACAGACAGGGGAGGTTGTAATGAATTGCTCGTCTTGCCAGCTGGAAGGCTCGGCTACCTGAAAGTTTTCTCGGTGTCCTTTCGCTTGTCTTCTATCGGAGCGGACCCTCAAGGTGACATCTGGCCCGCCCCACCGGCTCCGCGGCAGTGCACATGCCCCTTAGCCCCGGCACCGACCTGCCAGTCGGGCTCCCCGGATGTGGCTCGAGCGCTGTGCCCGGCTTCCCACCTGCTCTCCCGGGTCCGAAGGCGCCTCAAAGCCTTGTTCATCTAGGCTGCATCACATTGTTGCCAGGCTTCAAACCTCCGATTGGCACAAGTCTTACTGTATTTAACCAGCTTGTCTTGCTTTTGCCCAGTTCTTCTCTTAGATACTTTATTCTCTGTGTGGGTTTATTTCGGGTGACGCGCGCTGCTGCGTATCTCTCCTCGTAGCTTGGACCAGCCCGTGGGTTGCAGGTTATATTTTTTTTTAATAGAATTTCTGTTCTGACTGCCACCGACCCTCCGTTTTCTTTAAACTGGATTTATTTCAAAGATTTCCGGTGGAATGCACGTTCGCTAATCGCCACCCTCAGCCCCTGGCACGGAGCGTCCCAGGGAGTGCCCGGACCTCCTCGTCGCTTCAGTGGATATCAGTCTGGGGCGGGAAGGCTGGCTGCAGTGCTATGGAGTGCTAGAGAGTGCAGAGTGACTAGGGAGTGCTAGAGAGTGCAGAGTGACTAGTGAGTGCTAGGGAGTGCTAGAGAGTGCAGAGTGACTAGTGAGTGCTAGAGAGTGCAGAGTGCTAGGGAGTGCTAGAGAGTGCAGAGTGACTAGTGAGTGCTAGGGAGTGCTAGAGAGTGCAGAGTGACTAGGGAGTGCTAGAGAGTGCAGAGTGACTAGGGAGTGCTAGGGAGTGCTAGAGAATGCAGAGTGACTAGTGAGTGCTAGGGAGTGCTAGGGACTGCAGAGAGACTGCTAGGGAGTGCTAGGGAGTGCAGAGTGACTGCAGAATGCTAGGGAGTGCAGAGTGGCTGCCGAGATTAACCTAATGGCAATGTAAATGACAATGCCATTTATTTATCTGTTTTCAAAACCAACACATAAATACAAATGTTGTCATTTACAATGCCAATAGCTCTAACTTTTCCAAAGGCGAAACCATTGCATTGTAAATGCTTGTTACAACATTACCGTCACAGGCGCCATTTTAGGGTCAGGCACTGCAGGGTGGCTAAAGTTCCTTTTGTCTGCGGTAGAAATCCCTCAAACACACAGTTCATTCATTACAAATTGTTTCTTACATTCTGCGCTCTAGAAATATGCCAAGGCTGTGTGCCGCATTCCTTACGTTCCTTACGTTCTGCCGAGACTTATCAGGCTACTTAAATGCTGATATAAACAGAGCGCGTGTCTCTGGACCTGTACGCAGTGTTAGATGTTTAAAGCTCACATCGGTCGCATCGCCTATGTCCCTTGTGTTTTCTTAAATCCTTAAAATCTTGGAGATTCAGGCGAAATATGCTTGCCAAGCTTGGCGCCGTTAGGGACCGTACTTGCGTTGGTTAATTCGCTTGTGTGGCCGCCATTTTGAGCACTGGGAGCCCGAGTGCAGGGAAATTAAAATAAGCCTTACTTGGTACATTGGCGCTTTAGAACCTCCACAAATGTGTGATTGCGGCTCACATTCTAAAAACATTGTCTGCGATACCGGTGTCCGGTGCTATGTGGTGGTTAAGCAGATAGCTCTCTCCTCAGCTCACCGACAGACATGGGACTTAAATGGCGCGAGGCCCGTGAGGCGGAATCAGGTAGTCGGCTAGCGCACAGCTGGGAGGAGTATCAGCTCAATTTTGGTACCGCTGAATGCCTCCGGTGTTCCGCTTGCATCATCGGCACAAATTGCAGCTTTAAACGCCATGGAAAGCATTCACAAAAGCCAGTTGTGGCATTTCCATGGATGGTGAAGCAGACTCAGGCAGACATCTTCACCGCGATCCAAACCACGCCCCCCAAGAGCAGTCCTTTCAACCTGTCACACACATTCAATAGCCATGAGTGGCAGGAGCTAAGGGGAGGAAAACCCTGGATAGCATTGTTGCTGGAACAATTCTTAGAGTGGGGGTGCTGCCATCAATGTTACATCAGTGGAGTCGTGGGGATTGTGAAAAATGTAAGTGTCACACAAAGAAATAGTGTCGCAAACAAGTCAGGCCCATTCTACAGTAGAGTCTTACGGGTGTAGTTTGTGGCATTTTGGAGCACACTGTTCCACCTATAGTACTACATCATGGTGTGGTAACATGCTGCATGTCATGAACAGCACATTTTCAATTGATATGGTCACTACATTTGTGCAGACATACAGTGCACAAATGTTAATATGTAGAAAAAGGGTTTCAGCAAATATTTATCATTTGCGCATTGTTTGTTTTGATCCTTTGTACATCTTTGATTCCATCACACATCAGAATAAACTAACTGCTGATATATTTTTCAATATTTGTTCAGATAATTTGTAGGTATTTAAACGTTGTTGTGTGTTAGGAATACATGTCATCCTACAGCATATTCTTTCACACTTATTGTACCCCAGCTGGACGATTGTACCCCAAAAGATTGTCACATAGTTCACTTCATAAAAACCTCTCACCTTGCAGTTAGAGAAAGAAAAGTGAACTCCAAGTCTCATGATAAAAAAATGTCCAACAATTTGTCAGACGACTAGACTGACATTTGACTTCTGTCTTTCAAAAAAAAGACAAGACTTAAAGCATTTTCTTATTGCTTATTCACCTTCTGAACTCCAGTAGGGTTATTTTGGGGGGGCTGCAGCACATATGCTTGATAGCTGTTTTCGAAAGAACATGTGAAGGTACTTGAGTGCGGTGGTTGGCACGGATAAAGGCTGTTACAGAGGAACATATATAGCTGTGATCCCCAGATATTGCTCACTTGTGCCTGAATATTAACATCAATGCATATAAGCATCATCGATTGTTTACTTACTGTCATTGAAAAATGCAGTCTTTTAAATGAACTAAACAAGGTAACTTCCTAGTTTAAAACACTTCCACTTTGAGTGATTTCTTTATGTTCAGATATCCCTCTATATGTGACCATTTATGAGACTTACAACAGTTGAAAATTGCATCTAAATGTTCTCTATTTACCCATTTCTATGGGTTATAATGTTTATTATTTTTGTTGTTTTTACAAAGCACTCAAGCACTCAGGGGGCTGTTTCAAAGTGCCAATAAAAGCTCATGGTCACGAATCTCATACACCACTTCACACCTTTATAATGCATCAGTGACGTCAACTTGATAAGTTTGAAATATGACAACAAAGTAAAAGTGCAGATTATAAAGCAATCTCTCAATTTTATAGCTTCTTTTTCATGAACGCAAGGGAGAGACAAGAAAGGCAAGTAGACAGATATGGATATGTGTTTCAATTTGAATTCATTGTATGTATGTATGTATGTATGTATTGGTATACTTTTATAGCGCGTGTCTGTCACCCAACGGGTATCCTGGCGCTTTGACTGAAAAAATCCTGCTGCGCACCCTACTAACATTGCTCCATTGTTTGTTGCTGGGTGTGCAGTGTATATGCCTACCTTCATTCAATTGAAAAGAGCATTGAAGTTTGCATATATCTTAGCAAATGTATCGTAGCTGAAGGACCAAGGCAACAAATGCCACATTTGTATACATATATATATATATTCGCTAAAAAACCAAAGTGAGGTTCATATTTTGCACACACAAAACCATAGAAATTCAGCAGTTACAGTTATCGTTATCCCACGTAACTATAACTCGTGCCCTAAGGTAATTATAACTCCTGCCCCTTCACAGTTCTCTCATCAATTATTTAACCACAAATGTTGCAGTGATATCATCGATGATGTCATAGAAGATGTCATGAGTAACGTAATATGTGGTGTAATTAGCAGTTCATGGATAAGGAGGGAGTTATATTTACCTTACAGCACGAGTTATAGTTACTTGATATAACGATAAATATAACTGTTGGATTTCTATGGTTTTGTGTGTGTAAAATCGGAACATAATTATAACGTCCCTGTAACCTTTGTTTTGTAGTGAGTTTCTAAGTTTTTTTTTAATTCAATTGCCTAACTATAAATTCCCTGTAACCTTTTTTCAGTGAATGTCTACATTTTTTAATACTGTTTCCTAACTTTAAAGTCCCTATAACCTGGGTGTGTGAGTGGTTGTGTAAATCTGTGTGTGTGAGTATGTGCTGGGTGTATGAGTGGGTATGTAAGTGGCTGTGCGAGTCTATGAGTGGGCGTGCCAGTGTCTGAGTGGCGTGTGAGTGCCATTGTGGATATGTGATTGGATGTGTGAGTGGTTCTCTGGGTCTGTAAATGGGTGTGTGAGTGGCTGTATGAGTGTGTGAGTGGCTTTATGGGTGTCTGTCTAAGTGGGTGTACATAGCGGTTTCCTGGGTCTCTGAGTAGATATGTGAGTGACTGTTTGGGTTTGTGAGTGGGTGTGTGAGAGGTTGTATGGGTATGTGAGTGTGTGTGTGAGTGGTTCTCCAGGTCTCTGAGTGGATGTATCAGTGAATGTATTGGTGTTTGAGTGGCAGTGTGGATGTGTGGCTGGGCGTGTGAGTGGCTGTATGAGTGTGTAAATGGGCATGTGAGGAGTTTTCTGTGTCTCTGACTTGGTATATGAGTAGCTGTGTGGGTCTGTTATTAGATGAGTGAATGTATCAGTGATGGTATGGGTGTGTGAGTGGCTGTATGGCTTGGTGTGTGAGTGGCTGTATGGGTGTGTGAGTAGTTTTCTGGGTCCCTGAGTGGATGTGTGTGACTGGCTGTATATGTATGTGAATGGCTGTGTGATTGTGTATATGTATGTGTGTGTGTTGGGTGTATGAGCAGATGTGTAATTGGATGTTTTTGGGGTCAGTGAGTGGGTGTATCACTAGCTATATGAATATGTATGTGGATGTATCAATGTCTGAGTGAGTGTGGGAGTACATGTGTGGGTCTACAAGTAGATGTGTGAGTGGTTCTCTCTGTCTGTAAGTGGGTGTGTGATTGGCTGTATGAGTATACATGGGTGTGTAATTTGTTTCTAGGTCTCTAATTGGGTGTATGAGAGCCTGTACCGGTGTATTAGTGAGTGTGTAAGTGGTTTTCTGGGTCTCCAAGTATGTGTGTGAGTGGTTGTATGGCTGTGTGAGTGTGTGTATGAGTGTTTCTTTGGTTGTGTGAGTGGGTGTGTGAGTACCTGTGTTGGTTTGTGATTGGGTGTGAGTGGTTCCCTGAGTGGATGTATCAGTGTATGTATTGGTATGTGAGTGGTATCCTTGATGTCTGAGTGGGTGCATTAGTGGCTGTATGGGTGTGTGAGTGTTTTAGCGGGTATGTAAGTGGGTGTGTGAGTGTGTGATGGATGGGTGTGTAAGTGAGTGTGTGGGTCTCTGAGTGGTGTGTGAGTAGCAGCATGGGTGTGTGAGTGCATGTGTCAGTGGTTTTCATGTATGGGTATGAGAGAGGGTATGTAAGTGACTGTGTAGGTGTGTGAGAGGGTGTGTAAGTGTCTGTATGGTTGTATATGTGATTAAGTGAGTCGGTCTGTGAGTGCCTGTGTGGGTCTGTGAGTGGGTATGTGAGGTTCTCTGGGTCTGTGAGTGGATGTATCAGTGACTGTATGGGTATGTGTGAGGGTGTGTGAGTGACTGAATGGGTGTGCGAGATGGTGTATGTAGGTGTGTGTGGGTGTTTGAGTGGTTGTGTGGGTGTGTAGGTATTTAAACTATTGTGTCTAAAAGATTGTGATATAGAATTATCATGTGCAAGAATATCACTGTCAAGAATATTGATTGTAAGATAAGTAATATTGATTTTGAAAATATCAAAATCATTAATATTGTTTAAAAACATATAGTTGTTCATAATATTGTTTTCTAGTTATTATGTGTTTTAGAATATATTTAAATGTATGTCATAAATGTTTTGTATAATTATTGTTTATGTTTTTGAATATAGTTGCAATTTTTGTTTTAGTTATTAAATGTAATTTAATAAATGTGATTTTTAGTACCGTAGAGAGTTGTGGGGTTTATAGAGTACAGGGTGGGAAGTAAATTAATTATAATTACCCTACTTTTCCTGTCCACCAATTTTCTACCCATCATCAAAAATATAGTTTGACATCTGATTAGCAAGATCAGGTCGAGCTCTCCCCTAGATCCTGCATTATCTCAAGTACTAAATAAAGTCATGGAGGATGTGCTCCCATCGATAGCGGAAATTCTTAATCACTCATTAATGGCAGGAGAAGTCCAAAAATCATGGAAACATGCAATCATCAGACCACTACTAAAAAAACGCAACTAGATGCATCACAATCCATCAATTATCAGCCCATCTCACTCCTACCATTCGTAGGAAAGCTTGTGGAGAAACATGTAAATGTCTGATTTCCAGGAAAACAATCATTGATAGGTTTTAGTGCTCAGCATAGCATGGAAACCACTTTATTGGCAGTGTCAGAAGAATTAAAAAGCACTTTAGACCAAGGGGCTCAGCCTCTATGCTGCTCCTAGATCTAAGCACAGCATTTGACACTGTGGATCATAGCATTCTGCAAAACAGGCTCAGGGAGATTGGTATACAGGACAAAGCCTTGGATTGGCTGTTATCCTTCCTGAAGGACAGTTTCAAATCAAGGAATCTATCTACTTTTCTGATAAGATGCCACTGATATGTGGGGTGCCACAGGGCTCCTCACTCTGCCCAACATTGTTCAATATCTGTATCAGTCTGCTGGCTGACATGGTGCAGGAGTTTGGCATATCCATGGTATTGTAAGCAGAGGATATACAGCTGGCGGTCTCCTTTGATACTGGAATAAACCTTGATTCTGAACAACTGACACCATGTTTATCAAATGTGGCGGAGTGGATGAAAGCAGCTATCTAAAACGAAATGGGGAGAAGACAGAGCTGATGATTTTTGGAAATAAATTGGTCCCCAGGCCTTCGTCTAGCTGGCCAAGCTGTATGGGTAACCTGCCGGTTCCAATTTTTTCTATTAAGAATCGCAGACTGTGGAGGAATAGAGAATTTACAATGGAGGTACAAGCAAATAAAAAACTGGCGGCTCATGCTTCGGACTACTCAGAATGCCCGAAAGTTATTGAAGCTAATTAGAAGCTTAAGAAAAACAGTAATACATGTGTTGGTAACCTCATGTTTTGATTACGGAAACTCGCTTTCTTTAGGGGTCCCAAAATATGTTGTCAAACAAATTCAAGTTGTGCAGAATGCTGCAGTTAGGCTCCTGTGTATGGTTCCAATCCTCGAACCAGTGGGGGAGCATTTGAAATCGCTCCACTGGTTACAGATTAAGGACAGAATCAAATTTAAAGTACTGAGAGGAAGGGGTCTCAGTGTTCAAACAATAATTATACTAATTTACTTTGGAAAGAATTCATCAAATAACAATGAATGAAGCCGGCATTGTTTTAATTCACAATGTGGAAAAGTATAACAAATATACTAACACTTCATTAGAGCATATAGTAGGTTGAACAGTGCCCAAAAGGGGGGAAAGGGAAGTGGTTAAGTGAGGATAGTGTGGTACGGGGTTGTGACAATAAAATCAAGACAGTATCAAAAAATGCATTCGTGTTTCAATTATAATACAAAGAAACAACAAAGGACTGGTAGTTCACTATAACAATATATACATGTCATCCTCCAATGATGCACCCAATGTCAAATGTGTTTATGGAGTTGACGTAAAGGGAAAAGTTGTCGACGTTTCGACCCTCAAATTATCGCAGGGTTAGTCGAGCCCTTGCAGCGGGGTCTTCATCAGGACAAGGAACTGGGCAGGCAAACTAATGAATGTATATATAGAGGGATTATTTAAATCAATTACAAAGAAGGGTGTCCATTACGAGTGACAAATTAAGTAGAAGTAATGTAGCACACAACAAGGAGCATACCGTTGTGATTATCGCTCTATCTTTTCACAGCTTGCGTCATCTAGGATATTGTCATAGCTATGGGGTAAAAGAAAATTCAATTGTTGTTTGGCAATGGACACCCTTCTTTGTAATTGATTAAAATAATCCCTCTACATATACATTCATTAGGTTGCCTGCCCAGTTCCTTGTCCTGATGAAGACCCCGCTGCAAGGGCTCGACTAACCCTGCGATAATTTGAGGGTCGAAACGTCGACAACTTTTCCCTTTACGTCAACTTCATACACACATTTGACATTGGGTGCATCATTGGAGGATGACATGTATATATTGTTATAGTGAACTACCAGTCCTTTGTTTCTTCTTTGTATTATAATTGAAACACGAATGCATTTTTTGATACTGTCTTGATTTTATTGTCACAACCCCGTACCACACTATCCTCACTTAACCACTTCCCTTTCCCCCCTTTTGGGCACTGTTCAACCTACGATATGCTCTAATGAAGTGTTAGTATATTTGTTATACTTTTCCACATTGTGAATTAAAACAATGCCGGCTTCATTCATTGTTATTTGATGAATTCTTTCCAAAGTAAATTAGTATAATTATTGTTTGAACACTGAGACCCCTTCCTCTCAGTACTTTGATCACCCAGGTCTCAGTGACTATCTTTGGGTCGACCCCCTATATATACTCTACTTCGAGCAGACGCTGGTCTGCGAGGTTTTTTCGTTTGCATAATTCAATTTTTAGCACACTATGGTGGAGAGAGAACTCCTTTCATATTCAGAGGACTACATAGAAAGACTCCTGGAAAATCCAGATAATCTTTTCTTTTCCACAGACGTCCCAACTATAGACTTTACATTGAAAGATAAGATTTCGCGCCTTGAGAGGTTGGAGAAGAAGCTGGTCCGGACACGGTGGCACGGTCATCTTCTGACGAGATATTTAAAAGAAAATATCATCCCTGTCGGGCTACAAATTAAAATAGAACCGGCTATATTCATAGAAGTGCCAAAGTTCAAGGAGGGATTCAGCCACGCTGCCAATAACTGCTCCCGTCATTGGATGGTCCTCGGCATGGAAACTGCCGTTGAACAAGTCCAGTTGATCACTGCTGAAATAAAAACTCTAAAAGCTGAAATAGCTGCTGATGCTAACTTTGCAAGTGCCAAAGAAACCTTAACCAACCTTGAGGCATCCCTTAAAGATTTTGACGTAACAACACAGAATCGTAAACTGGAGAAACTGGCAAGAGATCTTCGTCTGTACGATAAGAAAAAAACGTATCCTTATTTAAACGAAGACTACTTCCGCCAAGATACACAAGGACGGTTTACAAATAGAGGACGTGGATCCTACAGAGCAAGACGCAACTATCAGACCTTCTCTGATTCTTCATACAGTTCAGAAGGGGAACAGGATCAGGCGGGTTCCAGTAATTATCAGAACTATCAGGATTTCGGTTACCAACAACACCAGTACAATCCTTTTTTAGGACAACGCCAAGCTCCATGGGGCCCACCTCGTGGCAGGGGCACCAACTGTGGCAGGGGTCAACAGCGCGGCCCTGGACAGAATATGACCAACTGGGATGGAGGAAGAGGCCAGGCGCCCAAGCAAGTTCACTTTCAATCAGAACAGCACGGGGAGAGAACCACCCGCAACAAGACCTACCGATGGTAAACCGTCCAGAGACCTTGAGTCCCGTAATCAATATATCCCAACACACCTTGGATACCAATGAAATCAAAGTTCTGAGCAAAGGGTTGTCGTATGTTCCGACCAATCGACCCGACAATTTCACGATATGCACTGAACTCTTCAAGTTCTTTCGCAAGATACGGTTGAAATATTTTTTCCGTGCATCTGTAACACAGTCCAACCCTTCACTCACGGGACTACGAACGCCTTCCACCTTTGTTCCACATTCTAGTGCTATGTCATCTAAAATACTAGCTTATGAGGCCGTGGTTTGGAGAGATGTACAGCAAATGTTGGATACCAAATCTTTCATCAAGTACAACATCAGTAAAGTTGAAAGGACAGCTTTGCAGTCACTCGCCCGCAATAACAAAGTTGTGATCAAGCCAGCGGATAAAGGCGGTGCGATAGTGATTCAGGACATGCTCGATTATGAGTCCGAAATTCTCCGCCAACTCAATGATGGGGCAAGTTATCAACTATTAAGAGCGGACCCATCAAAAGCTATCGCCATCGAGATTCAACAACTGACACAAGCTGGTTTGGACCAAGGCTTTTTGTCTGAAAATGAGTATTCATATTTGAATCAAAAACATCCACGACTTGCAACCATTTATACCATACCCAAAATACATAAAAGCATGATCAAACCACCTGGACGCCCCATCGTTTCGGGATGCGGGTCGATACTGGAACCACTTGGGAAGTATATCGATTTCTTCATCAAACCCCTTGCAGAATCCTGTCAAACATACCTACGAGACACCATGCATACTATCACGATCATCGAGAATCGACCGTTTGATCCACAGCACCAAATTTTGGCCACATGTGATGTGGTATCCCTTTACACCTGTATTCCTCAACAAGAAGCACTAGCAGTGATAACCAGATGCCTGAATCAACGACCAGCCCCGGTACAAGTTCCAACTGAATTTATTGTAGCTCTACTTACGATAGCTATGACAAAAAACTTTTTCATTTTCAAGAATCAATTTTACCTTCAGATTTCCGGAGTAGCGATGGGTGCTCCTTTTGCCCCGGATGTGGCGATTTTGTATATGGCGGCATTTGAGAACGACACTGTGCTGAACAACTCGAATCCATTCAGAGACCAACTCAGTCTCTGGATACGATATATAGATGACATCCTTCTCATCTGGAATAGCAACATGGACGAACTATCAGCGTTCTTTGTGTGGTTGAATCAACAATCACCTCATCTAAAATGTACAAGTCAATCAGACAACAAGAAGATCAACTTTTTAGATATCACCATCTACGAAGAATCTGGAATCCTATCAACCACATTATATCGCAAACCGGCAGAGAGGAACTCTATGCTACAATATAGCAGCCATCATCTCCGTGCCCTTCTCGATAATCTACCATTCGGACAGTTTCTCCGGATCAGAAGGAACTGTTCCAATAAAGAACACTACCTCCAGGAATCAGAGGATCTTGCCAACCGTGTTCAAGAACGAGGATATCCGAAAAGATTGGTAAAGAAATCGAGGAAGCGTGCTTGGTTCTATCCCAGGGAAGAACTACTCATTCCAAAAGATAAGGAAGCGGACAAAGAGGAAAGGATAGTATGTGTAACTACGTATTCCACCAAAAGAAATCAAATCAAACGTATCATCAACCAGCATTGGCAATTGATATCCGATGATCTTAATCAAAGAGGAACTCCTCTACATGCATTCAAAAGAGCTAAGAGTGTCAAAGACCTTGTGGTGCGTTCCGTTCTATCTGGCCCCGAAGACCCGACGATCACCTCATTATGGAATCTTCCACCTGTTGTGGGCCACTTCAGGTGTGGCAAGTGCAAGGCGTGCGACACAACCATTCAAACCAAAGAATTCGCACACCTTCATCACAGAGTCCCACTCAAATTCCATAGTAACTGCAATACGTCCAACATCATTTACGCCATTGTTTGTCCATGCGGACTGGTATACATTGGCCAAACCCAACAAAAGGCAAAGGTGCGAATTCTCCAGCACATGAGCAGGATAAGATGTGAGGTGCAGGGGGCACCTCTAGTTGACCACTTCAAACTTGCTACCCATTCCCCTGAGAGTCTAAGATGGGTGATACTTGAGAAGGCAGTGTTGGGACCACGAGGTGGCAATATTTCTAACATTTTGAATATCCGTGAAATAAAATTGATGCTTCGCTTTGATTCAATTCTGAACGGTCTTAATGAATATGACAGCTCTTTTTCACAGTTAGCGGTATTACCGTAATATGTACTTTTATAATGCAGTGTAAATCATTACAGGTAACAACAATTTCTATTGGCCTATACCCTCATGTGAGAGGTACGCCTCTTAATTGTGTCTACTTCACATGTTGATGACCTATTCAAACCGTTATTCCACCTGGTTCATACCAATATTGATAATGACATTGATTTCTTGAAATTTCTTTAATGTTCTCCCAGTGTTGGAACTATTCCATTGCCATCATCAACTACTGAACATTGTAATTATGACAGAATCGCATGGGCCTTTACCCTCATGCGAGAGGTACGCCCGAATAAGATGCACGGAGCGTACAGCAATGCTTTTCATTCAAGCATGACTTATCATATTTATGACATACGTGGGTACTATACTGACCTAGATAACACGCCACTCATAATTTGTTGTAGACTTTGGTGTTGTTTTACTTTTTCACATTTTTTCTTTTGAATTAACTCACACCACCCTATGTTAATTCACTCTTGTAAACCATTGCCTATGAGACGGCATTTTCACGCTAGTCTTACCTCATTGTCCATTAGTGTGTTTCCATGGTTACCCCCAAACAATTGCTTCATTCCCACCATATACCGCGTAAAATAGCATGCGTGTGACCTAGAGACACACATTTTAATATAATATCATTACTCGTTCACGTCCCCGTGTCTATCCCCGTCAATTTTGACTTCCACTCTGATGCGGGTCTGTCTTCAATGTCTACTCCCACTGAGTTAATCACGTGCTCCTGCGTCCATGGTTACTTACCTAACCAGGAAGTGTGCCTCGCTACGTCAGACGCGAGTGCATTTTGATGCCCGATCAAGTCGGCAATTGGTAAGCTCCGTCCCATGTTCTTCCTACTATTTCATTAATTATTGGTATTAATCGCTGTGGCCACATTGTTTGCTCCTTACTGTAATGCTTCAAAGTAAATGGCATTTTATGATGTTGATCCCTAGGTCAACATACATACTGATGTTGGAACCATACATCTCTGAACCAACGCCGATCCCTCCGGATGACGCTGGTAAGCCTGCCCTCCTTCCATTAGTTTGAAATGGTTAATGTGTTTAACCGTTTACTTCATAGATCGATTTCATATCCTAAAGTCTGACCATTATCGTTTTTCAGATATCGACAGGTACGCCGCCCAAGGGCCGGCCTCTTCCTCCGCCGCTCTTTTCACCCTCACCACAGTAAGTGTAGGGATGTATATGATTAATTCGTGATCTTTTAGATCATTATGGTCTAGTTTGATCTGACCTCTCTCCCGATCCTATTGCCAAACAACAATTGAATTTTCTTTTACCCCATAGCTATGACAATATCCTAGATGACGCAAGCTGTGAAAAGATAGAGCGATAATCACAACGGTATGCTCCTTGTTGTGTGCTACATTACTTCTACTTAATTTGTCACTCGTAATGGACACCCTTCTTTGTAATTGATTAAAATAATCCCTCTATATATACATTCATTAGGTTGCCTGCCCAGTTCCTTGTCCTGATGAAGACCCCGCTGCAAGGGCTCGACTAACCCTGCGATAATTTGAGGGTCGAAACGTCGACAACTTTTCCCTTTACGTCAACTCCATACACACATTTGACATTGGGTGCATCATTGGAGGATGACATGTATATATTGTTATAGTGAACTACCAGTCCTTTGTTTCTTCTTTGTATTATAATTGAAACACAAATGCATTTTTTGATACTGTATTGTTTTTATTGTCACAACCCCGTACCACACTATCCTCACTTAACCACTTCCCTTTCCCCCCTTTTGGGCACTGTTCAACCTACTATATGCTCTAACGAAGTGTTAGTATATTTGTTATACTTTTCCACATTGTGAATTAAAACAATGCCGGCTTCATTCATTGTTATTTGATGAATTCTTTCCAAAGTAAATTAGTATAATTATTGTTTGAACACTGAGACCCCTTCCTCTCAGTAGTTTGATCACCCAGGTCTCAGTGAGTATTTTTGGGTCGACCCCCTATATATACTCAGAATCAAATTTAAGGCACTTTGCTTAACACACAAATCTATAAACAGGGGTCCCTGGAAAATCAGACATAATTGTGCCATATCTCCCTAACAGATGTCTAAGATCACATCATGAATGTCTCCTAAGAACTACAAGAATCAAAGGAACAAGATGGGGAGGCAGATCTTTCCCACATCTGGCACCTAAGTTATGGAACACACTACAACGTGAACTAGGACTCTTGGAAGCTGAATCTAGTTTCAGAAAAAAGCTGAAGACTTGGATCTTTCAGCAGTACTACTAAAATTACCCCTACTCTCTCTGTTCCGCAACTCACTCATTCAGTGCTGGGAAGCCCCTGCGTGTCTATGCGCTTTATAAATCTTTTAACATTTACCATAATTATGTTTTAAGTAATATTAATTATTTATTTGATAACTAATGATGTTAATTGTGTAATAAAACATTTTTTACGTTAAATTTTAGGTGTGGGTTTTGAGGTTTTGTAGGGATATAGGGTGAGAAGTAAATTAATTATAATTAATTAATAATTACATTTTAGTTAATATTAATTATTTCATTGATAATTATTTATGTTAATTGTGTAAGTTACGTTTCAGGTGCATTGTGGGTTTGGTAGGGATATAGCGTTGGAAGAAAATTAATTTTAGTTAATAAACATTTATTTCTAAATTAATCATAATTATGTAGTTGATAATGAATTATGCTAATTGTGTAATCAGTTTTTTTAAATGTTAAGTTTTAGGAGGGGGTTGCGGGTTTTGTAGGGGTATAGGGTGGGAGGCATATTAATTATAAGTATTTAATTATACATTTTTTATTAATGTCAATAAGCTGGTTGGTAATTATATGTACATTTGTGTGATATATTATTTTCCTTTTGGTTTTTTAAGGAGTGTGTTGTTTTTGTATGGCTAAAGGGTGAGTAGGAAATTAATCACTTTAATTAATTATAATTCTATGATAAACATTTATGTTAAATGTGTAATTAAGCTATTGTTTAAGATATATATTAGGTGTGAGTTGTTGCATTTGTAGGGGAAAATTGTGGGACCTTAATTAGATATATTTAATTTATTATTAGTTAATTATTAAAAAATATTTTTTTAATTGATAATTGTTTTGTAAAATATTCAATTAATATTTGTTACATTTATATATTAGGTGTGGGTTGTTTGTTTTGTGTGGTTGAAGGGTGGAAAGGTAATTACATAGAAATATTGTCTTTATTTAGTTAAATATTAATAATATTGTAATAAATGTTTCATTATGTAAAATGTGTAAATAATATACATTTTTATATAATTGTTTAATCTGTGTTGTGTAGTTTGTAGTAGTATAGACTGGACAGGTATTTAAGTAATAACAAATTGTAAAAAATTTAAAAAAAATTAAATATGTAAATTATTATTGTATGTGATAAGTGTGTTGTGCAGTTTAAGTTTAAATTTAAATATGATTGGGTGTATTTGTTAATACAGTGAGAATATAGTTTGGTATTTTTAGTAAACTAATAATTGCATTACTTTATTATATGTGGAAAACATTGTAATAAATATTTAATTTGTTTATTTTAAAAAAAATATAGATTTATAATAGTTACATATTTTGTAAGTGAATCTCTTTGTTCCTAATGTTGCACACAGAGTGCAGTGGGAGTACTAAATATTATCCCTTTCCCATCCAACATTTTCCTTATTCTTGTACTGAATGGAGTGGGAATAGCAAATGTTACCCCTCAGTAAGCCAACACTGTCCCTCCTGTTTCACTGACTGGATTGGGAAAGGCAAATTGTACCCCTCCGCAATCCAACACTTTCCCTACTGTTGCACTGACCGGAATGGGAATAGTAAATTTAACCCCTCCACAATCCAACACCTTCCCTATTGTTACATACACTGTAAGTGAGACTATTACATTTTACCCCTCTGCAATCCAGCACTTTCCCTACTGTTGCACTGACTGCAGTGGAAATAGTACATTTTACCCCTTCACAATACAAATTGTTCACTATTGTTGCAGTGAGTGGAGTGGGAATAGTATTTTTTGCCCCTCTGCAATCCAACACTTTCCCTACAGTTCCACTGACTGGAGTGGGAATTGCAAATGTTACCCCTCCACAATCCAACACTTTCCCGACTGATGCACTGACTGGAGTGGGACTGGTAAATTTTACCCCTCCGCAATCCAACACAATCCCTACCATTGCATACACTGGAGTGGGTAAAGTTAATTGTACCCCTCCACAATCCAACACTTTCCCTAATGTTTCACTGACTGGAGTGGGAATAGTAACTTTTACCGCTCATGAGTCCAACAATTTCCCTACTCTTGCACTGACTGGAGTGGGAATAGTACATTTTGGTTTTCTGCAATTCAACACTTTCCCTATTGTTGTACTGACTAGATTAGGACTATTACATTTTCCCTTCTGCTATCTAACTCTTTCCCTAATGTTGCACTGACTTTAGTGAGAATAAATGTTTTACCACTCACAATTAAACATTGTCCCTACCTTTACACTGCATGGAGTGGGAGTAGTAAATTTTAACCCTCCAACATTTTTCCTACTATTGTATAAATGAAAGTGGGAATAATGTGTGCATTATTTGTGGAAATTTTAAGGTTGAGTTTACTTTCTTTAAAATTAAATTTTTATGTTTTTGTTTATGTAAAAATATAGGGGCCCTATAGGATGTCGGTCAGACGAGCGTCCGACCAACATCATAGTGGAAACGAGACTGCCCGAGAAGGAGTCGGCAGTCCTGCTTCCATTACTACAATGCATCCGCCTTCAAAGCGGTCGGAAAGTGTATTGTTTCCATTGCCGCTTGTTATGCGGACTGCAGCACAAGCCATAATACAAAAAATATACTTTATTAACTTCCATGCACCGGGTGGCAGGCATGATGCGGTGTCTGCCACACAATGCATGGATGTTTGGAGGGTCACCACAGGTGACCCCCAGGCCTCATAGCGGAGGCCACAGCTGGACGGGAGTTCCTGCTAGGGTCCCCAAAGTCACTTTCCGACAGCCTTTTAATGTTGGAAAGGCCAACATGGAAAGGCTGTCAGTAATGGACATCATAATCCCGATGGTGGTGCCTAAGCAGGCATTTGGGGATTATCTGTCCGACCGACGCCCTGACGGGATCTCCGATCCTGTCGGAGGCGTTGGTCTTTCCTGCAGGTTGCAGCGGTCTGACCGACCACGTCGTAATGTGGAGGTCGGACCGCTGACCCCAATTGTCAGACGAACCACCGCTAACAGCCTGTTGGCGGCGGTCCGCCCAACATCGTAATAGGCCCCGTATTATTTATAATAAATCATATTTTTAATACGTAATATATTTTTTGTACAGTGACTGTTTTTTAAAAACTTTATTAATTGTAATTTAATTGATATGTTGTTTAATTTTATTACGTTATTGGGTATATGTATATGGTATTGTGAACAAATCTAGGCTTGGCCGCAATGTGTCTTGGTAAACTACTTGCAGTAAAGAAAATCTGGGACTTACATGCTGGTGTGTGTCCTGGGTCTTTGATGCAAACATCTACGCAACAGGATTGGTGTTTATATATAAATAGTCACTTTAATCCCAAGTACTATAGCACTTTGACAGCTTTCATCATGCAATTAAATATGAACTGCAATATCAGGTCATTAGTAGATTTGTCTGAAGCACATAAATAGCATTAGGCTACTAAAAAGGATTATGTTCTTCGATAATTTAATATTGTATGTGGTAATGACGAAAATAAGAGTCATATGCTTTAGCAATTCAGATTAGATGATTAGTAGTCTTTACTTCGGAACATCCTACTGATGGGTCAAAATATTTGGAGTACTTTACATATTATAATTTTGTTTGTAATTTGTTTTCATATATCAGACTTGTCTGGTTAATGTAGGTAAATATGTTTCTATGATTTCTTTCACGTTTAGGGCAGCACAAATTAGTTATTTGTAATCAATTTAGGCACTGTGTCACTAGTTTGAATTGAAGAAACAGGGTTATGAATGCATTTATGCCAAAAGAACTTTAAAATGTTGATATACTTTTTTATTGAATCTATGATTATTTAGCATCTTTAAGCATTATGCTGACATAATTGTTTGTACATAATGTACTTTCAAAATATGATGCCGTTTTGAAATGATCAACACACTGTATTGATACATAAAATATTTCTTCTATGTTGACTAATGATGGCAGGCACTAGCACTTTAAAATGGGGTCATTTACTAAGTCATGTGATCAAGGCCGCTTGGACGGCCGAAATGCGTTGTTACAACAAGCTGAAAATAAAATAATGCTGGCACAATAGAAGGTCTACGCTTGTCATTCTGCGTAAGACGAGACGAACGGAACCCCCCGAACACAGCACAAACATCTTGAAAGCTGAGCAGAACGGAGAGCCACAGCGGGAACGAGGAAAGCTGCCCTATGCCGGTTGGTATCGCTCGGTGAAGCAGGTATTCTACGAGGGCAGCATCTGGAGGTTCCAACGCTGGTGAGACTAACATCCGTGTAATTGTATTGCTGTGAGGGTCGGGAGGTGTGCATATGTTGCAATCCTCAATATATTGGGACGAATAAACATTGTTGCAACTTGATGTCATACTGTTAGAAAAACGTCCACAACATTATCGGGATTGCAATCTAAGGAGCATATTTAAAAAATTCAGCAAGATGTCTGATGACGTGCGTAGGGCCCGCGAGCTCGCCGCGGAAGAAATGTTCTCACACGCTATTGAGAACGAAGTCGTTTCGTTTCGTTTCAAAATGCTTTATTCGGTTTGTACAAGTACAACCATATAGCAACATACATAAATACAATTTCAAATTCACATTTATGTAGGTTTTAAATGATGAAACAGTTTAAATTATATCAATATCTATACACCAAACCCATTTTTCGTTATATTATTATACAAAGCATGTCTCATTTGAGTGCAAAAAGGCTATTCAGTCACTATAAACATTGTAGCAGCAACTATTATAGTAAGAAAAGTTTGTGCAAAGACGCTAGTGTAAAGTGCAAAATACCAATCCTATCGTATACATATGGTACTTTCGGCAGGTGCAAATATGCAATATAAAGTGCATAGCAAATAAATACATATGTAAACAGTTTGACTCAGGCGGTAAATTACACACAAAGTAGTACACATTCATATTATAAAAATCATATTATGATTGATTTCCTTAGTGACATACATTTTAAAATGTAGGTGGCCACATAATAACACACGTCTGGGGAAGATAAATTAAACATCAGTTGCATCGCGGCTCTTGTATTGCACATATTATAGTTTAGAAACAATTGCTTCAGATAAAACTTTCTAAAACCAGTATAAAAATTGCAGAATAGTAAGAAGTGGCAGATGCTCTGTTTGGATTTTCCATCACATGGACACGGACATATCCCAGTTTTTTTTGCAATGGGGAAAGCCACTAAGTGATGAACTATTCCAAGCCTCAGACGCGCAAGGACAAAGCGATGGGAGTTAATACTAACAAATGTAAGATAAGAAGATAGACCTGTGCTAAGGTTGTATTCCATATATAAGTTAAACGTACTTTGCATGGCATACTTGTTCATTCTAGTCCCTTTTGCATGGTCCAGGTAAGTGGATTTAAGGTCACGCTTTGTTAAAATTGACTCTGTTAAGGTATCTTTAAAAATATCCTGACAAAAGAGGGTCTTGTACCAAAATTGTATATGTTTGAGCCAAGGGATATTGGAGTGACGATCAAGTTTAATACAATCCACAATTACTTCCTGTGTGAACCTTGTTTCTTCCTTGGCCCATATAGATCGCCATAGGGACAAGGGACGCAATGCAATCAAATCTGTAACGTAATTTAGGCCAAGCTCTCTGTGTGTAATCTCGCTAGAGGCCACAGCAGGGAGGCATAATAATCGTTTTAAGTACTTGTTTTCCTCCCGCTGGATGGACAGGGCAATTTGGGGGTTATAACCCCATATCCCAGCTCCATACAGGGCAGAGGCCATACACCTTGAATTGTAGATGGAGATCATCTCACGAATTCTGCGACCCCCGAGTTTTGATGCAAATCTGAAAATGCAATTTACATTTCTGATCATTTTCAGGTCAACACATGATTGTTCATTGGCCCATCTCCCATCTCCTGAAAAGGTGATGCCTAAATAACAAAAATTCCGGACGGCCTCAAGTTTTTCCCCATCCAGAAAGAATGCCTTATTTTTCCTCATTTTCTTTCCACAGGTCATAGTCATCGTCTTACCTTTGTTAATTTTAAGCTTTCTACCCTGTGTAAAAATATAGAGCCTGTTAATTAACTTTTGCAGTCCTTTCGCGGTCCTGGAAATCAGGACTGCGTCGTCCGCGTATAAAAGGATGGGTATTTGCTTTCCATTAATTATCGGTGCATCGGCATTAGATTCTCGTAAAAATTGATCAACATGATTAATAAAAAGAGAGAATAAAAGTGGGGCTAACACGCACCCTTGTCGGATGCCTCTTCCGATTTTAAAAAAGGGGGTACATTCACCATCTGTTCCGAATCTAACCTTACTTGAAAGACTACTATACATTCTGGCCAGGAGGTGAATGATTTCTGGTGGTGTACCCATGGCAAGAAGTGTTGGCCAGAGCAGCGCGTGTTCCACCAGATCAAATGCGGAACTTAAATCGGCAAAGCACATAAACAAATTCCCCTTCCTTGGCTTTCGTGTACTTGCCGATAATAAGTTCCAGGTTCACGCACTGCTCCATAGTTCCTAGGCCCCTTCGAAACCCATACTGGATAGGTGAGAGGATATTATTGTCTTCTGCCCAGGTTTCTAATCTCACCAGGAGAACGCGACTCAAAATCTTTAACGACGAGTCCAAGAGTGAAATTGGGCAATAGTTTCGTGCTTCTGCCCTGGAACCCTTTTTAAATAGTGGCACTATGATTGATTGTCCCCATGAGGTCGGTAACTTATCTTCAATTGCAGCATTAAAATAACGGGTCAGAATGGGGGCCCATAGGATGATCTCAAATTTATAAAAATCCACAGGGACCCCATCGGGCCCAGGGGCTTTTCCCCCCTTGCTGTTCTCAATTGCCTCAATCACCTCGCTTAGTGTCACAGTAAACAATATTTTCTCCCATTTAAAGCAGGTAGTAACATCAGTATTTATCGTTAAAACATCGGAGTTAAAATCAGGAGTAAAATCAGAGTTAAAAATCCCAGTAAAATGTGCTATCCAGGCCCGGCAACTGACGTGCGAAGTTAGTTCTGGAATGTTATCGTTCTTCAGAAACGGGCTGTTTACAGTCTCCCCAAAAAGTTTATGATCTTTTGTATCTGCAGCCAAGTCTAGTTTTGCCCATGCCTCATCCTGCAATTCCTTCTTCCTGGTTAAAAGTGCAGTTTTGTAGTTGTGCCGCTCTTCCCTGATTTTACTAGCATCTCTTGGTATAGCATCTAATGATATTTTTAGCTTTTTTAGTGACTGGGCACAATGTTCATCAAACCACACAGCCTTGACCTTCCTTAATTTCCGATTACTGTATATCAAGGATTTCTCAATCATTTTTGTAATGTTTAGAAAGTTGGATAACAAGGTTCGCGGGCATGTATTAGAAGACAGACAATACTCAACCTCACTGCTACATTTTAAGATCACATTGGCTACAAAATGAGTTGGGTCAACTTTTATCCATTTTACCCTCATCCCGTTTGGTCTTTCAGCCGCAATGTCATGAATTGGTTGACTATAGACATTCCTTTTGGCCCCCCATCCCAATAGTTCAACGGTTACACTATTGTGATCACTTACTGATTGTTCGATTACCCACACATCGGAGTAAACTACGCAACAGGATATCATAATGTGATCAATAAATGATTGGCTATTTCTCCCATGGAATGTTGGACACATAACATTGTTTTTGTTCTTATTACATTCTAAAAGATCCAGGTCATATTTGGCTAATAGGTTATTTAATGCGCTGCCATAGTTATTATGTGGGAAATGGTTATATACACTAGTATCCCTTCCTGAGTACTCCTCCCTGTGGCCACAGGCCCCCTTAAGAGCATAGTTACATGTTTTAATATTAAAATCTCCTACCCATAAGATTGCGGCTAATTTAGATGTTCTTGATAAAGTCACATCAATGGCCCGCTCTATGTCAGAAATAATCATTCCCCGTTTAGGCCCCACAATGTTATTGTAGAAGTTTACTACTATTAAATCTCTGCATCTACTATGGCCCATGCGCAAAACGGAAGCATGCTCTCCAACTACTACATGATGGCTAACACTAAACTCCGTCAATGCGGTGGATACCAAGGTCACTAGTCCTCCCTTGGCTCTGCCAGCCTGGGATGCCACCGCCTTCACACTAAAAGAAGTGTATCCTTCGACGTGTATTTCATCCATGTGCCAGGTTTCTTGCAGACAGATTATGTCGAAGCCCTGTTTAATGAAATCATCCCAGATGGGGGTAGTTACCTTAGAAGCTATCCCTGCTATGTTCCAAGTAATGGCCCTTAGGTTCTCTTCTAAAGTTACATGTGGTGGGTCAATGATAGTTGTGGTTAAAGGTGTTAACGGGGTTTCCAATTAGTTATCGCCAGTGCATATAATTACATCTGTCAGGGTTGAGTCATTTGAGTTTGCTAAGGCAGTGTCCATCGACCCGGGGGCCTCAATACCGGGTGGCTTAGCGGCGTGAGTACCCTCTAGTCAATCATTCTCATCTAGGGAGTTAAATGTCTGGAACCTGTTAGCTGTTGGAACTGCATATTGATCGTAAACGCTAATTCCTGACCCAGGTACATTGGGGTTATTAAAATAATTGGGGTTTGGTGTTCTAATTAGGTTCGGTAATTGCTGTGGTACATAATGGGTGCCATTGAGAACGAAGTCATTGCCAATGTTCAAGGAAACATTGAATCTGGCACCAGATCGAATGGCCTGAAAGAACATTTTAAATTACTGGAAAAATATAAAAGACAGGAGCAGTCAAAGTGGTGGGAGGCGCGCTCACTGAAAACGTATCTCGATGTAGGGAGAATCCCTAGGGGGGTACGCATTAACTAGCTAGCCCCTAGTTATGAGTCGCACAACCCCCTTGATGATGGGTGAATAGGGTGAATGCAACTTCGAATCATCGAGACGGCTAGTACAGATCCTGGTGAAATACGCAGAAATTGATGGGGCAGAATTACAAGTTAAAATTGAAGCCTTAGAGGAAAGTATGCCCAGCAGGGAGGAGAGTCCCGCCAGGAACTTAAAATGAGGGAAGAAATGACCAGTAGACTGGCGAAGGAGGGAGAAAAGATAAAGATTCGCAAAATGTATAAATTTAAGAGAGACCGTGATGACTATCCAATGGTCAGATCTTCACGTTCTCTCATCGCTATGATTCACTAAGGGCAGCCACAGCGACTAAACGCAGCCAAGGAAATAAAGGAGTAAATAAACAACAAGTAGACCATTCCTCAATGTCGGAGCTAAGCTCAGCACCGGAAGGCGAATCCGATAATGAAGGTGCTAGAAGAAAGCAGGACACAGGATTAAGCTAACGTTGGGGAAAGAATTTGACATTTTAAAGCAGGAAAGGAGGGACACTTTGAGACCACGCAACCAAGGGGCGGTTGCAAAACAAAATGCCAAAGGAGAAGGGGGAGACGCCAGGCCCGCAGGAAGTGGAGAGCCAAGGAAGCGGGGCCGGGGCCGTACCAAGAGAAATTAGTTATCCCTGGTGAGGAACAACCAGGCTCTGGCAGAGCATTAGAGAACCAGGAAGCAAAATCAATAATAAACCTGGCTAACATCAATCTGTCAGAAGCAGAAAGGCAACTACCGTCCCTAGGCCTTCACTTTTGCCCGGAGTCCAATTTTCAGTACACAAGAACAAGGGCAGATGTGTACCAATTTATACGAAAACTAAAACTTAAAAAACTTCATCTACAAAGGTCGACAACTGAGTTAAATGTTGAAACAACAGTGGGTAATGAGTCCTCTGGACTGTTGGTCTCAGACCTGAATTTATATAAAGATTTATGTCAGTTGGCCTCAGGAGAAGAGCGAAATAGTTAGGAAGTACCATCTATGAGAGGGCAGATGAAGCCTGAGACACCATTCAAGATGAAGTCTAAATGTATTCCCATTGTAGCTTGTGATGACTTGGACACATTTAGTGATCATGTGGTGGCACAGATTCAAAAACGGACCCTCGCCAACAATAGAACCAGGAAAAAATATTCTAACGAAGAAAGGAAATGTAATCAATCAATTGCAAAAGGAAGATGTGGTAATACGGACGTCAGACAAGGGCGGAAATATCGTCCTCTGGCCATTATCAGAATATCTAAAGGAAGCATACAGTCAACTAAACGATGTCCAGTGCTATAAAAATGTACTCCATCTAAATACAAAGCAATTCAAGATTCTGTGTTCAATAGCCTGTTAGCGTGGAAAGGTTTGAGCTTTCTGAGTTGGGACGAATACAAATTCATCAAAAAAGAACACCCACTCGTGCCATACATCTATTTTATACCCAAGGTCCATAAAAGTTTGAATGCACCACCAGGGAGGCCGATCATTGCAACTTGTGACGGGCCACTGGAGAACCTTTCCAAATACATTGACTATTTTCTACAGGCTCACATGAGAAATCTTGGGTCCTATGTGCAGGACACTAGTGACTTTTTAAGTAAGATTAAAGACTTGTCCTGGGACTCTAATCTATCGCTTGTAACATTAGATTTATGTTCCCTTTATACCTGTATAAAACAAAAGGACGGGTTGAAGGCCGTTGAGTATTTTCTGAACACGAGACCCATGATGTATTCCCAACATACTCGGATGTTGCTAGACATTTTATCTTTCTGTTTAGAAAACAATCATTTCCTTTTTAATGGACAATGCTATCAACAGGTGCGAGGTGTTGCAATGGGGGCCAGTTTCTCCCCCAGCTACGCCTGTTTGTTTATGGGCTGGTGGGCGGAACTGGTCCTCCGGCAAAAGTTTGAACATGTATATACCACCAACATTGTTTCCTGGATGCGTTTTATAGACAATCTTTTTATTGTATGGCGAGGGAGTGAGGAAAGTGTGTTGAAATTCATTGATGAAATTAATCAAAATGATCTTAATCTTAAATTCACTTTTAACATCAGCAAGTACTCAGTGACATTTTTAAATGTTCAGGTCTTAACAAACAACAATGTTTTAACAACTACCCTTTTTAGAAAACCGACGGCGGGTAACACTCGTTTACACGCAACGAGTGCACATCCTCCACATCTAATAAAGAGCATCCCGTATGGGGAGATGCTCCGCATCCAAAGCATCTGTAGTGATCCAGAGGATGCAAAGGTTAAACAATTGGAGAGTAGTGCCAGGCTTTAAGTCAGAGGGTACAGCCCCAAAATAGTGGAGGCCTCAATGAAAATATCCCAAGCAAGTCTACGGGCGGAACTTCTTACATACAAAGTTAAATCCCCCCAGGGAGCTGTAGATCAAAAGGCCCAACCAGCACGGCTTATTTTGACATATTCTAAACAAGAAAAGGAATTGAGGAGCATCATAAGACACAATTGACACTTCATCCAGGATGATCCTGTGATAGGTGACCTGATGCCCCTAAATCTCTCCATCTCTTTCGGAGGTCGATGAGCATGGGCAATATGCTGGCCAGGAATAGTCAGGAGAGCTTTAGGAAAGATACGTGATTGACAACTAGAAAAGGATTTTACAAATGTCTATCATGTAAAGCTTGTCAATTTGGCAGCAACACCAAGACTTATACTACAGCATTTTCCGGAACTGTTAGAGAAATCAAACAACACTTGACCTGTAAAACGGAATATTGTGTTTATGTTCTGGAATGTGACTGCCTCCTAAAGTATATAGGCAGTACCAAGCTGGCGGTACACAAGCGTATCCTGCAGCATTGAAGGGCGATAATAAACAAAGATCAGAGTTACCTAGTTGCAAGGCACTTTCAAGCTGCACATAACAGCAATCCTCAACATCTACGCTATTATGCCATAGAAGCTATACCCTTGACAAAAAGAGGTGGGGACAGAGAGGCCAAATTAAGACGTTTGGAGACAAGTTATTTTTTCAGTTTAGTAAAGTTTTATTTTGTTTAAGAAAAAAGTACAGCATATATAACTGTATATAAAAATCAGAACCAATATGAAAGAACAATGAGAGAGAGATGGATAGGAAAAATGGTTCAGATAAAGTATGAAAAGGAAGAAAATGGAAGAAAGAAAGTAAGAGAAGAAAAGAAAAGAAATAAGAGGGAAAGAGAGAGATATTTGAGACAAGTTATATCCTGTAGTTTGACTCCAAGTCTCCTGGAGGGCTTAATGCAACAGAAGACCTTCACACATTTTTATGAGTGAATAAGAAGCTGTCCCCAGCAAGTAGATGTTTGAAGGATGATCAACCAGTCAGAAAATGACATACTAAGATGAGTTGAAAGTTGAACTTAGGAGGTACACCACTTATGAATTAATGATTTGCAATTTAGTTACCCCCAGTTAAAATCTGTGATTGGGAGAAGGAATTCTTGCACCTAATTAATTGTTGAGCTATGTTTTAAATGATTGTTTTTTAGCCAATTAGGTAGTTTTTATCTAACTGTCTTTTTACTGGTTAGTTTTTAGCATGGTCCCTGGGTAGCTGATATTTATATGGTATACTAAACCTTTTTGCGTTTTTAAGATCACCTTTTTACACACTTCAAGATACAATACATTTTTGCAAGTCTGATAAATTACAATGAATGTTTCTGCACTTGCACTTTATTGGCATTAGTCACTTTAATCCCAAGTACTGTTGCACTAAGACACTTTGACAGCTTTCATCATGCAATTAAATATGAACTGCAATATCAGGTCATTAGTAGATTTGTCTGAAGCACATAAATAGCATTATGCTACTAAAAAGAATTATCTTCTTCGATAATTTAACATTGTATGTTGTAATGACGAAAATAAGAGTCATATGCTTTAGCAATTCAGATTAGATGATAAGTAGTCTTTACTTCGGAACATCCTACTGCTGGGTCAAAGGATTTGGAGTACTTCACATATTATAATTTTGTCTGTAATTTGTTTGCATATGTCAGACTTGTCTGGTTAATGTGGGTAAATATGTTTCTATTTCTTTCACATTTAAGGGAGCATAAATTAGTTATTTGTAATCAATTTAGGCACTGTGTCAATAGTTTGAGATGAAGAAACAGGGTTAGGAATGCATTTATGCTAAAAGAACTTTAAAATGTTGATATACTTTTTTATTGAATCTATGATGATTTAGCATCTTTAAGCATTATGCTGACATAATTGTTTGTACATAATGTACTTTCAAAATATGATGCCGTTTTGAAATGATCAAAATCCTGTATTGATACATAAAATATTTCTTCTATGTTGACTAATGATGGCAGGCACTAGCACTTTTAAATGGGGTCATTTACTAAGCACAGTCATGTGATCAAGGCCGCTTGGACGGCCGAAACGCGTCGTGACAACAAGCTGAAAATAAAATAATGCCGGCACAACAGAAGGTCTACGCTTGTCATTCTGCGTGAAAGCAGAGGCAAAGTGTTACAAGTTTGAGTAATTTATATATATATGTGCGTATATATTACCTACTGGCGGTCGCCAGTAGGTATATATAGTTAGGATTTTTTCTCTATGGGTTTTTTGAAAATTCTATGTCTAATAACTTTGGCGTTTGTGGACGGAATCGGCTGAAATTTTCAGGAAAATGGCACATTTTGTTTCTGAGCAGCCCTTGAAAATTTGGGGGGGGTTTGTCCCGTGGGGGCCGAGAAAAAAGGGGGGTCCCAAAACGTGTTTTTAACATTGAGTTTTCCATAGGGCGGTTGGCCTCACTTTTAGCCCGAACGGCTGAATGGATTTGCACGAAACTTGGCAAAATTGTAGGGACTGGTAGCCCGATGTGCCTTTTGTAGGTCTCAATATATGTGCTCCAGTGGATTTTGAGAAATTAACGTTTAAAAAAAGATATATATCTGTAACAGCGGACCGGTTAGCGCTCTGGTTCGCGGACTTTTCGCGCAACGGAGCTTTGTGAAGCGAAGCTGATTGGTTCTCCGGCGTCTGTCAACATTCCAAACAGTCCGTAGCGGCCGCCATCTTGTCTCTCGGTAGGATCGAGAGACAAGAGGAGGTCAAAACAAAGGGGGAAATAACTATAAGGGGGCATAGTAGATCCTCGCTGACCCCCTAGGTTTGATGTGGAGGTTTTAAAAGGGCCCCGCGGGGCAAAAAAAAAACAAAATAATAATAATCGAACGGCTGAATGGATTTGCACGAAACTTGGCAAAATATTAGGGACTGGTAGCCCGATGTGCCTTTGCTAGGTCTCAATATATGTGCTCCAGTGGATTTTGAGAAATTAACGTTGAAAAAAAGATATATATCTGTAACAGCGCTCCGCTTCGCGTACTTTTCGCGTTACGGAGCTTTGCGAAGCTGATTGGTTCTCCGGCGTCTGTCAACATTCCAAACAGTCCGTAGCGGCCGCCATCTTGTCCCTCGGTAGGATTGAGAGACAAGAGGAGGCCAAAGCGAAGGGGGAAATGACCATAAGGGGGCATAGTAGATCCTTCCTGACCTCTTAGGTTTGATGTACCATTTTGCCAAGTTTGGTGTAATTCCGTTCAGCCATTCAGGCTGTAGACGTATGTAAATGTCCTATGGAAAATTGCATGGGGAAAACACATTTGAAAGTGTTGAAATTTAGAACCAATTAAAATGTTACTTTGGTTTTGTATTTGTGTGTGATGAAAGTTAATTGGTTATGTATATATGTCAAATGAGAGGAAACCACAGCCATTTTGTGATACTACTGTCTGAGGTACATTTGTGAGGAATTTTTGGTGGTGAATTTCTGGTGTTTGATTTACACAGTACTAACACTTCTGCTACTTTTAAAAAGGTGAGTTGTTAATTTGTAAGGGGAACTATGTTGTACACTTGAAGATAATTTGAAAAATGTTTTCTGTTATTTATTTGCAGTCCTTCTGTTATACTAAATACTTGATGAAGTTAGTTTTATATTATGTATTACTAAAAACGATAAATGAAAGTGATTATTTTTTTCTGCAATTTACAGCAAGCAATTTCAAAATAAAATGGCTCACAATGAAGAGACCGTGGCAATTTCTTTTGAATTGTCCACTACATTGATTGAAATTGAGAGCACCAATAATGAAATATTGTCACAAGGAGGACATGACTTGTATGATTCCATTAGATTGATTGAAATGGACAGCACCAAGAATGAAATATTGTCACAAGGAGATGACTTGAATGATTCCACTACATTGATTGAAATTGAGAGCACCAATAATGAAATATTGTCACAAGGAGGAGATGGCTTGTATGATTCCATTAGATTGATTGAAATGGACAGCACCAATAATGAAATATTGTCACAAGGAGGAGATGACTTGAATGATTCCACTACATTGATTGAAATTGAGAGCACCAATAATGAAATATTGTCACGAGGAGATGACTTGAATGATTCCACTACATTGATTGAAATGGACAGCACCAATAATGAAATATTGTCAGAAGGAGGAGATGACTTGAATGATTTTTTTGATCAATCTCTTGATGGCGAATTTATCGAGTGTTTGGAGACCATAGAGTTACAAGAATCATCATTGCAGACTTTTAATGAGGAGATTCCAGATGAGATGATTGAAGAGGAAATTACTGATGAGGACATGTTACTAGTTGTTTCAAATTTAGAAAATTCTGAAGAATACATTTATATTTAGAAATCAAAAATTGTTTGAGACATTATTTATTTTTATTTTTAATTTATGAGGTTGTAGCGAAGTGATTGTAGTATAAAATGAGACTTATAGTATAGAGTGCAACATTTTTATGTTACATGGTAAGTTTACTCATATTTACTTCCCTTCTGCCACTATATTATCTCCAATGTGTATTTGACATGTCTTCTTCATCTCCGGCCTCCTTTCTCTCACTGTGTGTCTCCGATGCATCTTATCGCTGGTATTTTGTGTAATTACAGAAGAGAGTAAAATAAAATAGTTCGGAACGTGAAAAGGGGGCAAAGTAGAGTACTCCTCACCCCCTAGGCCTTTTTAGTCGGTCCCAAAAGGATCAGTTTCTGCTTTCCTGAGAGATTATGGTATGAGTTCCATATACCACAATAACTTGCATTACAACATGCAAGATATCTATCTCCTATTACCAACTTTTGGAGATATTCGCGCTAAGCGCGAATATCTCCAAAAAGTAACACCTGCCCTGAGCAGTTCTTAGCCATGTTATCCAATGGGAGGTGGATAACATGGCTAAGAGTATTAGCTCGGTAATGCATGAATATCGCTGAGTTTTTAGCGATATTCATGCATTGCGGCCGTTTATTATCGCATTTGCGATAAACCTTGATAATAGTAAGGTTTATCTTCGATAATTTCTGACGATGCTTAGTGGTAAAAAATTGGTTGGTAAGCATCGTTAGCGATAAATATCGCTTAACTTTGGTAATATGCCCCAACGTCTGTTAACGTTCGATTCGAAGGAAATGAGGAAGTGTTGAAAAACATTGTCTGCGCCATCTTGCCTTTTTTGAAATGCCACACTTTTGTCGTGCACGGCAGCCATTTTAGATGTCTTGACCAGACCCACTCTCTGCACGCTGTCGATTCGTAGCATGGCTCCTCACCCTCGTAAGCATCTCCCCCAGGCACTGGTCACCACCGCTCTCTGTCTTATGCATGGGCAATAAACCTTCCCCCATCTGCGCTGCTCTTCCCTGAGAATCACACTCTGTGCCCGCCCGACACCTCCCTTTCGCCCTATTCACTACCGCACCCTCTGACACTCCTCTTCCTCTGTGTCCGAATGTCCAGGCCGGTCCTAGGCTATCAGCTAGCCCTGCAGATGTAGTTTATGGCCCCAGCTGTAAAGAATCACCCCTCTTCAAAGGAGTTATAGTAGATCAAGGCCCACACCCGATGTGATCCGTCACAGCACACGCGTTCCTACTATCTGAAAACCATCCTGTATTGTGATTGGGGAGGGGACCGAGCCTGAAGCGGAAGATTCCAGGAATGACTCTTTGTACATCAAAGTTTTTACAATTATGTGTCACATTAAAAATATATAGCACTCCAACAAAGTAGTAGGAATATAAAACTTTAATAACATATAAATATATACAACAAAACAAAAACAGTAAAAACATTTAAACAACGAAGAGACCGTGGCAATTTCTTTTTAATTATCCAATAGATTTATTGAAATTGACAGCACCAATAATGAAATATTCTTGTCAGTAGCGGTCTGTTGTGCGAATAGTTCCAAGGCAGCAGAACGCGCTGAAATCTAGATGGCACGAAAGTGATGTCTAGTAAGTTGCCGCCCAGCAAAAAACGGCGTGGGGCGCCGCGGGGGTGAGTGAGTCCAGTAGGCACCACAGCTATTCTTACCGGCATTGCAGAATTACTGCTGGGGACAATGCCTGTGCTGTAGCAGGGTCACAGCAGAAACAAAAAGGATTCTGTTGAAGATGTTGTTGGTTTCAATTTGAAAACAGTTCTGGTGTCAACTGCTATGCTAATGTAGTGGTTAATGTTTTGTTTTCTCTAGAAAATGTAAAAGAGGGGGAGGCAGTCCAAAGTTCCGTTAAAAGGGCAAAGGAAAGGATCGGTGGTTTGAACTATCAGTCAAAAAGGGGAGGGGGTGCAATAATTTTTCCTACCGGGTCACACTGTGCTTTCACCGGAAGTGAGGTCTGCAGGATTGTAGTAATTCAAAGTGAGGCTGGCGCCAGCATGGGAGCGCCGACGTCCCGCGGATACAGTTTCGTCACTCCACGGGCGATCATGGCAGTCATTCCCCATCGGGGGTCGGAGACTCCCGCGGCTCCTCTAGAATCTTCAAGGTCGTGGAGGACTACGGTGGTGGAGTCAACCAGTGACCGGGCCATTTCTTTATGTTGGGCCCGCTCTTGCCAGGTCGACAGCCATTTTGAGAGTTCGGCAGCTACCGGCGATCGCGGGGTCACATGAGCGGACGGGCTCCACCCTGCCGGGCGAGACGTTGCAGCATGGCCACAGTGGAAGAACCGTTATCTAGGTCGTTCCGAAACTGTGCAGCACTGTAGTTGTTAGGATGCCACCGCCTGGAGCGCTGAGGGTGCAGCTGGGAAGCCTCCACCTGGGGAGGCGGGAGAGGCCTGTTCGCACCGTCTCTCCCTCCCAGTGCACCCCACGGCGTCTCGCTTGAGATTTGTTATGGCCGGACCAGGCGATGAGGACGAGGGGGGGGTCGGAGGCATGTGCAAGACATCCCCCTCCAGTGTTGTCGCAGCCATTATAAAAGAAAGAAGTGTCCCGTCCGTCTTCGGGCCGGGCTTCCGGTGGATGTCGGCCGGACGCCCCTGGCTCTGGCCCCATGAACGGGTTTCTTGGTTTATCGGCTGCAGCCGGATCCCGTCGGCCTCGGCCCCCCGACCGTTGGTGGTCGGACCGGAAGAGCATGTGGCGGGACTACCTGCAACTCTCAAGGGCCACCGCGGCCGGACTGGGAGAGAGAGGGGAGGGTCGAGGAGACATTCCCCCCCCTGCAACTGTTCAGCGTTGTAAAGGCAATCCCCTGGCCGGGTCCCGCTGGTCTCGGCCTCTCCTCCGGCTACACCCTACGTTAGGATCTCCTGGCCGAGGCGTGGCAGCAGGACCTGCCTTATATGGGCTGCTCCCGGCTGGGCGTAGCCGGAACCCTGCCCCACCTTGGAAGTTTCCAGAGTGGGGGTGGATGTTCTACTGACTTGCATTTTCCCTAGTCTATCGATTTTTTTGGCGTGGCAGGCGGTGGGACAGCGAGGGGTGATTTGGTTTCTCTTACTGTTTTTCTGGTCTCTCACCACTGGCATATTTTAACGTTTTCTTGTTTCTAGGACATTAATAGGTTTTATCATTACGTTATGTTATCGTTTCTTTGTTCGTTGTTTAATAAAAGTTCATGTTCATCAGTGGCCTACTGATTTTCGTTTTCCTATTTTTTTCTTTCCAGGTTGTTTCATGGTAAAGTTTCTGTTAACAGGATACAGTGATCACTTCGTTATTATTGCATATGTCCTTTTCACTAGGGGTGCTCTCTGGTCGGGCCAGATGACGTATCTCTAGTAAATGGTCCGGGTGAAAAAGGTGCATCAATCAGTGGGGAGTAGATAGGCATGACAGATTACAACGGGGGAGAACGGTCCGCATTACGTACCCTTTCACTACTTGCAAAGATTTTCCTACGTTTATTTGCAAACAGGGAATACCTCCAAAAAGAACTAATTCCCAAACAGTCAATGTTCGGACAATCAATCAATCAATGAGGAATGAAATAGGTACGACGTGTTAAAGGCTTGCGTTACCTACCCTTCACTATCTGCAAAGGGAGATAGAATATTCCTATTCTTCCTCGTTTGCAGGTAGAGAAGATCGTTAAGAGAATTAACTTCGAACAATTCAATGCTCGATTGAAACAATCAACAAGGGGTACTGTGAACACAAATGAACGCCGCTTATATACATACGCATTGCTATTTTCAACAGGTTGTTCCTAATGTTTCTATTTTAGCGAGGTCAAAAGAGATCCCATTAGTGGCCTACTGATTTTGCTCGATTCCTTTTGTTTTTTTACACGATTTTTCGCTATCTGCAAAGACTAAACAGAGTATTGCGACTCTGTGCTTGTTTGTAAATAGAGAATGAACCAAAGAGAACAATCAATCAAATGGAGAGAGAAGCAGGCACGACGGATTACAAAGGGGGAAAGGGCTGCGTTAACTACCCTTCACTATCTGCAAAGAGAGAGTACTCCTAATAGAAATGAGGGGTGGGGGGCAGCAATCAAAGCAGATCAGTGTGCATAAACACGAAAAAAAAAATTCTTACCACGTACTTGACATTCGACAGCTTATGATATTTGCTATTAAAAAACCATTGAAATTCACTGAAAAAACCATAGGTTATAGACCATATATAGTTAGGAATTAGCATTTACAAAACCTTGAAAATTCACTGAAAAAACCATAGGTTATAGACCATATATAGTTAGGAATTAGCATTTAAAAAACCTTATTTTACTCACACAAAACCATTGAAATTCCATATATAGTTAGTTGCACTAACTATATATTGCGCACCCGCAATCCACTGCTGATGATGTCACATATTACATCATTCATGACATTGTCAGTGACATCACTGATGACATCACTGATGACATCTCAAATGACATCACTGATGACATCTCATTTGACATCAATGACCACATCACTGATGATATCATTCATGTGACAATACAATGCATCTCCTCACATTTTAATATAACCTCTGTTTCACCCAGTGTTAAAAACAGAGTATAATTTTTGAAACCATTGACACACCAATACTAGTTACTACATACGTACTCACTGATTCCTACGTCTACACACACATTCACTCATTCACCCATACAATCATTCATACATACAATCACTCATGTTTACAACACAATCATATGCACTCATACACCTATACAGACACTCACACTCTGCCACTCATCCATGGAGTTACTCACACACCTAGTCAGTCCTGTAAAGAATCAATCACACTTCCATTTTCTACTCTATACAGTTAAACATAGAGCACCTTACGTTTTCAACCATATACTAACACATACTTACTCTCTTATACAATCATTGATACAAGTACACATTGATCTGTACAGAGTCACACACCTCCCATCCAGCCACACACACACTCAGTCTCCCATGCAAATACTTGGGTAATCAATCAATAACCCATATAGTTACTCATATAGCTACTGATCAACACATGCAGCAGTTTACAGAACAACAGACATAATGATGCACAAATTAAGACAGTTTAGTCACTAACCCATGCACTCAGTGAGACACATTTAATCACTCACTCATACATTCAGTCATGCACCTACTAAATCCTTCGTCCAGACACTTATACATCCACTCATTCTTCAATATGTAAGACATATTTTAACTTTACAGAAACATAGTCACTGGATGTTGTCATCAGTGATGTCACTGACCATGTCATGAATGATGTAATATGTGACATCATCAGCAGTGGATTGCGGGTGCGCAATATATAGTTAGTGCAACTAACTATATATGGAATTTCAATGGTTTTGTGTGAGTAAAATAAGGTTTTTTAAATGCTAATTCCTAACTATATATGGTCTATAACCTATGGTTTTTTCAGTGAATATATATATGTTTATATATTTAATTCTTAAATGTAAAATATATATTTTTAACTAAAATAGAAATTTAAAATATTAGTTTAAAATGTATATATGTAGCTAAATATATATATATATATATATATATATAATATGAGTGTGTTTAATTTTATTGAATAAGTATAATAATTATAATAGCTATATTTATTTTAAAAGTAATTAAATATATTTAATTTGTATTGTATTAGTGTAACTTTTTAATATATGTAATGTTTAATATATATATTTATATATATATATGTATAAACAATACTTTGTGAACAATATTAAGGACAACAATATTTTTGATTCAATATTTTGTCATTTAGATTATAAATATAGGATGATGATATTTGTGACAACAATATATATGTCACAATATTTTTGTATGGTGATATTTCCAAAAACGATATTTTGTCAGTGAACTAGTGTGTGAGAGAGTGTGTGAGTGAGTGTATGTGTATTTTTAATTGTGGTCTGGATCCGCAGATCCACTTCAGATTCACACAAGGGGCCCTGCTGAGCACCGTGGTGGATCCACTGGTCTTCGTGCGTGCAAAAAAAGCAGTTCATCAGAAGTTTTTCCCCATGAGGGGTCCCACACAGAACCCTCCATCAGTAACATGGGGTCAGGATACCTCTAGCCTGACCCCTTATATCCTATTTATACTTCACCCCCCAAACCATGTCCCAATTGACAAAATGGCAGTTGCAGCTTTTTTCTCAGGTTGCAGCCAGCCAATCACAGCACTGGTGTGGGCGCATGGATACACGATCCTCCGCGATCTGTGTATCTAGATGTACATAAATCTTTTTTTCTTTAATAACTCCAAAAGTAATGAACAGATTTACATCAAATGACAAAAATAATTCTTACTGGCTCAAGATCTAGCTTTCTGCCAAAGTTGGTGTAATTCCGTTCAGCGGTTCGGGCTGTAGTCGTGTCTGAAATCCCTATTGGAAATTGCATGTGAGTTTTTTTATAGCACAAACTTGACCCCTAGTTATCCGAGCCCTTCACAGACTTACACAGCAGCAATTACACAATTTATATATGGATAAATAAAATACATGGTAATAATATATAAAAGAAGTATATGAAAGACAATAGGATATGTGGACAATATAGTTCTCTGTTAGTTAAGGTAGGGTGTTGCGAAGGTGGGGAGAGTAGAGGTGCAGCGTTTCCCCAAATAGTGGTGCTCCAATTTGTTTGGAGGGTCTGGGGTAGGAGCACCTGGCCAGTCAGATGGTTTAGGTTGCAGGGTTAATGAATTTATTGGGAAGAAGATATTTAAGTTTGTTCCTGAATGGGGGAATTATTGATTGTCATGTAAATCCTGGGGCAGCAAACTCCAGATTCTGGGAGCGTTCTCAGAGAAAGAGGGGGTGCAAGATTTTTCTTTCTTAAATTTGGGTGGAATCAGGGATAGACTGTTAGAGCTTAGAAGAGGTCTCTTTTGGCCGGCTTTTGATTGTTTGTGAATACAGACATTTTTTTCTGAGTAGAGAGCTTAGTGTGTTATGCAGGCAGTTTTGATGGATAATTTGCCGCTTAATGCAGTGAGGTTTTGAGACGGATATCTACGGTAAAGGACTTTTCTTTTGGTTGGATGAAGAGGAGTTCAGTTTTGTTGGGGTTGAGCTTAAGATGGTTGTTGGACACCCAGGATCGAATCATGGAGATAGTGCTGTTTAAGTGCTGGATGTCTTCAGCTGATGAAATGTTAATGTAGAGTTGGGTGTCATCTGTATACAGATGATACGTCAATTTAGGCTTGTTTCAGAATTAATGCAAGGGGTAACATGTAGAAGTTGAATAGGGCAGGAGACAAGGTTGACCCTTGCGGAACTCCTTGTGAGACTGGTCTTGCTTTTGAGGTGGAGTTGTTTAGTTTGATTAACTGTGAGCGTAGGTTCTGGAAAGAAGCAAACCACTAAAGGACGTGCCAATGTGGACTGCATGCTGTGAGATGGTGCTTTAGGAAGATGTCATGGTTGACAGTATCAAAGGCAGGCAAGAGGTTCAGGAGGACTTGGAGCCATGCCTGGCCATCATCCAGAGATCTGTACAGGCCACCTGTGATGTCCAGTATTGCGGTCTCTGTCCTGCAGCCTTTTCTTTTTCTTTTTTTTTTTTTTTTTTTTTTAGTGCCAGATTAACAATTTATTTTTGTAAATTTGCTTGCTCGCTAATTAGGCATGACTTTCCCTTTTTTTAATTTTTTAATTTTTAAAATTTTTCAAAAACCTTTATTTGTATCCTCAAAGAGTACACCGCTATTCAGCCAACAACCCTGAGGCAGGCAGCACAGTTTACATCAGAACACAGCAAGATATTAATTGGTGTACACTTGCGCAGATAATCGACTTATTACTGTATTCAACAACTAATAATAACATACGTGAGAGATTGTCACAAGTCAGCATATTCTGATCCAATTAATTGTTCCTGAGTCCCGTTGCCAGCAGTCTCTGGTTCGAAACATGGAGCCCATCCCTCCGCCCCCCATCCCTTCATCTATAGCTGCCCCAATCGCTACCCTCAGTCACTCTCACCACCTACCGAACTAGGCAGCCAGTCCACCAATGGTTGCCAGATGTCGGCAGGCCTAGAGCGTAGTGGCATCAATTCCCAATACGCAGACAGCTGGTCTTTGCAGTACAGTGCAGATTTTATCCAACCAGATATCGTAGGCGGGGACTTTTGCTTCCATTTGAGTGCTATCTGTCGCTTGGCAAGTAAGAGCAGTAGGGCCACCAGCTTTCTGGACGCACCAGGCACAGGCAGCACAAATCCCAGTAGTCCCACGAGTTGGTCAAGACCCATGTGTATATCCACCATCTGACCTATAGTTCGAAAAATGTTCTCCCAGTATGTACGTATTTGGCCACATTCCCAAGACAAGTGAATGAATGTAGCCTCTCTCTCACCACATCACCAACAAGAGGCGTCAGTCGTCAGTCCCATCTTAACCAGTTGTAAGGGTGTGCGGTACGTTCTGTGCAAATAATTAAAGTGAATGAGCCTCAGCCTGTAGTTGGGCGATAGGTGTTCTAGTTGCGTGCAACAGAACGTCCATTGTTTTTCCGTTATGCTGATACCCGCCTCCCTCTCCCAGGCCATCCTCGAGTCAGTGTGAGGGACAGGTGTCGCGTTCTGTGTAGCCCTGTAGATCCTCGTGATCAATTTATGCGAGGAGGCATTCTATAGTACATCCTCCAATGCCGCTAGTGTCGGCGGGACCTCAGGGCAGACCGGGTATCTACACTTGCACGCAGCCCGCAGTTGGTAATACAGTAAGAGTTCCGAAGCCGTCGGGTCCGTGGATTCAGTCATGTCTTGTAGCGCTATAAAAACGTCATCTGGGTACAGATCGCCTGCCACCTTCAGGCCTCTCTCACTCGCCCTGCGGACCACTGCCGCGTCCATGAGCGGTTCCAGTAGTGGGTTGCCGTCTAGTGGCATGCTCGGTGCATACAGCTCGCTCACGCCCGCTCGTTTGGCAATACCCGCCCAAGCCCAGCGAACCACCTCCACGGTGTCGATGTCCTCCTGGGACCATTTATATTTTTTGTACACCGCCGCCTTGAGGGGGCAGGGGGTTGCCACGTCCGTCTCTATGGCCACGTGCGGTTGGTACGGGATCGGGTGGTGCCAGTAATATAGATACTGGGCCTGCGCACTATACGCATAAAGCTCAAAGTCTGGCGCAGCCAGACCCCCCTGGCGGAACGGGAGAGTAAGAAGGTTCCAGGCCACTCTAGGCTGCCTACCCGCCCAGACCAGTTCTATGATAGCAGACTGAAGCCTGCGAAAAAATGCCACAGTTAATGGCAGGGGTATGTTTATGAATAGATATAGGAATTTGGGGACCACCACAATTTTGGCTATAGCAATGCGACCCGTCCGCGAAAGCGGGAGCGTCTTCCATTTTTTGACTTTGCCCTCCAGCCAGTCCATTGCCACACCAAAGTTGGAGAGCCAGATGTCATTTATAGTGCGGCTCACTCTAATACCCAAGTATTTGACGTCCTCCATTACCCAGTCTATCGGAAATTCAGTATGGCACTTGATCGTGCTGTCTGTTAGCGGTAGCATGGTTGACTTTGACCAATTGATATTAATCCCAGTGAGGCCACTATATCGAAGCACCTCCCTCATCAGTGGGTCAAAGTTCTCCTCCGGATTCATCATGTAAATTGTAACGTCGTCAGCATACAGGGAGATAAGCAGACCACGCGACGTGAAGCCGATGCTTCTCTGGGTATGGTGTTGCCTCATGCGTACCGCAAGCGGTTCCGTAGCTATGGCAAATAGTAAGGGAGAAAGCGGACATCCCTGCCTCGTTCCTCTCGTAATTCGGATAGAGTCTGAGGTCTGACAGTTCACTCGAACCCTTGCGGTCGGGCTAATATGTAGAATGCCTATTCGCTTGGCAAACAGGGGCTAAATCCCATTCGGGTAAAGAGGGCGTTCAGGAACTTCCATTCGAGAGAGTCGAATGCTTTAGTCGCATCGAGTAGCGCGGCAGCAGCCTTCACCTTGGGGTCCAGATAGTGGAGTAACCCGAAAAGTACTCTCAGGTTATGCGATGTGGATCTCTCTAGGACGAAACCCGACTGGTCTGAAAGTGCTATTTGTGGCAGCATATATTTGAGTCGGTCCGCCAGCAGTTTCGCATAAATCTTGGCGTCTACATTGATGAGCGAAAGGGGACGGTAGGAGTCAGGATCGGTGGGATCCTTATCGGGCTTGAGTAGGGTAATGATCATCGCCTCACGCATTGATTGTGGAAGTATCTCTGTTTCAACCGCCTCCTCGAAGACCTTGTATAGTCTATGTACTAAAATATCGGCATACTCCTTGTAGAAATCTGACGTCAAACCGTCTGGTCCTGGTGCTTTACCAGGCGGCATACTCGCTATTATTGCCCTTATGTCCTCCTGTGAGAACGGTAGGTCCATGTATTGTCTGGCCCCATTGTTAAACCAAGCCAGAGCGATTGTGTCTAGGTAGTCCGTAAGTGTTTGGTCGTCTGGCGTGATCTTGGACGTGTAGAGTGTGCGGTAGTAGTCAGTCATGACCTTGAGGATGGCCTGGGGTTCCCTCACCATGTCCCCTCTCTCGTCCCTTAGTTCCAGTACATAGGCCGCCCCCCTCGGTGTTCGAAGCATGTTGGCCAGTGTTCGGCCCGCCCTGTCTCCCTCCCCGTATCGCCGGGCCTGACCATCCCTCGCTAGAAAGGACACCTCCCTATCTGCCTCCTCTTGGTATTGTGTGAGTTTCGCTCGAAACTCGGCCCTGACCCTGTCTGTAGGCGTCTCCTGAAGTAAAGCCTCAAGCGCTGCCAATTCGGTTTCTAGTGTTTGTAAGGTGCCCCTGATGGAACGGAGTACCCCTGTTTTCAGAGACATGCAGCATCCCCTCGTCACCACTTTACATGCCTCCCAGAGTGTGCCTGGGGAGTTCACCGAGCCCTCATTTAGTTCAAAGTATTCCTCCAGTTTTTCCCTCAATTCCTGCTTGAATACCTGGTCTCGAAGCGCCCGGGAGGGGAATCTCCAGCTGAAGGGCTGAATGTACTGCGCTGGGGTGGACAGTGTAAGACAGACTGGGGCATGATCAGAAAGTGACCTTGGCAGGTGTGTCACATCAGTCATCAGTGTGTGGACATCCCCGGATAGTAGCCAGTAGTCCAATCTGGACCACGCGGCTCTATGAATCGTTAGACATGTGCCCTCTCGGGCCCCTGGGTGCAGTACCCTCCATGAGTCAACCAACTGAGCTTCAGAGATTATGTCCCAGAGTGTTGCCGCCGCCTTGGGGTGATGTTCCCTGGTCGTCCCCTGTCTGTCCAAGGTATCTGATAGTACCACATTGTAATCTCCTCCCCACACAACCACGGCCTGGCCTCGGGTCTGTATTTTGTACCAGAGGTCACTGTAGAACTCAGGGTTGTTATCATTAGGGCCATACACATTCACCAATATCATTCGCATGCCACAGAAATTCCCCACCAGTAATATATACCTCCCCTCAGCATCTAGTACCACCTCAGACGTTTTCCAGTGAAGGCCTCTTCTAACCAGGATCGCCACCCCACGAGAGTTATTGGAGTAGGGCGCATGTATAACCTCCCCCCACCTACTATGTCGGAGCAGCGCATTAGCATTAGCAGTCAGGTGGGTCTCCTGCAGAAAACATATGTCTATAGCCTTCCTCAGTAAGAAGGCCTGGACCAGCCTGATTTTACGCCTGTCATTCAATCCGCGCACATTCCAGGTTAAAAGTTTAATTTGAGCCATATTCACAGCGTCAAGAGGGTCATTTTACTCCCTGTGGCTGTTTTACACATCAGGACAGAGTACAATCTAAATCGACCAGGCACCTGACAACTCCGGCCAACAAGCGACCCCTGGAGCCCAGTGTATTTGTCAGCGCTGGCAGTCGCTGCATGCTTCACAACAGTCTCATCATAACAAGAAACAACAGTGCAATTCAAACCCAAACCCCCCTACCCCCTCCCGCTCCAACCCCCCAATCAGCTCGTGCAGATCCACCCCCCCCTCCCACCCAAACATCAAACACCCTACAGGGCATCTCAATAGAACCAGTCCAGTGGGAATCATCCCTCGGGGAACGCAGGTCGTACGCTCACTAACCCTGTACTTTTGCCAGGGCGACCGAGCGCCAGCCTGGCAGTGATCCCGCAAGGACCTCCCCCTGCTCCCCACACGTAACTACATAGGTCCACTTATCTGTATAGGGAAGGTTAGCAGTGTCTCAGTTCGGCAGCTGACCCTTCCGGCTTCCACATTGTTGGTGGCACAGCAGACGATTCGAAGTCCATATCCCCTGTCACTCAATGTCACTCAGTCTGGCTTGCGCTTCTGGCTCCTCGGGTGGTAACTGGTTTTTCTGGTCCCGTGACAATTGCTTCGCGTATTGCAATGCCGCTTTAGCGTCCACAAAAAAAGAAGGTTTGCCTGGACCCTGTACCCTCAGTTTCGCAGGGTAGATTAGCGAGTATTTGGTTCCAATTTGCTGAAATATCTTTTTGGCCGGGACAAATTCTCTCCTTGCTGCCTGAACCTGCATGGTGAAGTCTGGGAAGATCGATATGTGATTGCCCTGATACTGAAGATCTTTTACGTCCCTTTCCATGCGTAGAATGGTATCACGGTCCCTATAGTTCAGGATGCGCCCTATTATTGCTCTTGGCATTGCACCCGGCTTGGGCTGGGGGCCCAATGTTCTGTGCGCCCTTTCGACCAGGAACATTTGAGAGAGACCCGTTCCGAAAAGTTCCGACATCATGGTCTCTACATATACTTCAATTTTTACGATATTGGTCGATTCCGCCACACCCGTGATGCGGACGTTGTTGCGTCTTGAGCGGGCCTCTAAATCTTCGTTCTTCTGCTGGATTAGCGTCAGTACCTTGTCCATGCCTCGCAATTTCCTATCCATGGCAGTGTGACCCTCCTCCGTTTCGGTCACATGCGTTTCCAGCACGCCCACTCTGCCGTCCTGTTTGTCCATCCGCCTGGTCAGACTGTCCATGCGAGCTGCCAAGTCATCCATCTTGTGGTCTATTCCTTGGAGACTCGTTTTCAGTTCCTGAAACATGGACTTTATCTCCGATGTTTGCGAGCCCCCTTGATCGCTCTTCGCGGCTTCCTCCTCCGACTGATCCTGTCCAGTGGTCTTTTGCTTGGTCTTGTCGAATGTGAGCCTCGGCTGCCTCGTGTCGGGTTTCCCCATCGTTGCTTCCAACCGCGATAGGGGGAGCTTCAGATTCACCCCAGACCACTAGCAATGGCACACGCATTTAATCAAAGCACTACTCGTTTCCAGCACGCCCACTCTGCCGTCCTGTTTGTCCATCGGCCTGGTCAGACTGTCCATGCGAGCTGCCAAGTCATCCATCTTGTGGTCTATTCCTTGGAGACTCGTTTTCAGTTCCTGAAACATGGACTTTATCTCCGATGTTTGCGAGCCCCCTTGATCGCTCTTCGCGGCTTCCTCCTCCGACTGATCCTGTCCAGTGGTCTTTTGCTTGGTCTTGTCGAATGTGAGCCTCGGCTGCCTCGTGTCGGTTTTCCCCATCGTTGCTTCCAACCGCGATAGGGGGAGCTTCAGATTCACCCCAGACCACTAGCAATGGCACACGCATTTAATCAAAGCACTACTCGTTGTCCGGGCGAACAGCAGCCAGAGATTCAGCACCAATCTGACCAAGCTCCAATGCTTCTACAGGGTTACACAGGGGAAACAGTCATCGATTCAGTGGTGCAGGTTCTGGCTCTTCTAGTCGGATGTCGATTTAACCCCCGATGTTCCCACTTGCATACAGGCCGTGGCTGTGGGATATTGCACTGGGGTTCCAGTAGGACAAAATGGCGTCCCTCGTCTCAACACTATGCCCCGTCCCACTGTTGTCGATGTCTAGGGCTGAGGCAATGTCATTTTCCGCTTCCCACTGCAGCGGGTGAACCGTGTCCCCAGGGGGCGGCGAGGCGAGTGTTAATTTCTACGGGGATCAGGTCGTGTGCAATCGCCGCTATCAATCTGAACGTCCGCCCGCCCTGCCAATATGTCGGGCTCTGCGCAGAGACGTTATCTCAGGCTCAACCTCACTGGGCATAGCAGGTTCCAGTCCCACATCCAGCCTTCCCCGTCAGGGACCTCATCGGGCCGGCCGCCGAGCGGACCGTTAGAGCTGCGACCTGGCCGCTCGTCCACCTTGTGTGCCTCCGCCGCGGGACAGTTCCTCTCGGTATCTTCCCTCCAGATCCGCGAAGCGCGCAGTCAATCACATCGACGTCTCCCGCAGCCTGACAAGCGATTGTGGAGCTCTCGCACCAGCCCCTCGCGTCTGGCGCCCGATTCCCTCTGCGTCTTGCTGCTCCCATCCGGGCCCGGACTCACGCGAGGTCCCGGCTTCCGTTTCTTAACCAGTCCGCCGCTCCGCACGCAGGTAGTCCGCTGTCTCGGTATTCGGGCTCTCAATCCGCTCAGTGTCTCGCCACCGGGAAGCTTCCCCGTTACTTGCAGTTCACCTGGGGGGGGGAAAGGTCCAGGTTATCACACCAGAATTGCTAATAATTTGCGGATTTATGTGCTCGGTCGGCGGAGCTGCGAAATCAAGCAGCCATTCCGCCTCGCGTCCAAGCCACGCCCCGCTCCTGCAGCCTTTTCTGAACCCGACTTTGAAGGTGTTGTGTAGGTTGAATTTTTTAATGTGGTTGTTGAGTTATGCAACCACACATTTTTCTATGGTTTTGGCAAGGAGAGGGAGGTTGGTTATAGTTCTGTAATTGTTACGGTAGTTCGGATTCGCAGTTTTTTGATGAAGTGGGCTTCAGTTTGATGAGGCCGGCATGGAGCCACTCAATAAGGAGGGGTTGATGATTTTGGTCCAGGTAGGCAAGATGAGGTGACTGAGATTTTTGACAAACACAGCAGGGAGGGGTTTGGAGATGTGCAATGTTGGTTTTATGCAAGCAAGTCATTTGAGGACTTCTTCTACAGGGATTGTTTTTTTGTAAAATCATTTTTATTTGCTTTTCTTATAGTGTACATTACAATAATTATTATTGCTTCAGAGACAAACATCATACCTTTTGTACATCATATCGTTGTTTAGGACTGGGCATTAGAACATAGCCTGTACAAAATGTCCTTAAACATTGCTGCCGGTTTGAGGAGGCGTGTGGGTATGAAGCGTGTGCCTATGGGTGGGTGTCTATTATAGGCCTGGACAATGAACTCCGTTCCGCTACAGGAATTTGCAGAGATTTGTTATCTACGCCAGCCGCGGCCGGCAGTAGGAGTAAATACACGGCGGTGATGTGGGGAGGGGGAGGGGCAGGGTGGGGGGTAGTAATGTATGGATGACGGAGTTTTACAGGGAAGTAAACATTTTAATAAATAAAATGAATTTCGTTGAGTACACTGCATCCCAAAATGCGATGCAGTGCCTGCAACAAAATTCGTTTTATTTATTTAAATGTTTACTTACCTGTAAAACTCTGTAATCCATACATTACTACCCCCCACCCTGCCCCTCCCCCTCCCCACGTCACCGCCCTGCATTTACTCCCACTGCCGGCCGTTGCTGATCTACACATTCCATTAAAAACACAGAATCTCTGTTCCTCCACGTAGAGGAGTAACTGCACTCGCAAATGGTTTGATAAAACAACTTTTCATGCTAAAAAGCCTATAACCAATTCACAAAAGTGAACTTTGAAAAGGAAAAATATCAGGCAATGTGAGAGGTGATGATTTTGGGGTCCCCCTAACCTAGGGGGAGGACCAAGCAGATGCCTTGAACACAAAGAGCATACCATGCTGAACCATTCAGTGGTGGTCCTACCCTCTTAGGACCACCCCATGCACATTTATGGGCAAAAATACAATCCCAACCAAAGGCCCTGCAAAGCATTATGGGACGATATTAGCCAAAATGGCTTCTATTAATGATTCAGGGCGAGGCAGACTGGCCAAGATACGTGGCCTTTTTGGCAGGGGTGGCAAAGCGGACTATTACCAGGGTCTGGGGGGGCACGTCACCCCGCAGGTGGAGGAGTGAAAACGAGATCTTGATTGGTGCCAGAGGGCAGAAGAAACAGTGTACAAAAGTAGTGGATGTGTGAGAAAATGGGAAAAAGTGTGGATGCCATGGTGAAGGTATAGAGGGCTGGGGGCGGTGGACTAGCGATGTGTCAGGAGGTAACTCACATGCCTGCTCCATTCATGAACATAATGTCATTGATTCTCAGTGTTTGATAACTGATTTACTTATGGTAAAGCTTTTGTATGTTGTGGTCTTTCGAGCTCTGTTAATAAAAAGAGTTTTAAAAAATGATTGCACTTTATAATTCTGGTTATGCACTTTATTAGAATGTGCTGTACATGGATTTGGGTAAGTGGCAGTATTTTCTCTGGATAATTATCAATGCACTCTTAAGTTCTGGTAATGCAGTTTATCTTACTGTACCGTACATTGACAGGAACAATTGAATACTAATATGCATGATATACCTGGATGTATTCATTAAGTCCGGGTTACAATCATAATCTGGTGTCAATGATTTAGTACCTTATATCATTAATATGGATTTTATTTTAAACATAATTCAAGGTACTTTACCATTTTTTATGACAAATCATAGATGGCTCTTTTATAACAACCTTTTTACTTGAACCAGTATTTGAACCGAGATTGTACAGAATGGTAGAATAGAAGTGAGCACTGCTATGCACTTTATGCATAATGTACTTTATCATGCTAGGGGTCACTATATCAGTACAGATTGAAGAACCAAATGTGATAAATAACAACGTGTATGTACTTTCAGTTTAAACAAATTTAGAGACCCTGTAACTAATACAGGATTGTAGTACGGAGAGGACTGCCTGATACTAAACATCCAGCAAAATGCACTTTATTAAGGATGCACTTTATCATGAACTCCATGTACTTTGCAGGGCATACAGTGTCTTGAATTCCAATACTCTTTAATTTAGGCAATGGGGATCTATAAAATGGAGAATATATGACAGTGAATGAACCCCTAAGGGTGAATTAGGGCAGTATAAAAGATCAACCATGTGCATTCTTGCAAAAAGATTAAACAGAACAGACTCCCTAAACCTTTGATCTGCTTAATACATTCAGGAAATACAATATTAGCAATAACCATAAAAAGTTAAAAGGTAAAAACAGGGGGTCCTACTTTGAGGTTGGAGATGGAAAGCATAGTGTTTCATGTAGCACCATAGCTGAAACAATCACATAGTTTGTCTTCAAGTCCGCAACTGGATATGCATTCTGAAAATCTTGATGTGTTGCTATAAAGGATGTTAAAAGACTCCCAGGAGGACATCTCAGGAAAAATGAAATGAAATATAAGCAGAGATAATATCTTATGCTACATAATGCTCAGGGATGGAATGGAACTGAAACATAGTAAGGATAAGTTAAATACAAGTAAACATATGTATTTTTAACTAAAATAGAAATTTAAAATATTAGTTTAAAATGTATATATGTAGCTAAATATATATATATATATATAATAATATGAGTGTGTTTAATTTTATTGAATAAGTATAATATTTATAATAGCTATATTTATTTTAAAAGTAATTAAATATATTTCATTTGTATTGTATTAGTGTAACTTTTTAATATATGTAATGTTTAATATATATATTTATATATATATGTATAAACAATACTTTGTGCAACAATATTAAGGACAACAATATTTTTGATTCAATATTTTGTCATTTAGATTATAAATATTGGATGATGATATTTGTGACAACAATATATATGTCACAATATTTTTGTATGGTGATATTTCCAAAAACGATATTTTGTCAGTGAACCAGTGTGTGAGAGAGTGTGTGAGTTAGTGTATGTGTATTTTTAATTGTGGTCTGGATCCGCAGATCCACTTCAGATTCACACAAGGGGCCCTGCTGAGCACCGTGGTGGATCCACTGGTCTTCGTGCGTGCAAAAAAAGCAGTTCATCAGAAGTTCTTCCCCATGAGGGGTCCCACACAGAACCCTCCATCAGTAACATGGGGTCAGGATACCTCTAGCCTGACCCCTTATATCCTATTTCTACTTCACCCCCCAAATCATGTCCCAATTGACAAAATGGCAGTTGCAGATTTTTTCTCAGGTTGCAGCCAGCCAATCACAGCACTGGTGTGGGCGCATGGATACACGATCCTCCGCGATCTGTGTATCTAGATGTACATAAATCTTTTTTTCTTTATTAACTCCAAAAGTAATGAACAGATTTACATCAAATGACAAAAAGAATTCTTACTGGCTCAAGATCTAGCTTTCTACCAAAGTTGGTGTAATTCCGTTCAGCGGTTCGGGCTGTAGTCGTGTCTGAAATCCCTATTGGAAATTGCATGTGAGTTTTTTTATAGCACAAACTTGACCCCTAGTTATCCGAGCCCTTCACAGACTTACACAGCAGCAATTACACAATTTATATATGGATAAATAAAATACATGGTAATAATATATAAAAGAAGTATATGAAAGACAATAGGATATGTGGACAATATAGTTCTCTGTTAGTTAAGGTAGGGTGTTGCGAAGGTGGGGAGAGTAGAGGTGCAGCGTTTCCCCAAATAGTGGTGCTCCAATTTGTTTGGAGGGTCTGGGGTAGGAGCACCTGGCCAGTCAGATGGTTTAGGTTGCAGGGTTAATGAATTTATTGGGAAGAAGATATTTAAGTTTGTTCCTGAATGGGGGATTTATTGATTGTCATGTAAATCCTGGGGCAGCAATCTCCAGATTCTGGGAGCGTTCTCAGAGAAAGAGGGGGTGCAAGATTTTTCTTTCTTAAATTTGGGTGGAATCAGGGATAGACTGTTAGAGCTTAGAAGAGGTCTCTTTTGGCCGGCTTTTGATTGTTTGTGAATACAGACATTTTTTTCTGAGTAGAGAGCTTAGTGTGTTATGCAGGCAGTTTTGATGGATAATTTGCCGCTTAATGCAGTGAGGTTTTGAGACGGATATCTACGGTAAAGGACTTTTCTTTTGGTTGGATGAAGAGGAGTTCAGTTTTGTTGGGGTTGAGCTTAAGATGGTTGTTGGACACCCAGGATCGAATCATGGAGATAGTGCTGTTTAAGTGCTGGATGTCTTCAGCTGATGAAATGTTAATGTAGAGTTGGGTGTCATCTGTATACAGATGATAGGTCAATTTAGGCTTGTTTCAGAATTAATGCAAGGGGTAACATGTAGAAGTTGAATAGGGCAGGAGACAAGGTTGACCCTTGCGGAACTCCTTGTGAGACTGGTCTTGCTTTTGAGGTGGAGTTGTTTAGTTTGATTAACTGTGAGCGTAGGTTCTGGAAAGAAGCAAACCACTAAAGGACGTGCCATTGTGGACTGCATGCTGTGAGATGGTGCTTTAGGAAGATGTCATGGTTGACAGTATCAAAGGCAGGCAAGAGGTTCAGGAGGACTTGGAGCCATGCCTGGCCATCATCCAGAGATCTGTACAGGCCACCTGTGATGTCCAGTATTGCGGTCTCTGTCCTGCAGCCTTTTCTTTTTCTTTTTTTTTTTTTTTTTTTTTAGTGCCAGATTAACAATTTATTTTTGTAAATTTGCTTGCTCGCTAATTAGGCATGACTTTCCCTTTTTTTAATTTTTTAATTTTTAAAATTTTTCAAAAACCTTTATTTGTATCCTCAAAGAGTACACCGCTATTCAGCCAACAACCCTGAGGCAGGCAGCACAGTTTACATCAGAACACAGCAAGATATTAATTGGTGTACACTTGCGCAGATAATCGACTTATTACTGTATTCAACAACTAATAATAACATACATGAGAGATTGTCACAAGTCAGCATATTCTGATCCAATTAATTGTCCCTGAGTCCCGTTGCCAGCAGTCTCTGGTTCGAAACATGGAGCCCATCCCTCCGCCCCCCCATCCCTTCATCTATAGTTGCCCCAATCGCTACCCTCAGTCACTCTCACCACCTTCCGAACTAGGCAGCCAGTCCACCAATGGTTGCCAGATGTCGGCAGGCCTAGAGCGTAGTGGCAACAATTCCCAATACGCAGACAGCTGGTCTTTGCAGTACAGTGCAGATTTTATCCAACCAGATATCGTAGGCGGGGACTTTTGCTTCCATTTGAGTGCTATCTGTCGCTTGGCAAGTAAGAGCAGTAGGGCCACCAGATTTCTGGACGCACCAGGCACAGGCAGCACAAATCCCAGTAGTCCCACGAGTGGGTCAAGACCCATGTGTATATCCACCATCTGACCTATAGTTCGAAAAATGTTCTCCCAGTATGTACGTATTTGGCCACATTCCCAAGACAAGTGAATGAATGTAGCCTCTCTCTCACCACATCACCAACAAGAGGCGTCAGTCGTCAGTCCCATCTTAACCAGTTGTAAGGGTGTGCAGTACGTTCTGTGCAAATAATTAAAGTGAATGAGCCTCAGCCTGTAGTTGGGCGATAGGTGTTCTAGTTGCGTGCAACAGAACGTCCATTGTTTTTCCGTTATGCTGATACCCGCCTCCCTCTCTCAGGCCATCCTCGAGTCAGTGTGAGGGACAGGTGTCGCGTTCTGTGTAGCCCTGTAGATCCTCGTGATCAATTTATGCGAGGAGGCATTCTATAGTACATCCTCCAATGCCGCTAGTGTCGGCGGGACCTCAGGGAAGACCGGGTATCAACGCTTGCACGCAGCCCGCAGTTGGTAATACAGTAAGAGTTCCGAAGCCGTCGGGTCCGTGGATTCAGTCATGTCTTGTAGCGCTATAAAAACGTCATCCGGGTACAGATCGCCCGCCACCTTCAGGCCTCTCTCACTCGCCCTGCAGACCACTGCCACGTCCATGAGCGGTTCCAGTAGTGGGTTGCCGTTTAGTGGCATGCTCGTATGCTCGGTGCATACAGCTCGCTCACGCCCGCTCGTTTGGCAATACCCGCCCAAGCCCAGCGAACCACCTCCACGGTGTCGATGTCCTCCTGGGACCATTTATATTTTTTGTACACCGCCGCCTTGAGGGGGCAGGGGGTTGCCACGTCCGTCTCTATGGCCACGTGCGGTTGGTACGGGATCGGGTGGTGCCAGTAATATAGATACTGGGCCTGCGCACTATACGCATTAAGCTCAAAGTCTGGCACAGCCAGACCCCCCTGGCGGAACGGGAGAGTAAGAAGGTTCCAGGCCACTCTAGGCTGCCTACCCGCCCAGACTAGTTCTATGATAGCAGACCGAAGCCTGCGAAAAAATGCCACCGTTAATGGCAGGGGTATGTTTATGAATAGATATAGGAATTTGGGGACCACCACCATTTTGGCTATATCAATGCGACCCGTCCGCGAAAGCGGGAGTGTCTTCCATTTTTTGACTTCGCCCTCCAGCCAGTCCATTGCCACACCAAAGTTGGAGAGCCAGATGTCATTTATAGTGCGGCTCACTCTAATACCCAAGTATTTGACGTCCTCCATTACCCAGTCTATCGGAAATTCAGTATGGCACTTGATCGTGCTGTCTGTTAGCGGTAGCATGGTTGACTTTGACCAATTGATATTAATCCCAGTGAGGCCACTATATCGAAGCACCTCCCTCATCAGTGGGTCAAAGTTCTCCTCCGGATTCATCATGTAAATTGTAACGTCGTCAGCATACAGGGAGATAAGCAGACCACGCGACGTGAAGCCGATGCTTCTCTGGGTATGGTGTTGCCTCATGCGTACCGCAAGCGGTTCCGTAGCTATGGCAAATAGTAAGGGAGAAAGCGGACATCCCTGCCTCGTTCCTCTCGTAATTCGGATAGAGTCTGAGGTCTGACAGTTCACTCGAACCCTTGCGGTCGGGCTAATATGTAGAATGCCTATTCGCTTGGCAAACAGGGGCTAAATCCCATTCGGGTAAAGAGGGCGTTCAGGAACTTCCATTCGAGAGAGTCGAATGCTTTAGTCGCATCGAGTAGCGCGGCAGCAGCCTTCACCTTGGGGTCCAGATAGTGGAGTAACCCGAAAAGTACTCTCAGGTTATGCGATGTGGATCTCTCTAGGACGAAACCCGACTGGTCTGAAAGTGCTATTTGTGGCAGCATATATTTGAGTCGGTCCGCCAGCAGTTTCGCATAAATCTTGGCGTCTACATTGATGAGCGAAAGGGGACGGTAGGAGTCAGGATCGGTGGGATCCTTATCGGGCTTGAGTAGGGTAATGATCATCGCCTCACGCATTGATTGTGGAAGTATCTCTGTTTCAACCGCCTCCTCGAAGACCTTGTATAGTCTATGTACTAAAATATCGGCATACTCCTTGTAGAAATCTGACGTCAAACCGTCTGGTCCTGGTGCTTTACCAGGCGGCATACTCGCTATTATTGCCCTTATGTCCTCCTGTGAGAACGGTAGGTCCATGTATTGTCTGGACCCATTGTTAAACCAAGCCAGAGCGATTGTGTCTAGGTAGTCCGTAAGTGTTTGGTCGTCTGGCGTGATCTTGGACGTGTAGAGTGTGCGGTAGTAGTCAGTCATGACCTTGAGGATGGCCTGGGGTTCCCTCACCATGTCCCCTCTCTCGTCCCTTAGTTCCAGTACATAGGCCGCCCCCCTCGGTGTTCGAAGCATGTTGGCCAGTGTTCGGCCCGCCCTGTCTCCCTCCCCGTATCGCCGGGCCTGACCATCCCTCGCTAGAAAGGACACCTCCCTATCTGCCTCCTCTTGGTATTGTGTGAGTTTCGCTCGAAACTCGGCCCTGACCCTGTCTGTAGGTGTCTCCTGAAGTAAAGCCTCAAGCGCTGCCAATTCGGTTTCTAGTGTTTGTAAGGTGCCCCTGATGGAACGGAGTACCCCTGTTTTCAGAGACATGCAGCATCCCCTCGTCACCACTTTACATGCCTCCCAGAGTGTGCCTGGGGAGTTCACCGAGCCCTCATTTAGTTCAAAGTATTCCTCCAGTTTTTCCCTCAATTCCTGCTTGAATACCTGGTCTCGAAGCGCCCGGGAGGGGAATCTCCAGCTGAAGGGCTGAATGTACTGCGCTGGGGTGGACAGTGTAAGACAGACTGGGGCATGATCAGAAAGTGACCTTGGCAGGTGTGTCACATCAGTCGTCAGTGTGTGGACATCCCCGGATAGTAGCCAGTAGTCCAATCTGGACCACGCGGCTCTATGAATCGTTAGACATGTGCCCTCTCGGGCCCCTGGGTGCAGTACCCTCCATGAGTCAACCAACTGAGCTTCAGAGATTATGTCCCAGAGTGTTGCCGCCGCCTTGGGGTGATGTTCCCTGGTCGTCCCCTGTCTGTCCAAGGTATCTGATAGTACCACATTGTAATCTCCTCCCCACACAACCACGGCCTGGCCTCGGGTCTGTATTTTGTACCAGAGGTCACTGTAGAACTCAGGGTTGTCATCATTAGGGCCATACACATTCACCAATATCATTCGCATGCCACAGAAATTCCCCACCAGTAATATATACCTCCCCTCAGCATCTAGTACCACCTCAGACGTTTTCCAGTGAAGGCCTCTTCTAACCAGGATCGCCACCCCACGAGAGTAATTGGAGTAGGGCGCATGTATAACCTCCCCCCACCTACTATGTCGGAGCAGCGCATTAGCATTAGCAGTCAGGTGGGTCTCCTGCAGAAAACATATGTCTATAGCCTTCCTCAGTAAGAAGGCCTGGACCAGCCTGATTTTACGCCTGTCATTCAATCCGCGCACATTCCAGGTTAAAAGTTTAATTTGAGCCATATTCACAGCGTCAAGAGGGTCATTTTACTCCCTGTGGCTGTTTTACACATCAGGACAGAGTACAATCTAAATCGACCAGGCACCTGACAACTCCGGCCAACAAGCGACCCCTGGAGCCCAGTGTATTTGTCAGCGCTGGCAGTCGCTGCATGCTTCACAACAGTCTCATCATAACAAGAAACAACAGTGCAATTCAAACCCAAACCCCCCTACCCCCTCCCGCTCCAACCCCCCAATCAGCTCGTGCAGATCCACCCCCCCCCTCCCACCCAAACATAAAACACCCTACAGGGCATCTCAATAGAACCAGTCCAGTGGGAATCATCCCTCGGGGAACGCAGGTCGTACGCTCACTAACCCTGTACTTTTGCCAGGGCGACCGAGCGCCAGCCTGGCAGTGATCCCGCAAGGACCTCCCCCTGCTCCCCACACGAAACTACATAGGTCCACTTATCTGTATAGGGAAGGTTAGCAGTGTCTCAGCTCGGCAGCTGACCCTTCCGGCTTCCACATTGTTGGTGGCACAGCAGACGATTCGAAGTCCATATCCCCTGTCACTCAATGTCACTCAGTCTGGCTTGCGCTTCTGGCTCCTCGGGTGGTAACTGGTTTTTCTGGTCCCGTGACAATTGCTTCGCGTATTGCAATGCCGCTTTAGCGTCCACAAAAAAAGAAGGTTTGCCTGGACCCTGTACCCTCAGTTTCGCAGGGTAGATTAGCGAGTATTTGGTTCCAATTTGCTGAAATATCTTTTTGGCCGGGACAAATTCTCTCCTTGCTGCCTGAACCTGCATGGTGAAGTCTGGGAAGATCGATATGTGATTGCCCTGATACTGAAGATCTTTTACGTCCCTTTCCATGCGTAGAATGGTATCACGGTCCCTATAGTTCAGGATGCGCCCTATTATTGCTCTTGGCATTGCACCCGGCTTGGGCTGGGGGCCCAATGTTCTGTGCGCCCTTTCGACCAGGAACATTTGAGAGAGACCCGTTCCGAAAAGTTCCGACATCATGGTCTCTACATATACTTCAATTTTTACGAAATTGGTCGATTCCGCCACACCCGTGATGCGGACGTTGTTGCGTCTTGAGCGGGCCTCTAAATCTTCGTTCTTCTGCTGGATTAGCGTCAGTACCTTGTCCATGCCTCGCAATTTCCTATCCATGGCAGTGTGACCCTCCTCCGTTTCGGTCACACGCGTTTCCAGCACGCCCACTCTGCCGTCCTGTTTGTCCATCCGCCTGGTCAGACTGTCCATGCGAGCTGCCAAGTCATCCATCTTGTGGTCTATTCCTTGGAGACTCGTTTTCAGTTCCTGAAACATGGACTTTATCTCCGATGTTTGCGAGCCCCCTTGATCGCTCTTCGCGGCTTCCTCCTCCGACTGATCCTGTCCAGTGGTCTTTTGCTTGGTCTTGTCGAATGTGGGCCTCGGCTGCCTCGTGTCGGTTTTCCCCATCGTTGCTTCCAACCGCGATAGGGGGAGCTTCAGATTCACCCCAGACCACTAGCAATGGCACACGCATTTAATCAAAGCACTACTCGTTGTCCGGGCGAACAGCAGCCAGAGATTCAGCACCAATCTGACCAAGCTCCAATGCTTCTACAGGGTTACACAGGGGAAACAGTCATCGATTCAGTGGTGCAGGTTCTGGCTCTTCTAGTCGGATGTCGATTTAACCCCCGATGTTCCCACTTGCATACAGGCCGTGGCTGTGGGATATTGCACTGGGGTTCCAGTAGGACAAAATGGCGTCCCTCGTCTCAACACTATGCCCCGTCCCACTGTTGTCGATGTCTAGGGCTGAGGCAATGTCATTTTCCGCTTCCCACTGCAGCGGGTGAACCGTGTCCCCAGGGGGCGGCGAGGCGAGTGTTAATTTCTATGGGGATCAGGTCGTGTGCAATCGCCGCTATCAATCTGAACGTCCGCCCGCCCTGCCAATATGTCGGGCTCTGCGCAGAGACGTTATCTCAGGCTCAACCTCACTGGGCATAGCAGGTTCCAGTCCCACATCCAGCCTTCCCCGTCAGGGACCTCATCGGGCCGGCTGCCGAGCGGACCGTTAGAGCTGCGACCTGGCCGCTCGTCCACCTTGTGTGCCTCCGCCGCGGGACAGTTCCTCTCGGTATCTTCCCTCCGGATCCGCGAAGCGCGCAGTCAATCACATCGACGTCTCCCGCAGCCTGACAAGCGATTGTGGAGCTCTCGCACCAGCCCCTCGCGTCTGGCGCCCGATTCCCTCTGCGTCTTGCTGCTCCCATCCGGGCCCGGACTCACGCGAGGTCCCGGCTTCCGTTTCTTAACCAGTCCGCCGCTCCGCACGCAGGTAGTCCGCTGTCTCGGTATTCGGGCTCTCAATCCGCTCAGTGTCTCGCCACCGGGAAGCTTCCCCGTTACTTGCAGTTCACCTGGGGGGGGAAAGGTCCAGGTTATCACACCAGAATTGCTAATAATTTGCGGATTTATGTGCTCGGTCGGCGGAGCTGCGAAATCAAGCAGCCATTCCGCCTCGCGTCCAAGCCACGCCCCGCTCCTGCAGCCTTTTCTGAACCCGACTTTGAAGGTGTTGTGTAGGTTGAATTTTTTTATGTGGTTGTTGAGTTATGCAACCACACATTTTTCTATGGTTTTGGCAAGGAGAGGGAGGTTGGTTATAGTTCTGTAATTGTTACGGTAGTTCGGATTCGCAGTTTTTTGATGAAGTGGGCTTCAGTTTGATGAGGCCGGCATGGAGCCACTCAATAAGGAGGGGTTGATGATTTTGGTCCAGGTAGGCAAGATGAGGTGACTGAGATTTTTGACAAACACAGCAGGGAGGGGTTTGGAGATGTGCAATGTTGGTTTTATGCAAGCAAGTCATTTGAGGACTTCTTCTACAGGGATTGTTTTTTTGTAAAATCATTTTTATTTGCTTTTCTTATAGTGTACATTACAATAATTATTATTGCTTCAGAGACAAACATCATACCTTTTGTACATCATATCGTTGTTTAGGACTGGACATTAGAACATAGCCAGTACAAAATGTCCTTAAACATTGCTGCCGGTTTGAGGAGGCGTGTGGGTATGAAGCGTGTGCCTATGGGTGGGTGTCTATTATAGGCCTGGACAATCAACTCCGTTCCGCTACAGGAATTTGCAGAGATTTGTTATCTACGCCAGCCGCGGCCGGCAGTGGGAGTAAATACACGGCGGTGACGTGGGGAGGGGGAGGGGCAGGGTGGGGGGTAGTAATGTATGGATGACGGAGTTTTACAGGGAAGTAAACATTTTAATAAATAAAATGAATTTCGTTGAGTACACTGCATCCCAAAATGCGATGCAGTGCCTGCAACAAAATTCGTTTTATTTATTTAAATGTTTACTTACCTGTAAAACTCTGTAATCCATACATTACTACCCCCCACCCTGCCCCTCCCCCTCCCCACGTCACCGCCCTGCATTTACTCCCACTGCCGGCCGTTGCTGATCTACACATTCCATTAAAAACACAGAATCTCTGTTCCTCCACGTAGAGGAGTAACTGCACTCGCAAATGGTTTGATAAAACAACTTTTCATGCTAAAAAGCCTATAACCAATTCACAAAAGTGAACTTTGAAAAGGAAAAATATCAGGCAATGTGAGAGGTGATGATTTTGGGGTCCCCCTAACCTAGGGGGAGGACCAAGCAGATGCCTTGAACACAAAGAGCATACCATGCTGAACCATTCAGTGGTGGTCCTACCCTCTTAGGACCACCCCATGCACATTTATGGGCAAAAATACAATCCCAACCAAAGGCCCTGCAAAGCATTATGGGACGATATTAGCCAAAATGGCTTCTATTAATGATTCAGGGCGAGGCAGACTGGCCAAGATACGTGGCCTTTTTGGCAGGGGTGGCAAAGCGGACTATTACCAGGGTCTGGGGGGGCACGTCACCCCGCAGGTGGAGGAGTGAAAACGAGATCTTGATTGGTGCCAGAGGGCAGAAGAAACAGTGTACAAAAGTAGTGGATGTGTGAGAAAATGGGAAAAAGTGTGGATGCCATGGTGAAGGTATAGAGGGCTGGGGGCGGTGGACTAGCGATGTGTCAGGAGGTAACTCACATGCCTGCTCCATTCATGAACATAATGTCATTGATTCTCAGTGTTTGATAACTGATTTACTTATGGTAAAGCTTTTGTATGTTGTGGTCTTTCGAGCTCTGTTAATAAAAAGAGTTTTAAAAAATGATTGCACTTTATAATTCTGGTTATGCACTTTATTAGAATGTGCTGTACATGGATTTGGGTAAGTGGCAGTATTTTCTCTGGATAATTATCAATGCACTCTTAAGTTCTGGTAATGCAGTTTATCTTACTGTACCGTACATTGACAGGAACAATTGAATACTAATATGCATGATATACCTGGATGTATTCATTAAGTCCGGGTTACAATCATAATCTGGTGTCAATGATTTAGTACCTTATATCATTAATATGGATTTTATTTTAAACATAATTCAAGGTACTTTACCATTTTTTATGACAAATCATAGATGGCTCTTTTATAACAACCTTTTTACTTGAACCAGTATTTGAACCGAGATTGTACAGAATGGTAGAATAGAAGTGAGCACTGCTATGCACTTTATGCATAATGTACTTTATCATGCTAGGGGTCACTATATCAGTACAGATTGAAGAACCAAATGTGATAAATAACAACGTGTATGTACTTTCAGTTTAAACAAATTTAGAGACCCTGTAACTAATACAGGATTGTAGTACGGAGAGGACTGCCTGATACTAAACATCCAGCAAAATGCACTTTATTAAGGATGCACTTTATCATGAACTCCATGTACTTTGCAGGGCATACAGTGTCTTGAATTCCAATACTCTTTAATTTAGGCAATGGGGATCTATAAAATGGAGAATATATGACAGTGAATGAACCCCTAAGGGTGAATTAGGGCAGTATAAAAGATCAACCATGTGCATTCTTGCAAAAAGATGAAACAGAACAGACTCCCTAAACCTTTGATCTGCTTAATACATTCAGGAAATACAATATTAGCAATAACCATAAAAAGTTAAAAGGTAAAAACAGGGGGTCCTACTTTGAGGTTGGAGATGGAAAGCATAGTGTTTCATGTAGCACCATAGCTGAAACAATCACATAGTTTGTCTTCAAGTCCGCAACTGGATATGCATTCTGAAAATCTTGATGTGTTGCTATAAAGGATGTTAAAAGACTCCCAGGAGGACATCTCAGGAAAAATGAAATGAAATATAAGCAGAGATAATATCTTATGCTACATAATGCTCAGGGATGGAATGGAACTGAAACATAGTAAGGATAAGTTAAATACAAGTAAACATATGTATTTTTAACTAAAATAGAAATTTAAAATATTAGTTTAAAATGTATATATGTAGCTAAATATATATATATATATAATATGAGTGTGTTTAATTTTATTGAATAAGTATAATATTTATAATAGCTATATTTATTTTAAAAGTAATTAAATATATTTCATTTGTATTGTATTAGTGTAACTTTTTAATATATGTAATGTTTAATATATATATTTATATATATATATGTATAAACAATACTTTGTGCAACAATATTAAGGACAACAATATTTTTGATTCAATATTTTGTCATTTAGATTATAAATATTGGATGATGATATTTGTGACAACAATATATATGTCACAATATTTTTGTATGGTGATATTTCCAAAAACGATATTTTGTCAGTGAACCAGTGTGTGAGAGAGTGTGTGAGTGAGTGTATGTGTATTTTTAATTGTGGTCTGGATCCGCAGATCCACTTCAGATTCACACAAGGGGCCCTGCTGAGCACCGTGGTGGATCCACTGGTCTTCGTGCGTGCAAAAAAAGCAGTTCATCAGAAGTTCTTCCCCATGAGGGGTCCCACACAGAACCCTCCATCAGTAACATGGGGTCAGGATACCTCTAGCCTGACCCCTTATATCCTATTTCTACTTCACCCCCCAAATCATGTCCCAATTGACAAAATGGCAGTTGCAGATTTTTTCTCAGGTTGCAGCCAGCCAATCACAGCACTGGTGTGGGCGCATGGATACACGATCCTCCGCGATCTGTGTATCTAGATGTACATAAATCTTTTTTTCTTTAATAACTCCAAAAGTAATGAACAGATTTACATCAAATGACAAAAAGAATTCTTACTGGCTCAAGATCTAGCTTTCTACCAAAGTTGGTGTAATTCCGTTCAGCGGTTCGGGCTGTAGTCGTGTCTGAAATCCCTATTGGAAATTGCATGTGAGTTTTTTTATAGCACAAACTTGACCCCTAGTTATCCGAGCCCTTCACAGACTTACACAGCAGCAATTACACAATTTATATATGGATAAATAAAATACATGGTAATAATATATAAAAGAAGTATATGAAAGACAATAGGATATGTGGACAATATAGTTCTCTGTTAGTTAAGGTAGGGTGTTGCGAAGGTGGGGAGAGTAGAGGTGCAGCGTTTCCCCAAATAGTGGTGCTCCAATTTGTTTGGAGGGTCTGGGGTAGGAGCACCTGGCCAGTCAGATGGTTTAGGTTGCAGGGTTAATGAATTTATTGGGAAGAAGATATTTAAGTTTGTTCCTGAATGGGGGATTTATTGATTGTCATGTAAATCCTGGGGCAGCAAGCTCCAGATTCTGGGAGCGTTCTCAGAGAAAGAGGGGGTGCAAGATTTTTCTTTCTTAAATTTGGGTGGAATCAGGGATAGACTGTTAGAGCTTAGAAGAGGTCTCTTTTGGCCGGCTTTTGATTGTTTGTGAATACAGACATTTTTTTCTGAGTAGAGAGCTTAGTGTGTTATGCAGGCAGTTTTGATGGATAATTTGCCGCTTAATGCAGTGAGGTTTTGAGACGGATATCTACGGTAAAGGACTTTTCTTTTGGTTGGATGAAGAGGAGTTCAGTTTTGTTGGGGTTGAGCTTAAGATGGTTGTTGGACACCCAGGATCGAATCATGGAGATAGTGCTGTTTAAGTGCTGGATGTCTTCAGCTGATGAAATGTTAATGTAGAGTTGGGTGTCATCTGTATACAGATGATAGGTCAATTTAGGCTTGTTTCAGAATTAATGCAAGGGGTAACATGTAGAAGTTGAATAGGGCAGGAGACAAGGTTGACCCTTGCGGAACTCCTTGTGAGACTGGTCTTGCTTTTGAGGTGGAGTTGTTTAGTTTGATTAACTGTGAGTGTAGGTTCTGGAAAGAAGCAAACCACTAAAGGACGTGCCATTGTGGACTGCATGCTGTGAGATGGTGCTTTAGGAAGATGTCATGGTTGACAGTATCAAAGGCAGGCAAGAGGTTCAGGAGGACTTGGAGCCATGCCTGGCCATCATCCAGAGATCTGTACAGGCCACCTGTGATGTCCAGTATTGCGGTCTCTGTCCTGCAGCCTTTTCTTTTTCTTTTTTTTTTTTTTTTTTTTAGTGCCAGATTAACAATTTATTTTTGTAAATTTGCTTGCTCGCTAATTAGGCATGACTTTCCCTTTTTTTAATTTTTTAATTTTTTTAATTTTTCAAAAACCTTTATTTGTATCCTCAAAGAGTACACCGCTATTCAGCCAACAACCCTGAGGCAGGCAGCACAGTTTACATCAGAACACAGCAAGATATTAATTGGTGTACACTTGCGCAGATAATCGACTTATTACTGTATTCAACAACTAATAATAACATACGTGAGAGATTGTCACAAGTCAGCATATTCTGATCCAATTAATTGTCCCTGAGTCCCGTTGCCAGCAGTCTCTGGTTCGAAACATGGAGCCCATCCCTCCGCCCCCCCATCCCTTCATCTATAGTTGCCCCAATCGCTACCCTCAGTCACTCTCACCACCTTCCGAACTAGGCAGCCAGTCCACCAATGGTTGCCAGATGTCGGCAGGCCTAGAGCGTAGTGGCAACAATTCCCAATACGCAGACAGCTGGTCTTTGCAGTACAGTGCAGATTTTATCCAACCAGATATCGTAGGCGGGGACTTTTGCTTCCATTTGAGTGCTATCTGTCGCTTGGCAAGTAAGAGCAGTAGGGCCACCAGATTTCTGGACGCACCAGGCACAGGCAGCACAAATCCCAGTAGTCCCACAAGTGGGTCAAGACCCATGTGTATATCCACCATCTGACCTATAGTTCGAAAAATGTTCTCCCAGTATGTACGTATTTGGCCACATTCCCAAGACAAGTGAATGAATGTAGCCTCTCTCTCACCACATCACCAACAAGAGGCGTCAGTCGTCAGTCCCATCTTAACCAGTTGTAAGGGTGTGCAGTACGTTCTGTGCAAATAATTAAAGTGAATGAGCCTCAGCCTGTAGTTGGGCGATAGGTGTTCTAGTTGCGTGCAACAGAACGTCCATTGTTTTTCCGTTATGCTGATACCCGCCTCCCTCTCCCAGGCCATCCTCGAGTCAGTGTGAGGGACAGGTGTCGCGTTCTGTGTAGCCCTGTAGATCCTCGTGATCAATTTATGCGAGGAGGCATTCTATAGTACATCCTCCAATGCTGCTAGTGTCGGCGGGACCTCAGGGAAGACCGGGTATCAACGCTTGCACGCAGCCCGCAGTTGGTAATACAGTAAGAGTTCCGAAGCCGTCGGGTCCGTGGATTCAGTCATGTCTTGTAGCGCTATAAAAACGTCATCTGGGTACAGATCGCCCGCCACCTTCAGGCCTCTCTCACTCGCCCTGCAGACCACTGCCACGTCCATGAGCGGTTCCAGTAGTGGGTTGCCGTTTAGTGGCATGCTCGGTGCATACAGCTCGCTCACGCCCGCTCGTTTGGCAATACCCGCCCAAGCCCAGCGAACCACCTCCACGGTGTCGATGTCCTCCTGGGACCATTTATATTTTTTGTACACCGCCGCCTTGAGGGGGCAGGGGGTTGCCACGTCCGTCTCTATGGCTACGTGCGGTTGGTACGGGATCGGGTGGTGCCAGTAATAGAGATACTGGGCCTGCGCACTATACGCATAAAGCTCAAAGTCTGGCACAGCCAGACCCCCCTGGCGGAACGGGAGAGTAAGAAGGTTCCAGGCCACTCTAGGCTGCCTACCCGCCCAGACTAGTTCTATGATAGCAGACCGAAGCCTGCGAAAAAATGCCACCGTTAATGGCAGGGGTATGTTTATGAATAGATATAGGAATTTGGGGACCACCACCATTTTGGCTATATCAATGCGACCCGTCCGCGAAAGCGGGAGTGTCTTCCATTTTTTGACTTCGCCCTCCAGCCAGTCCATTGCCACACCAAAGTTGGAGAGCCAGATGTCATTTATAGTGCGGCTCACTCTAATACCCAAGTATTTGACGTCCTCCATTACCCAGTCTATCGGAAATTCAGTATGGCACTTGATCGTGCTGTCTGTTAGCGGTAGCATGGTTGACTTTGACCAATTGATATTAATCCCAGTGAGGCCACTATATTGAAGCACCTCCCTCATCAGTGGGTCAAAGTTCTCCTCCGGATTCATCATGTAAATTGTAACGTCGTCAGCATACAGGGAGATAAGCAGACCACGCGACGTGAAGCCGATGCTTCTCTGGGTATGGTGTTGCCTCATGCGTGCCGCAAGCGGTTCCGTAGCTATGGCAAATAGTAAGGGAGAAAGCGGACATCCCTGCCTTGTTCCTCTCGTAATTCGGATAGAGTCTGAGGTCTGACCATTCACTCGAACCCTTGCGGTCGGGCTATTATGTAGAATGCCTATTCGCTTGGCAAACAGGGGCTAAATCCCATTCGGGTAAAGAGGGCGTTCAGGAACTTCCATTCGAGAGAGTCGAATGCTTTAGTCGCATCGAGTAGCGCGGCAGCAGCCTTCACCTTGGGGTCCAGATAGTGGAGTAACCCGAAAAGTACTCTCAGGTTATGCGATGTGGATCTCTCTAGGACGAAACCCGACTGGTCTGAAAGTGCTATTTGTGGCAGCATATATTTGAGTCGGTCTGCCAGCAGTTTCGCATAAATCTTGGCGTCTACATTGATGAGCGAAAGGGGACGGTAGGAGTCAGGATCGGTGGGATCCTTATCGGGCTTGAGTAGGGTAATGATCATCGCCTCACGCATTGATTGTGGAAGTATCTCTGTTTCAACCGCCTCCTCGAAGACCTTGTATAGTCTATGTACTAAAATATCGGCATACTCCTTGTAGAAATCTGACGTCAAACCGTCTGGTCCTGGTGCTTTACCAGGCGGCATACTCGCTATTATTGCCCTTATGTCCTCCTGTGAGAACGGTAGGTCCATGTATTGTCTGGCCCCATTGTTAAACCAAGCCAGAGCGATTGTGTCTAGGTAGTCCGTAAGTGTTTGGTCGTCTGGCGTGATCTTGGACGTGTAGAGTGTGCGGTAGTAGTCAGTCATGACCTTGAGGATGGCCTGGGGTTCCCTCACCATGTCCCCTCTCTCGTCCCTTAGTTCCAGTACATAGGCCGCCCCCCTCGGTGTTCGAAGCATGTTGGCCAGTGTTCGGCCCGCCCTGTCTCCCTCCCCGTATCGCCGGGCCTGACCATCCCTCGCTAGAAAGGACACCTCCCTATCTGCCTCCTCTTGGTATTGTGTGAGTTTCGCTCGAAACTCGGCCCTGACCCTGTCTGTAGGCGTCTCCTGAAGTAAAGCCTCAAGCGCTGCCAATTCGGTTTCTAGTGTTTGTAAGGTGCCCCTGATGGAACAGAGTACCCCTGTTTTCAGAGACATGCAGCATCCCCTCGTCACCACTTTACATGCCTCCCAGAGTGTGCCTGGGGAGTCCACCGAGCCCTCATTTAGTTCAAAGTATTCCTCCAGTTTTCCCCTCAATTCCTGCTTGAATACCTGGTCTCGAAGCGTCCGGGAGGGGAATCTCCAGCTGAAGGGCTGAATGTACTGCGCTGGGGTGGACAGTGTAAGACAGACTGGGGCATGATCAGAAAGTGACCTTGGCAGGTGTGTCACATCAGTCGTCAGTGTGTGGACATCCCCGGATAGTAGCCAGTAGTCCAATCTGGACCACGCGGCTCTATGAATCGTTAGACATGTGCCCTCTCTGGCCCCTGGGTGCAGTACCCTCCATGAGTCAACCAACTGAGCTTCAGAGATTATGTCCCAGAGTGTTGCCGCCGCCTTGGGGTGATGTTCCCTGGTCGTCCCCTGTCTGTCCAAGGTATCTGATAGTACCACATTGTAATCTCCTCCCCACAAAACCGCGGCCTGGCCTCGGGTCTGTATTTTGTACCAGAGGTCACTGTAAGACTCAGGGTTGTCATCATTAGGGCCATACACATTCACCAATATCATTCGCATGCCACAGAAATTCCCCACCAGTAATATATACCTCCCCTCAGCATCTAGTACCACCTCAGACGTTTTCCAGTGAATGCCTCTTCTAACCAGGATCGCCACCCCACGAGAGTAATTGGAGTAGGGCGCATGTATAACCTCCCCCCACCTACTATGTCGGAGCAGCGCATTAGCATTAGCAGTCAGGTGGGTCTCCTGCAGAAAACATATGTCTATAGCCTTCCTCAGTAAGAAGGCCTGGACCAGCCTGATTTTACGCCTGTCATTCAATCCACGCACATTCCAGGTTAAAAGTTTAATTTGAGCCATATTCACAGCGTCAAGAGGGTCATTTTACTCCCTGTGGCTGTTTTACACATCAGGACAGAGTACAATCTAAATCGACCAGGCACCTGACAACTCCGGCCAACAAGCGACCCCTGGAGCCCAGTGTATTTGTCAGCGCTGGCAGTCGCTGCATGCTTCACAATAGTCTCATCATAACAAGAAACAACAGTGCAATTCAAACCCAAACCCCCCTACCCCCTCCCGCTCCAACCCCCCAATCAGGTCGTGCAGATCCACCCCCCCCCTCCCACCCAAACATCAAACACCCTACAGGGCATCTCAATAGAACCAGTCCAGTGGGAATCATCCCTCGGGGAACGCAGGTCGTACGCTCACTAACCCTGTACTTTTGCCAGGGCGACCGAGCGCCAGCCTGGCAGTGATCCCGCAAGGACCTCCCCCTGCTCCCCACACGTAACTACATAGGTCCACTTATCTGTATAGGGAAGGTTAGCAGTGTCTCAGTTCGGCAGCTGACCCTTCCGGCTTCCACATTGTTGGTGGCACAGCAGACGATTCGAAGTCCATATCCCCTGTCACTCAATGTCACTCAGTTTGGCTTGCGCTTCCGGCTCCTCGGGTGGTAACTGGTTTTTCTGGTCCCGTGACAATTGCTTCGCATATTGCAATGCCGCCTTAGCGTCCACAAAAAAAGAAGGTTTGCCTGGACCCTGTACCCTCAGTTTCGCAGGGTAGATTAGCGAGTATTTGGTTCCAATTTGCTGAAATATCTTTTTGGCCGGGACAAATTCTCTCCTTGCTGCCTGAACCTGCATGGTGAAGTCTGGGAAGATCGATATGTGATTGCCCTGATACTGAAGATCTTTTACGTCCCTTTCCATGCGTAGAATGGTATCACGGTCCCTATAGTTCAGGATGCGCCCTATTATTGCTCTTGGCATTGCACCCGGCTTGGGCTGGGGGCCCAATGTTCTGTGCGCCCTTTCGACCAGGAACATTTGAGAGAGACCCGTTCCGAAAAGTTCCGACATCATGGTCTCTACATATACTTCAATTTTTACGAAATTGGTCGATTCCGCCACACCGGTGATGCGGACGTTGTTGCGTCTTGAGCGGGCCTCTAAATCTTCGTTCTTCTGCTGGATTAGCGTCAGTACCTTGTCCATGCCTCGCAATTTCCTATCCATGGCAGTGTGACCCTCCTCCGTTTCGGTCACACGCGTTTCCAGCACGCCCACTCTGCCGTCCTGTTTGTCCATCCGCCTGGTCAGACTGTCCATGCGAGCTGCCAAGTCATCCATCTTGTGGTCTATTCCTTGGAGACTCGTTTTCAGTTCCTGAAACATGGACTTTATCTCCGATGTTTGCGAGCCCCCTTGATCGCTCTTCGCGGCTTCCTCCTCCGACTGATCCTGTCCAGTGGTCTTTTGCTTGGTCTTGTCGAATGTGAGCCTCGGCTGCCTCGTGTCGGGTTTCCCCATCGTTGCTTCCAACCGCGATAGGGGGAGCTTCAGATTCACCCCAGACCACTAGCAATGGCACACGCATTTAATCAAAGCACTACTCGTTGTCCGGGCGAACAGCAGCCAGAGATTCAGCACCAATCTGACCAAGCTCCAATGCTTCTACAGGGTTACACAGGGGAAACAGTCATCGATTCAGTGGTGCAGGTTCTGGCTCTTCTAGTCGGATGTCGATTTAACCCCCGATGTTCCCACTTGCATACAGGCCGTGGCTGTGGGATATTGCACTGGGGTTCCAGTAGGACAAAATGGCGTCCCTCGTCTCAACACTATGCCCCGTCCCACTGTTGTCGATGTCTAGGGCTGAGGCAATGTCATTTTCCGCTTCCCACTGCAGCGGGTGAACCGTGTCCCCAGGGGGCGGCGAGGCGAGTGTTAATTTCTATGGGGATCAGGTCGTGTGCAATCGCCGCTATCAATCTGAACGTCCGCCCGCCCTGCCAATATGTCGGGCTCTGCGCAGAGACGTTATCTCAGGCTCAACCTCACTGGGCATAGCAGGTTCCAGTCCCACATCCAGCCTTCCCCGTCAGGGACCTCATCGGGCCGGCCGCCGAGCGGACCGTTAGAGCTGCGACCTGGCCGCTCGTCCACCTTGTGTGCCTCCGCCGCGGGACAGTTCCTCTCGGTATCTTCCCTCCGGATCCGCGAAGCGCGCAGTCAATCACATCGACGTCTCCCGCAGCCTGACAAGCGATTGTGGAGCTCTCGCACCAGCCCCTCGCGTCTGGCGCCCGATTCCCTCTGCGTCTTGCTGCTCCCATCCGGGCCCGGACTCACGCGAGGTCCCGGCTTCCGTTTCTTAACCAGTCCGCCGCTCCGCACGCAGGTAGTCCGCTGTCTCGGTATTCGGGCTCTCAATCCGCTCAGTGTCTCGCCACCGGGAAGCTTCCCCGTTACTTGCAGTTCACCTGGGGGGGGAAAGGTCCAGGTTATCACACCAGAATTGCTAATAATTTGCGGATTTATGTGCTCGGTCGGCGGAGCTGCGAAATCAAGCAGCCATTCCGCCTCGCGTCCAAGCCACGCCCCGCTCCTGCAGCCTTTTCTGAACCCGACTTTGAAGGTGTTGTGTAGGTTGAATTTTTTTATGTGGTTGTTGAGTTATGCAACCACACATTTTTCTATGGTTTTGGCAAGGAGAGGGAGGTTGGTTATAGTTCTGTAATTGTTACGGTAGTTCGGATTCGCAGTTTTTTGATGAAGTGGGCTTCAGTTTGATGAGGCCGGCATGGAGCCACTCAATAAGGAGGGGTTGATGATTTTGGTCCAGGTAGGCAAGATGAGGTGACTGAGATTTTTGACAAACACAGCAGGGAGGGGTTTGGAGATGTGCAATGTTGGTTTTATGCAAGCAAGTCATTTGAGGACTTCTTCTACAGGGATTGTTTTTTTGTAAAATCATTTTTATTTGCTTTTCTTATAGTGTACATTACAATAATTATTATTGCTTCAGAGACAAACATCATACCTTTTGTACATCATATCGTTGTTTAGGACTGGACATTAGAACATAGCCAGTACAAAATGTCCTTAAACATTGCTGCCGGTTTGAGGAGGCGTGTGGGTATGAAGCGTGTGCCTATGGGTGGGTGTCTATTATAGGCCTGGACAATCAACTCCGTTCCGCTACAGGAATTTGCAGAGATTTGTTATCTACGCCAGCCGCGGCCGGCAGTGGGAGTAAATACACGGCGGTGACGTGGGGAGGGGGAGGGGCAGGGTGGGGGGTAGTAATGTATGGATGACGGAGTTTTACAGGGAAGTAAACATTTTAATAAATAAAATGAATTTCGTTGAGTACACTGCATCCCAAAATGCGATGCAGTGCCTGCAACAAAATTCGTTTTATTTATTTAAATGTTTACTTACCTGTAAAACTCTGTAATCCATACATTACTACCCCCCACCCTGCCCCTCCCCCTCCCCACGTCACCGCCCTGCATTTACTCCCACTGCCGGCCGTTGCTGATCTACACATTCCATTAAAAACACAGAATCTCTGTTCCTCCACGTAGAGGAGTAACTGCACTCGCAAATGGTTTGATAAAACAACTTTTCATGCTAAAAAGCCTATAACCAATTCACAAAAGTGAACTTTGAAAAGGAAAAATATCAGGCAATGTGAGAGGTGATGATTTTGGGGTCCCCCTAACCTAGGGGGAGGACCAAGCAGATGCCTTGAACACAAAGAGCATACCATGCTGAACCATTCAGTGGTGGTCCTACCCTCTTAGGACCACCCCATGCACATTTATGGGCAAAAATACAATCCCAACCAAAGGCCCTGCAAAGCATTATGGGACGATATTAGCCAAAATGGCTTCTATTAATGATTCAGGGCGAGGCAGACTGGCCAAGATACGTGGCCTTTTTGGCAGGGGTGGCAAAGCGGACTATTACCAGGGTCTGGGGGGGCACGTCACCCCGCAGGTGGAGGAGTGAAAACGAGATCTTGATTGGTGCCAGAGGGCAGAAGAAACAGTGTACAAAAGTAGTGGATGTGTGAGAAAATGGGAAAAAGTGTGGATGCCATGGTGAAGGTATAGAGGGCTGGGGGCGGTGGACTAGCGATGTGTCAGGAGGTAACTCACATGCCTGCTCCATTCATGAACATAATGTCATTGATTCTCAGTGTTTGATAACTGATTTACTTATGGTAAAGCTTTTGTATGTTGTGGTCTTTCGAGCTCTGTTAATAAAAAGAGTTTTAAAAAATGATTGCACTTTATAATTCTGGTTATGCACTTTATTAGAATGTGCTGTACATGGATTTGGGTAAGTGGCAGTATTTTCTCTGGATAATTATCAATGCACTCTTAAGTTCTGGTAATGCAGTTTATCTTACTGTACCGTACATTGACAGGAACAATTGAATACTAATATGCATGATATACCTGGATGCATTAATTAAGTCCGGGTTACAATCATAATCTGGTGTCAATGATTTAGTACCTTATATCATTAATATGGATTTTATTTTAAACATAATTCAAGGTACTTTACCATTTTTTATGACAAATCATAGATGGCTCTTTTATAACAACCTTTTTACTTGAACCAGTATTTGAACCGAGATTGTACAGAATGGTAGAATAGAAGTGAGCACTGCTATGCACTTTATGCATAATGTACTTTATCATGCTAGGGGTCACTATATCAGTACAGATTGAAGAACCAAATGTGATAAATAACAACGTGTATGTACTTTCAGTTTAAACAAATTTAGAGACCCTGTAACTAATACAGGATTGTAGTACGGAGAGGACTGCCTGATACTAAACATCCAGCAAAATGCACTTTATTAAGGATGCACTTTATCATGAACTCCATGTACTTTGCAGGGCATACAGTGTCTTGAATTCCAATACTCTTTAATTTAGGCAATGGGGATCTATAAAATGGAGAATATATGACAGTGAATGAACCCCTAAGGGTGAATTAGGGCAGTATAAAAGATCAACCATGTGCATTCTTGCAAAAAGATGAAACAGAACAGACTCCCTAAACCTTTGATCTGCTTAATACATTCAGGAAATACAATATTAGCAATAACCATAAAAAGTTAAAAGGTAAAAACAGGGGGTCCTACTTTGAGGTTGGAGATGGAAAGCATAGTGTTTCATGTAGCACCATAGCTGAAACAATCACATAGTTTGTCTTCAAGTCCGCAACTGGATATGCATTCTGAAAATCTTGATGTGTTGCTATAAAGGATGTTAAAAGACTCCCAGGAGGACATCTCAGGAAAAATGAAATGAAATATAAGCAGAGATAATATCTTATGCTACATAATGCTCAGGGATGGAATGGAACTGAAACATAGTAAGGATAAGTTAAATACAAGTAAACATATGTATTTTTAACTAAAATAGAAATTTAAAATATTAGTTTAAAATGTATATATGTAGCTAAATATATATATATATATAATATGAGTGTGTTTAATTTTATTGAATAAGTATAATATTTATATTAGCTATATTTATTTTAAAAGTAATTAAATATATTTCATTTGTATTGTATTAGTGTAACTTTTTAATATATGTAATGTTTAATATATATATTTATATATATATATGTATAAACAATACTTTGTGCAACAATATTAAGGACAACAATATTTTTGATTCAATATTTTGTCATTTAGATTATAAATATTGGATGATGATATTTGTGACAACAATATATATGTCACAATATTTTTGTATGGTGATATTTCCAAAAACGATATTTTGTCAGTGAACCAGTGTGTGAGAGAGTGTGTGAGTGAGTGTATGTGTATTTTTAATTGTGGTCTGGATCCGCAGATCCACTTCAGATTCACACAAGGGGCCCTGCTGAGCACCGTGGTGGATCCACTGGTCTTCGTGCGTGCAAAAAAAGCAGTTCATCAGAAGTTCTTCCCCATGAGGGGTCCCACACAGAACCCTCCATCAGTAACATGGGGTCAGGATACCTCTAGCCTGACCCCTTATATCCTATTTCTACTTCACCCCCCAAATCATGTCCCAATTGACAAAATGGCAGTTGCAGATTTTTTCTCAGGTTGCAGCCAGCCAATCACAGCACTGGTGTGGGCGCATGGATACACGATCCTCCGCGATCTGTGTATCTAGATGTACATAAATCTTTTTTTCTTTAATAACTCCAAAAGTAATGAACAGATTTACATCAAATGACAAAAAGAATTCTTACTGGCTCAAGATCTAGCTTTCTACCAAAGTTGGTGTAATTCCGTTCAGCGGTTCGGGCTGTAGTCGTGTCTGAAATCCCTATTGGAAATTGCATGTGAGTTTTTTTATAGCACAAACTTGACCCCTAGTTATCCGAGCCCTTCACAGACTTACACAGCAGCAATTACACAATTTATATATGGATAAATAAAATACATGGTAATAATATATAAAAGAAGTATATGAAAGACAATAGGATATGTGGACAATATAGTTCTCTGTTAGTTAAGGTAGGGTGTTGCGAAGGTGGGGAGAGTAGAGGTGCAGCGTTTCCCCAAATAGTGGTGCTCCAATTTGTTTGGAGGGTCTGGGGTAGGAGCACCTGGCCAGTCAGATGGTTTAGGTTGCAGGGTTAATGAATTTATTGGGAAGAAGATATTTAAGTTTGTTCCTGAATGGGGGATTTATTGATTGTCATGTAAATCCTGGGGCAGCAAGCTCCAGATTCTGGGAGCGTTCTCAGAGAAAGAGGGGGTGCAAGATTTTTCTTTCTTAAATTTGGGTGGAATCAGGGATAGACTGTTAGAGCTTAGAAGAGGTCTCTTTTGGCCGGCTTTTGATTGTTTGTGAATACAGACATTTTTTTCTGAGTAGAGAGCTTAGTGTGTTATGCAGGCAGTTTTGATGGATAATTTGCCGCTTAATGCAGTGAGGTTTTGAGACGGATATCTACGGTAAAGGACTTTTCTTTTGGTTGGATGAAGAGGAGTTCAGTTTTGTTGGGGTTGAGCTTAAGATGGTTGTTGGACACCCAGGATCGAATCATGGAGATAGTGCTGTTTAAGTGCTGGATGTCTTCAGCTGATGAAATGTTAATGTAGAGTTGGGTGTCATCTGTATACAGATGATAGGTCAATTTAGGCTTGTTTCAGAATTAATGCAAGGGGTAACATGTAGAAGTTGAATAGGGCAGGAGACAAGGTTGACCCTTGCGGAACTCCTTGTGAGACTGGTCTTGCTTTTGAGGTGGAGTTGTTTAGTTTGATTAACTGTGAGTGTAGGTTCTGGAAAGAAGCAAACCACTAAAGGACGTGCCATTGTGGACTGCATGCTGTGAGATGGTGCTTTAGGAAGATGTCATGGTTGACAGTATCAAAGGATGGCAAGAGGTTCAGGAGGACTTGGAGCCATGCCTGGCCATCATCCAGAGATCTGTACAGGCCACCTGTGATGTCCAGTATTGCGGTCTCTGTCCTGCAGCCTTTTCTTTTTCTTTTTTTTTTTTTTTTTTTTTAGTGCCAGATTAACAATTTATTTTTGTAAATTTGCTTGCTCGCTAATTAGGCATGACTTTCCCTTTTTTTAATTTTTTAATTTTTAAAATTTTTCAAAAACCTTTATTTGTATCCTCAAAGAGTACACCGCTATTCAGCCAACAACCCTGAGGCAGGCAGCACAGTTTACATCAGAACACAGCAAGATATTAATTGGTGTACACTTGCGCAGATAATCGACTTATTACTGTATTCAACAACTAATAATAACATACGTGAGAGATTGTCACAAGTCAGCATATTCTGATCCAATTAATTGTCCCTGAGTCCCGTTGCCAGCAGTCTCTGGTTCGAAACATGGAGCCCATCCCTCCGCCCCCCCATCCCTTCATCTATAGTTGCCCCAATCGCTACCCTCAGTCACTCTCACCACCTTCCGAACTAGGCAGCCAGTCCACCAATGGTTGCCAGATGTCGGCAGGCCTAGAGCGTAGTGGCAACAATTCCCAATACGCAGACAGCTGGTCTTTGCAGTACAGTGCAGATTTTATCCAACCAGATATCGTAGGTGGGGACTTTTGCTTCCATTTGAGTGCTATCTGTCGCTTGGCAAGTAAGAGCAGTAGGGCCACCAGATTTCTGGACGCACCAGGCACAGGCAGCACAAATCCCAGTAGTCCCACGAGTGGGTCAAGACCCATGTGTATATCCACCATCTGACCTATAGTTCGAAAAATGTTCTCCCAGTATGTACGTATTTGGCCACATTCCCAAGACAAGTGAATGAATGTAGCCTCTCTCTCACCACATCACCAACAAGAGGCGTCAGTCGTCAGTCCCATCTTAACCAGTTGTAAGGGTGTGCAGTACGTTCTGTGCAAATAATTAAAGTGAATGAGCCTCAGCCTGTAGTTGGGCGATAGGTGTTCTAGTTGCGTGCAACAGAACGTCCATTGTTTTTCCGTTATGCTGATACCCGCCTCCCTCTCCCAGGCCATCCTCGAGTCAGTGTGAGGGACAGGTGTCGCGTTCTGTGTAGCCCTGTAGATCCTCGTGATCAATTTATGCGAGGAGGCATTCTATAGTACATCCTCCAATGCCGCTAGTGTCGGCGGGACCTCAGGGAAGACCGGGTATCAACGCTTGCACGCAGCCCGCAGTTGGTAATACAGTAAGAGTTCCGAAGCCGTCGGGTCCGTGGATTCAGTCATGTCTTGTAGCGCTATAAAAACGTCATCTGGGTACAGATCGCCCGCCACCTTCAGGCCTCTCTCACTCGCCCTGCAGACCACTGCCACGTCCATGAGCGGTTCCAGTAGTGGGTTGCCGTTTAGTGGCATGCTCGGTGCATACAGCTCGCTCACGCCCGCTCGTTTGGCAATACCCGCCCAAGCCCAGCGAACCACCTCCACGGTGTCGATGTCCTCCTGGGACCATTTATATTTTTTGTACACCGCCGCCTTGAGGGGGCAGGGGGTTGCCACGTCCGTCTCTATGGCCACGTGCGGTTGGTACGGGATCGGGTGGTGCCAGTAATAGAGATACTGGGCCTGCGCACTATACGCATAAAGCTCAAAGTCTGGCACAGCCAGACCCCCCTGGCGGAACGGGAGAGTAAGAAGGTTCCAGGCCACTCTAGGCTGCCTACCCGCCCAGACTAGTTCTATGATAGCAGACCGAAGCCTGCGAAAAAATGCCACCGTTAATGGCAGGGGTATGTTTATGAATAGATATAGGAATTTGGGGACCACCACCATTTTGGCTATATCAATGCGACCCGTCCGCGAAAGCGGGAGTGTCTTCCATTTTTTGACTTCGCCCTCCAGCCAGTCCATTGCCACACCAAAGTTGGAGAGCCAGATGTCATTTATAGTGCGGCTCACTCTAATACCCAAGTATTTGACGTCCTCCATTACCCAGTCTATCGGAAATTCAGTATGGCACTTGATCGTGCTGTCTGTTAGCGGTAGCATGGTTGACTTTGACCAATTGATATTAATCCCAGTGAGGCCACTATATCGAAGCACCTTCCTCATCAGTGGGTCAAAGTTCTCCTCCGGATTCATCATGTAAATTGTAACGTCGTCAGCATACAGGGAGATAAGCAGACCACGCGACGTGAAGCCGATGCTTCTCTGGGTATGGTGTTGCCTCATGCGTGCCGCAAGCGGTTCCGTAGCTATGGCAAATAGTAAGGGAGAAAGCGGACATCCCTGCCTTGTTCCTCTCGTAATTCGGATAGAGTCTGAGGTCTGACCATTCACTCGAACCCTTGCGGTCGGGCTATTATGTAGAATGCCTATTCGCTTGGCAAACAGGGGCTAAATCCCATTCGGGTAAAGAGGGCGTTCAGGAACTTCCATTCGAGAGAGTCGAATGCTTTAGTCGCATCGAGTAGCGCGGCAGCAGCCTTCACCTTGGGGTCCAGATAGTGGAGTAACCCGAAAAGTACTCTCAGGTTATGCGATGTGGATCTCTCTAGGACGAAACCCGACTGGTCTGAAAGTGCTATTTGTGGCAGCATATATTTGAGTCGGTCTGCCAGCAGTTTCGCATAAATCTTGGCGTCTACATTGATGAGCGAAAGGGGACGGTAGGAGTCAGGATCGGTGGGATCCTTATCGGGCTTGAGTAGGGTAATGATCATCGCCTCACGCATTGATTGTGGAAGTATCTCTGTTTCAACCGCCTCCTCGAAGACCTTGTATAGTCTATGTACTAAAATATCGGCATACTCCTTGTAGAAATCTGACGTCAAACCGTCTGGTCCTGGTGCTTTACCAGGCGGCATACTCGCTATTATTGCCCTTATGTCCTCCTGTGAGAACGGTAGGTCCATGTATTGTCTGGCCCCATTGTTAAACCAAGCCAGAGCGATTGTGTCTAGGTAGTCCGTAAGTGTTTGGTCGTCTGGCGTGATCTTGGACGTGTAGAGTGTGCGGTAGTAGTCAGTCATGACCTTGAGGATGGCCTGGGGTTCCCTCACCATGTCCCCTCTCTCGTCCCTTAGTTCCAGTACATAGGCCGCCCCCCTCGGTGTTCGAAGCATGTTGGCCAGTGTTCGGCCCGCCCTGTCTCCCTCCCCGTATCGCCGGGCCTGACCATCCCTCGCTAGAAAGGACACCTCCCTATCTGCCTCCTCTTGGTATTGTGTGAGTTTCGCTCGAAACTCGGCCCTGACCCTGTCTGTAGGCGTCTCCTGAAGTAAAGCCTCAAGCGCTGCCAATTCGGTTTCTAGTGTTTGTAAGGTGCCCCTGATGGAACAGAGTACCCCTGTTTTCAGAGACATGCAGCATCCCCTCGTCACCACTTTACATGCCTCCCAGAGTGTGCCTGGGGAGTCCACCGAGCCCTCATTTAGTTCAAAGTATTCCTCCAGTTTTCCCCTCAATTCCTGCTTGAATACCTGGTCTCGAAGCGTCCGGGAGGGGAATCTCCAGCTGAAGGGCTGAATGTACTGCGCTGGGGTGGACAGTGTAAGACAGACTGGGGCATGATCAGAAAGTGACCTTGGCAGGTGTGTCACATCAGTCGTCAGTGTGTGGACATCCCCGGATAGTAGCCAGTAGTCCAATCTGGACCACGCGGCTCTATGAATCGTTAGACATGTGCCCTCTCTGGCCCCTGGGTGCAGTACCCTCCATCAGTCAACCAACTGAGCTTCAGAGATTATGTCCCAGAGTGTTGCCGCCGCCTTGGGGTGATGTTCCCTGGTCGTCCCCTGTCTGTCCAAGGTATCTGATAGTACCACATTGTAATCTCCTCCCCACACAACCGCGGCCTGGCCTCGGGTCTGTATTTTGTACCAGAGGTCACTGTAAGACTCAGGGTTGTCATCATTAGGGCCATACACATTCACCAATATCATTCGCATGCCACAGAAATTCCCCACCAGTAATATATACCTCCCCTCAGCATCTAGTACCACCTCAGATGTTTTCCAGTGAATGCCTCTTCTAACCAGGATCGCCACCCCACGAGAGTAATTGGAGTAGGGCGCATGTATAACCTCCCCCCACCTACTATGTCGGAGCAGCGCATTAGCATTAGCAGTCAGGTGGGTCTCCTGCAGAAAACATATGTCTATAGCCTTCCTCAGTAAGAAGGCCTGGACCAGCCTGATTTTACGCCTGTCATTCAATCCGCGCACATTCCAGGTTAAAAGTTTAATTTGAGCCATATTCACAGCGTCAAGAGGGTCATTTTACTCCCTGTGGCTGTTTTACACATCAGGACAGAGTACAATCTAAATCGACCAGGCACCTGACAACTCCGGCCAACAAGCGACCCCTGGAGCCCAGTGTATTTGTCAGCGCTGGCAGTCGCTGCATGCTTCACAATAGTCTCATCATAACAAGAAACAACAGTGCAATTCAAACCCAAACCCCCCTACCCCCTCCCGCTCCAACCCCCCAATCAGGTCGTGCGGATCCACCCCCCCCCTCCCACCCAAACATCAAACACCCTACAGGGCATCTCAATAGAACCAGTCCAGTGGGAATCATCCCTCGGGGAACGCAGGTCGTACGCTCACTAACCCTGTACTTTTGCCAGGGCGACCGAGCGCCAGCCTGGCAGTGATCCCGCAAGGACCTCCCCCTGCTCCCCACACGTAACTACATAGGTCCACTTATCTGTATAGGGAAGGTTAGCAGTGTCTCAGTTCGGCAGCTGACCCTTCCGGCTTCCACATTGTTGGTGGCACAGCAGACGATTCGAAGTCCATATCCCCTGTCACTCAATGTCACTCAGTTTGGCTTGCGCTTCCGGCTCCTCGGGTGGTAACTGGTTTTTCTGGTCCCGTGACAATTGCTTCGCATATTGCAATGCCGCCTTAGCGTCCACAAAAAAAGAAGGTTTGCCTGGACCCTGTACCCTCAGTTTCGCAGGGTAGATTAGCGAGTATTTGGTTCCAATTTGCTGAAATATCTTTTTGGCCGGGACAAATTCTCTCCTTGCTGCCTGAACCTGCATGGTGAAGTCTGGGAAGATCGATATGTGATTGCCCTGATACTGAAGATCTTTTACGTCCCTTTCCATGCGTAGAATGGTATCACGGTCCCTATAGTTCAGGATGCGCCCTATTATTGCTCTTGGCATTGCACCCGGCTTGGGCTGGGGGTCCAATGTTCTGTGCGCCCTTTCGACCAGGAACATTTGAGAGAGACCCGTTCCGAAAAGTTCCGACATCATGGTCTCTACATATACTTCCATTTTTACGATATTGGTCGATTCCGCCACACCCGTGATGCGGACGTTGTTGCGTCTTGAGCGGGCCTCTAAATCTTCGTTCTTCTGCTGGATTAGCGTCAGTACCTTGTCCATGCCTCGCAATTTCCTATCCATGGCAGTGTGACCCTCCTCCGTTTCGGTCACACGCGTTTCCAGCACGCCCACTCTGCCGTCCTGTTTGTCCATCCGCCTGGTCAGACTGTCCATGCGAGCTGCCAAGTCATCCATCTTGTGGTCCATTCCTTGGAGACTCGTTTTCAGTTCCTGAAACATGGACTTTATCTCCGATGTTTGCGAGCCCCCTTGATCGCTCTTCGCGGCTTCTTCCTCCGACTGATCCTGTCCAGTGGTCTTTTGCTTGGTCTTGAGCCTCGGCTGCCTCGTGTCGGGTTTCCCCATCGTTGCTTCCAACCGCGATAGGGGGAGCTTCAGATTCACCCCAGACCACTAGCAATGGCACACGCGTTTAATCAAAGCACTACTCGTTGTCCGGGCGAACAGCAGCCAGAGATTCAGCACCAATCTGACCAAGCTCCAATGCTTCTACAGGGTTACACAGGGGAAACAGTCATCGATTCAGTGGTGCAGGTTCTGGCTCTTCTAGCCGGATGTCGATTTAACCCCCGATGTTCCCACTTGCATACAGGCCGTGGCTGTGGGATATTGCACTGGGGTTCCAGTAGGACAAAATGGCGTCCCTCGTCTCAACACTATGCCCCGTCCCACTGTTGTCGATGTCTAGGGCTGAGGCAATGTCATTTTCCGCTTCCCACTGCAGCGGGTGAACCGTGTCCCCAGGGGGCGGTGAGGCGAGTGTTAATTTCTACGGGGATCAGGTCGTGTGCAATCGCCGCTATCAATCTGAACGTCCGCCCGCCCTGCCAATATGTCGGGCTCTGCGCAGAGACGTTATCTCAGGCTCAACCTCACTGGGCATAGCAGGTTCCAGTCCCACATCCAGCCTTCCCCGTCAGGGACCTCATCGGGCCGGCCGCCGAGCGGACCGTTAGAGCTGCGACCTGGCCGCTCGTCCACCTTGTGTGCCTCCGCCGCGGGACAGTTCCTCTCGGTATCTTCCCTCCGGATCCGCGAAGCGCGCAGTCAATCACATCGACGTCTCCCGCAGCCTGGCAAGCGATTGTGGAGCTCTCGCACCAGCCCCTCGCGTCTGGCGCCCGATTCCCTCTGCGTCTTGCTGCTCCCATCCGGGCCCGGACTCACGCGAGGTCCCGGCTTCCGTTTCTTAACCAGGCCGCCGCTCCGCACGCAGGTAGTCCGCTGTCTCGGTATTCGGGCTCTCAATCCGCTCAGTGTCTCGCCACCGGGAAGCTTCCCCGTTACTTGCAGTTCACCTGGGAGGGGGAAAGGTCCGGGTTATCACACCAGAATTGCTAATAATTTGCGGATTTATGTGCTCGGTCGGTGGAGCTGCGAAATCAAGCAGCCATTCCGCCTCGCGTCCAAGCCACGCCCCGCTCCTGCAGCCTTTTCTGAACCCGACTTTGAAGGTGTTATGTAGGTTGAATTTTTTAATGTGGTTGTTGAGTTATGCAACCACACATTTTTCTATGGTTTTGGCAAGGAGAGGGAGGTTGGTTATAGTTCTGTAAATGTTACGGTAGTTCGGATTCGCAGTTTTTTGATGAAGTGGGCTTCAGTTTGATGAGGCCGGCATGGAGCCACTCAATAAGGAGGGGTTGATGATTTTGGTCCAGGTAGGCAAGATGAGGTGACTGAGATTTTTGACAAACACAGCAGGGAGGGGTTTGGAGATGTGCAATGTTGGTTTTATGCAAGCAAGTGATTTGAGGACTTCTTCTACAGGGATTGTTTTTTTGTAAAATCATTTTTATTTGCTTGTCTTATAGTGTACATTACAATAATTATTATTGCTTCAGAGACAAACATCATACCTTTTGTACATCATATCGTTGTTTAGGACTGGGCATTAGAACATAGCCTGTACAAAATGTCCTTAAACATTGCTGCCGGTTTGAGGAGGCGTGTGGGTATGAAGCGTGTGCCTATGGGTGGGTGTCTATTATAGGCCTGGACAATGAACTCCGTTCCGCTACAAGAATTTGCAGAGATTTGTTATCTACGCCAGCCGCGGCCGGCAGTGGGAGTAAATACACGGCGGTGACGTGGGGAGGGGGAGGGGCAGGGTGGGGGGTAGTAATGTATGGATGACAGAGTTTTACAGGGAAGTAAACATTTTAATAAATAAAATGAATTTCGTTGAGTACACTGCATCCCAAAATGCGATGCAGTGCCTGCAACAAAATTCATTTTATTTATTTAAATGTTTACTTACCTGTAAAACTCTGTAATCCATACATTACTACCCCCCACCCTGCCCCTCCCCCTCCCCACGTCACCGCCCTGCATTTACTCCCACTGCCGGCCGTTGCTGATCTACACATTCCATTAAAAACACAGAATCTCTGTTCCTCCACGTAGAGGAGTAACTGCACTCGCAAATGGTTTGATAAAACAACTTTTCATGCTAAAAAGCCTATAACCAATTCACAAAAGTGAACTTTGAAAAGGAAAAATATCAGGCAATGTGAGAGGTGATGATTTTGGGGTCCCCCTAACCTAGGGGGAGGACCAAGCAGATGCCTTGAACACAAAGAGCATACCATGCTGAACCATTCAGTGGTGGTCCTACCCTCTTAGGACCACCCCATGCACATTTATGGGCAAAAATACAATCCCAACCAAAGGCCCTGCAAAGCATTATGGGACGATATTAGCCAACATGGCTTCTATTAATGATTCAGGGCGAGGCAGACTGGCCAAGATACGTGGCCTTTTTGGCAGGGGTGGGAAAGCGGACTATTACCAGGGTCTGGGGGGGCACGTCACCCCGCAGGTGGAGGAGTGAAAAAGAGATCTTGATTGGTGCCAGAGGGCAGAAGAAACAGTGTACAAAAGTAGTGGATGTGTGAGAAAATGGGAAAAAGTGTGGATGCCATGGTGAAGGTATAGAGGGCTGGGGGCGGTGGACTAGCGATGTGTCAGGAGGTAACTCACATGCCTGCTCCATTCATGAACATAATGTCATTGATTCTCAGTGTTTGATAACTGATTTACTTATGGTAAAGCTTTTGTATGTGTGGTCTTTCGAGCTCTGTTAATAAAAAGAGTTTAAAAAAATGATTGCACTTTATAATTCTGGTTATGCACTTTATTAGAATGTGCTGTAAATGGATTTGGGTAAGTGGCAGTATTTTCTCTGGACAATTATCAATGCACTCTTAAGTTCTGGTAATGCAGTTTATCTTACTGTACCGTACATTGACAGGAACAATTGAATACTAATATGCATGATATACCTGGATGTATTTATTAAGTCCGGGTTACAATCATAATCTGGTGTCAATGATTTAGTACCTTATATCATTAATATGGATTTTATTTTAGACAAAATTCAAGGTACTTTACCATTTTTTATGACATATCATAGATGGCTCTTTTATAACAACCTTTTTACTTGAACCAGTATTTGAACCGAGATTGTACAGAATGGTAGAATAGAAGTGAGCACTGCTATGCACTTTATGCATAATGTACTTTATCATGCTAGGGGTCACTATATCAGTACAGATTGAAGAACCAAATGTGATAAATAACAACGTGTATGTACTTTCAGTTTAAACAAATTTAGAGACCCTGTAACTAATACAGGATTGTAGTACGGAGAGGACTGCCTGATACTAAACATCCAGCAAAATGCACTTTATTAAGGATGCACTTTATCATGAACTCCATGTACTTTGCAGGGCATACAGTGTCTTGAATTCCAATACTCTTTAATTTAGGCAATGGGGATCTATAAAATGGAGAATATATGACAGTGAATGAACCCCTAAGGGTGAATTAGGGCAGTATAAAAGATCAACCATGTGCATTCTTGCAAAAAGATTAAACAGAACAGACTCCCTAAACCTTTGATCTGCTTAATACATTCAGGAAATACAATATTAGCAATAACCATAAAAAGTTGAAAGGTAAAAACAGGGGGTCCTACTTTGAGGTTGGAGATGGAAAGCATAGTGTTTCATGTAGCACCATAGCTGAAACAATCACATAGTTTGTCTTCAAGTCCGCAACTGGATATGCATTCTGAAAATCTTGATGTGTTGCTATAAAGGATGTTAAAAGACTCCCAGGAGGACATCTCAGGAAAAATGAAATGAAATATAAGCAGAGATAATATCTTATGCTACATAATGCTCAGGGATGGAATGGAACTGAAACATAGTAAGGATAAGTTAAATACAAGTAAACATTATGGTACTTTACCCAGAGAAATGTTTTCCGACAATCATCATGGACATCATGTAAATATTGTGAAAGTTCCGCCTATTATCTGATCTTCCCTCAGAATATTAAAGTGTACAAGGTAAGCACTACGAAACTGGAAATTAAAGTAAAAAGAAAAAAACCAAAATGGTGGACGTTGAGGAAAAATGGAGATCAGAATATATGCAGTTTAGTTGTTTTTAGCAGGTGGTGGCTAATAGAGTTTGTTTCTTTAAATTGACACTCTGAACTTGTAAAGTCTATGGCCCAGTGCAAGGCCTTTACCGCTATTTGCACTTTTAAAAAAAAGAAAACGGAAGGTTAAAAAGGATTTGCAGCAATCTGAGTGTTGTGCGACTTACTTCATTAGCCCAGATTCAATACAGGGATGCGGTTACTAAACCGATGGGGCGGAAATGGGAGTGTTTGGTAAATATACATTGAAAAGCAACTCTCTATGGCAAGGAAGGAACGGCACTCCCGGAACTTGGTTAAAAGTAATTATTGCGGCTGACACATCACCGCGTTTCAGCCCCTGCTGGGCCTTGGTTACAATATCGGGTGCCAGTTTGTTAAAATCATTTTTACAAGAATAAAATGCCTAAAAAGTAACAGCAGCCATTTTTTGTGTTCCAGTGACAAAAACAAAGGTTAAAAGAATGTTTTAGTTAGGTTAAAATATCATTTAAACATACCATTTTAAATTAACAAAACCACTGAAATACACCAGTTATACTTATCTCAAGTAACTATAAGGACTGCATTTCAGATGCATAATAGCAAAAACAAATCATACCAAAATATCTCATACAAATTACAAATCACATAGTTAGTGTTTCAAAATCAATACTTCACAAGTATGCAGAAATACCTGCCTCATTCAGCATGATTAGGCCCAAGTGGGCATATGTATCGGTATATCTTAAAAGGGGCAAATGTGCTACAAATACATCAAAACACATATGATAATGTGTTAGTATGACAAATCATATACACTTCTCCAGTAGCTGAGAAATCTACTGTGTGTATATATATGTATTACCTACTGGCGGTCGCCAGTAGGTAGTTATAATTAGGACCTAGTTACCATAGGACAATGGCAACATTCTATTCCCAATAACTTTGGCGCCAATTGACGAATTTTTGCGAAATTTTCAAAACTAATTCTTTGTTGATATCAGCTCCTATGTTGAAAGTGTCTGGGTTATTCATCAACGGGGGGGCCGATAAAAAAGGGGGGTCCCAAAACTTGTTTTCTCTATGTTAGTTTCCATTGGACACCTTAAGTAGGGCTACAGGTCAAACGGGGAACAGAATTACCCCAAATTTGACAGGGGAAGGGTCTTGGTCTAGAATGCACGCTTTTGTGTATTTGGTGTAAATCCGTTCAGTAGTTTTTGAGAAATATCGAAATTTACAGATATCGAATTTTGGGAATTCTGCCATCTTGTTGGCTGAGGCGTTATGAACACAAGCTTGCTGTTTATTGGCTGCGAGCGGTGCAAGCGGTTGCAACTAGGAAGTTTTGGCCGCCATTTTGTGATTCTGTTAAAGCGAGTACGGGGAAAAAAGGGTGAAAAAAGTGGGAAATAGGGGGGTAGGAGCACTGTAACCTCTGTGGGGTGTTTAGGCTGTGCTATAAAGGTGGTGCGAAGTGAAGTATTCACCCCTACTGGTGTGAAAGTGGTGGGTTACGGAAATTAAGGGAGGTATTGCCTAGGGTCTGTTGCTGCTAAGGTGAGCTGGGGTGGGACTCAATGATTAAAGCGTGAGCTCAAATTGTGTGTCATATGCTGTGAAGTCATGTGCCGCAGCCGCTACACTACATCTGTGGAAGAAATGTCAGCATGTGTTTATACCTACTAGGACGAACTACTGACCCGTTCTGGTCTGAAAGTCCTGGATTAAGGAAAATTTGTGAGGTATTGTCTAGAGTCTCATGGTGCTAAGCTGAGCTGCTGCTGGACTCGGGGATGAAAGCGTGAGCCCAAACTGTGTGTGCTATGCTGTGAAGTCATTTGGTCTAGGCACTGTGCCATACCTGTCCAAGTAGTGTGAGCATGTAGTTATAGCTACTTGGATGAACCTTTGTTTCGAACATTGTAGCTTGTGTATGGTGCTTAGGGGGTCTTAGAGAGGGAGTGCGAAGGTAGATTTGCGCATATCAAATCAATTCGGTATTTGTGAAGTGCTAACTACTCACTCCTACGGGTCTGATGGTGTTAGTGGCGTAAGCTGAGCAGCTGACGGACTCGGTGTAAAGCCGTTAAACTACTGACCCCTACCGGTCTGAAAGTGCGGGATACGGAAATTAAGTGAGGTATTGCATAGAGTGTCATGCTATTAAATTGAGCTACTGCTGGACTCGGGGATGAAACCGTGAGCCTAAACTGTGTGTGATATGCTGTGAAGTCACGTGCTCTGGGTGCTGTGCCACACGTGTTCAACTTGTATATGGTGCTTAGGTGGTGTTGTATAGGGAGTGCGAAGGTAAATCAATACAGTATTTGTAAAGTGCAAACTACTCACCCTTATGGGTGAGTAGAGACGGGGATCAAAGCGAGAGGTCTGTTCTGCAAAGTGAGATGGTCTGGCCTCTGCGCTACAGCTGTGTGGAGAATACATTTTGGTGAGGGTCCGGGAGTTGCCGTTATCTTGCCCTAAAATAGCGGGTCTAAGTTGTAAGTTATAGGGTGGCTCTAAAAAGAGCCTTTGTGTTCATTAGTTGGAGCTACATATAAGTGCAGATGCACAGTTTCAAGTTATTCAGGAAAACACGGTTTCCCTGATCTGTGAAGTGTACTCCATCACTTCTGTATATATATCTGTCATATCAAAACGTACGTTGTTGTTGTAGATAGAGCCCATTTTGTGGTCTCTGAGGAATGCAGATACAGCTTTGTTGACTTTCTTCCGGGATTTTTCAATCTGAGGACAAAATTGTTTGGACCATTTCCACTACTGTCTTTGGCATATATTGGAATATACAAAGACAGTTTGAGGCAAAAGTAACATCAATTGTCCAAAGGTGTCCATTTCCAAACCTACCTCAGTCAATGTGCCGAGGTCGTTTTCACCACAGTGCACAGTCATGAGGTCAGGGTGATGGAGATGCAAATAGGTTTTAACCAAAGGCAACAATTGGTGCCACTTCAATCCTTTCTGTTCAATCCATTTAATGTCCACATTTAGTAAACCTAGGTCTAAGTCACTGCTGGACTCGGGGATGAAACCGTGAGCCTAAACTGTGTGTGATATGCTGTGAAGTCACGTGCTCTGGGTGCTGTGCCACACGTGTTCAACTTGTATATGGTGCTTAGGTGGTGTTGTATAGGGAGTGCGAAGGTAAATCAATACAGTATTTGTAAAGTGCAAACTACTCACCCTTATGGGTGAGTAGAGACGGGGATCAAAGCGAGAGGTCTGTTCTGCAAAGTGAGATGGTCTGGCCTCTGCGCTACAGCTGTGTGGAGAATACATTTTGGTGAGGGTCCGGGAGTTGCCGTTATCTTGCCCTAAAATAGCGGGTCTAAGTTGTAAGTTATAGGGTGGCTCTAAAAAGAGCCTTTGTGTTCATTAGTTGGAGCTACATATAAGTGCAGATGCACAGTTTCAAGTTATTCAGGAAAACACGGTTTCCCTGATCTGTGAAGTGTACTCCATCACTTCTGTATATATATCTGTCATATCAAAACGTACGTTGTTGTTGTAGATACAGCTTTGTTGACTTTCTTCCGGGATTTTTCAATCTGAGGACAAAATTGTTTGGACCATTTCCACTACTGTCTTTGGCATATATTGGAATATACAAAGACAGTTTGAGGCAAAAGTAACATCAATTGTCCAAAGGTGTCCATTTCCAAACCTACCTCAGTCAATGTGCCGAGGTCGTTTTCACCACAGTGCACAGTCATGAGGTCAGGGTGATGGAGATGCAAATAGGTTTTAACCAAAGGCAACAATTGGTGCCACTTCAATCCTTTCTGTTCAATCCATTTAATGTCCACATTTAGTAAACCTAGGTCTAAGTCAATATGTCTCTGTTCTGCATATCTCTTGCACCAGAAAACATAGCTATGTCCTATGATCCACACTAGCATTTTGAAGGTATGGCTGGAAGGTATGGAAAGATGTCTGTAGCTCATGCAGTTCCTTCGTAGAATAAAAGATATGTTTAAAGATGGGGAACTAGTTTCTTTTTGCATACAAAACGGTACCTGATTGGGAGATGAAAAGCATTGTTTTTTAAAAGTAGGGTGCACATTTGTTTTGTGGAAAAGCATCTTTGTAATTAGTTAAGAAAAAGCAGTTTGACCGTGAAGTACATATTATAGGATACAATTTGATCAACTCAACCATACCTGCTACTTGCATTTGGAATGCAGTGCTCGAACTTAAAACAATCGTGAACTTTTCACCTGCACGTGCTGTTAAATGTTCGAGAAATTGTTGCAAAAAAATATCGTTAGGTTTAAAAAAATTTATGAACTTTTAACCTCAACGTGTTGAAGAATGTTTTAGAAAGTGTGTTGATAGAATACGTTGCATTTCTGACTTCTATGTGTACTTGAATATTAATAAAATTGTTTATATGGAAAATTAGAAAGACAGTAATAGAGAGAAGTTTTGAAAGCTAAAAGAATTAAGGAACTATTCTAATTTGTCCTTTATTACCTAGGTGGTTTTGGAGTTAGGACCGAGTTTCCACAGGAAGAGCATTTTTTGTTTTGCTTATAACTTTGGTATCATTTAATGAATCTTCATGAAATTTGGAAAACTGATTCTTTCTTCATATCAGCTCCCATGTTGAAAGTGTGGGGGTGATTCGTCAAGGGGGAGCTGAGATAAATGTTTTCTCCATGTTAATTTCCATAGGAATGTTTAGACAAGGCTACAGGTCGAACGGGTGAACGGAATTACCCCAAATTTGGCAGGGAGAAGGGTCTTGGTGTAGAAAGCACACTTTTGTTTATTTATTGTGTAAATCTGTTGAGTAGTTTTTGAGAAATATCTACATTTACTAATATAGATACTTGGGAATTCTGTTATCTGATTGCCTGAGGCGTTACGAGCAGGAGCTTGATGCTTATTGGCTGTGATGGAGTTGCAACTAAGAAGTGTTGGCTGCCATTTTGGTATTCTGTTGAAGTGAGTAAGGGGAAAAAAGGGCGAAAAAAGTAGTAAAGGAGGGTAGGAGCACTGTAAGATTTGTGGGTAAGTGCGAAGCGAAGTAGTCACTGTTACCGGTCTGAAAGTGCGGTGTTGCTCAGTGACATGGTGCTGATATGATAAGGTGCTACACTCGGGTATGAAGCCGAGAGTCTAAAACGTAAGGTCATTGCTGTAAAGTGATGTGGTCTGGTTTTTGTAGCATACGTGTGCGAGTAGTGTTAGTAGGCGTTTATACCATACAAGGAGTGGGAAGCGAACTACTGACCGCTGCTGTGTGTTGATAGTATACCCGAAGCGGGAAGCGAAGTAGTTAAGCCTTCTGGTGTGAAGACTTGAGGATGAAACCGAGGTGATTGTTGTAAAAGGATGGGCTCTGGGCGCTGTAGTATATGTGTGCAAGTAGTGTTAGTAGGTGTCTGTACCATACACGGAGTGGGAAGCGAACTACTGACTGGTACAGTGCGTTTATACTAGACCCGAAGTGGGAAGCGAAGTACTCACGCCTACCTGTGTGATGACTCGGGGATCAAATTGAGCTAATTGCTGTAAAGTGATGGGCTCTGGGCACTGTAGGATATTAGCCGCTGTAGTATAAGTGTGTAAGTAGTGTTAGTATGCGTTTATAGTATATAGGAAGTGGGAAGCAAACTACTCACCCATACTGGTGTGAAGACTCGGGGATTAAACCGTTAGCCTAAATTGTGAACTCATTGCTGTAAGTGGGAAGTGAAACATTTACCCCTACCGGTTTCAAGACTCGTGGATGAAACCATGAGCTCATTGCTTTAAAGTCATGTGTTCTGTGTAGTATTCCAATGTAAGTCATAGTAGAATGTTAGTATGTAATTCTACTAGAATCTAAGTATGTAATGTTAGAATGTAGGGCTGTCATGAGGTGCTGGAGAAGACGGTTGCCTTGCTGTCTGCTCCTGTAGGTGGCTGTTTCAGGTCTCTTGTTTTTCTGTGATAAATCTATTTATTGGATCCACTGCTGTCTGCCTCTTCACTACATAAATTTGGTGATGAGCGGGAGAAGGTAAAAAGAAAGCAGCACTCACCAATATTTCAAAACTGCTTGTGTTGTGCTGAAGACCCGTTTTCTTCGTGTAGCTGTTTCTATTCATGCCAGGGTCATCGGCTCATTGAACTATGTCATCCGACTCCTGGTAGGATTTATATATTTAGATTTTGTGCTTCCTCTGCTTCTTCACTACATTCTGGTCGCTGTACTACACGTGTGTAAGTAGTGTTAGTATGCGTTTATACTAACAAATGCATCATGGTCCTAGGGAGGGCGACATGTCAGGCGCATGTCATACAATGTCCCGGGGTGTGCATTCGCGGAACATTTGTGTTTGCTATTAGAGGGCTGGTGCATGGCTTCCACCCTGTGATAGCAAATCCTTGTTTGACTACTTGAAGCGAGAGGAGGAAAACCTCATGTCGCTTTAATAGAGGGAATGCAGATGGTAAAAATGGAGAGAAAAAAAGAAACAAAAAAAAAAAGCGGGGACTCACCCGTTCTTTTAAATGAAGCTTCTGGTGGGTAATGTTCCGAGGCCAATCCAATTATTATATTGTGGGGTCTCTGTAGGACCGGGGATCTTAATGTCACATATAACTTAGGTGCAGAAGGGCACAGGACGTTTTGCAACCTAGGGAACTGCCACCTTCCCAGGTTTTGTTTACTAATTGTTCAGGGGGTTCAAGGCCAACTGCAGTCCGGGGATCGCCACACTCCGGGGCTTTATTTAAATATGCAAGGTGGGCCTTGGCAGTCCCTGAAGCATCAGTGGTCCTAGGCAGTGTCTTATTTGTTCTGTAATCACACAGGCAGTACTTACGGTGTTATAAAGTGATACACTCATAGAACTCTTGCAGTTGTAGAATTACCCAGGCTTCATTTGTCTAATAGTCAGTAGATTATGTTTGGTAGGTGCACTGAAATATTAGAAATGTTTGCCCCTAAAATCTCCTATAAACAGATGAGTTTCACAATAAATAATAGACAAGTGTTGTCAGATTAAGACCTATACACTCAGTTATTTATTTGAAAAAAAAGTAACCTTTATTTAAACACAAATAAATAGAAACGTACGTTTTATTGGACAAACAGTATAACATAAAAACGTGGGTTGGACTCCAGTGGAAGCAGTGTAGGAAACCTGCAAGACAAAAATGAAACATAAGTATGTGTGCTATGTGGAAGAGGTAAAGAAAGGTAGTCCGAATGAAAGGACGATAGTGAGAATGGAAGGGAGGGGGAGTGGGTGGAAGGGAGAAGAGGAGGGAGAGTCAAAATAAGAGAGGGAGGAGGAGACAGAGCGTCGGCCTACTGCACCTAGCCCTTAGTGTTTACCCTCCCGTCACCCGTTTGTCTAGGATGCTGGGGTCTGCGAGAAAGAGTGTGGTTCAGCAAGTCCTTACCATTATCGCCGGTTTAGCAGCAGGAAACTGCTGCTTAAGCGGCGATAAGGGGTTGATAATATGCCCTTGTGAATTCCCATAGAAGCCCAGGTTCTGTTGTGAACCTGGGCTTCAATGGGAATTCACAAGGGCATATTATCAAGCCCATTATCGCCGCTTTAGCTGCAGTTTCCTGCCGCTAAAGCGGCGATAATTTTATCGCCATTCTTTGATAATATAATCCTACATTATTAGCTACTGGAAAATCGCTTGCATGCACCTGTGCACCCAGGGTGCTGCACCCCAGCCCCTTCCTCCGTACTGTACTCAATTGTAGGTCTTGCACACCGAGGCTTCACTGCTCACCTGCCACCACCGGTGTGTCCCACGACGTGTTGGTGCAAGCTCCGAGTCCGGGGTATGTTTGTACAGTAGGAGACCAGATCTCCGGTCGGGACAGTGTCTTGATACCACGATGGAAGGTGTCAGAATGCCCAGGGCATCGTTGCGGGGTCAGCTCCCGCTCCGCCCTTCTTGAGCCAATCAATTGAATGTCTGAAAAGGGAGAAATAATTTAATGGTGGAAACGTCTGGAGGTAAATGAAGGTTTATTTCAAGCTTGATAGAAAACAGGAGTTGAGTGCATCCTTCGTTCTTGAAGTACGATCTACCAGCTGTTATTGGTAATAATGGTTCAAAGAGGAGTTGGAGTGCTCGAGAATTCACATGGTTAAATAATAATACGTTATACAAAGGTTCATATAGAAAGGAACAGAGCGCATGCTGGAAGCATAATGTGCTCGTTTAATGAAGAGACGGAAGCCTGTGTGCATGTACACTTAGTAATGACCTCACTACAGTGCCCTAACAGCCAACGCCACGTGTCTGTAGGGCACGCCTGCCCACTGTCTCAGGCCTTCAGTATGGTTCAGCAGGTCCTTAAAATGAGACAGATGTGACTGAATGAGGTCAGAGATCACATCCTTATGCAATGCAACATCGCTTTTTCGCATGTGCACACTCAGGGTGATGCACCCCACCCCTCCCGCAGCATCACGCTCAACAGGTGTCTGGAGGGCAGTGCTGCCCACTGGCTCAAGCCTACAGTATGGTAGAGCAGGTCCTTAAAATGAGACAGAGATGTGACTGAATGAGGTCAGAGATCACATCATTACACACGGCAACATCGCTTATTCGTACGTGTGCATGCAGGCTGATGCACTCCACCCCTCCCGCAGCACTGCGCTCAAGAGGTGCCTGTAGGGCAGCACTGCCCACTGGCTCAGGCCTACAGTATGGTCCAGCAGGTCTTTAAAATGAGACAGAGATGAGACTGAATCAGGTCAGAGATCACATCATTATGCATGGCAACATCGTTTTTTCGCACCTGCGAAGCCAGCGTGATGCACCCCACCTGTCTCGCCGCGCTCAATTGGAGGCCCTGTGCACCCAGGCCGCTCTGCTTACCTGCTGTCATTGTAGTGTGAGCAAACACTAAGGGCAGCAGTGCTCACAATTCAGGTGGAGTGATGATTGCAAGATGGTGTATACCTCATGAATCCCTTTCGTAGACAACGGGCAGTAGGGCTCACAATTCAGAGCCCGTGTTGATTGCCAGGATGGTGTACACCTCATGGGTCACTTTTTTTATTGCGCATTGTTGTATGCGAGGTGGATGCGGCCATATCACCTGAGGCAGTGTGGAAGAAGAGGGACATGCGTCATCGTGGTTATCCTATTTATACATACGCAAAGTGGTCTGTGCTTGCGTACACCAGGCCAGCGTAGGGGTGTGAATCATTATTCCGGGGACATGGGCGTTGTTCAGTTCCTGTCTGGCAAGGAAGTGTACTCGTATGTTTCTTTTGTAGTTTTGACCTCACAGAGTGTGCAATTTACAATAGTGTAGCATGTGTCTGGAGGGCGGAAACTATCATTAATGAGATGGTGTTTGAAAAGATTGAATGGTGAACATTACATGTCGTTGTCAAGGTTGCGGATATGCGCAGACAGGCATGTCAATGGTGTGCGGTATTATTGAAGTGTTGCTATCGCGAAGCATACACATGTGAATGTGGTCGGATGGAGAGAGGATCAGCAGTGAGTCTACGTCATACACACTGATAACACTCATTACAGTCAAGGAATACATGTCAAATGTGAATCTGAAAGTCTCGCATATAACACATTAGTATATTGGTAAAGCCTGTCAACAGAGCGTACAGCAAAATAAATCTACACATGCTGTTTACTGTTTGTCACATGTGATCTAGGATGTGCACTCTGCCCGTGGCTCCGGATATTTCTTAGAGCCACGAATACTCAGGCCGAAAGGGAGCCCAATAATGTGCACACACACACACACCAGGGGCATTGTGTAACACATATTTGTTTTTTAATGGAACGTTTGAGATGCATGGCAATCACACGTGGAAGGCTAATGTATAGACCATGAATATTGATCAAGGTGATCGTTGCATGTTGTGTGTAGCATAAGATATGTGTACACAGCAAAAAAACTTTTCAAAAAAGCTCTCTAAGCAGAAGAGGTGTCTCTCATCAAACGCTGTAGAGAGAATGAGTAAAATGGGTGGGGTCGTCCAATTATTACAATGGGAAATGTTATGAAGCAATCAAATGCTTTTTTAGGTCACATGGCAATCACGCACCGAGCGCGCAAAGAGGCCGCACCCGACGCGATTTTGACAAAATATATTTATCTTAATATAAGTTTATTATAGTTAGAAATATATAAATGTTTGAAATATTTTAGATTATCGCTTGCTCTCATAAACTGTTTAAAGTTATTTAGATATACTTTTGAGACAAAAAAAATGAGGGAATGGCGTACCTGGTGCGACACCATACGTCTGTGACGTAAAACAGGGTCTGGCAGCGTGTACTTGAAGCATACGCAACGCGCAGCGGGCGCGACCCCATAAGTACATGACGTAACGCGTGTCTTGGTACTGTGTACCCGTCGAATACCAAAGTAGCAGCTGGGGTGACTTCATGCGTATATGATGTTACGCTGGATGCAGTGCCACAAAGTCGTCGGATACAAAATGCGCATTATTTACGAGTTTAGCAATATGGCGGATAGGATTTGCGTGGTGATGGAGCTTAGTATGCTACCGGTATGGGTGACCAGTTTTCTCCCAAAAAACCCAAAAACATATTGTTTGGGAAGATATAAAACATTACATTATTTTTAAAGTTAAAAAAAAGAAGTACAATAGAGTTGCAAAATATAAAAAATATTTGAAAAAATATAGGTTTCAGAAACATTAAAATATGAAATTAACATTTAAAAAACCTTAGAAATTCACTGAAAAAAACATAGGTTTTAGGCATGTTATAGTTAGGAATTAGCATTTAAAAAACCTTAGAAATTCACTAAAAAAACCATATGTTTCAGGGACTTTATAGTTAGTTAGAACATTTGACTCATATAAAACCAGAGAAATTCACCTGTAATAGTTAGTTGAGCTAACTATAACTTTCGTGGCCGCAATGCACTGCTGATGATGTCACATATTAGATCACTCATGACATGGTCAGTGACATCAGTGATGACATCACTGATGACATCTCAAATGACTATAACTATAACGTCCCTGAAACCTATGGTTTTTTTAGTGAATTTCTAAGGTTTTTTAAATGCTAATTCCTAACTATAACATGCCTAAAACCTATGTTTTTTTAGTGAATATATATATATATTTTCATATAAACATGCATACATACAGAAAACAAATTTGTGAACAAATAAAGCAACCACCGACAGCCCAAGTTGGCAGATGGACTTACTAACCTTGTATTTGACTGCCTGTTTCTGTTTTCCACAGTAAAGTCCTCAAGTCATAGAAATGACAAAATAGGCACTTAAATGTATTTAAAAAGTGTATTACAAAATATAAAGAAAGAAATCACCCTATGTCAGCTAAAGAGAGGCTGCCTAGACATATACATGCAGTTCAGTATCCAAGTAGAGAACCTTTGGTTCCGATGAGTCTTAACTCAATATATGTCTTGATGCTAGTGTACAAAGATAATTTTCTCTATTACTACCTCTTGGGTTTTTCGCCAAATCATCAATAACTGAATACCTTAGTCCACATTGATCTGGTGTACTTGCCAAACGTGTTTTGCTATGGGATAACTTTCTTCTATGTTTTTAAAAATCCTAATTTTAAGACTTTCGGTATTCACAGAAGGTATTTAGGAGTCCTAAAGTTAGGACTCCTAACTTTACTACTACTAAATTGAGAAAAATCCTAATTTTAAGACTTTCGGTATTCACAGAAGGCATTCAGGAATCCTAAAGTTAGGAGTCCTAACTTTACTACTACTAAATTGAGAAAAATCCTAATTTTAAGACTTTCAGTATTCACAGAAGGCATTTAAGAGTCTTAAAGTTAGGACTCCTAACTTCTGTGAATACCGAAATGAGTAAGTGCCTCTGTGAATACCAAAATGAGTAAGTGCCTTCTGTGAATAGCAAAATGGTAGTAAGTTTCAGATTTTGTCTTAAGTTAGTTCTGTGAATCGGGCCCAGTGTGTGTGAGAGAAAGTGAGGCTCTGGAGGAAAACATTTGGCAAGGATGAGAAGCACTAATAAACAAAGGGGGGACTATTATCTGTGCTGAATTGGAGGACATGAGGAATCCAAGCACATTCTAATAAGCAGACCAAAGGAAAGGAGTTTCAAGCGTAGTTGCCAAGTTTTGCCATGTGAAGATAGAAGGTAATTAGACACATGATACGTGATATGGGATTCTTGAATGTGCTTTTGTGTGTTTAATTGACGATCCCACTTTAGCTTTAGTCTGATTCCTTATAAACTCAAAGGGGTACAGACCTCTTTGCTTTTTCACCTGTTGTGTGCCTTTATGCTATGCAATACTACTGATTTGGAGAACCTCAACAGAAGTCGCCTAAATGTTGACACCTATCTGCTTTACTGGACATAATTAGGGTTTCCCCACTTAGTTCCAAATAGAGTAGGCTCAGTTTAGGTAACTTAGATTTACTCATGCCTAGGCAAGAGGAATGCAAATCATATTCTGATCATCAAATCTTGTTTCTCATTTTCTGCATTGCCATTACTGAGTTTCTCATGTGTTTCTTGTTGCTGAGACTTAACTTTGTTAGATGATTTGGCGTGCCAGAAGTGATTCTGTATTTCTACAATGCTGCTATAGACGCCTGAGGTTTGAGCCGGGTGGTTATGTTTTAATCTGTTCTTAAAATCATACTGTGTGCACTTTCCTTTGTGTCCTCCCCCCCCCCGCACTAGCGCTCGGATTTTATCGCGGTGCTTGCTGCCTCTTTCACAGATTTCAGGGTGAAGGAACTCATTTAAATTTTTAAAATTTCACTTACTGCACTTTGCTTTGTGCTGGCAGCTCTATCTGCCTCTTCCCCGGAGCAACTGGCCGATTGCAGGGCCGTCATCCCTGGGGACCGGGCTGAGTTTCAGCGGCGGCCATTTTGGGTAGGGATCTCCTCTCCTGGCGCTCGAGTCGCCACTATAAAAACAGAGGATGCACTACAGTCACGAGATTGCTGCTATAAACGCCTGAGGCTTGAGCCGGGTGGTTATGTTTTAATCTGTTCTTAAAATCATACTTTGTGCACTTTCCTTTGTGTCCTCTCCCCACCCCCTGCACTAGCGCTCGGATTTTATCGCGGCGCTTGCTGCCTCTTTCACCGATTTCAGGGTGAAGGAACTCATTTAAATTTTAAAAATTTCACTTACTGCACTTTGCTTTGTGCTGGCAGCTCTATCTGCCTCTTCCCCGCAGCGACTGGCCGATTGCAGGGCCGTCATCCCTGGGGCCCGGGCTGAGTTTCATCGGCGGCCATTTTGGGTAGGGATCTCCTCTCCTGGCGCTCGAGTCGCCACTATAAAAACAAACGGCTATGACTCCGCGCAGCGGATGCGTTCAGCGGGCGCGCCGTATTCGCGCCGGAGTCAAGCCAGAGTCCAGCTCGTCTGCGCCCGTCCGCGATCGAACGGGGCGTGGGGCAGGATCCTCTGGTTCATCCGAGCCCTCCGGTATGATGGGAACTTACAGGTACCGTTCACATTACAATAAACAGGAATTACTGTCTCTACGCCCAAGTCTGGTAAACAGCTGCTATCATACTCTTCAGGCTGACTCATTACCTCCTTCCTGCGAGACTTCCTATCAGACTTTTCAATTCTTGAAGGACAAGTGGGAAACAGCTAAACTAAACATGTCACTATTAAATTGTAGATCTATGAAAAAACATAAATTAGAGATATATGATTTACTGATGACGAGCGGCCCTGATGTGCTTTTTCTCACCGAGACGTGGATGGACGAAGCATCGTCTCCTGAAGCTCTCAAAGCCATTCCTCCTGGCTACTGCCTACTTAGATTAGATAGACAAAAGCAACAAGGGGGGGGCTAGCTCTTATCCATAAAGCAGGTTTAGAATGCACTCTATTGAAAGCCATGCTATCTAACAGTGAGAGTGGTCTCTTTACTATAAAAGTGAGACCTAAAAACGTTATTAACGGACTGTTGATATACCGCCCGCCTGGAGGTGCAGCACAGTTTGGAGATCAGCTTCTGGAACTGATCACTCAACCGGCATTCCGATATAAAAAATTCATAATTTTGGGTGACCTAAACCTTCACTTTGATGATACTGAGTGCGGGGAGGCACAGGCTGTGGCTGTAGCACTGAAATCCCTAGGGCTTAATTTGCAATCTACAGCCCCCTCACACCAATTAGGCCATCTCTTGGACCCCATCTTTGCTAATTGGGAGGGCATTAAGGTTTCTTCTCCGGTCAGAACGTTCTGGTCGGATCACTTTATTATTCCTTTTGCAATAGAAAATATGCCTTCAGAAACTAGATTTATTAAACCCCTCCTCAGAAGTGGAGAGAATGGAACAAACTCAAGCAAGAGACATTCAAATGTGCCCTATTAGAAAACCCCCCGCCCCCAAGCAATTCTCTACAGGAGGCGTGGAGCAGTTATGAAAAATGGGTGTCCAACGCGCTGGACGTGGTAGCACCTTGGACACTCAAACCTCCCGCAAGGCAATCCAAAACTGCCCCCTGGTTTTCGGAAAAACTCAAACTAGCTAAAGCCAGATGTAAAAACCTAGAACGAAGTTGGAGAAAAAGCTATAATCCAGAGTACAAAACACACTATAGAACGGAATTAAAAAAATATCAGAAATTAGTGAGATCAGAGAAAGGTATCCATCTGACTTCGTCAGAAGCGGTCGCTCCCTACAGCCCCTGCTCTCCTCTGCCTACTCTGCCTGGGTATCGTTAGCACTGCTCTGCTGCTTATGATAGCGCTTGACTGTGCCTGCGCTTGACTGTGCCTGCATTAATTATTTAATTTAAAGTGCCTGTATTGCTTGCTTGCATTGTTTATGCAAAGGGCCTCATTGCCTGAATACTCAGCATTACCGGAGCGTTTATTTGTTATTGCGGCCCATTCCTTCTGTGCCCCACTCCTCAAGCGCCTCGCTGCCCACAGCGTAATTAATTATTTATTTTACCCCAACCCGGTTTGCGCTTCCGTTTCTGCCGCCATTGTTGTTGTTGTTGTGCCCGGAGCCCGCCCTCTCCACCACGCACCCGCCTCCCAGCTGCTCCTCCCTCCCACTAAGAGGCAAGGCTTCTCCCTGCCGATCGAAGCGGTGTGACCGTCCTGACTTCGTCAGAAGCGGTCGCTCCCTACAGCCCCTGCTCTCCTCTGCCTACTCTGCCTGGGTATCGTTAGCGCTGCTTTGCTGCTTATGATAGCGCTTGACTGTGCCTGCGCTTGACTGTGCCTGCATTCATTATTTAATTTAAAGTGCCTGTATTGCTTGCTTGCATTGTTTATGCAAAGGGCCTCATTGCCTGAATACTCAGCATTACCGGAGCGTTTATTTGTTATTGCGGCCCATTCCTTCTGTGCCCCACTCCTCATGCGCCTCGCTGCCCACAGCGTAATTAATTATTTATTTTACCCCAACCCGGTTTGCGCTTCCGTTTCTGCCGCCATTGTTGTTGTTGTTGTGCCCGGAGCCCGCCCTCTCCACCACGCACCCGCCTCCCAGCTGCTCCTCCCTCGCCCCTCCCCTTCCACTATCCACATATGACAGAAGCATTTGCGCGCAGCGTTCACGCGCAGCGGTCGCGCCCCATGCGCGCCGAAGGTGCGCTAAAGGTAAGCCCGTCTACGCCCGTCCGCGCCTGGACCACGCCCAGCGCCAGACCCCCTGGCCCCCGCAATCTGCAATCTGGCCGCATTAAGTATGACGCAGCCACCCTCCTAGCCCTCAACCCCAATGCTACGAAGCTGCCCCGGGATGTACCCACGGGCCCTTCGCCTGCCACTCCTGCAAATTTACCAGCGTCAAGACCCTTACCACAACCACTAACCCCAAACACAGCTCCGACCCTAACCACCTTAAGTGCATCCTGCTGAACACCCGCTCGGTCCACAGACACGCCACCGAACTCTGGGATCTACTCGACGCTATATCACCAGACGTCGCCATCCTCACCGAAACATGGATGAATGCATCATCAACACCCGACATCGCCATAGCCATCCCGGACAATTACAAGATCATCCGTAAAGACCACACCGTCCAAACAGGAGGAGGCATCGCCATCGTCCATAAAAACACCATCAAAATCACGACCAGCTCCGACGATAACCTTAACACCGCCGAACACCTCCACTTCCAGGTCCACACTGACCCCAGAACCACACTCAGAGGCACCCTCATCTACAGGCCTCCCGGAACACATAAACAATTCAGCGAGGACATCACTGACTTCATCAGTCCACATGCCCTCGCCTCCGAGAACTACATCCTACTAGGAGACCTCAACTTCCACCTGGAAAAGAAAAACGACAGCAACACCACCACCCTTCTGGAAAACCTGGCCAATCTCGGACTCAAACAACTTGTTGACACCCCCACCCATGTAGCCGGACATACGCTAGACCCAATCTTCACTTCCAGCAAACACATCTCCTTCGATCGCACCACAGCTCTCCTTTGGACGGACCACAGTTGTGTCCACTTCAGCTACAAAACCACCTCGACCCACAACCCCCCACAACCTATTCCCCGAAGAAAATGGAACAAAATCACCACCGACCAACTCCTCACATCGCTCAACCAAAACCCACCCGCCCTCTCACCGGACCCAAACCAAGCGGCCATCAAATTCAAACAATGGATCACTCACAGCGCTGACGAATTAGCACCCTTGAAAAACCATCACACCAAACAAGACAGCAAAAAGGCCCCCTGGTTCAACGATGACCTTAAGAAATCCAAGAAACTATGCCGTACTCTCGAGAAAACATGGAGAAAAAACCCAACCACCGACAACATGACCACCTTCAAGGCAGCCACCCGCAAACACCACCAGCTGATTCGATCCACCAAGAAATCAGCATTCAAGAATCGACTCGACAACAATGCCCATAACAGCAAGGAACTATTCAACATCGTCAAAGAATTTACCAACCCCACCGCAGCCTCAAACGACATCACTCCCTCCCAAGACCTCTGCGATTCGTTATCCTCCTTCTTCTACAACACAATTGCCGACATACATAACAGCTTCGAAAACAGTCCCAACGAACAATCCTCCCCACCCCCCTCAGAACCTATACCGCCCTCTAACAATCTCAACGCCTGGAACCCAATCACCACCGAAGACACCATCCGCCTAATGAATTGCATCCACTCTGGCTCGCCAACCGACCCATGTCCCCACCACATCTTCAACAAAGCAGACTCCATCATCGCACCCCATCTCCGTGATGTTATCAACTGCTCCTTCAGCTCTGCTACCTTCCCAGAAAGCTGGAAACATGCCGAAGTCAGCGCCCTCCTGAAGAAACCCACAGCAGGCCCCTCTGAACTAAAAAACTACCGCCCAATATCCCTCCTCCCTTTCCCGGCTAAAGTCATCGAGAAAGCCATCAATAGCCAACTCGCCGCCTTCCTCGAATCCAACAACTCCCTCGATCCCTCACAGAACGGCTTTCGAGCCAAACACAGCACCGAAACCGCCCTCATCGCAGCCACAGACGACATCCGAACACTACTGGACAAGGGAGAAACAGTGGCCCTCATTCTACTCGACCTCTCCGCCGCCTTCGACACAGTCTGTCACAACGCCTCAATAACATCGGAATACAAGGAAAAGCATTGGACTGGATCGTCTCGTGCCTCGCCGGAAGAACCCAGAGAGTACGACTTCCCCCATTCAAATCAGAGGCTACCGAAGTCATTTGCGGTGTACCACAAGGATCATCACTCAGTCCCACCCTCTTCAACGTTTACATGAGTCCACTTGCATCCATCGCGCGTCAACACAACCTTAACATCATCTCCTACGCTGACGACACCCAGCTGATCCTTTCCCTCACCAAAGACCCTAACTCCGCCAAAACCAATCTTCACGAAGGCATGAAAGAAGTAGCCGAATGGATGAAAAAACAGCCGCCTAAAACTTAACTCAGACAAAACGGAGGTGCTCATCCTAGGATCATCCCCCTCTGCCTGGGATGACTCATGGTGGCCTTCGGCTCTGGGCACAGCACCCATACCCACAGATCACGCACGCAACCTGGGCTTCATCCTAGATTCCTCACTCTCGATGACCAGACAAGTCAATGCCGTCTCATCCTCCTGCTTCAACGTACTTCGTATGCTCAAAAAAATCTTCCGTTGGATCCCCTCCCAGACAAGAAAGACTGTCGCCCACGCATTAGTCACGAGTAGACTGGACTACGGAAACACCCTCTATGCCGGAATTACAGCCAAATTACAGAAAAAACTCCAATGCATCCAAAACGCATCAGCGAGACTCATTTTGGACATCCCTCGCCAAAATCACATGACCGGCCACCTGAGAGACCTCCACTGGCTCCCCGTCAACAAGAGAATAACATTCCGTCTCCTCACCCACGCACACAAGGCCCTCTACAAACTAGGGCCCGAATGCCTCAACACTCGACTATCCTTCTACACACCCACCCGCCAACTAAGATCCTCCAATCAAGGCCTCGCCGCAGTTCCGCGTATCCAAAGATCCACCATGGGAGGTACACCCTTCTCCTACTTGGCGGCCAAGACCTGGAACTCACTCCCCACCCACCTCTGCCTTACACAGAACCACATCTCCTTCAGAAAAGAACTTAAAACCTGGCTATTCGATAAATAATGAACCCCATCCCCAAGCGCCTTGAGACCCTCTGGGTGAGTAGTGCGCCAAATAAATTCTTGAACTTGAACTTGAACTTATCTCAAGAGTAGAATTGATCTAGCGGACAATCCCACCAGAGAACTCTTCATCATTTATAAAGAGCTTACGGTCCCGTCTAGACTTAAAGCCCAAGATACCTACTCTAGTGAGCTGTGTGACTCTATAGCTGATTTCTTTGTAGGCAAGATCAACAAAATCCATGCCACCTTTATAGATGACGCTGATCTCTCGAGCAAACATGCGGAAGTAAAAGATAACTCTACTGGGAAATCTCGTCTCACATGTTTCAAGACACCCGAGAGACAGGAACTATTAAGCATCGTCAATAATATACAATCTGGCTCTCCTTGTGACGTGTGTCCACCTACACGCTGTAAAGGAGTCATGGAGAGCATGATGATCGATCAGATCAGTCACATAGTGACGCTGTCTTTCCAAGAATGCCGCGTACTCGATGCGTGGAAAACAGCCCAGGTTATCCCTTTAAAAAAGAAATCTAATATCCATATTTCCCAATTCCAAAATCTTCGCCCCATCTCCCTTCTTCCCTTCTGTGCGAAAATCGTGGAAAGGGTGGTTAATGGGCAGCTCATGAAATATCTGGAGGAGGAATCCCTCCTCCACCCCACGCAATCGGGATTTAGAGCCGGCTACTCGACTGAGTCAGCCGTTCTCTATTCTACTGAGTGCCTTAGACAGATAGTGGATGAAGGAGAGACAGCAGCGTTGGTTTTATTCGATCTTAGTGCAGCTTATGACACCGTGCTGCATACAACGCTGCTGTCTCGGCTCTCTGATATGGGAGTGGTGGGACGGGCCCATGCCTGGATAAGATCTTTCCTGGCCAATAGGAGCTTTCAGATGCACTGTCCCCCTTTCAAATCTTCCCCCAGGAAGGCGAGCCATGGGGTTCCCCAGGGCTCGAGTCTGAGCCCTACCTTGTTCAATATCTATATTGAACCCCTGGCTCACATAGTGGAAGCATTGGGGGTGGGCATTGTCAGTTATGCAGATGACACCCAACTGATGTTCAAGCTTACGCCTGACCACAGAGAAGATGCCACTAACTTTTCTAACTGTTTGTCATCAGTGGCAACATGGATGAACAATAACTGCCTGCGCCTTAATGGCGAAAAAACAGAACTGCTGGTGGTTGAGAAATCAGTTTCAGCATGGTCACACATGTGGTGGCCTGCGGAACTGGGTAGCCCTCCTCTTCCTGTGGATTCGGTAAGAAATCTTGGCATAATGCTTGACTCAGATCTTTCTTATAAGTCTCATGTCAGTAAAGTGACAGGTAGGTGCTTCAGCATACTGAAAGTTCTTCGTAAGGTTTTAGATCTCCTCCCTATTGATGCCAGAAAGACTATTGTCCATGCCCTGGTGACCCCCATCTTGATTATGGGAACGCTCTGCTTTTAGGTTTGAGTAAAAAAGGCCTACACCAACTTCAGTGCGTTCAGAACACTGCTGGTCGCCTTGTGCTCAAACTTCCTCGCAGAGCATCTGGGAAGACTGCTTTAGCTAAGCTTCACTGGCTCCCTATCAAGGAACGGATTAAATTTAAAGCCCTTTGTTTCGCGCATCGAATCGCCCAGGGCAAAGGCCCAGGTTACCTGAAAAATCTCCTCACTGTGCATCGCCCCATCCAGCATTTGAGATCGGCCGGTGCGATGCTGTTTAAACCCCCTCGTATCACCAGAGTTAGGATGGGTGGTTGTTCTTTTAGATACCTGGCTTCCAAAAATTGGAACGAACTTCCGCTCGACCTCCGAATAGAACCCTCTGAAACTAGGTTCCGTGGAAAACTTTAAACGCTTTTGTTCCCTCTTATGTAACCTCCATGCTTTTTTACCTTTCATGGCTTTTTCTTTTAACATCTGCCTCTTGAGAATTAGCAGCATTTAGCGCGGGGACACACTGTTTTCTGTGTAGCCAGGGGCTTTAATAATGGTTTATTATTATTTTATTATTATTTTCAAGATTAGTGTACATCAGTTTGTCTTTGAATTTGTAATAAATTCATACTTAATCTCATTTACCGACTTTGGGTCCTCACTGTGTGGCCAAATTGGTTACACTGTAAATTGAACTTGTGAATGATGTTAACTCTCTTTTATTCCTTAGGTTCCAAAAAAAGGTCCATTGCAGGGAACATTTAATAAATAGCTCAGTGCACTAGCAAAGGTATGCTTTTAAAAAAAATCAGGATGACATATATATGCATGCAAGATACTGTTACCTGTTATAGCTTTTCCGTGTACCGTACTTGTGAGTTTACCTTTTTCAGCCAGTAGTTTCACATCCTAAAATTATATTCACTTTGTTAGCATGCACCAAAACACCGCTGGTGCTCGTTGTGGCATTACAGCCTGTACATTTGAAATCATGAAATGTAAGCCTCTGCGGTAAGGAAGGAACGGCACTTGGTTGAAAGTATTTATTGCAGCTGACACATCAACGTGTTTCTGTACTTGCTGGGACTTGGTCACAATATTGGGTGTCAATTTGTTGTACTCATTTATACAAGAACAAATGCTTCAATAATAAACAAAGGACTGCATTTTAGTTCTAATATTGTGAAAACGACAGCCATTTTTTTTGTTCCGGTGACAAAAACAAAGGTTAAAAGAATGCTGTTGTTAGGTTAAAATATCAGTTAAAACATACCATTTTAAAATAACAAAACTATTGGAATACACCAGTTATACTTATCTCGAGTAACTATAACACATGGCCTAAAGTGACTCTAACCCTCAGTTAGGTGTGGGGAGAAACTGCCCTCCCTTCACAGACCTCTCCCCAGGGTGATTGGCGTGCGCTGTAGGGAAGGACTGGCCTCTTTTCACAGACCACTCCCCAGGACGGCCTGCATGCACTGTAGGGTGTGGGAAGGACCAGCATACCCACACAGACCTTTCTCTTGGGTGACGAGCATGCAATGTAGGGTATGGTACTAGACTATTACATATCATATAATCCCAATGAATAGGAGTCAACATGGCCCCTCCTTCCCTGTGGGACACCTGCGAGAGGAGACATGTTTAACTGACTCCTGCGAGAGTGCCACTGGTTCATGGAAATCTCCCAAAACATTTTTTTATTTGCCCCAAGGGGGTGTCATTATGATCCCCCCCACAAGATCTACAGGGTCAGAGTACCTGTACCCTTCTCCCTTACACCCTATTTTAAGAAAAACATCCTGTACTGGAATGTCAGGCTGCAATATTTCTCCTCATGTTGCAGCCAGCCAATCAGACCACAAGCTCCTGCGGGACTCGCAGAAGTATTTCACTCCCTCAGGAGTGAAATGACTGACTGGAAAAGAAGCAGTTTTGGCCAATTAGATCTCTATATTATTTGAAGTGATGTGATTATAGGACACCTAAGAGATTCTAGCTAAACCAGGTATCCAGATATACAAATATTTTTAACCTTAATACCTCAAAAAGGACTGAACAGATTTACACCAGATCGAGCTTTCTCACAAATGTGGTGTAATTCTGTTCTGGTATTTGGGCTGTAGTACTGTTAAAAATCCCTATGGAAATGGCATGGGGAAATTGCATTTTGGCCCCCCCCCCTCCATTTTTTTCTGACCCCCGCTTATTGGCTCACTCCAAAACTTTACAGGAAGGAGCTGTATTGGGGAAACTATAACTCTAGTGTAGTACTACAAGGTTTGCTTTACCACCCATGGGTGAGACAGGTGAACTTATTTAAATTCACCAGCACTTATTGTGAAAGACAGGTTATTGTAGTCCAGTAGAACCTCACCCAATACATAGTCGAAGTGAAAACATGGTTAAAATGTAACCTAAAAGCATAACACCCTAAAACATCCTTTTATGCACTACCCTAGGAGAGTATGTAGTAGAGTAACTTGCAGTCTAGAGTTTCTTAGGGAAAAGTGGCACTCTGCACACCTTTTAGACAGCTCAGCCTATCATTATTGGAAGAACCATGGACGAAACGTTCTCTGTGATAGGCAAATACAGGCTGCGGTAGATGCCTCCCTCGGATACTCAGCTCTTATCGATGTCAGGCAAAATGCAATATCTTCTCTGAGTGCCAGCAATAACCAAGATCCTCTTCGGACTATATCTTGCACGATAATCTGGAACAAATGACTTCTTTACCTAATGGTGGTCCTTAAATGCTAAATATTATCGTGGATGAAAAACCTTTGACAATATTTCAGGAATGTAGTATATAGATTACGCATGCCAGGGAAAGGCTCCTAGACATTTCCTTAAGACAATGGAAGACGAGGGATATCAATTCGAACTACATCTCTATGAAGAATTATCTAAGGAGGCTGCTAGATGGCCCTGACAAATTGACATGGATACACTTGCTCCAGACTAGATGTTGCCTCAGATGTTCTATCCAGGCCATTAGCAGAATGAATTGACACTCTCCCAGTTAGATGAATGATAAGAGCGGATGACATTTAAGTTATTATTGCTCATAATAGATATGACCATGAGTTGGCAGAATTTGGGAGACGTGCTGTCGAGATGGAGTAGGGGGTCCCAGCCGGAATGGAGCTGAAACTTAGGGATTATTTGGCTAAAGCAGATGAATCTTGAAGGTTTCATTGAAAATCATCCACTGGCTCCAAAATTATTTGTAAAACAAAAAATTTAATTCCTATGGTAACTAGGTCCTAACTATAACAATATATCTATTTTGAATGTGCTGTTATGCTCCTGTGTGCATTTGTGAGTGTGTGTGCACATTTGTGTGTGTGTGTGTGTGTGTGTGAGAGTATAGTGGACACATTATTGAAACTGGAACTGCAGGGCAGCCATAATGACTTTTAAAGTCCCATCCCACTACATCTGTAATTGTCATGTTTTCATCCATCTAGCACAGGATGGGCGTGTATGCTGCGCTCCTGTTCCCTGGGCCATTAGAAACAGATATTACCTGGCTGTCTTTCCATCTGGCTTGTAATCACTTTCCATGGAGCAGCCATGCACTATACAAGCATTCCTAACATAACATAACATATGTATAATAATACAAGTTCTTTATTTGCTATACCTACATAATACCTACTGAAAAATATTCACTGTGCGTTTACTGTCCACAACCCAGCTTCTTCTCCTATTACTCGTTCACTTTAGGCTTGTCTTTAATCAAATACAGCTCTCCACTGCCTTTTGGTTAGGTTTGTGGTATAGAAATACCATATACATACACACATACGCACATACATACATACAGACATACATAGATACATACATTCAATACCTGGGAGCTTGTATTTCCTATATATCAAGGTCCTCTAATTTTCATGTTACGTTCTACCTGTGAGACGGTAGTCACTTGTAATAAAAAAGCTTTTGGAGCTGCTCAACTGCAATAAATTAATGCAGTTAAGGTGTGGCATCACAATGCTTTGCTGGCAGCAGACAGTGTAAAAAGAAGGCCGAGGAGCACAATTACTACTGGTCTATAACCCTTTCACTGCTTGGGAGTTTGAAAACCCCTGTGCTGGAGCCTTTTTCAATAATTCAATGTTAGTTGGTTCAGACACATGAATCTCTTTGTGCACCTATACAAACTGAGAGCCCGATTCACAGCACTAATCTGAGACAAAATCTGAAATTTACGACTTTTGGTATTCACAGAAGGCACTAAATCTCTTTCTGTACCTATACAAACTGAAAGCCAGATTCACATAACTAATCTGAGCCAAAATCCTAAATTACGACTTTTGGTATTCACAGAAGGCACTCATGATTTTTGGTATTCTCAGAAGGCACTTACGATTGTTGGTATCCACAAAAATCACTTACGACTCCTAACTTTACGTCCGTACCAGGCAGGAATTTCTGCACCTGCAGCGGAAGTCCCGCATATGGCCAGGACTCTCCGCAAAGTGGCCGGAATACACGCACCCGGGCACAGATTCAGCATTTGGGCCTGATGATCATTTTCATCAATGCTAAACACCTGTCCAAGCGCCTACTATCCCCCAACAAGCTCCAGCTGAAAGACTGCAGCCTAACAGCCAATCCCAGCCCTGCAGCACATATGAAAGCTGAGCAAACACACCCAAATCTTCCAACATGTGGCTGAATGTATTTGTTGCTCTTCCCCTTGCCATGCGGCAAGAAGACTTGAGGAAGAGAAGGAGGAGGAGGAGGGTAGAGAGGATATTCAGACAAATAATAAACCTATTTGGGAGGTCCAGCCAAGATGTCAGGGCCAGATACCATTCCCCTCTAGAAGTCATCTTGGAGATGGTATGTGAGTGGGAGCAGGAACTGGGACGGGACCAGGACGCCCCTTAGATCGGGCAGCTGAGCGCTATATAAAAATCAGTAACATAACATAACATAACTTGCCTCTGTGACCTGCAGCTCCCATGCCATTCCAGCATATCTCAAGATACTTTCTGCTCTCAATTTCCCTTTCCCTGCGACTGGGTCATTCCAAAGGGTCTCCAGTGCCCTTGTGGGCATCTCTCAGGCAAGCCAGTTCCAGTGCTTGCATCAGGTACTGAGCTGCATCAATTCAAGAGCCCACCTCCACATACGAATACCCCATACACTAAAGATTTCTATATTATTTCTCGCTGCTCACGAATGTTGGGTGCAATTGATTGTACCCATGTGGCCCTTCAACCACCCCGCCGCATTGCACACATCTTCTGCAACAGACACCGATGGCATTCCATCAATGTGCAGGGTGTATGTGATGGCAGTGGGAGATTCATTGATGTGCATGCTGAGTTTCCAGGCAGTACCCATGACATCTTTGTATTCCGCATGTCACCTCTTGCCCGGCAGATGGCTGGGGGAGAATTTGGCAACGTGGATACTGGGGAAGTACCAAAGCACTGAAAATGAGGGATATGTGTAAATGAAATGTATGAATGCCACCTTTCATTAACCCCTTCCATGCTCATGACGAGCTCAGCTCGTCATGCAGTACACTGCTTGTGTGCTCATGACGAGCTGAGCTCGTCATGAACCATGGGATTCAAAGATGATGAGCAGAGAGGATGAATTGCTGTAGCATTGATGTGGTTAACAACCATTGTACAATAAGAACCCTCAAGCAACATACACGGTCTCAACAAACACTGCACGTACCAAAGTGTAGATCATGTTCTGTGTAAATTAAAGAGGGAAATATAACCCTTTCTTCCCTCCTCAGGCGATGCTGGGTATACACGCTCCCCACAACTTCTCACACCTTACAGACATCTAACAACTGTACCTCAGCGTAGGTACAATAGGGCACACATACAAACTCGAGCCATCATAGAGCGCACTTTTGGTCTGTTGAAGTCACGATTCAGATGTCTTGACCATACAAAGGGTGTGCTGATGTACTCCCCTGAAGTCGTGTGCAAGAGCATATTAGCCTGTTGTGTTTTGCACAATATAGCTTTAACGTATGGCTTACAAATACCTCTTGTACCTCGGCTAGCTCTGGATCCGGGAAACCGGGCCTTTCCACATAACAGAGTTCAAGGTATGCAAGTCCGTGATCAGCTGGATGCAATGTTTTTCACACGAGCAACCTGTTGTGTCATGGATAAAATGTGGTTTGCAGTATGTTATCAATGATGAAAGTTGGATAATTATGACTCTGTCCGAAAATTCCCTACTGAGACTTCTTTGCAAGCCACACTAACTGCATGTAAACCACAGCTGTTGACAGGAGTCAAAAGATTGACCGTGCATCAGGTCATGTGCCCATGTCAACAATCAGTGTAGTAGATGTCCCTAAAGAATCTATTGACTCAGGGAATAAGATGTATATGTTCTGATAGACCTTTCCGGACCTTATGAGAATGGGTGTCTGAATCACAAAAGGGCCTAACTATTGTCAGAGTTTTTGTCCCTAACAGATTTGACTCCCCCACAAATGACGGCCCCACAACATGAGTGACGATGTTATTGGTGAATCTGGCACTATGTGTCTGGGATACACAACACTGCTTCCCCCCAATTTTCCATAACACAGCAGACCACTATTGTATTGAGCACTAAATATGGACGACATGTACCATAATGAAAAGGGGGAGAAAACTAAACTGGGGTGTGATGTTGTGCCAGCCCCCACCCTTGTCCCAGCCAAATTCTCATTAAATGGTCATTTCTACATTTTGTTTCTTGTCTATGATTTTCTCTTACACTGTCATTTCATGTTTCCCCGCTACAGAACAAGGATGGCTGAGGATTTGATCTGTGATGATGGATGAATCAGATTGAATGGAAAATGGCTGTCAACTATGTCCTGTGATGTATTTCTGTTTTTCAACCGCCTGTATATCATTTCCTGTATGAAAGAATGAGTTCCGGTCCATTTTTGCAACTTCCGGCACAACAGCATAATTTCCGTATGTGGACCCTACTTTTTTTTTTGTCTTCTTTAATTCTTTTTCAAATTGTTTTGTTTAGGGGATGCTGGGTGCGGAGCAGAGTTCCACAGAATTTTTTCCCAACTCTCACAACTGATATGTGAGATGTGCAATAGTCAGGTACATTTTGTGGGTCATTTGTGCTTCCCTACCCATGAAGTCACAAAGCTCATTTTGGAATGAGAGATCACACATTTGTTATGTCCATCCTTTGAGTGTCCTCTGTTCCCATAATCCATTTCCAACATCATGGTAGAACTTAGCTGACAACGGACGACGTCTGGTACAGCAGACATCCTAATATCATATATTATACACTCACTTATATAGGTGAATACAGTAGAAGAGGAGCCGAGCAGAATGCAATATTTGACTAGGATCCCCCATTGTGGATAAGTTGAGCAGCTTTGATGGTTGCCACCTACACTGGATTTGCGTTGTGATTTTCAACCAAGTGATTTTAAAATTTCAGTTCCTGAAGATTTACCTTAGCAGCCCATACATCCATCACAAAAGTAAACAACTGGCATCAGTGTGACTCTCATCCACATCAATTTCAATATGATTTATACGTTGATATTTTTCAAGAGAGTTTTCATATCATTGAATTACAATCCAGTTGTGTCTAGGACACTTCATAAGACACTATATACTATTTTATGTCCATTCTGCACTCAATTGTCATAGATTTTGTGTCACCCTTTCACTAGCCAACATGGTGTGATCTGGTATAAGGTTAAATGCTATATGTAGACATATTGTGATGCAGGACATCAGTGATGTAAAACACATACAACATACAGCAGAGATTAAAGGCACATTTCATGAGTATGAGGATTCAGGTACATTATTCTTGGGTTTACTTACCATGGCCTCGCATCTGCCCAGTGTGTGGTACCTGACCGAATGTCACAGCCAACCTTGTAGCAGAAGTCAATGTGGGTCTTAGAATCGGAGACAACATCATTGGACCTACAATGATAAGTGTGTTTGCAACTTTACATTTCTGCTGCCACATGTGATGCACAAAGGATAAGCACAAGCAGGGTTGGCACTATTGTTGCAGAAGTGTGTAGCACTAATTATCATGACTGAGCACACATTCAACTTATAATGGCCCCACTGCCTAGAAGCAACGTCTATCAAATTGACACCACAACAATTCCTGAAGTAAGGTCCACTATTGTGTTTTGTTTATTGCCCAAAAACATGCCATCCGATGATAGCATGTATAACCAGCTGGGTGGACTAGACAATTTCATCTACAAAAAAAACATTTTAAGTTGGACAGTGGGCGCATTCTCAATACTCCTGACAATTGTATCTCATTTCTTGTTCATCATTGTTATATTTGTTAACATTAGATTTCTTGATTTAGTCTACAAAAACAATTACAATATAGTGGGGACTCCTTTTTGACTTGTTGTGGCACTCAATTCCAGGATTAAGTTCACAGTGCTTGAACTAATGGTGGAATACATGTAATGTTCACAAATCACAAAGGCATGATGAGCCTAGATCAATTATATTTTGTCTTTCGCTATTCACAAATGTAATTTGCTAAAGGTAAATGTCCTTAAGGAATTTTAATAGTTGTAAAGTTAGATTTTCATTTCCGGTTACCCTTGAGATTCGGGCCCTGTATGTCCCTCTGTTGTATGCTGACATAAGCATTTTGACCATCTCCTGACCAGTTTCACTTACCAGTTAGTGAGGGTGGTATGCCTTGCTCTAAATTATGTTGTTTCCTCCCAGAAGGTGCAGGGATCTCTGCTACTGTGGCTGAATGTGTCCATAGGTGAGAAGGGAAAAATGTACATGTGGAACTTGTCAGACATTTCCACATATCTTCTGCATGTTAACAGTATTGTGATTGTGAAGTACTGCCATGGCCGGTGCAGTGGGGCGTTGGGGATGTAATGGAGTGGCAGGATGGGAAATAGACAACGGAATAGGGGAATTAAATGTTTTAAAAAAAGGATTCTCTCACCTTCTGCCCTGTGATTTTAGCAGGCACAAGGTGAGTTACTTTTAGGATGATTTGTTTTTATTTTTCCTATTCCGTTGTCAGTTGATTTACCTCTGTCCCACCTCCTTATGTTCTTGACTGACCCAGCCGCGTCTGGATAAGTAGAAGGGGCACTTCGTCAATTGCTACTTAACAGTGTTAGGTATATATGACAGCAGTACTGGGCCCATGTTTTAAATAGTGGGAAAGGAATTTGCCATTTCTAATACAAAGTATTCTGGGATTTGTGTGCAAAATACGGAGGGAAACACATGAGCCTCTGACTGACTATATTTTTATATGAACTTTTGACAACTTCCTTACTCACAATGACAGGGCAACGTGGACAGTAATTTTATATACTTGTTCTTGTCATTACATTTACCTGGTACCACGTTGCAGACATCACTCACAGGTAGCTCAATGGAGAATGTGGGGGTGGATTGTTTTGAGGTCATTCTCTTCAAGTGAGTTGAGACAGAGGCGGGTTCCGGATTGAGGGGCAGGGAGATTCCTGTTCACCTCAATCCTCGAGTATTTCTCCTTCACCCTCGCCTTTTTGTCCTACCACTTCGTCTTGATGTCACTGACTGTGTGCACATCCTTCCCCAATGCTGTGACTGCAGTGGCTAAAGGCTGCCATAGAGCTGCTTTCTGTGTGCCACTGTTGCAGTAAGGGGGGAGACCATATAGGCATTTGTGGTGCCTCACAATGAACTCCATAATCATGGTGGTCTCCTCAGTTGTGAAGGTTTTCTTCCTCCTCATTTTGTACATTTTCCATCAGCGATGAATAGCAAATGAAAATAGGAACTCTGTGTGGCCAAACCTGTTCCTTTAATGTGTGCTGCTTTTATGTAGTTTGTGGTGCTGGTCTTGCAGTTAGTTTTAATTGACTTCAGCTGGAACATGGTGGGGGGTGGTAGGCACTTGGACCGGTGTTTAGCAATGATGAAAATGATCATCAGGCCTAAATGCGGATATTACGGCATGGAGGTGGAGATTCCGACCCCGGTGTGGGGCTTCTGGCCGCGGGTGCAGGGATTCCGGCCCAAATGCAGGATTTCCGCTCCAGGTGCGGAAATTCCGCTCCAGGTGCGGAAATTCTGTCCTGAGTGCGGACGTTAAGTTAGGAGTCGTAAGTGATTTCTGTGAATATCAAATATTGTAAGTGCCTTCTGTGAATACCAAAAATCGTAAGTGCCTTCTGTGAATACCAAAAGTCATAAATTTAGGATTAGTTCTGTGAATCGGGCCCTGAGAGTTCGGAGCTGTTTATTGGCGCAACCAGTGCTTCATGATCTCATTGTGGCCTGGAGTTATAATTGAAAATGAGGATATCTCTTCGGCCCACATTTTATCATTTTTCATGCCGCGCAGCGTAGCATGCCACCTTGTTGTGCTGCATGAAAGGGCAGGAATGTGCTGTATTCAACATGATACAGTGCATTCCTGTCCTTTCCCAGCACTGGCGTACTATTCGCTGCCTAGTGCCAATGCAGGTACCCTTGCATCATGGTGCAAGGGTGTCTGCATTGTAGGAAGGAATACTTTTGTGCAGGGAGGCACATGTTCCTGCACAAAAACAACCCTCAAATGCATTATTCTCATTCTATGTTTGCTGCATAATGCAGCACATGCAGAAAGAGTAAAACGCAAGGAGAAATAAAGATATTTCTCCTTGGTACGTCTCACCTGGTGAATCTGGGAATGCGTCAGAATCCAAGAGTGGCTGTGTAGGAACACTCACGTTCCACTGAAGGATCGCCGCCCTGGGGCAGAGTAACACAAGGCAGCTATTTGCGCTGTCTTGTGTTTTTACAGATTTATCAAGCGTTGAGTTGCTTGATAAATGTGACTTAGGTTTTGTATTGCCCTTGCGCCCCTTTGTATGGCATGAGGGTGATGCAAAACTTTGATAGATTTGGCCCTATTTTTTGTAACACATTTGGTCAATATTTTGTTGCATTTGTTAAATGTCAAATGGAACAACCTAAGTCTAGAGAGGTAACCAAGAAATTGTTGCCTTGAATGTCTGAGGTATTGCAAGCAATACCAAATATATGGTGTTTTCCTTGAAAATGTAGCCAATTAAATAATAAAAGCGCAGATCAGTAAATTGAAGTAGCATCCCTGTTTATGGTTTACTGTACATTTGATGATAGAAATCAAATTCAGGACTGTGTGAAAAGTATAAAAACTATGGGTCATATTAGCAAGAACCTTGTTAAAAATATCGCAGATCCTGCACATCTAACATGGGCTTCTATTGCAATTCTATAACGCATAATAGCAAGCCCATTATCGCCATTTTAGCGGCAGTTTCCTGCCGGTAAAGCTGCAATAATTTTAACGAGGTTCTTGCTAATATGCCCCTATGTATTTTCTCTTTTTTATTTTTACACACCAAGGACTCTAGTAATCTTCACCCTAATTGGCTAGCCAGGAGAACCTACTGAGTGCTCTGGGTTTCCTGAGTTTGGGTATCAGATATCCATGGGCTGTCTATGGGTTCAGGGTATACCCACAGGCTTTAAAATTGGTGTGGTATGTTTGGTTGTAGGTGTCAGTCTTGAGCTGATTGAAAGCCTACTACTGCCATGTATTCTCAACATCTGCATATCCTACGGTTTCTATTACTGCATCTCAGACCTCACTTACCCTGATTGGATGGATGGAGGAAAATGCTGAACATTACCTTTGCCAGATTTCTGTAATTGTTTCCTCAAAACATGAGAGTCCTTTCATTCCTCTTCATGCAGAAACATATTTCTGTCATCATAAGTGTTTATCTGGGTCCTATAAGGGTATCAGGCATGTGTGGATTTTCAAACGTTTGAGCAGGGCTCAACACAATACGCTTCAGACAATGGTTTTGGATGGGGCAGCTTCCATGGAGGATGTCAGTATTTAGGCCCAAGGTCAGCTGACGCTTGTGTGCATCTCAACACATTTTATCACCCACAAAATAAGGTTACACAATTTCTTCATTTTTCTGTGACTAAAAACTCTAGAACTTTCTGGAAATGACAAAAGTCTTTCCATCCAATGTTCCCAGGCTTCTAATGTGAACAGTATCTCAGTCCATGATAGGAATAGCACATAAGATTAACTATGCAAATGCCAGATTAATGCTGTGATGACTTCACATGATCACAGTTTTGGCATGTTCCTGTAGTTACGATAGGCCCATTCACACGTGTAAGGAACTGTTTAATTGGTAGAAGCCATATGTTCTGTAACATAAATGTAAGGAAACTCTGTTTTGATGACCAAATGTTAATGTTTGCAGGGCTTTCTGTGTAAGATAAAATGGTGGCATCCATGCAAGCCACATCAATCAGAACTCCTCTTTGCACCAACAAGAGGCCAAACAAAAGGCTGTTTGGAATGTAAAAATAAAAATCTTTGGCTTCTTGCTGGAGCAAACAATCTTGTGTCTGTGCCCAGGTTCGGGCTGGACTGTTCCCATGAGGCATAGGGTCAAGACTGATTTGCATATGGCTGTGTCTGAACTGGGGTGTCGAAGTGAGCTAAAGAACGATGATGGATTCAACCCAGATCTGTGACTGGGGGTGAGTGTCTAAAACGTTTCAGCGCTTCGTCCATCATCTACTTGTGTTTGCTTTGTTGTGCCCAGAATGTAGCCAGATACTGCTTAGATAGTTAATTAGGCTATTTGTAAAAAAAATGGCAAATGGTGTCTTCCTCCCTGCTGGATGCAGAACTCTGCCTGTTCGTTAGAAAGAAGCTACTAAGAACAATTCAAACTAGATTTATATCCTTGCTGGGGCACAGAGCTGTGTTCCTGTGCTCCTGCAAGGAGGGAGACATTTATTGTTTTTCTTCTACCAAGAAAAAATCCACACAGTTCCTGGTTACTTGCTTGGGCCAACATTGTGTTCCTGTTTACCAGCAAGGACCCACTTATGTTGAAATCTAAGGCTGTGACATAAACATTATCGGCGCCATCTTGTCCCTTTCCAGACTCGTACGGGCACGTAAACAGCAGCCATTTTGAATGCCATGGCCTCTCTGCCCACTGCTGATAGCCAGCGCGTCTCTCTCCCCCTCACTCTCCGGCCTCACAAGCATCCCCCGCGCTCTGACAGCCCCCGATCCCTCCTGCTTGAGCCCTAAACACACCTCCAGCGCAACCCTGCCTCCGAGCCACATCAATCAATCAATCAATCATGTCATTTTTAGAGCGCACTACTCACCCGTAGGGTCTCAAGGCGCTGGGATGGGGCGGGGGGGTGCCGTTACTGCTCGAACAGCCAGGTCTTGAGCTTCTTCCTGAAGGAGAGGTGGTCTTGGGTCAGGCGCAGGTCGGTTAGGAGTGAGTTCCAGGTCTTGGCGGCCAGGTAGGAGAAGGACCTTCCTCCTGTTGTCGCTCTTCGGATGCGGGGGACGGCGGCGAGGGCGTGGCTGGTTGATCTGAGGAGGCGCTTGGGGGTGTAGAAGTTGATCCGGTTGTTGAGGTAGCTCGGGCCTTGGTCGTGTAGGGCTTTGTGTGCGTGGGTGAGGAGACGGAAGGTGATTCTCTTGTTGACCGGGAGCCAGTGCAGATCTCTCAGGTGTCCGGAGATGTGGCTGCGTCGGGGGATGTCGAGGATGAGTCTGGCCGAGGCGTTCTGGATCCGCTGGAGTCTCTTCTGGAGCTTGGCGGTGGTTCCGGCGTAGAGGGCGTTGCCGTAGTCCAGTCGGCTGGTGACGAGGGCCTGGGTGACCGTCTTCCTCGTCTCGGTGGGGATCCACCGGAAGATCTTGCGTAGCATGCGCAGGATGTTGAAGCAAGACGAGGAGACGGCGTTTACTTGTCTGGTCATGGAGAGGGAGGAGTCCAGGATGAAGCCCAGGTTGCGTGCGTGGTCCGTCGGTTTGGGTGCGGTGCCCAGGGCGGGGGGCCACCAGGAGTCGTCCCAGGCGGAGGGCGAGGAGCCCAGGATGAGGACCTCTGTCTTGTCCGAGTTCAGTTTCAGGCGGCTGGTCGTCATCCATTCGGCTACCTCTCTCATCCCTTCGTGCAGGTTGGCTCTGGCGGTGGCGGGATCGTTGGTCAGGGAGAGGATCAGCTGGGTGTCGTCGGCGTAGGAGATTATGTTGAGGTTGTGTTGGCGTGCGATGGCCGCGAGGGGGCTCATGTAGACGTTGAAGAGGGTGGGGCTCAGTGAGGATCCTTGAGGGACGCCGCAGATGACTTTGGTGGCCTCTGACTTGTACGGTGGTAGGCGGACTCTCTGTGTTCTTCCGTCGAGGAAGGAGGTGATCCATTCCAGTGCCTTGTCCTGGATTCCGATGTTGCCGAGGCGCTGTACTAGGGTGCGGTGGCAGACAGTGTCGAAAGCTGCGGAGAGGTCCAGGAGGATGAGGGCCGCTGTTTCTCCGTTGTCCATCAGAGTTCGTATGTCGTCGGTGGCAGCGATGAGGGCGGTCTCGGTGCTGTGGTTCGCTCGGAAGCCAGACTGTGAGGGGTCGAGGGATCCATTCGTCTCGAGGAAGGCGGCCAGCTGTTTGTTGACGGTCTTCTCGATGACTTTGGCCGGGAACGGGAGGAGCGAGATGGGACGGTAGTTCTTGAGGTCGGTGGGGTCTGCTGTGGGTTTCTTGAGAAGAGCGCTGAGTTCGGCGTGCTTCCAGCTCTCAGGGAAGGTGGCGGTGTCGAAGGAGGTGTTGATGATGTCCCGCAGGTGGGGTGCGATGACAGCGTGCTGAACCCCCACACCCTTTCATCTCATTCATAAAACAGGCCCTTTGATAACCTCTTCCTCCTTGCCCGATTGTTCGGCCTGATCCCAGGCCATCACTTCACCCGGCAGATGCAGTTTATTGCCCCTACAGTAGGACCTCACCTCACATCAAAGGAGCGGGGATTAATCAATGCCCTCACACCCCTAGATCCGACCAATCGCCCACATTTCTGTTCCCAGCGGAATGTCCAGCTGCGCGGTAGCTATCATGCTGAGATTAGGGGTAGGAACTTCTACTGTAGATGTGTGTGGGAACGGGCCTGAGCCGGGGATTTCGAGGATGTCTTCCTGTACTTCAAAGAAATGTTACAGATGTAATGTATGCAATAAAGCCATAAAACTGTGTATAAGAGGCCAGGCCTCAGAGATGTTGTGAGAGCACCTCGAGAAGATACCCTGTTGTCTGATTTGACGTGTTCTGTTCCGTCGGAAATAAACTCCTGTTTCCTGCCTTCCAGTCTCCAGCGCCTGCCTCTTTATTTGGTAATCGTGAGTTGGGTGAGAAGCGGCTAACGCCGGGCAAACCTAGAAAGGGGGTAAAACGACCTGATCTGCCTGAACCCTTTTTCATCAATTGGCGTCCCAAATGTGGGGCCCATCAGCGACACGTGGATCCAGTGGGAGAGGTCCCGACGACGGAGTGAACGACTGCAACGATCGGGAAGTGCACCTGCCCGATAGACCCTCGTCTGGCAGCCGATCATCCGAACTTCACTGGTTCCGAGCAGACCTCTCTCGAGTGATCTACAGTCCTGACTGGGAACCATCAGGAGTGCCACAGCAATTACGGAGAATAGAGGACGATCGGGCGCTGGAAGCGGAAGACGAGAAACTGTCCATACGGTCCGGGTAAGGTCGTGTAACACGACAAACTGGGAAATATTTGATTGTTTGATTGGAAAATACTAGTATTACTCTCCGAATTGTTGGTTCTCTTGGAGATTCTCTGTCTGCAAACTGAGAGGGATAGAAGTATTCTCTCTTCCTTTGCAGGTAGTGAAGGGTAGGTAACGCAGGCTTTTGCCCCCGTTGTAATCCGTCGTGCCTATCTTTCTCCCCCACTGATTGATTGTTTGCCCGAACATTGTTTGTTCGAGGATTGTTTTCTCGAGAATTCTCTGTCTACAAACGGGGAAGGATAAAAGTATTCTGTCCTCCTTTGCAGATAGTGAAGAATAGGTAACGCAGGATTTTGCCCCCATTGTAACCCGTCGTGCCTATTTCTTTCTCGCCACTGATTGTTTGATTGAACGGACATTAATTGTTCGATATTGGTTCTCTCTTTGGGTATTCCCTATTTTCGAATACTGCAGAATAGAAATACTCTGTTCAGTCTTCACAAAGTAGTGAAGGATAGGTAGTGCAGACTTTTGTCCCCGTTGTAACCCGTCATGCCTATCTTCTCCCCATTGGTCAGTAGTTGGTTCAGCCCGGACCGCTTATTAGAGGTGGATCATCCGGCTCCTCTGGAAGGCACCCCTAATAAGGATATGTTTTTAAAATATGGACTAGTCGCCGTAGCTTATAGTAAGTTATGGAATAAATATACTAAAAAGGATCAGGAAAGTCAGTGGCCACTGATAGGATCCTTCGATGACACAAAAATAAGCGTGCTGGAAACAGCCCTTTGTAGCAATAAAACCACGCCCACTATGCTTGATAGTTTCGGCATGTGGCGCAAAGAAGCAGAGCAACGAAAGAAAAGAGAAGAAGCGAGAATAGGAAAAGAGTTACGAAAGGCAGCCCACCTGGCCGCTAAGAAACTAGAAGAAGAGATAAAAGAAAGGGAGGAAGCCAGACAAAAACAGGAATCTGAGTCGACAGGCCAGTGTCCTGTTAGGACCCCCTCTACGCTCTACCCTGAGCTGACCTCCAAACAACGGGCGAACGATGAGCTGCTGCTAGGTCCTCCGATCATCTATATGCCCCCCCCATATGCCCCCTCCCAACCCCTAGTACAGCACTTGCCAGCTCCAAGTGCAAATGAGAATAACCTTGAAGCTAGTGCCCCAGCCCTCACGGCCTCCGCTCCGGCCGCATTAGTAACAACATCAGATGAACCCGAGACTAACAAGCAGCCACCGGCTAGACCGAATAGATTGAGCAAAGATGAACGGGAGGGAATTGACAAGATAGTAAAGGCACTGGTAGACCGGAAGGAGAGCGAAGAATACACGATGGATATGCACAATTCACATGCCGGTAGCCACAGACGGCATTTCATTTTACGGTTTAGTTACCACACTCTGAACGCATATGAGGATAGGTATCAGAATCGGGGTCCTGCTAAACTGACAGCTTTATATAGAAAAGTCGATATTGGAGACGAGGCCGAGCGTGACGCGGCGGACCTCTTCATGCACACGCTTGAGGTTTTCCGCCACCTCACGGAACAGAAACCAGAAGTTAAGAGTACAGTTCCCGAGACGACTGGGTCCTCATCAGAAGTAGGCAACACTATGATGCCTATCAGAGAAGCCGCCCCCTACTGGGTTCCCCCACGAGGTCAGGGAACGAACGACGATATCAACCATGCAGATGCAAAGGGTAGGGTTGTGTACAACTGGGTTTATCAACCATGGGATCGGCAAGATATTTTAACTTTTAGGCAAACCCTGCCCGATTTAAGAAAGAACCCAACAGCATTTTATACCGAACTAGGTACAGCCTTGGGCTCAACCATAATGACTCTAGCGGACATTGACTTGTTTTTCGGGTTATGTCTGCCGGCTGACGTGTGGAAGCAAATCCGGAAAACCGACCACACAGATCTGTTCGGACATACCTGGAATCAACTCAATCAATCAATCAATCAAGACATTTATAGAGCGCACTACTCACCCGTAGGGTCTCAAGGCGCTAGGAGGGGGGGGGGGGTGCCATTACTGCTCGAACAGCCAGGTCTTGAGCTTCTTCCTGAAGGCGAGGTGGTCTTGGGTCAGGCGCAGGTCGGTCGGGAGGGAGTTCCAGGTCTTGGCGGCCAGGTAGGAGAAGGACCTTCCTCCTGTTGTCGCTCTTCGGATGCGGGGGACGGCGGCGAGGGCGTGGCTGGTTGATCTGAGGTGGCGCTTGGGAGCGTAGAAGTTGATTCGGTTGTTGAGGTAGCTCGGGCCTTGGTCGTGTAGGGCTTTGTGTGCGTGGGTGAGGAGACAGAAGGTGATTCTTTTGTTGACGGTGAGCCAGTGCAGGTCTCTCAGATGTCCGGAGATGTGGCTGTTTCGTGGGATGTCGAGGATGAGTCTGGCTGAGGCGTTCTGGATCCGCTGGAGTCTCTTCTGGAGCTTGGCGGTGGTTCCGGCGTAGAGGGCGTTGCCGTAGTCCAGTCGGCTAGTGACGAGGGCCTGGGTGACAGTCTTCCTGGTCTCGGTGGGGATCCACCAGAAGATCTTCCGTAGCATGCGTAGGATGTTGAAGCATGACGAGGAGACGGCGTTGACTTGTCTGGTCATGGAGAGGGAGGAGTCCAGGATGAAGCCCAGGTTGCGTGCGTGGTCCGTCGGTTTGGGTGCGGTGCCCAGGGCGGGGGGCCACCAGGAGTCGTCCCAGGCGGAGGGCGAGGAGCCCAGGATGAGGACCTCCGTCTTGTCTGAGTTCAGTTTCAGGCGGCTGGTCGTCATCCACTCGGCTACATCTCTCATCCCTTCGTGCAGGTTGGCTCTGGCGGCGGCGGGGTCGTTGGTCAGGGAGAGGATCAGCTGGGTGTCGTCGGCGTAGGAGATTATGTTGAGGTTGTGTTGGCGTGCGATGGCCGCGAGGGGGCTCATGTAGACGTTGAAGAGGGTGGGACTAAACGAGGATCCTTGAGGGACGCCGCAGATGACTTCGGTGGCCTCTGACTTGTACGGTGGTAGGCGGACTCTCTGTGTTCTTCCGTCGAGGAAGGAGGTGATCCAGTCCAGTGCCTTCTCCTGGATTCCGATGTTGCCGAGGCGCTGCACTAGGGTGCGGTGGCAGACAGTGTCGAAAGCCGCGGAGAGGTCCAGGAGGATGAGGGCCGCTGTTTCTCCGTTGTCCATCAGGGTTCGGATGTCATCGGTGGCCGCGATGAGGGCGGTCTCGGTGCTGTGGTTAGCTCGGAAGCCAGACTGTGAGGGGTCGAGGGATCCATTCGTCTCGAGGAAGGCGGCCAGCTGTTTGTTGACGGTCTTTTCGATGACTTTGGCCGGGAACGGGAGGAGCGAGATGGGACGGTAATTCTTGAGTTCGGTGGGGTCCGCTGTAGGTTTCTTGAAAAGAGCGCTGAGTTCTGCGTGCTTCCAGCTCTCCGGGAAGGTGGCGGTGTCAAAGGAGGTGTTGATAATGTCCCGCAGGTGGGGTGCGATGACAGCGTCGGCCTTGTTGAAGATGTGGTGAGGGCAGGGGTCAGTCGGAGATCCGGAGTGGACGGAGTTCATTGTGCGGATGGTGTCTTCGGTGCTGATCGGAGTCCAGGCGCGGAGGGTGGTGGTGGGTGGAGTTGCTGCGGTTGTGGAGTGAACTAGATAGGCAACGGGAGCCCGGAAAGAAACCTGTAAAAGACATACTGGAACTCCCGGACAAAATAGTTCAGAAGCTAAAGACATTGATCCCAGAGAAGAAGGTAGACTGGTCGGTAGTCACGGCTTGCCATCAGAAACCCCAGGAAGACGTATCAGAATACTTCTCCCGAATTGAGACGGTGTTCTCCGACTACAGTGGCCAAGACATGACCACTGCAACCGGACAACACCTATTCGTGCAAAACTACGTAAAGGGTCTATCGCAAGAGGTCTCCCAAAAGTTACAGACGAGCGAGAGTAGTTGGGGGGCCTCCAAACCTGCAGCTATCCTTCAGATGGCTCAGTATTACGAACACCAAAAGAACGAGAACGAGAGGACGACTGAGAAAAAGAAAAAGGACTTGAAAGAACGAGTGATGATTGCTCAATTGCAGGGAGTGACGACAGGAAGGGAACGGTATAGAGGAAACTACCAACCAAATGCACCCCCTAGAGACCGCACACCCACACCCGGCGCTCCACGAACAGACCTCGATGAGAACCAGTGTGCGTTTTGCAAAGGATTTGGCCATTGGAAGTCTCAATGCCCGGTCCTCCTGGAAATGATTAAAAATAAAGAGACAAGGGACATGGCAAATGGCCCCAAGACTAGAGGGCAGGGACGAGGGCACACCCACGACACCAACAATGACAGACCTGGCAGACCGAACACATTTGACCGCCCCCGACAGAATCAGTGCCAACAGTCTGACTGCGACAACACTCACGACTTTGCATAGGACTGCCAAGGGCAAGGGAGGGATCCAGTCGAGCTCTATGTTGACCAGCAAGGTCCTTACGTCACCGCTAAGGTCCTAGGTACAAAATCTCCATTTCTGGTAGACACTGGCGCGACACGTAGTGCGTTATCTAAATGACTGATTCCAAGGGCACCCTTGTCTGGCTCACACATAACATCAATAGGCTTTGATGGAACGCCCTCCACTAACCCTTTATCCGCACCGGTTTCCTTCGACTTGGACAGTAACCCCACTGACACGACATTTCTGCTTTCCTCCAACACCCCCGATGCCATTATGGGACTTGATTTACTAAAGCATTTCCGAGCTACTATCAGGTGTTCACAGGACGGAGTTCGAGTAATTTTTTACGATAACCCGACTCTGCTCAGACCTCATCACGCACGACACATGTTCTCCATCTCTGACGCTGACGCATCCTTACTTGACTCTCTACCTCTGTATCTATGGGCTAAAACTGACGCTGATGTAGGACGAATGATGATCGACCCCGTTCGCATAACTGTCCGCCAAGATGCGATACTCCCAAAACTCCCACAATATCGGATATCGCCCGAAGGTGAGAAGGCACTGGTAATGATTATCCAGTCCCTGGTAGAGGCAGGAGTGGTAGAGGAAGTAGTCAGCAATATTTGCAACAGCCTTATCCTACCCATTGTGAAGAAGCAGGGCGAAGGAGATGAGAAAGCGTACCGCTTCATCATCGACCTTCGAGAGGTCAACAAGGTAGTTGTACCTCAGTACCCTGTAGTCTCAGCTATCGCCACGATTCTGACCCTGATTCCTTCCACAGCCACCACCTTCACTGTAATAGACCTCAAAAACGCTTTCTTCTCCATCCCCATCCATCCGGACAGCCGCTACCTTTTCGGCTTCACGTTAAAATCCCGCTCATATAGATTTTGTAGAGCTCCCCAAGGCTATACAGAAAGTCCCAGCATCTATAGCCAGGCCCTCAAGAGACAGCTGGACGCCGTTCAGCTACCGGAGGGAGTGGTGTTGATACAGTACGTCGATGACATCCTTTTGGCGGCCGACACCACTCCACTTGCAGTCACAGCTACCATCCAGCTCCTGCACTTCCTCGCGGAAAATGGCCACAAGGTCTCCAAAAAGAAGTTGCAATTCTGCCAACCCCAGGTCACATACCTAGGCCACCTCTTGTCTAAAGACGGGAGAAAGCTTACACCCGATCGAATTCAGGCCATTCTAGAAACCCCCGTCCCAAAGACCCAGAAACAAGTCCGCTCCCTGGTAGGCCTCACCTCCTTCTGCCGGCAGTGGTTGCCAAATTTCAGCCTCATTGTAAAGCCACTACTTTCCCTACTAGCCCCTTCCCACTCCCTTGGACCCCCGAATGCCAATCCTCCTTCAAAGAGCTTTGAGACGCCCTTTGTTCTGCGCCAGTCCTAGGAACCCCCGATTACACCAAACCCTTCTCTCTCTACACTCACGAAAGGGAGGGGTGCGCTTTGTCTGTCCTGACGCAAACTATTGGCCCCAAGCAACGACCATGTGCCTATTTCTCTGCCACCCTTGACCCCGTAGCGAGAGCCTTGCCAGCCTGCCTTCGAGCCGTAGCTGCCGCTGCTGTCTCTATCCGACAAAGTGAGGGGATCGTACTCTCGAATTCCCTCACGGTATTAGTGCCCCATGCTGTTGACACCCTCCTAAACCAGACTAAGACGCAACACCTGACCAGCGCACGACTGACCGGGTACGAACTAACCCTGCTTGCACCCCACATTACGCTGAAAAGATGCACCACACTGAACCCAGCCACCTTGTTGCCCCTGCCCGAAAATGACCCGAACGTCCCCCCTATACATGACTGTGTGACCCTCACAGACGAACAGACTAGGAGTAGGGTTGACCTCCGAGACACCGCCTTCACAGACCCCGACGGAGAGCTATGGGTAGACGGCTCTTGCATAAAACTCCCCGACAGCACCACCTCAGCTGCCTATGCAGTTACCACAGCCCGAGCTATAGTTGAAACCGCCCGCATCACGCAACGATCCGCACAGGCGGCAGAACTGATTGCCCTCACACGAGCATGTATTATAGCGACAGGGACTACTGCAAACATTTACACAGACAGCCAGTACGCCTTCGGAGTGGTTCACCATTTTGGACTCTTATGGAGGGAAAGGGGATTCTTGACGTCCCACGACACGCCCATCCTCCACGGAGATTTAGTCTCCGCCCTGATTGAAGCAGTTCTCCTTCCCAAACGATTAGCGGTAATCAAATGTCAGGCACACAAGAAGGTGACAGACTTAGTCGGTCAGGGAAACGCGCTAGCCGACATCACTGCCCGAACCACAGCTGAGAATAGGACGACGACCCGCATGTATGTGACCAGGTCACAGGCAGAAAAATGGACTGACGCTAGGGAAACGATTAGGGACATCCAGATGGCCAGCTCACCACACGAATTGACTGAATGGGCACGGGTGGGATTGAAAGACGAGGAAGGCTGCTGGCGGACAAAGGACACAAACAAATGGTTGCTACCCAATTCATACCTGATCCCCATACTGACTATGGCTCACTCCCCTGCGCACATGGGATCAGCCCCCATGATCGAACTTATCTCCAAGGTCTGGCACAACGACAAAATCCCCGACTCAGCCAGACGCCTGGTCCAGCAATGCCTTATCTGTTTGCAACACAACCCTGGGAAAGGAACTGTGGTACCCCGGGGAGGGTTTGGGGTCCCCGACCATCCTTTTGAGGTCCTCCAGATGGACTACATCCAACTAGAAAGATGCCAAAGCCTGAAGTATGTATTAGTCATTGTGTGTGCTTTCAGCAAATGGGTAGAAGCCTATCCAACCCGTGATAACACTGCCATGACCACTGCCAAGGTACTGCTGAAAGAGTTTTTCCCTCGCTACGGTCTTTGTCGAATTCTATGGAGCGACAACGGCCCCCACTGAATTGCTGAAGTTATCCAACTAATCTTGAAAGGGTTGGGTGTAAAACAGAGGTTTCATGCAGTTTTTCACCCCCAATCTGCTGGCTTAGTTGAGCGACACAACGCCACACTGAAATTAAAACTGTCAAAGATAGTGGCCACCACAGGACTTAAATGGCCAGATGCCCTCCCACTGGCATTGCTATCGATGCGCTCCACTCCCACTAAGCACCATTTGACCCCCTACGAGGTTGTATTTGGGCGACCGATGAACCTCTGGACTGCCCCTAAACCGACCTCCATTCACGACGTCCCGGACGTCCTACTGTCTGATTACTTGTGCAAATTGACTAAAACGTTGTCTGTCATTCATCAGCAGGTGCAGCAGGCCATCCCCGATGCTTCCAGGGGTCCGGGTCACGATATCCAACCGAGAGATTATGTGCTGATCTGGAATTTCCAACGGACAAAGAGTCTGGAACCCCGGTGGACGGGCCCCTGGCAAGTACTGATTACCACCCGAACGGCTCTTCGAGTGGAGGGGAAGCGACACTGGCTGCACACACACCACTGCAAGAAGGTCTCCTCGACCCTGACCACGACAGAAAACGTCAGCACCCAAGAAGAACTGCTGAACAAAGACCGGCCATCATTGAACTGTTATCCTGATACCGAGGCACTCGAACTTGCAAAATTCTCTGATCTCACTGTGCCATCCAGGGAAGGGTATTTCCTGCGTCGAAAGGAGGGAGCTTCGGCTAAGTAGACCACAGACTAAGTTGAATCTCAGAACGGTAGCCTAAACACAACCAAGGGTTACCCGAAGAGAGGCTAAACGAAGTCAGCGGTTCTGCCCACTACCGAGCACCTTGAAGATGATGGAAGCGCCAGATAAGAAGATGATGGAAGCGCCAGATAAGAAGACGACGGAAGCAACAGGAAATACCCGTTATCGAAACCCAAAGACTGACAGTATACACAAATCGAAGACAATTGCTCTTTTCATTGTCCTCCTCTTTTGCCTCCTCCTCATGACTTCCTTCTGGATCGTGGAAGAGAGCGCACCCGCTCATCAGATATTGCTGACCACTGCACAGCCAACCACTATGAAAGAGCATCACCTGATCTCCCTTTCGCCTCAGCTCCAAGAAAGGCGTAAGGAGTTCTGGAACAATTCCTTCGTGCAACTGCTGCACCAACACAACCTTGCCGCCAACGCCACCAACTGCTGGCTCCCGCATGCCACCGGACACTCCATCCCTTTCATCCCTTCCCCTTTCTCAGTTCACGGCTCCTGCCTTGCCTGGTTGATTCTCTTGCAAGAGAGCTACAAGGACAACGCCACTTCAGGTCAAACAGTGTCACACTTCTACCATGGGTTCTGGCTGAACAAAACCGGAAGAACATCTGCTCCCTTTTGTCCTTTGACCTCTGGTCCCTCCTTCCAGATGGTACAAAAGGGGGTGGTGATGGATGGAGCATCTGAACCAATCAAACACTCACACCCAGTCAACAGATCTGGGTTTAATCCATCACCGTTCTTTAGCCCACTCTGCCACCCCAGTTCAGACATGGCCATATGCAAATCAGTCTGACCCTGTGCCTCATGGGAACAGTCCAGCCCGAACTGTCCATCACCACCCCCTTTTGAATCGTTTTGGCCACCACAAGTGTGGAAGGGTATGCTCAGATGTGAGTCCCTTGCTCACTGCACCATCAGGATTCAAGCAAGCCGGGCCAAAGACGGCTGTAATGCCAGAAACCGGTCCCCGGAAGCTTGTTTCCTTTCCAGTGAAGAATTGGCTTGGTAGTTTGGTCTGCCCTGTTCCCATGATGCACTGGGCCAGGGACAGACTAATTTGCATATAGCCAGGTTCTGAACTGGGATGGTGCAGTGAGCTAAAAAACGGTGATGGATCAAGCCCTGATCTGTTGACTGGGTAGGAGTGTTCTGATTAACTCAGATACTCTGTCCATCACCGCCCCCTTTTGAATCGTTTTGGCCACCACAAGTGTGGAAGGGTATGCTCAGATGTGAGTCCCTTGCTCACTGCACCATCAGGATTCAAGCAAGCCGGGCCGAAGACGGCTGTAATGCCAGAAACGGGTCCCCGGAAGCTTGTTTCCTTTCCAGTGAAGAATTGGCTTGGTAGTTTGGTCTGCCCTGTTCCCATGATGCATTGGGCCAGGGACAGACTAATCTGCATATAGCCAGGTTCTGAACTGGGATGGTGCAGTGAGCTAAAAAACGGTGATGGATCAAGCCCTGATCTGTTGACTGGGTAGGAGTGTTCTGATTAACTCAGATACTCTGTCCATCACCACCCCCTTTTAAATCGTTTTGGCCACCACAAGTGTGGAAGGGTATGCTCAGATGTGAGTCCCTTGCTCACTGCACCATCAGGATTCAAGCAAGCCGGGCCGAAGACGGCTGTAATGCCAGAAACCTGTCCCCGGAAGCTTGTTTCCTTTCCAGTGAAGAATTGGCTTGGTAGTTTGGTCTGCCCTGTTCCCATGATGCACTGGGCCAGGGACAGACTAATTTGCATATAGCCAGGTTCTGAACTGGGATGGTGCAGTGAGCTAAAAAACGGTGATGGATCAAGCCCTGATCTGTTGACTGGGTAGGAGTGTTCTGATTAACTCAGATACTCTGTCCATCACCACCCCCTTTTGAATCGTTTTGGCCACCACAAGTGTGGAAGGGTATGCTCAGATGTGAGTCCCTTGCTCACTGCACCATCAGGATTCAAGCAAGCCGGGCCGAAGACGGCTGTAATGCCAGAAACCGGTCCCCGGAAGCTTGTTTCATTTCCAGTGAAGAATTGGCTTGGTAGTTTGGTCTGCCCTGTTCCCATGATGCACTGGGCCAGGGACAGACTAATTTGCATATAGCCAGGTTCTGAACTGGGATGGTGCAGTGAGCTAAAAAACGGTGATGGATCAAGCCCTGATCTGTTGACTGGGTAGGAGTGTTCTGATTACCTCAGATACTCTGTCCATCACCACCCCCTTTTGAATCGTTTTGGCCACCACAAGTGTGGAAGGGTATGCTCAGATGTGAGTCCCTTGCTCACTGCACCATCAGGATTCAAGCAAGCCGGGCCAAAGACGGCTGTAATGCCAGAAACCGGTCCCCGGAAGCTTGTTTCCTTTCCAGTGAAGAATTGGCTTGGTAGTTTGGTCTGCCCTGTTCCCATGATGCACTGGGCCAGGGACAGACTAATTTGCATATAGCCAGGTTCTGAACTGGGATGGTGCAGTGAGCTAAAAAACGGTGATGGATCAAGCCCTGATCTGTTGACTGGGTAGGAGTGTTCTGATTAACTCAGATACTCTGTCCATCACCACCCCCTTTTGAATCGTTTTGGCCACCACAAGTGTGGAAGGGTATGCTCAGATGTGAGTCCCTTGCTCACTGCACCATCAGGATTCAAGAAAGCCGGGCCGAAGACGGCTGTAATGCCAGAAACCGGTCCCCGGAAGCTTGTTTCCTTTCCAGTGAAGAATTGGCTTGGTAGTTTGGTCTGCCCTGTTCCCATGATGCACTGGGCCAGGGACAGACTAATTTGCATATAGCCAGGTTCTGAACTGGGATGGTGCAGTGAGCTAAAAAACGGTGATGGATCAAGCCCTGATCTGTTGACTGGGTAGGAGTGTTCTGATTACCTCAGATACTCTGTCCATCACCACCCCCTTTTGAATCGTTTTGGCCACCACAAGTGTGGAAGGGTATGCTCAGATGTGAGTCCCTTGCTCACTGCACCATCAGGATTCAAGAAAGCCGGGCCGAAGACGGCTGTAATGCCAGAAACCGGTCCCCGGAAGCTTGTTTCCTTTCCAGTGAAGAATTGGCTTGGTAGTTTGGTCTGCCCTGTTCCCATGATGCACTGGGCCAGGGACAGACTAATTTGCATATAGCCAGGATCTGAACTGGGATGGTGCAGTGAGCGAAAAAACGGTGATGGATCAAGCCCTGATCTGTTGACTGGGTAGGAGTGTTCTGATTAACTCAGATACTCTGTCCATCACGACCCCCTTTTGAATCGTTTTGGCCACCACAAGTGTGGAAGGGTATGCTCAGATGTGAGTCCCTTGCTCACTGCACCATCAGGATTCAAGCAAGCCGGGCCGAAGACGGCTGTAATGCCAGAAACCGGTCCCCGGAAGCTTGTTTCCTTTCCAGTGAAGAATTGGCTTGGTAGTTTGGTCTGCCCTGTTCCCATGATGCACTGGGCCAGGGACAGACTAATTTGCATATAGCCAGGTTCTGAACTGGGATGGTGCAGTGAGCTAAAAAACGGTGATGCATCAAGCCCTGATCTGTTGACTGGGTAGGAGTGTTCTGATTAACTCAGATACTCTGTCCATCACCACCCCCTTTTGAATCGTTTTGGCCACCACAAGTGTGGAAGGGTATGCTCAGATGTGAGTACCTTGCTCACTGCACCATCAGGATTCAAGCAAGCCGGGCCGAAGACGGCTGTAATGCCAGAAACCGGTCCCCGGAAGCTTGTTTCCTTTCCAGTGAAGAATTGGCTTGGTAGTTTGGTCTGCCCTGTTCCCATGATGCACTGGGCCAGGGACAGACTAATTTGCATATAGCCAGGTTCTGAACTGGGATGGTGCAGTGAGCGAAAAAACGGTGATGGATCAAGCTATGATCTGTTGACTGGGTAGGAGTGTCCTGATTAACTCAGATATTCTGTCCATCACCACCCCCTTTTGAATCGTTTTGGCCACCACAAGTGTGGAAGGGTATGCTCAGATGTGAGTCCCTTGCTCACTGCAACATCAGGATTCAAGCAAGCCGGGCCGAAGACGGCTGTAATGCCAGAAACCAGTCCCCGGAAGCTTGTTTCCTTTCCAGTGAAGAATTGGCTTGGTAGTTTGGTCTGCCCTGTTCCCATGATGCACTGGGCCAGGGACAAACTAATTTGCATATAGCCAGGTTCTGAACGGGGATGGTGCAGTGAGCTAAAAAACGGTGATGGATCAAGCCCTGATCTGTTGACTGGGTAGGAGTGTTCTGATTAACTCAGATACTCTGTCCATCACCACCCCCTTTTGAATCATTTTGGCCACCACAAGTGTGGAAGGGTATGCTCAGATGTGAGTCCCTTGCTCACTGCACCATCAGGATTCAAGCAAGCCGGGCCGAAGACGGCTGTAATGCCAGAAACCGGTCCCCGGAAGCTTGTTTCGTTTCCAGTGAAGAATTGGCTTGGTAGTTTGGTCTGCCCTGTTCCCATGATGCACTGGGCCAGGGACAGACTAATTTGCATATAGCCAGGTTCTGAACTGGGATGGTGCAGTGAGCTAAAAAACGGTGATGGATCAAGCCCTGATCTGTTGACTGGGTAGGAGTGTTCTGATTAACTCAGATACTCTGTCCATCACCACCCCCTTTTGAATCCTCCTTCCAGATGGACATCCCTGCCAAGGAAAGAGTTGAAATGCAGGTGGTCCATAATCCAGTCAGACCCACCTTCTCCTACCTACGGAAACGAACTGCTGCCACTCTGACTGTGGCTCTGTCTGTTATCAATGTCACGGGCCTCGTGTGCCTCGAAGGCCTGGGAACACAGCTGGTGGGCCACAGTTCCTGCCACATCACCAGAACATTGGACTCAATTGATCCCCCCTCCTTTGTTGCTTCTCCGAATATGTACTTTGTTTGTGGCACCAAAGCTTACACTTGGCTTCCAAAAAGTTGGGGGGGTACTTGCTACATCGCCTTCGTTCTCCCTCCAACGTACGTGGCCCCAGCAAACCATCACCGGCAGAAACGCGCAAAAGACATTGAACAAGCCGACTCCACCGGAGCACAGTTCCTGGATGCAATGAAGGGACTTGTTCCTCTGTGGGGCCCAATGGCAAACAGCCGCGCCATCCGACACCTGACCCAGGCAGTAGAAACGACCATGAACATCACGGCTGGCATCCTCACTAACAATACGGCCGAGCTTCAGACAGTCCGCCTGGTGGCTCTTCAGAACCACCTTGTTCTAGACGTGGTTCTAGCCGACCGTGGAGGAGCATGCCACATCATCGGGTCTAGCTGTTGCACCTACGTGCCAGATAACTCGCCCTCAGTGTACAAAGCAATCGAACACCTCCACAGACTTTCCTCGGAGGTTCACCAGGAGCAGGAAGGATGGTCGCTTGGGAGCTGGTTCTGGGGTACTTTGAAGGACTGGGGATGGAGGTTGTTTACCTTTATATTGATACCGGTCGTGGTACTGTGTGGGTGTTGCCTAGGTATTCAATGCTTGCCTCCTTTGTGTTCACTCATTACTGACTGCATGTGCCCTAAGACTCCGAATTTCGAAGCTGAACGTATGAAAGCTTTGTATGATATCGAAATACGTAATATAATGGGGATTGACGTAAATTGACAAGCTGGCTAGATATGTTGAAAAGGGAGGACTGTTGAAATCTAGGCTGTGACATAAACATTATCGGCGCCATCTTGTCCCTTTCCAGACTCGTACGGGCACGTAAACAGCAGCCATTTTGAATGCCATGGCCTCTCTGCCCACTGCTGATAGCCAGCGCGTCTCTCTCCCCCTCACTCTCTGGCCTCGCAAGCATCCCCCGCGCTCTGACAGCCCCCGATCCCTCCTGCTTGAGCCCTAAACACACCTCCAGCGCAACCCTGCCTCCGAGCCACATCCCGTGCTGAACCCCCACAACCTTTCATCTCATTCATAAAACAGGCCCTTTGATAACCTCTTCCTCCTTGCCCGATTGTTCGGCCTGATCCCAGTCCATCACTTCACCCGGCAGATGCAGTTTATTGCCCCTACAGTAGGACCTCACCTCACATCAAAGGAGCGGGGATTAATCAATGCCCTCACACCCCTAGATCCGACCAATCGCCCACATTTCTGTTCCCAGCGGAATGTCCAGCTGCGCGGTAGCTATCATGCTGAGATTAGGGGTAGGAACTTCTACTGTAGATGTGTGTGGGAACGGGCCTGAGCCGGGGATTTCGAGGATGTCTTCCTGTACTTCAAAGAAATGTTACGGATGTAATGTATGCAATAACGCCATAAAACTGTGTATAAGAGGCCAGACCTCAGAGATGTTGTGAGAGCACCTCGAGAAGATACCCTGTTGTCTGATTTGACGTGTTCTGTTCTGTCGGAAATAAACTCCTGTTTCCTACCTTCCAGTCTCCAGCGCCTGCCTCTTTATTTGGTAATCGTGAGTTGGGTGAGAAGCGGCTAACGCCGGGCAAACCTAGAAAGGGGGTAAAACGACCTGATCTGCCTGAACCCTTTTTCATCACTTACTGTTTTGATTTTTACTTAGGTTATGAAAAACGCAATCATTATCTGGCTCGGTGATGAGGGCCTCAAGGCCCATAGGAATCAATGGCAATTACCGAATCGGTAAATACCGATTCGGTAATTACCGAATCTTACCGATTCGGTAATTGATTTGGTAAATATACCTACATCCCGATTGCCAGTTCTTAAATACCGAATCAGTATGATTCGGTATTTAAGAATCGGTAATCGGGGATTACCTACATTTGGCCCTTAACCCCATGCGCCCCATAAGCACATGCTGGTAACACCATATTATAGACCTTGAGGTAGGGTACTCTCTTTCCCTGTCTATGCACACTAGAATCTACACAATCAGTACATGGTTTCCCAACATGCTAGGCCTGATTCACAAAGGTAACTTACACTTTTGAATAAGTTTACACTTTGCAATAAGTTTCTACTTTTGGTATTTAAAACTCCAAGTGTAAAACTTACTTCGCAAACGTGTCACATGTCTCCACCCCCAGGGTAATGCCATTGGCTTACTCTTGTGTGGGCGGGTGATGTCCCTCCCTAAACCTCTCTCTGGCCCTCCCTAATCCCCTCCCTTTAGTAGAAAGTGTGTCCCTTTTCCCACCCACTTCCCTGTGTCCTACCCACATTACTACTGGAATCTTTACTTTCATGTCCAACAAAAGGTTACTTTCAACCTCCCCAAAACTGCCTTGCAACTATAAAGGTATCACAGCACATGCTTCCATATTGCGCAACAAGAAACCATGCAGGGTATACTCCCAAAAACGAACATTTCTCAAAAACTATAAAGATAAATAAGTGCATCAACCAAAAACATTATCATTGCTTCCCCTTGAGCATAAATATCCCTGTATACACATTGTGACTTTGTAAAATTCTTCAACATTAAGAAAGGCATTTCAACTCATTGTTTGAAATACTAAAGTTCCATTCATCAAACGCTCCTGTGGTCCATCTCTTTCGGTGACCCCCTTGCTCTGGACTCTAGAGGATTGTGCACTGGCCACAAAGTTTTCCTGTAATCAGTGCCTGTGACAAGTGAACAGTACTTGTTAACTGCTCAGTGCGTCACACACTTACTGCTGTTATTTACTGTCTCATTTGACAGACCGTATCTCTGTGGACTCTTCCATGAGAGGCATCATCACAGTTTTAACACCACTTGGACGGTTTCTTGCCCCCTTCTCACTGAGCACATTCTGCCCTGCAACTATGGTGACACCACTTGCCAGTGTATCTGAGGATGGGCGGCCCCAGCTTTTCTTTTCCTGATCACAGTACATTTTTTATATCTAGGGAGGCCTCCCCCTCTGTCGGGTGGAACCCAAATGCCGCCAGAGTCCCGCTGCATCTCTACACACGTTCTTTTAACAACTTGTCACCAAAATGTTGTAGCCGGAGGACAGGGGCATCACACGAGAAGCTGGAGCCACTAAGGTAGGAGTTAAGTCCATGTTAGGCTCTAAGGGGCAGATTTACAAGGCCCTTGCGGCACTCTTGCGTCACTTTCCCTATGTATAAAATGACGCAAAAGTGGAGCAAGGGCCATGTAAATAAGCCCCTTAGTTTACAATCACTGTTAGGGCTCCATTCTCCCTCCAACTGTATTCCACTCCCAGGTCTCCTCCACCACAGAGAAACAATAGTGCATGCATCAGTACATGATCAAATCCTCACTGCCCAACATTTTAAAGCAACCTAATCAGCCCATGCATACACAGATATCATGTCAAAACATCAGTCAGGCAACACTTTTTTATAAGGTATACATACATCAAAAATAAAGGCAAACAAATGTGCTTTTCAGCTCTTCGGAACTCCATTACTGAAATAAGCATCACTTAGCAGAAAGGATGGATTTATTGCAGGACTAAGCGCCTGGATACCCTATCGTGTGATTAGCCACGCTTTATCAATCCTGATTGCTTGATTGATTGATAGTTACTTACAGTAAAGCAAGAATCTCTGCATGTTAATCAACATCATGATCTGTTTAAATAAAACATAACATGCAGGGAAGCCCCAAGTTCAAACAGCGTTTAATACAACATATTGGGCAGCAAAGCAAAAATATCAAAGACAATTGCTATTGTAACTGGCCAGACTCATGCTAGAAATGTATCAGTTGGAGAGTGTGCTTACCTGATACAAGTCAATGTCAGAAGATCATGTGACACCAATTCATTAGTTTCACAAACAACTTTACTAACATACAGGTGTCTAGAAGCTTTCCTGTGAGAAAGCACTCAGCAGCCTTGAAGGGACGATACCATTCACATCCAAATACTAACTCTATTCTTCTCACAAAGCCCGCTGCCATTGCCAGGTTTGAAAACGAGACTATTGGGTCTATCATGCCCTACAACTAATGACCCATTTTCTATCGGGAGCCATGGGTATCTATGTGACAGTAAGACAACCAAGGCACTCAAAACGATTAGCTGTGTCAGCGATGTACTCAAGAGGCTATCATGGTTAGTGATTCACAAAAATGCAAGGGGAAGTGGAAGTGCGATCACCTTCTCATGTCTAATCCATTGTCCCACTATTAACCCCTCAGCAGCCTCCTATGTATTGCCTAGGAGGTACAGGAAGGGCAAGGAGTAGAAGATCCATAAAGTGAATACAACTCTCAGAGACTACCCCTAATTCAGGTTCATACAGGATCTTCGAACTTCATGAGTATCCAACTGTCATTGGCCCAAGCCAAGCTGACACCAACTGAGTTTAGCCATAACCAGCGTGAGCACGTTAATGTATAATGAATGTTTATTTCTGCCTGTTCCCAAATGTCTCATTTTGTGGCACGATTTTATGCATTTGCCTCTCAATACACATACAGAATAACTTGTCTGAAACTGCTCTGAGTCCCTGTCTCTCTCGCCTCACTCTCACTCTTGCATAACTGCTTTCTTTTGTATTCAGTGGGACATGTGACTCAGCATTCAATGTTACAGTCTACATGACATGATACAAATGCTCCAGAATGGTGGTAGTTACTTTTTCTCTTCTCGTACCTCAAATAGGTATGTTATGTTATGTTATGGATTATTTATAAAGCGCCTATCACCACCGGTCTCTAAGCGCTAGGTAATCATGCATTATAGCCCTTGTCTGTATATTTGTCGCATAAAACTATATATATATACAAACATCACCCACTGAAGGGTTGGAATTGTGAGGCGAACCACAGAGACCAGAATGCTGTACACCGCAGTCCATCGCGGCGCCCACTAGAGGGAAATTCACTATGCAATAAAAGGAGCACTCACCTGGTCTTTGCGTACACAGCTCCCGGATGTTTGCAGCTGTTTTGAAAAAAAAAAAAAAATATATATATATATATATTACCTACTGGCGATAGCCAGTAGGTATATATAGTTAGGATTTTTTTCCTATGGGATTTTTGAAAATTCTATGTCGAATAACTTTGGCGTTTGAGGACAGAATTGGCTGACATTTTCAGGAAAATGGAACATTTGAGGGGGTTTCGTCAAGGGGGGGGCCGAGAAAAAAGGGGGGTCCCAAAACGTGTTTTTCCCATGCAATTTTCCATAGGGCGGTTGGCCTCACTTTTAGCCTGAACGGCTGAATGGATTTACACCAAACTTGGCAAAATTGTAGGGACTGGTAGCCCGATGTGCCTTTACTATGTCTCAAGATATAGGCTCCAGTGGTTTTTACGAAAATTAACTTTGAAAATTATATATTGGGCTACATTGGGCTATATATATGTTGGAGCCCAAATGTAGCCCAATGTAGCCCAATGTAGCCCAATGTAGCCCAAAGATGGCCACCAGAGACCAAAAAAAACAAATGTAGCCCAAATATCAGCCAGATGTAGCCCAACTATAGCCCAATGACAGAATGTCCCAGAGTGTTCTAAAGAACAACTAGAGTGCTAAGAGTCCTACTTATTACAAAGGTATGGCACACCTGAAGCCATCTTGATTGGAATAAAGTGGTAACTCTTAAAACATTTAATTTAAAAAGGAACAAAATGAGGGGGTTCATTTTGCCATAGAAAGTATGATTAGCGAATATATGACGAAATCCCGCATACCATCAGTCCGCAAAAAAAATCCCGCATGTACTATTAGGCCGCAAATTAAAATAACGAAAACTTTTAGAACGAATATGCCTTTAGCATACACTAAACAACTAAACTACCCATAACCCTAAAACACTACCCCCAGCATGACCCTACACTACACAAACAGTACAACACTACCCTAAACCCTAAAACACTACCCCCAGCATGACCCTACACTACACAAACACTACAACACTACCCTAAACCCTAAAACACTACCCCCAGCATGACCCTACACTACGCAAACACTACAACACTACCCAAAACCCTAAAACACTACACCCCAGCATGACCCTACACTACGCAAACACTACAACACTACCCTAAACCCTAAAACACTACCCCCAGCATGACCCTACACTACGCAAACACTACAACACTACCCTAAACCCTAAAACACTACCCCCAGCATGACCCTACACTACGCAAACACTACAACACTACCCTAAACCCTAAAACACTACCCCCAGCATGACCCTACACTACGCAAACACTACAACACTACCCAAAACCCTAAAACACTACCCCCAGCATGACCCTACACTACGCAAACACTACAACACTACCCAAAACCCTAAAACACTACCCCCCAGCATGACCCTACACTACGCAAACACTACAACACTACCCAAAACCCTAAAACACTACCCCCAGCATGACCCTACACTACGCAAACACTACAACACTACCCAAAACCCTAAAACACTACCCCCAGCATGACCCTACACTACGCAAACACTACAACACTACCCAAAAACCTAAAACACTACACCCCAGCATGACCCTACACTACGCAAACACTACAACACTACCCAAAACCCTAAAACACTACCCCCAGCATGACCCTACACTACGCAAACACTACAACACTACCCAAAACCCTAAAACACTACCCCCAGCATGACCCTACACTACGCAAACACTACAACACTACCCTAAACCCTAAAATACTACACCCCAGCATGACCCTACACTACGCAAACACTACAACACTACCCAAAACCCTAAAACACTACCCCCAGCATGACCCTACACTACGCAAACACTACAACACTACCCAAAACACTAGCCCCAGCATGACCCTACACTACGCAAACACTACAACACAACCCTAAACCCTAAAACACTACCCCCAGCATGACCCTACACTACGCAAAGACTACAACACTACCCTAAACCCTAAAACACTACCCCCAGCATGACCCTACACTACGCAAACACTACAACACAACCCTAAACCCTAAAACACTACCCCCAGCATGACGCTACACTAAACAACCACCACAACTCTACACTACACTAACACAACACTACACAACACTACACTACACAACACTACACTACACTACACAATCACTAACCCACGAAAAAATTAACACAAACCCACTTACCTCTCTCGTCATCGTGGTTTTCACAAGGCAAATGCATTTACCATACATGCCTTTAAAACGTAATTCTTTGTAAAGGCATGCGCGATAAATGCACATGCGTTTTGAAAAAATGGGGGATAATGGTATGCGAGGTCAATGACCTTGCGGGATAATGGTATGCGGACTGAAAGTCTGCGGGATAAAAAATGCGGGAAAATGGCTGCAAACCATGATTAGCAGCAGACTTCCCTGGTGAGCACTAGCTTTACTACAGTGATCTAATGAGCAACTAGAGTGCTAACATTCAGAATTTATGGCAAATGTGTGACACATCTGAATGCCTTCTTGATAGAACCAAAGTAAACAAGCATTGAAAATGCAATAGATCTCGCCCTCGTTTAAGTTAAAGCCATTCTGTTTGTAATGAGGTGGCTTTTTAGCTTTGCTTTTATTAGTGTTTTTAAAACTTTCATGTAAATAACATGCATATGTATGCATATATGTATATGTATGCATGCATTTATATTTATATAGATATGCAGATTATATATGTTTATATATGTATATTACCTACTGGCGATAGCCAGTGGGTATATATAGTTAGGATTTTTTCTCTATGGGATTTCTGAAAATTCTATGTCTAATAACTTTGGCGTTTGTGGACGGAATTGGCTGAAATTTTGAGGAAAATGGCACAGTTTGTTTCTGAGCAGCCCCTAAAAATTTGGGGGGGTTTCGTCAAGGGGGGCCGAGAAAAAAGGGGGTCCCAAAACGCGTTTTTCCCATTCATTTTTCCATAGGGCGGTTGGACTCACTTTTAGCTCGAACGGCTGAATAGATTTACATGAAACTTGGCAAAATTGTAGATATGGTTTGCCCGACGTGCCTTTGCTATGTCTCAATATATGTGCTCCAGTGGATTTTGAGAAATTAACGTTTAAAAAAAAATATATATCTGTGACAGCGCTCCGGTTAGCGCCCCGGTTCGCGTACCTGACGCGTAACGGAACTTCGCGAAGCGAAGCTGATTGGCTCTCCGGTGTCTGTCAACATTCTAAACAGTCCGGAGCGGCCGCCATCTTGTCTTTCGGTACGATCGAGAGACAAGATGTGGTGAAAAATGAAGGGGGAAATGAAGGAAAGGGGGCAAGGTAGACCACTCCTGACCCCCTAGGATTGATGAGGGGGATATTAAAGTGCCCCGCGGGGCAAAAAATAAAAAAAATTTTTTTTTTGCGATTTTACGCAGTAGAGGCGCGTCCCGGTACGCGAACCGGGCAGCTCACCGGGCAGCTCACCGGGCAGCTAACCGGGCAGCTAACCGGCAGCGTAGCTGTCAACATTGTAAACAGTCCGGAGCGGCCGCCATCTTGTCTCTCGGTAGGTTCGAGAGACAAGATGTGGTGAAAAAAGAAGGGGGAAATGAAGGAAAGGGGGCAAGGTAAACCCCTCCTGACCCCCTAGGATTGATGAGGGGGATATTAAAGTCCCCCGCGATTTTTCGCGGTAGAGGCGCTTCCCGGTACGCGAACCGGGCAGCTAACCGGCAGCGTAACGGGAGTCCGCCATCTTGTATTTTTGGAGCGTCCGGTTCGCGTACCGGGTAGCGTCCTGGTAAGCGTAACAAGGGGAAAACCAAGAGAAACAGTAAAAAAAAAATTAAGGGAATAGATTTCCAGCAAACTTGGCAAAATTGTAGGGACTGTTTGTTTGATGTGCCTTTGCAAGGCCTCAAGATATGTGCACGTGTGGATTTTGTCTAATTAAGGTTAAAAAAAATATATATATCTGTAAGCATGCTCCGGCACGCTTACGTTACGGGTTTTGTTTGCGCTGCAGAGCCGATACGTCACGGTTATGCGACGCGTCATGAGGCGTCTCACGTGGCTACGTGATACGTCACGTAATAAAGAATATATTTTACAGCTATAGATATTAGCTTTTAAAAAACCAATGAAATTCACTGAAAAAACCATAGGTTATAGACCATATATAGTTAGGAATTTGCATTTACAAAACCTTGAAAATTCACTGAAAAAACCATAGGTTAGAGACCATATATAGTTAGCTGGACATTTTATTGACATAAAACCAATGAAATTCCATATATAGTTAGTTGCACTAACTATATATCGCGCACCCGCAATCCACTGCTGATGATGTCACATATTACATCATTCATGACATGGTCAGTGACATCACTGATGACATCACTGATGACATCTCAAATGACATCACTGATGACATCACTGATGACATCTCAAATGACATCACTGATGACATCATGACACACCAATACCAGTTACTACATACGCACTCACTGATTCCTACGTCTACACACACATTCACTCATTCACCCATACAATCACTCATACATACAGTCACTCATTATTACAACACTATCATATGCACTCATACACCTAGTCAGTCCTGTGAAGAATCAATCACACTTCGTTTTCCTCATCTATACAGTTAAACACAGAACACCATACTTTTCACACATATACTAACACATACTTACTCTCTTATACAATCACTGATACAAGTACACATTGATATGCACAGAGTCACACACCTCCCAGCCAGCCACACACACACTCAATCTTCCATACATCCACTCATTCTTCAATATGTAAAACATATTTAAACTTTACAAAAACACACAGACACTAGAAGATGTCATCAGTGATGTCATTTGAGATGTCATCAGTGATGTCATCAGTGATGTCATTTGAGATGTCATCAGTGATGTCATCAGTGATGTCACTGACCATGTCATGAATGATGTAATATGTGACATCATCAGCAGTGGATTGCGGGTGCGCGATATATAGTTAGTGCAACTAACTATATATGGAATTTCATTGGTTTTATGTCAATAAAATGTCCAGCTAACTATATATGGTCTCTAACCTATGGTTTTTTCAGTGAATTTTCAAGGTTTTGTAAATGCAAATTCCTAACTATATATGGTCTATAACCTATGGTTTTTTCAGTGAATATATATATATATATATATATATATATATATATATATATATATATATATATATATATATGTATATATATTAGAACTTATAAATTAATCTCCAAAATATTTGGTATTTAGGCTATGATATATATTGGTACATTGATGTTTTTCACATAATATTTAGGTAGTAGAGCCCTATAAGTAAAGAGCCTTTCACATCAAAACACTGCCCCAAAGGGCAGATTAAGCCCCTGCCGACGTTATTTGACACAGTGGGGATGGTGAGATATTTCTTCACTTGTTTTTCCACCAGTGGGGTCATTAAGTTCCAAGTCATCGCCAATGTAAAGAAGTGAGATCCACACACTTCAGTTTAAAATGAGTTGTTTAATGTAAGCTTCTTCAGTGGATAAAACATCCAAGCCAAGTCTGTGCTCCCAACTGACAGCTTTCAGGAATAAACAGTCTTAGAATTCTTTACATCATAATCTACCATAGACGATTCCATATAGATAAAGCAATACCACATATCTCCCCCTGTTCCAAATGACAGATACATTAAAGAAAGCCTGCAAAAAGTAAAACATCGATCGATAGCTCAACGAATACCCGTAACACAACCACCTCCTCGACACCTTACAAAGAGGATTCCGTGGCAACCACAGGACCGAGACCGCAATAATTGTGCCATGGATGACATCAGATCTCTCCTCGACCATGGAGAACTGTGGCCTTGATCCTCCTCAACCTCTCTGCTGTGTTTGACACTGTCACCCAGCACACCCTCATCAACAGATCCTACAACATCAGCATACAGCAAATGCCCTCAATGGGATCACATCCTTCCTTACAGGTCACACAGAGAGCATCCGACTGCCCCCTTCACCTCCACACCCAAGGACATCATATGTGAGATATCACGAGGATCATCCCTCTGCCCCACCCTGGCCCTACATGACCCCCCTCGCCAATGTCATTAGAGCCCACGGACTAAACATAATCTCCTATTCAGATGACACTTAGCTAAACCTCTGGCTCACCGAGGAACCCTCTACCGCCAAAACTAACCTCTGAAATGCCATGACCAATGTATCCAATTGGATGAGAGGTAAATGCTTCAAACTCAGCTCTGACAAAATAGAAGTCCTGATCTTTGGGAAGACCACCTCCATTTGGGACCACAGCTGGTGGCCAGCAGAACTCAAACCCACACCCACATGGACCGCCCATGCATGCAACCTCAGTATCATCCTCAAAGTCCAACTGACAATGAAAAGACAAGTCAACACAGTCACCTTCTCCTGCTTCCACACTCTCTGAATGCTCATCGGAATCTACAGATGGATCCCAAGCAACTCCAGAAAAAGTGTCACAGAAGCCCTTGTCACCAGTCGCCTAAACTACGGCAACAGTCCCTATGCCAGAATCCCTGCTCAGCTCCTCAGAAGACTCCAGGCAATACAGAATGCTGAAGCCAGATTCACCCAGGACATCCCCAAACAGACCCCCATCACTCCACAGCTTAGAAACCTCCACAAGCTTCCTATCCAGAAGAGATGCCAGTTCAATAATACTCAAAGACGCCTACAAAGGTTTTCCCGACCAAGGACCATCTTACATCAATTACCGACTGAACTTCCATCCGCCCTCAAGGTACCTGGGCTCCAGCTCACTATCCCTCACACACCCCACATCTGACACACCCACAACAGTGGCAGTACATTGCTGCCAAAACTTGAAACAACTTGCCCCTCCACCTCCGGACAACACCCTCCCCGGTGGACTTGAGGCTCAAACTCAAAACCTGTCTTTCTGACAGAGATTTGGCACTCTCAGTGCCAGATACTTTTATGGCTGAAAGTGTTGCGTGGTTTGGCACGTTGAGTGTTTTAGATAAAATACCTCCTTTCTCCTTAACACACTCTCATGTTGCTTTTCTCTCCACTCATCCTGCTCAAATCTAGCTCCCACTCCTTATTATTCATCCACGTTGGACACATGAGAGAATTGGGTTTCCTGCCCCTAAATAATTTGAAGGGTACATTCCCAGTAACTGAATGTGGTGTTAGCTGGTACACTTACTCTTTCTTGTATTATATTTTTCCAGACCTGGCCTTGCAGTTTAGCAAACTGAATAGATCCATTTAAAATTCTGTTGAATCTTTCCACTGTACCACTGGATTCGGGATGGTAAAGTGAACATTTTGTATGTTTTTTCCCCTTTTGACAAAACGTCCTCCATTTCACATGAAATCATCTGTATGCCATTGTCAGTGAGAATGTATTCAGATAGGCCTTCTCTTCCAAACACCTACTTTAAAAAAGCTACAACTTTAAGTGTCCCTATGCTTTGAGATAAGTGTATTTCTGGCCACTGTGAAAACATATCAATTAACACTGTTGCAATAATACTGTACGCTTCTCAATGAGACAGGTCCCAATATGTCCAACACAACTTCTTGCCAAACTCTTTCTGGAAGAACTCTCACAACCATAGGCTAAACTCTGGAGTTTTTCAGATCTTGTCACTAGAGGCATGCGCTCTTTGCACTCTCTGAATGACCTCGCCACTTGAACATCAAGCCAAGACCACAATAAATAGTGTTTACTTCTCTCTTTAGTTTTACATAAGCCTTGGTGTTCTTAATAAGCCAAAACAATTAAGTTGTCTCCAATACACTTTGGAGGTATAAGTCAAGTACCTCTCCATACCAACCCATGCTTTGTAGACAATTCATTCCTTACATTCCAGTATTTCAACACATTTGTGCTTGGAATTCCATTCATTCTTTCTCAATTTAATAATCTCCTGTAACCTTATGTCAGCCTTTATTAAATCTTTCCATTCTTCTTCATTTAAGATTCCTTCAGTGACCTCACATACATTGTACTCATCCAGATCCCATGCCTCTTCTTCATCTCCTGTCTCTTGAGTACCTGTAACCAAACGTGATAGACAGTCTGCTATCCTGTTTTCTACTCCTGGGGTATATTCAACTTTAAATTATTGTAATGAAATAATCCACCTACAAATCCAACTTGATATGGCATCCAGCCCTTTTTTCCCAAAACATCCTTAAGGGGTTCGGTGAACCTTATCCACAAAATTCGTACTCCAAAGAATTTTTTTAACTTTCTTAATGGCCCAGAATATACATGGAGCTTCTCTTTCGATAACTGAGTATCTATATTTAGAACCTACCAAACATCTGCAAATAAACATAATGTTTGTTTCTGCACTGCCATGACCTTTTTTTTTTAAACTGCTGCCAACCCTTTGGAGCTGGCTCCAGCAACCAATACTGAATCTTTTGAGGTTCCAAAGCTGTGCAACAAAGGAGCCTTAGTCAAAGCATGTTTTATATCTTCATATTCACAAGTACACTTGGATGTCCAAATGTATTTTACCTTTTATTTTAAATTTAGTCATACCTAAGAATTTTGCCAACTCTTCTTTGTTTTCAGGCATGAAAAGCTCAAATGGTTTTTACCACTTGTTTGTTAGGTTTTCACCTTCACTGGTCAGTTTGTGACCAAGATATACAGTTTCTTTACAATTTGTTTTACACTAGGTTTACTTCAAAGTCTGTTCCCTCTCTCCAAACCTTTCCCAATCACCAATCTCAAACTGTGATTATGTTCTTGCTGTGTCCCTCCATGAATCAACACATCATCTTGATATATTTTTACTCCTGCTATGCCCTGCAACACATCTTCCATTGCTCTCTGGAAAACTTAGGCTGCTGATATTAGGCCAAAAGGTATCCTGGTGAGTCTAACCACACCAACAGGAGTGATGAATGATGTAAAATTCATAGAACCTACGACCGGCACCCACTCCCTCCAACCATGCCAGGAACCCCGGATTCATCATTGACAAAAAGCTCACCATTAAATCACAGATCAACGATGTCTCCTCTGCCTACTTCCACACTTTGTGCATGCTACGTAAGATCCTCAAATGACTACCCCTACATACAAGACACACCGTGACACAAGCCCAAACCACCAGCCGACTGGACTATGGCAATGTCCTCTACGTAGGAATCGCTGCACACAGAGTCTACAGAGACCTCAGACCATAAAGAATGCAGCAGCCAGACTCATTTGTGGCCTTTCCCTATGAACCAATATCACACCCAAAACTCCATTGTCCCCCTGTATGGAAGAGATGCCAATTCAAGCACACAAGGCTCTATACAACCAAGGACCCCGTCTACATTAACCACCACCTGAACGTCCTCCAACTATCGAGAAGACTACGTTCCATCCCCATTTCACTTGCCCATAATCCCTGGATCTACCGAAGCAGCAGTGAAGGACGCTCCTTCTCCCACATTCCAGCAAAGATGTGGAACAGCCTCCCCACGCACTTCACTTCCGGAATTCTGAATGGCCCTCAAGATCTGGCTGTTCAAATGAGCCTCTGGGGCCTGCAGGCGCCTGGATACCCTATCGGGTGATTAGCCGTGCTTTATAAATCCTGATTGATTGATGGAGCCCTTTTTTAAATTGATCTGGTGGTAGGCAGTCCTTAGGTCCAACGTTGATAAAACAACTGCACCTTCCAATTGAGACACCATCTCTCTTATTAGCAGGGTACCTATCTACTACCACTTTCTTATTTAACCCAAAGTCTATGCAAAGTCTTATATCATCTGCCGTTTTACAAGTTATTACCACTGGGGGTACTCACTCTGTTGTTTCTACATCCTCCATTATTCTCTCCTTCTTCAATTTATCAGTCTCATCTGCCATGGCTTACCTCAACTCTTATGGAACTGTCCTCACTTTGATCATACTGGGAGTGTAATTCTCTTTTTACAATATTTCATGGGAATGATCTGTTAGACAACCTAGTTTTTTTAGAAAACCCATCAGAAAACTCCAGACGTAACAACTGCAATGTTTTGTCATTATGCAACTCATTTTCCAGAACTAGTTTACATTGGCTCCCATTTTTTAGTACCACAGAAATACAGTCTCCACCGATCGTGGTGCATTTCTTTCAACACTATTAGTGCTTCACTGTTTGTATCTAATATTATATTTAGATCACATTGGTGGATCCAACTTACTACACTGTCCCCCTTTGTAGCAATGTATATTTTACCAGCTGTGAGCCAACATTTAGACTCAATTTATCCTACAAAGGTAACATCTAACTTGATGGGTTGTCCCTCATATGCTAAAGGCCATACATCCAGTTTAAATAATTTACTTTGTTCAACAGTTTCTCTAGATAAAATTTCCTAGGAACTGACAAGATTTTAGCTCGTGAGTCAAATAGTATTTCTACACCGGATCCATTAACATTTACCCAATCAACTGGGCTTTTCTTACCCTCTTGTTCTATTTGGAGAAACCCCACAGTGAATACTGTCATACTCACACTCATCTTTTACCATAACATCTTTCATTTTCTTTATTTTATTTTGAGATCTGTCTACAACACTCTCCATATTTGTCCTGGTGTCCGTATCCACAGGGTTGGAGTGATGCTAGTATGCGTCCACCTCTCAATAGCTTCAAGTGTGAGGGCTATACTAGCACAGACTATTGAAGTGATTAAGCGGTGGAAGGAAAGGTAGGGGTCAGCCAGAAAGGAGATCTGTAACAGAAACAACAACATTGATAACCACCCTATCTTCTCTCTCTACAATGTTAATAGTTAACCCCTTCTGCGCTAATGACAAAGCCAACTCGTCATGGGTGTTACCTGCGCTACGCGGATGACGAGCTGGCTTTGTCATAAACAAGCCATTTTTGAAATTCCAGCGCACAGCGGGAATTCGCAGTAGCGCGGAAGCGGTTAAGGAGATCTGTAACAGAAATAACATTAATAACCACCCTATCTTCCCGCTCTACAATGTTATTAGTGTAATACCTGTAAAAGAAAAAAGGACAGACACGTCCCGTATGCAAGAAGCCAAACAGTCAGATAGTCTTGCCACAATAACTTGTTGCTGTGTACAACCCTGTATATAAGTTGTTGAATATCACAGGGGAGGTAAAAAGTCCATCCAGAATCCTGACACAACCCCTTGCTATGTGCACAAACAAAAATAGTCAAGTCAAATTATAAGTAGGCTTAATTCAACCATAGCAAAATCCTTATGCAGGTAATACTTTTATTCACTCAATAATTATGAAGCAGTTGCAGCACTCCCTTCCATCCCACTGAAAGTGTGCTGGTCTTTGCTCTTTGAATCAACAGTCCGCAATTCCTTAGCAACTCATGGAATGTTCCCTCTCCCTGTGAGCTTCAGGCTTGAAAGCTCCAGAACAGGGACTATATGTATGGAATCCCATCAAAACGTAATCTGCCCTCGAGAGCTCCCTCCGCATGAGCTTCAGAGGGAAACTCGCCAACGGAGAACTATGAGAGACTTGGTGAGATTCCAAGATAAACCGCTACTGCACGGATTTCATGGCGGCCCAGCTATCTGCTAGCTCAAAGAAAAAACACCAAAAAAAAAATAGCCATGAAGTTTCAAAGATTAACCTTAGTCATGTGTTTTATGTAAACGAATAACGAGTCACAAGCTCGAGGCAACCCAGCCTGACGAAAAGAACAACAAAATTTTAACCGCTACACCGTGTTTTGCCTCAGGAGGAATTGAAGCCACGACTGGCAGCAGAATGTAAAAACAGCTTGGTGCAGAGTGCACCCTTACTGAACTGCATAGTGTCCCAGCGACTCTGCAGACATCTAAGGAATAATCAGCTGCAACAAATTATCCAGCTTTTCCTTATATCCGGATGGCTGGAATCACATCGTCATGCTTGCACGTCACTTCCTGCTCTCACCGCCTAATGGGACATGTAGGTTGTCTGATTCCGTTCGTCAGTGTCCATGCAGTGATCCGTGCTCTTCCTGGGTGAGACCTGACATACTGACCACGTTTCCCACAAACACAAAACCTGACCGACCAGGCAGAGCATGTCTTATCATTCGCCATATGGCCAGTTGCACCACATCTGAAACTGTTTCCACTAACCATTTTGCACTGCGACAGATTCCTAAATTATGTCACCTTCCAGATACAATACTGAATTTCAGGCCATATAAATAAACCTGCTTCCACAGATTGATTCCTTCCAAGACTGTGCTCACTGTTCACATATTCAGTGAATCCTTGCCGTATGGAGACACCCTGTTATAATTTCCTCCTTTACAGCAGAATTAGTACCTGCACATTTGGTGCGCATGCACCAAATCCTTGCCATGCAGAATAATCAGATAACAACAATACACACATGTCAATTCCCTTTAATACTGACAGAAGGATCAGGCAGTGTCGAATCCTTGCAATGCAAAAAATCAGAAAACAATGCGCATGCATCAAATGCCTTCCATACAGAACGTAGAATCAGGCAGAGAGAATCTGAAAACGCATAATTTCCTTTTTTTAACTGTTTTGCAAGCCTGTAACTGTGCATGCCATGTCAGTGAAATAAATGAAATTAAAATAATTTTTGTTGAGCGCGGCTGCTGCCCTGAGGCGTCCAGGGGCTGAGATTAGAATGGTGCCACCCCCAGATAGTAACCTAAAGACTAGTCTGCAGTGTTAAACAAAAGGGTTTTGAGCTGTTTGCGAAAGGTCGTCAGGTTGGGATTGGATCTTAAGTGAAGGTGGAGTGAGTTCCATAACTTGGCGGCATTATAAGAAAAAGATTGGCCACTCGCTCTAGATCTTCTAATGCGGGGGTCTGTTGCCAGGAAAGCATGGTCGGAGCGAAGCTGTTTGTTTGAACGGTGGGGAATGATCAGAGAATGGTTGATTTTTGGACCAGTTTTCCAATATGCTTGATGGGAGATGCACAATGACTTAAATTTGACTCTCTCCCTAACAGGTAGCCAGTGCAGGGTTCTTAGTCCAGGCTTCGCTGAGGCTCTGCGTGAGATTCTAAGCAGTATTCGTGCTGCGCAATTCTGGATCCGCTGTAGTTTTTGCAAACAGTATTCAGGCGCCACTAAATACAGGGCGTTACTTAAGTCGAGGCGGGATTGCATTAAGCCCTGCATAACGACTTGCTTGGCCTCGAAGGGAAGGAGTGGAAGGATTTTCTGTAACATCCGGATAAGACCCAAGCAGATCGCTGATATTTTAGTTGCCTGGGTGTAAAAGGTCAAGGTTTTGTCCATCCACACCTCAAGACTTTTTATATCATCTCTGAATGTGGGAGGCGTACCCATACTGGTGGGCCATAACAGGTCTATGGTAGGCAGGGCTGGTGGGCCGAGAAGCATGAGTTCGGTTTTATCACCGTTGAGCTTGAGGTACGACATCGTCATCCAGCTCTTAACCTGTTCCAGACAGGTAGTTAGATCAGACTGTGGATGCTGGCAGTTCTTCTGTGCAAGAGAGACCACTAGCTGAGTGTCGTCTGCATAGGTAATGATCCTAATACCATATGGACGGACGATCTCAGCCAGCGGTCTCATATACGCATTAAATAGCGCCGGGCTCAAAGATGAGCCCTGCGGTACCCCACAGCCCAAAGGCTTACTTAAGGAGACATGAGATCCCTCAAAGACTTGAAAAGTTCTGTCACTTAAGAAGGACTTGAGCCAGGCCAGAGCTTCTCCTGCCACTCCCAAACCATGGAGCCGGTGTAATAGAATTTTGTGATTCACCGTATCAAATGCGGCACTTAGGTCAAGGAGGATCACTGCCACTGATCCTCCCCGATCCAAGATTTGCCTAGCTTCCTCTGTAACCGCCAGCAAAGCCGTTTCCGTCCCATGCTTTGGGCGGAAACCCGTCTGGGTGACATCCAGCAGATGGTTACTCTCGAGAAACCTGGTGAGGCAGATGTTAATATACTTCTCGAGGATTTTGCTCACCCAGGGAAGCAGAGAAATTGGGCGGTAGTTGTTAAGGTTGCTGGGGTCGAGGGTAGGCTTCTTCAGGAGCGCTCGCACCATGGCTTGTTTCCAAGTGAGAGGTACTGTGCTAGTCAATATGGAGGAGTTCAATAACTCCATAATCATGGGTAGAATAGTCTGACTAACTAAGGCCAAGGTGCGAGGTGGTGCAGGATCACATGGGGAGCCTGACTTCACTTGGCGTAATATCGGCTCCAGTGTTTCCAAGTCTAACAAGGGAAAGTGAACTAAGATATTTTGACCGAGTTGTTCAGCTTCTATAGTGAGATGTGGACCATGAGTGGTAGGGTCTGAGTCGAAGTCTGGAAAAGATGAGTAGATGTTATTTATTTTTTGATAGAAGAAGTCCGCTAGATCATTACATCGAGAGAGCGGATAATGGTTGGCAGCCAGAGGAGGTTGGAGCCTAGTCAAGCTTTTTACTATTTGAAACATTTCTTTAGGTTGTGACCTAGCTGACATAATTTTTCCACTGTAGTAGGTCGACTGAGTGGCTTTTATTTCTAGTTTTTAGGCTTTAATAGCCTCCCTGTATGTAATTTTGTCCGCAGCATTAAATCCCAGGCGCCACTTCCTCTCCAGCTTTCTACAGAAGCGCTTTTTCTCTCTAAGCTCTTCTGAATACCAGGGAGCATTTTTCTGCTGTCTTTTAGGGTTAATGTTATGAAGGGGAAGAATAGGGTCAAGTGAGTCCACAATCCACTTGTTATACTCCTTGTTATCTAGAGAAGAGTCTCCGGTAAAAGAAGGTCTGGAGGATGCAAGGAAGTTGGTCCACTGGTTCAGAGAAAGTCTGGACCAGTTTCTCATTTTCCGCAGAGTGGGGGGATTGGATGAGGGTTTGGGTAAGGTCCAAGTAAAAGAGATCAAAAAGTGGTCCGTCCAAGGCAGAGAACTGATGGAACTCACTTTAAGATGCGAGCAATTACTGAATACAGGATCCAGAAGATGGCCTTTAACGTGGGTAGGGGATAAAACAAGTTGCTCTAGCTGGACTGCGGCTAAGCTAGCCGTTAGTCCTACAGCGACATTATCGGAAGGGTTGTCGAAGTGTATGTTGAGGTCGCCAAGCAACATGAAATTGGAGGGGGATGTGACCAAGTCAGCCGCTAAGGAGGGTAGTTCGCACTCAAGGACACCATCCTGTGACGTCTGTGCTGACTGCAGAGTTCTACGTGAGTCTCCACATGCAGATTTATCATATGGATGCATGCGCTTCAGGCCACTTCTTCCAGAGTATGCGCATTGGGGAAGAGGGGGTGCAGCACGGACCACTGACACCAGTGTTGTGTGAAAAAGGCCACTTTATTGAAACAAGTGCACCTCACAAAACAATCTAGGCCTTTGCCTTAGAAACCTAAAACCTCACTATACAAATTATCTCACCTATATTAGTCTATCCCCCTGCCCTAGAATCTCCCTCCCCCGCAACAACTTAATGCAGAAATATTGCACCCATTCTATATCTGTTTAACTGTAACTGTGACCTTTGAACTCTCCAAATCTTTACTACAACAATTAACCCCTACTCACGTAGACTTCCTATATAACCCTGAATTTCCTGTGACATTCAGGTGTGAACTAATCTATGCTGTTCTCTTTCAGGCAGAATTGGCGGTGTCAACAAGAATACATTTCGTTAAACGATGGGAACTTCTCTACCAACCACCTCCCGGAAAAAATGGAGGTGCCCCTTACCTCTTTCTGCCTACCCACCCCCTGCCTAGTATATGTTCAAAACCTTGGACAACTACAATTTAAACTTCACAAGATACAACTCCATGCTCATAGAGGACAGATGGACACGGTCATCTCTAAAAAAATCCTTGTCTTCAAATCGTAGATCTGAATAAGCCACTATACTATTGCCTGCTTCTCTACAAAAAGTGGGCATCTCCTTATTAAGATTTTCCCCCGCTTTATCTATACCTGCCAGGAGGTGGGCCTCTCTCCAAATCCTCCTTGGAATGAACTCCGTCCACATCATGTGGCAACCGGACCAATGCTTGTTAATCTCTTTCAAATCCTCTAACAGGTCCTTCACTAAGGCTAGCCCTTTCTGCACTACCAAATCATTCTCACCTAAGTGAAGCAGTTATATATCAGGGTCCTTCCAAATTACCAACAATCTGTTCAAACAAGGCAACAACTTGCACCAGCTCATCCTCCCTTTCCCATTCCAAGAAATAGTATCCATGCCAACATTAAACCCCAAGTTTTGACCATGAGCGCTGGATTTGGCCTGCCACTCAGCCCACTTTACGAAGGAATATCCTACAATCCATATATTCAACCCAATCTCCAACGGCCCTGGAACGGAACCTGAAAGACAAAAAAGAAAATATGACAACCTGTACACAACATTTCACATCTCTTCTTCTATATGAACGTAATGTCTAAAACGATTGGCCGACCAGCACCCCAAACCCATAATAGCCAAACCAATCCTAAAGGTGAGGCTTCCAAAGCCCCGAGCATTAAACCCCAGGTGCACTAATACCTTATGCAAGATCGCCAACAACTGAAAAGCAGAGACTTGTTTCCCATCCAGAGGCTGAAACACTCTCCCAGAGACAGCCCACTGCTTCAGACCTACCCCATCACACTGGACAGAAGATGGCTCCTTGATAATCAGGTAAAAGAACGCTCCTCCCCTGACCTCTTCGATCCATCTTAGACTTGTATAGCCACACCTGCACCCCTACTGTAACTTCAAAAACCTTCCCCCAGAGTAACCCTCTGCTCCACTGGGAGTGAGTGTTTGATTTGTTCAGGCGCTCCGTCCGTCATCCCCTTTTGTGTCGCTTTGTTTGCCCTAAGTGTGGCAGGGAATGCTCAGACGTGAGTCCCTTGTTCACTTGGCCACTGGATTCAAGATAGCCTGGCTGATGAGGATTATGAATCCGAAACCGGTCCCAGGATGCTTGTTTCCGGTCCAGGGAAGACATGGCTTGGCAGTTCGGGCTGGACTGTTCCCATGAGGCACAGGGTCAGACTGATTTGCATATAGCGATGTCTGAACTGGGGTGGCTGGGTGAACTAAAGAATGGTGATGGATTAATCCCAGATCGGTTGACTGGGGGTGAGTGTTTGATTTGTTGGGGCGCTCCGTCCGTCATCCCCTTTTGTGTCGCTTTGTTCGCCCTAAGTGTGGCAGGGTATGCTCAGAAGTGAGTCCCTTGTTCACTTGGCCACTGGATTCAAGATAGCCTGGCTGATGAGGATTATGAATCCGAAACCGGTCCCAGGATGCTTGTTTCCGGTCCAGGGAAGACATGGCTTGGCAGTTCGGGCTGGACTGTTCCCATGAGGCACAGGGTCAGACTGATTTGCATATAGCGATGTCTGAACTGGGGTGGCTGAGTGAACTAAAGAATGGTGATGGATTAAGCCCAGATCGGTTGACTGGGGGTGAGTGTTTGATTTGTTCGGGCGCTCCGTCCGTCATCCCCTTTTGTGTTGCTTTGTTCGCCCTAAGTGTGGCAGGGTATGCTCAGACGTGAGTCCCTTGTTCACTTGGCCACTGGATTTAAGATAGCCTGGTTGATGAGGATTATGAATCTGAAACCGGTCCCAGGAGGCTTGTTTCCGGTCCAGGGAAGACATGGCTTGGCAGTTTGGGCTGGACTGTTCCCATGAGGCACACGGTCAGACTGATTTGCATATATCCATGTCTGAACTGGGGTGACTGAGTGAACTAAAGAATGGTGATGGATTAAGCCCAGATCGGTTGACTGGGGGTGAGTGTTTGATTTGTTTGGGTGCTCCGTCCGTCATCACCTTTTGTGTCGCTTTGTTCGCCCTAAGTGTGGCAGGGTATGCTCAGACGTGAGTCCCTTGTTCACTTGGCCACTGGATTCAAGATAGCCTGGCTGAAGAGGATTATGAATCCGAAACCGGTCCCAGGATGCTTGTTTCCGGTCCAGGGAAGACATGGCTTGGCAGTTCGGGCTGGACTGTTCCCATGAGGCACAGGGTCAGACTGATTTGCATATAGCCATGTCTGAACTGGGGTGGCTGAGTGAACTAAAGAATGGTGATGGATTAATCCCAGATCGGTTGACTGGGGGTGAGTGTTTGATTTGTTGGGGCGCGCCGTCCGTCATCCCCTTTTGTGTCGCTTTGTTCGCCCTAAGTGTGGCAGGGTATGCTCAGACGTGAGTCCCTTGTTCACTTGGCCACTGGATTCAAGGTTGCCTGGCTGATGAGGATTATGAATCCGAAACCGGTCCCAGGATGCTTGTTTCCGGTCCAGGGAAGACATGGCTTGGCAGTTCGGGCTGGACTGTTCCCATGAGGCACAGGGTCAGACTGATTTGCATATAGCGATGTCTGAACTGGGGTGGCTGAGTGAACTAAAGAATGGTGATGGATTAAGCCCAGATCGGTTGACTGGGGGTGAGTGTTTGATTTGTTCGGGCGCTCCGTCCGTCATCCCCTTTTGTGTCGCTTTGTTCGCCCTAAGTGTGGCAGGGTATGCTCAGACGTGAGTCCCTTGTTCACTTGGCCACTGGATTTAAGATAGCCTGGTTGATGAGGATTATGAATCTGAAACCGGTCCCAGGAGGCTTGTTTCCGGTCCAGGGAAGACATGGCTTGGCAGTTTGGGCTGGACTGTTCCCATGAGGCACACGGTCAGACTGATTTGCATATATCCATGTCTGAACTGGGGTTACTGAGTGAACTAAAGAATGGTGATGGATTAAGCCCAGATCGGTTGACTGGGGGTGAGTGTTTGATTTGTTTGGGTGCTCCGTCCGTCATCACCTTTTGTGTCGCTTTGTTCGCCCTAAGTGTGGCAGGGTATGCTCAGACGTGAGTCCCTTGTTCACTTGGCCACTGGATTCAAGATAGCCTGGCTGAAGAGCATTATGAATCCGAAACCGGTCCCAGGATGCTTGTTTCCGGTCCAGGGAAGACATGGCTTGGCAGTTCGGGCTGGACTGTTCCCATGAGGCACAGGGTCAGACTGATTTGCATATAGCCATGTCTGAACTGGGGTGGCTGAGTGAACTAAAGAATGGTGATGGATTAAGCCCAGATCGGTTGACTGGGGGTGAGTGTTTGATTTGTTCGGGCGCTCCGTCCGTCATCCCCTTTTGTGTCGCTTTGTTCGCCCTAAGTGTGGCAGGGTATGCTCAGACTTGAGTCCCTTGTTCACTTGGCCACTGGATTCAAGATAGCCTGGCTGATGAGGATTATGAATCCGAAACCGGTCCCAGAATGCTTGTTTCCGGTCCAGGGAAGACATGGCTTGGCAGTTCGGGCTGGACTGTTCCCATGAGGCACAGGGTCAGACTGATTTGCATATAGCCATGCCTGAACGGGGGTGGCTGAGTGAACTAAAGAATGCTGATGGATTAGGCCCAGATCGGTTGACTGGGGGTGAGTGTTTGATTTGGTCGGGCGCTCCGTCCGTCATCCCCTTTTGTGTCGCTTTGTTTGCCCTAAGTGTGGCAGGGTATGCTCAGACGTGAGTCCCTTGTTCACTTGGCCACTGGATTCAAGATAGCCTGGCTGATGAGGATTATGAATCCGAAACCGGTCCCAGGATGCTTGTTTCAGGTCCAGGGAAGACATGGCTTGGCAGTTCGGCCTGGACTGTTCCCATGAGGCACAGGGTCAGACTGATTTGCATATAGCCATGTCTGAACTGGGGTGGCTGAGTGAACTAAAGAATAATGATGGATTAAGCCCAGATCGGTTGACTGGGGGTGAGTGTTTGATTTGTTTTGGCGCTCCGTCCATCATCCCCTTTTGTGTCGCTTTGTTCGCCCTAAGTGTGGCAGGGTATGCTCAGACGTGAGTCCCTTGTTCACTTGGCCACTGGATTCAAGATAGCCTGGCTGATGAGGATTATGAATCCGAAACAGGTCCCAGGATGCTTGTTTCCGGTCCAGGGAAGACATGGCTAGGCAGTTCGGGCTGGACTGTTCCCATGAGGCACAGGGTCAGACTGATTTGCATATAGCCATGTCTGAACTGGGGTGGCTGAGTGAACTAAAGAATGGTGATGGATTAAACCCAGATCGTTTGACTGGGGGTGAGTGTTTGATTTGTTCGGGCGCTCCGTCCGTCATCCCCTTTTGTGTCGCTTTGTTCGCCCTAAGTGTGGCAGGGTATGCTCAGGCGTGAGTCCCTTGTTCACTTGGCCACTGGATTCAAGATAGCCTGGCTGATGAGGATTATGAATCCAAAACCGGTCCCAGGATGCTTGTTTCCGGTCCAGGGAAGACATGGCTTGGCAGTTCGGGCTGGACTGTTCCCATGAGGCACAGGGTCAGACTGATTTGCATATAGCCATGTCTGAACTGGGGTGGCTGAGTGAACTAAAGAATGGTGATGGATTAAGCCCAGATCGGTTGACTGGGGGTTAGTTTTGATTTGTTCGGGCGCTCCGTCCACCATCCCCTTTTGTGTCGCTTTGTTCGCCCTAAGTGTGGCAGGGTATGCTCAGACGTGAGTCCCTTGTTCACTTGGCCACTGGATTCAAGATAGCCTGGCTGATGAGGATTATGAATCCGAAAGCGGTCCCAGGATGCTTGTTTCCGGTCCGGGGAAGACATGGCTTGACAGTTCGGGCTGGACTGTTCCCATGAGGCACAGGGTCAGACTGATTTGCATATAGCCATGTCTGAACTAGGGTGGCTTAGTGAACTAAAGAATGGTGATGGATTAAGCCCAGATCGCTTGACTGGGGGTGAGTGTTTGATTTGTTCGGGCGCTCCGTCCGTCATCCCCTTTTGTGTCCCTTTTCCTCCCAGTAGCTCAAAGTCTCGAAACTCACCAAAGAACATCCACGACATTAGTGTGGAGAACGGAACTGACTTACTAACTGTGCTGCAAATACCCAGCAACTCGGCGAGTACTGTGGACAAGATGTCCGGCATCAAATGTTTCCTCCTGCTCTCTGACTGACCCTGCTCGTGTGACCATCCATCCAGGATGGATGTATGACATTACAACGCATGCTTTTACCAAGCATGCCTTTACAACGCTGTTAGAACCGGGGTCTCTAGTTGGCAGGGGTATGCACCCTAGTCCAAGTAGGGACCACCGCTTCCGACCTGGTAGCTTGGCGCAGAGCAGCAAAGGCGTAACTTCAGAGGCAATGTGTAAAGTATTTGTGCAACACACAACGGCAATGGCACAGTAAAAACACTCACAAGAGTAACACCACACCAGTTTTGTATAAGAATAAGAATTTCTTTATCTAAAAATTATGCGAGAACCAAAAGCAGGTAAATCCAGCTCCAGGCAAGATCAATAATAAAAAGGATTCCAGTTTCCAAGCAAGATCAATAATCAATAAGAATGAATCCAGTTCCCAGGCCTGATCAATAATAAAAAGGATTCCAGTTTCCAAGCAAGATCAATAATCAATTAGAATGAATCCTGTTCCCAGGCCTGATCAAATCACCAAAAGCTCATGTGTGCCAAGGGGTCCTGCTGGTAATGTCTTTCTCACAGTGTCCTTGGATGGCAAAAGCTCACTTGAGGTAGGTTCTTATGGTCAAAATTCACTGGGGAAAGGTTCTTAGGCCAAAGTTCCCTTGTAGCGTAATAAGTGTGCCTCTCATAGAAATGATGCTCCCAGCGTAGGAAGTGCGGCTGCCCAGGAGCTGCTGGTAATGCTAAAAAATGCCCCAGTGTCAATTACCAAGTAATTATGCCCCCGTAGGCCGGTCAGTGAAGGACGGTTCCCAGCCAAGCACAAAGCTCACACTCCAGGTACCCGGCCAACCCGCACCCCGCCCCTTCGCAGCAGCCTGGTTGCACTGAGGCGTTACCTGGGGTGGTGGTTGCGGACGCAGGTGCGAGGCTCCTCTCCCCCTGGGGCCTTCGGCTCAGCAGGCGCTGCACGGGTGGGGGTCACAGCCACACAGCGCTCCTTTAGCACAGCGCTTAACAGTGCCTCCAAGTCCTGGGCAACGACGGAGCCTCCTGCCACACAGCGCTTTGCTTCTCAGCGCTACACAGCACTCCGGTCCCAGTGGCGGTGACCTCAGGGCCAGTTTCAGTCGGCTTGTGCCAGAAGCAGAGGCAATCACTGAGCCCTCGGGAGGATCACGGGGCAAGCAGTGCTGAGGGCAGGCACAGCGTTGCAGGGCAAATCTTGAGTGTTGTTGCTGTTCCAAAGGGCAGTCTTTAAAACGCTGTGGTCCAAGGACAGGTAGTTTCCTTTAGCTTAAAAAGGGTGCAGTCCCAAAAATGCAATCTTTAAAAGGTTGAAGATTCTTTAAAATGTGGTTCAAAGAAAAGTAGTTCCTTTGGGATGTTGTGGAGACACTCTGGTGGTTATGTTGCAGTCTCCCATGCAGGGCAGGATCAGCAGACAGTAGGGCAGCTCAGCAGGTTGTGGGGCAGCAGTTCCTTGGAGCAGTCATCCTCCTTCCCAGTAGCAATCCTCTTGCGCAGCAGTCCTCACTCCAGCAGGGATTCTTCCAGGTCCAGCAGTGTAACAAGAATGTGAGGCCAGGACCCTCCCTTATATATCTTTTTAGTCTAAGGGCTAGAAAGTGGTGGAAGTCTCTGGAAGGGTCTGGGGGCAGGGGCTTCTGGAAGAGTCCAGGGTGTTCTGGTATGTTCCCTGCCTTCCCTGACCTAGCTGTCACAGTGACGAGAGACAGGCCGTTAAGGCTACAGTGGGCAGCCCGTCACAGCTCATGCCAGGGAAGAAGGTGTGAATCACCACTCCCACCTCCCAACCCAGGCAGGCTATCAGTACGCAGAGGGGAGGGAGGAGTCTGCAGCCTAATCTAAGTGTAGGCAGGAAAAGGCCCCCTTTATAAAAGTGGGATCCCTAGCGTAGTAATGCCCAAACCCTATATATCATTGGAAACTGTTCCCCGCCCCCAGTCCAACAAGACCAAACATGATAGACTTATTAGGTCCCTGTCAGAAGTTATTCCATAAGGGGAGGTTCCCAATGTTAGCCTATTGGAGGATTAAACCTTACTGCGGTAGCAGTGGCTTGTGGCAGATATGCCAGCCTCACAAGGTTTTAGGGAAGAGCACCTGCACCTCAGCACTGTTTAGCAGTGGTGAGGCGCCCAGAGTCCTAAGTCCAACAAAATATAGGATAAAAATGGGAGGCAAAAAGGGCAAAAATGTAGGGGAGACCACCCTAAGGCTGACAGGTCTAACACACGCGGTATTTACAACGCATGCCTTTACAACGCATAGCGCTTTGGGGTGCTGGATAGTGAATAGTTTAATTTACTATTCCAACTCCTGTCCCCGTGGATAGTAGGGAAGGTGTTGGATAGTAAATTAAATCTATTCCCTATCCTAGAGCGCCCGCCAGCGCAATGCGTTGTAATGGTTTGCGTTGTAAAAGTTGCGTCGTAAAGGCACTGCGTGGTAAAAGTTGCGTTGTAAAGGATGTTTCCCATCCAGGATCCTTCTCCCCGATCATAGCCCCATCACAGCTTACCCAGGAAAGCAATTCCCGCTACTTTACACAGAAGTGTCAACCTAGACTGACCTTTGTCTATCAAACTCATCATGAATTAGACTATGTCCTCTACCCTGGTCCACTCCTCACATCTATGCCGAACCCCCCTGACAAGAACTCGGGCCAAGCCTGTGAGGATTTGGCTCTTGTAGATACAGTAGCAACTCTTCTACTAACTGAAGCATCCTCTTTCTCCTACAGTCCATAGGAGCAGCTGCATTCTGATTATTACAGTCTGCCTCCGTTGCCAGTCCATTGAATCTCTCCCACTGTGAACGAGACAAAGCATCTGCAATGTCATTGTCCACCCCTGGCACATGACGTACTCTAAACACTATTTCCAATTAAAGACACTGTAACACAAAGACCCTCAGCAACTTCGATACTGGTGAATCCCTTTCTGACTGCTTGTTAATGACCTGCACAACTGACATATTGTCCACCCTAAACAGCACTTTCTTATGCTGGAAGTGGTCGCCCCACAGCGCTAAAGCCACCAGCAAGTGGAAGAATTCTAGGAATGCAATACCAAGGCCACCCTGCTTCCAGGCCTCCAGCTATTCCTCAGCGCACCAATGTCCCTGCCAATAGAGGCCAAACCCAATGTCACTGTCGTGTTAGAAAAGATTTGCACATTTCCCACTTGAATTCTGTCTAGGCCACCGATGGGATCTCATTGAAAGAGTGCAGAAACACTCTGAACATCCTCAAGTCTTCCCTCACTCCTGCTGATAGGCATATACGATGATGCAGCAGTGGTAGCCCTGAAAGGGCTGAGCCCAATCTCCTACAAAAAGTCCTCCCTGCTCTCACCACCCTACATGAAAAATGTAAGTGTCCCAATGGCACCTACACCTCCTTTACTGTCACTTTATTTCCCAGCATTTTGTCCAGCAATTGTTGCATGGACATTTTTTTATCTTCAGGCAACCTGACTTCTCTTACCCCATAGTCAATTTCGGTTGCTATAAATTAGTTTACTGTTTTCTCCTGTGCTCACGGCACCCCCAGGTCCTCCATCAAGTCCTGGAACTTTGACAGCGCTTGCTGACAGGTCGTGGTCAAGGAGTTTCCCATGAAGAAAAAGACATCAAGGTAGTGTGTCATACTGTTGTGACCCGTAGTTTTTACAAAAAAACCATTGCAAAAAGGTGCTAAAGCATTCAAACAGGGTGCACAATATGGAGCAGCCCATGGGTAGTGATTTATCCATTTACCACTTTCCATCAAACTGTAAGCCCAACGGTTGAAAGTTGGAGGGGTGTACCAGCAACAAGGGGGAAGCCGACTTAATGTTGCTCTTCTCCATCAGTGCCCCATGTCCCACTTTCCTTACCAGAGATAAGGCCACATCTACCAATGAGTAGGTGACTGCCACTTGCTCCTCAGAAATAAAATCATTGACTGACTGGCCCTCCGTCTACAACAGATGTTGAATAGGATGAAATTTACATGGCTCCTCCTTAGGAACCATCTCAATAGGTGACACAATCAAATCATCCATTGGCCAGCAATCAAATGGCCCGCCATCCTACCTGCCTGGATCTACCTCACTCACTTGTCCTTCACTATCTGTCTGTACTCGTTAGCTGACTTTAAATTATCTGCCCAGAATCTCACCTTTGGTCCCTGGTACCCTAATGTAAAAAACCCTGATCTGTAGCCCCCTGCCTGTCCTGGCTGCTCCCCACTGTAATCCGGTTGCTGATCCTGCCAAGTTGAGGCCTGCCCACCATCTAAATCAGTTAACAAAGGCATGTCTACCTGCACACTTGGAACACTCATGACCGAATTAGCAGTATTCCCTTGTGCAGCTCCTCTTGTTGAAATCCCAACATGTGCCGAATGTGTTGGCCTGGCCTCTACCTGCTCCTCCCCCCCATGTTGCGCGCCCATGAAAGAGCCGATATACAATCAGTAACCCGCTTGCTGTGAAAATGGTTTTGCCAAACTTGGCGGGGCCCATTGTATGCTGTCACAGATCGATGTAGATTTTGCCCAATTGTGCCTCAGCATCAAATGCCATACGGGCCCTAAACACCTCGTCGTATTGGACCCATGCATAGCCGCCATAGTTTATGTGTGCTTTTCTAATAACATCTATATATTTAAACATTGCAACCAACCTATACAGTTACTTTTCTCAGTATACGCTAGCATAAATATGGAAAGCTGCCATCCAATTCTCAATAGTAGCCGGGACCTTGGGCTGCTTAAATAATTCAAATTCCTCCTCTTCACACCCCTCTTCTGACCGTAGTTCCCTGCTTAGCAATGTCATAATTTCATCGTATTCACTTTTCTATATTTTTTCTTTGGTGGCTACCATAAGGTGCGCCCCTAGTGGTTTGGAGGTCTCCATATACAGGAGTTTCTTCATTTAGCTCCTTGCTCTCAGGCTTGTCCCTCCTCCTTCTGACTAAGGGTGGGCTTTGTTGGTGGAGTACCACTACACGGAATTCTGAAGAATTGATCCAAAAACTCAGTGAATTCGGCTCTGCAACTCCATTCCATCTCACCTCAATTAATAAAACAGAAACCTCACATAGCCTTGGTAAAACAACAAGTAACACTATTACATGCTAAAAATGCATATAATCATCTCACAAAAGTGAAAGGGAAAATACAGCAAGCAGTGAGAGAGGTGATAATTTTGATGTCCTCACTAACCTAGGGAGATAACCAAGCAGATGCCTTGAACACAAAGAGCACACCGTGCAGAACGATTGGTGGTGGTCCCCTCCTCCTAGGACTATCCCAAGCACAGTTATGGGTAAAAAATACAATCCCAACCAAAAGACCTGCAAAGCATTATGGGACAATATTCTAGGGTGCAGTGAATATTAGAGTATCCAATATCAAATTATTCCTCAAGGGGCAGGCTCTCGGGCTCATCTGCGAGCTAATACTATAATATTCACTAAACTCTAGAATCTTGCCCCATAATGCTTTGCTGGGCCTTTGATTGGATTGTATTTTTGCCCGTAACTTTGCTTGGTCCTCCCCCTAGGTTAGGAGTGACCCCGAAATCATATCATTACCTGATATTTTTCAAAGCTGACTTTTGTGAATTGGTTATATGCTTTGTAGCACGTAAAGGTAAAATTGTTTTATCAATGGAATGTGGGTGCAGTAGCCTATTCCAGAATTTATGTATGAACTCCATTGTCGTGTCTTAATAAAAGTTTTAAACAGAAATATAACATACCTTTAGTAAAAAAATGTTTTTTATCTTTGCATGCTAAAATACATATAGCCACCTCACAACAATGAAATTATAGCAAGCAGTGCCTTTGGCTAAACAATAAAAAATTATGGGGCATATTATCAAGGGGGTTTATCTCCGCTTTTTTGGCTTTAAAAGCCAAGAAAGCGAGATAAAATTATCTCCCTATTACCTAGCTGTCGCTAACACCAGTTAGCGACAGCTAGTAGGAGATAGCGACCATTTTGGGCCCCACTTTGCATGTCAGAGAAATTTATCACAAATGACATGCAAAGTGGGCGTGCCAAGATGTTAGCGACTGGAAACAGTCGCTAACATCGCTATCTCCTATTTCCAACTTTTGGAGATATTCGCGCTAAGCCGAATATCTCCAAAAGCTAACACCTGCCCTGAGCAGTTCTTAGCCATGTTATCCAATGGGAGGTGGATAACATGGCTAAGAGCATTAGCTCGGTAATGCATGAATATTGATGACTTTTCAGCGATATTCATGCATTACGGCCGATTTTTATCGCATTTGCGATAAACTTGGTAATACCAAGGTTTATCTGCGATAAAAATCGCCGCAGGTCAGCGATAAATTTTTGTCTTTAACCAAGCAATAGCGATAATTATCGCTATTGCTTGGTAATATGCCCCTATATCTTTACATGCTAAAATGCATATAGTCATCTCACAAAAGTGAAAAGTGAAAAATAGCAAGCAGTGAGAGACGTGATGATTTTGGGGTCCTTCCTAAACTAGGGAGTGGACCAAGCAGATGTCTTGAACACAAAGAGCACATCATGCTGAAATGATTTGGTGGTGGTCCCATCCTCCTAGGACCACCCCAAGCACAGGTATGAGCAAAAATACAATCCCAACCAAAGGCCCGCAAAGCATTATGGGACGATATTCTAGAGTGCAGTGAGTATTATAGTATCCAATATCAAAACACTCCTCAAGGGGCAGGCTCTTGGGCTCAGCTGAGAGCTAATACTATAATATTCACTAAACTCTAGAATCACGACCTATAATGCTTTGCTTGGCCTTTAGTTGGCGTTGTATTTTTGCCCATAACTTTGCTTGGGGTGGTCCTAGGAGGATGGGACCACCACCAAATTGGTCAGCATGATATGCTCTTTGTGTTCATGGCATCTGCTTGCCCTCCCCCTAGGTAAGGGGTGACCCAAAAATCATCACCTCTCTCATTGCCTGATGGTTTTCAAAGTTCACTTTTGTGGATTGGTTATATGCTTTTTTAGGAAATAAAGGTAAAGTTGATTTACCAAAATGTTGTGGGTACATTAAGTAACTCCATTACATAGCGGAGTGGGAATTCTTGCAATTCGTACATGAATCTGTGTTTTCAATTAAATGCATAGTTACCCATCTCATTGCCCAGGGTTACTTCTGATTTGGTCTTCTTCATAGTCTCGCCCCCGCAACTACGTCTTTGCTATGCCCTTTAATGGGCAGCCGTGCCTTATCTTTACCTGACTCTGCTGACAATACTCCGTCACCCTGTTGCGCATTTGTCTCCACCCCCACCGATACCATCTCAGGGTGTGTGTAATGTGCGGTGTCCTACCTTGTGCCAAAATGGTGCCCTCATGTGGTCCTGCTGTCTTGCCACATCCAGTCTCCGCCGGGTTCCACCACTTCCACCTTGAGTGTGTCGGGAACCTGTCATCTGCAAGACACTACAGCCAGAATAATTAGAGGCACCCCTTACCCTACTTGATTCTGCCTAACCTCCCCTCTACTATTTGAACCCCATCATGCTCACATATTTCGCCCTCTTCAAGGCTCTCCTTGTCAAAATCCAATACAGTGGCCTCATGCCTGTCAGCTGACACAGTTCTACTCCTCTTTAGAGTAGCGCCATCTAAGTTTTTGTTCCACTCTCTTGCTCGTTACATGGCTAAGATCGTAGCAGACTTTCCTGGGGCGGCGATCTTATGGTCCAGCAACGCCTTCCAGCTAGCCTCATGGGGCCATGCCTTCTCTTCGCCTTGGGGCCTTAAGCCATATGAAGCTCACGCGAGTCTGGTCCCACCGGTTCCACAGTAACCTATGAGCGATAAGGTAGGTCCAGTGTGCTGGTATTATCACTTAACTGATAAACCTGACCCTCACCCAGGCTCTGCCCCCACCAGGACCCCTCCTCCCTGTTACCCAGCTCCCTGCTAGCATCTCTGGCACCTGCCTCACCCCTCGACCCCTCCTACCATGCCCCCCTTGCCTTGTTCTGCCATGCATTTTCAATGGGGTCCGAGCCTCAACACTAAGCGCTGATTGGCCTGTTTGTGGCTCAAACATTTAGTCTGAAACCCACCTCAAGTCCCCCCCTTCATCCTCACTCCAGCTGAACTCCGCTGCGGCTACTGCAGTCAGGGCCCCCTTAAATGGGACCTCCTTCTCTGCCCCTGTCCTCTCATACCGGGGGTGTCGTCCTTCCCTTCCCCCTGCGACAGCCCCCTTCCCTTTGCTCCTAACCACACCACTATGCCCTCATCCCTCCAGGGACCCAATCTAACCAGGTGCAGCTGTCTCAATGTATGGGATTCCAGTTGGCAATGGCTGCCCTAGTCCCGCCTGCCTTTCCCTCCATACCCATGTCAAGCCCCTGCACCTCCCCACTCTCCCTCAAAAACTCTTGGTAGACTTCCCTGAAATCCAATCCCTGCCCCCACCCTCCCTATCCTGTCCTTCACCCACCCTCTCCTGCTGCCTAGACTCCACTAACAAGGCCTCCCCATAGCCCTTTCCTCATTCAGCTTGAGCTCACGTGCTGCTGCTTGGCTGCCCCTGATCGCCCTCGCCCCTCCCTCTCCCTTTGCCTGGGGATGTGCTCGAGTAGGCTGTAGCTCGACCCCTCCTAACTGAACATGAAGCCTCAAACCGTACCACTGTATCCTTGCACCCCTCCCTGAGTAAGTGCACTCAGCGCACGCCTCCGCAAACTAAGTTGGACTAAAGGCTGCTATCCCCGGCCGACCCACACCTCCCACCACCCACCTCGTCTAACTGCTTGTGACCATGGCTACCTTCCTAACTCGTGAATGGCCCTGCTTCCCTACCTGTGCACCACTACATTCAGGGGTCCGGCGAGGCGAAGAGCATACCATAACCGCTACCCGTCCACTGCCTTTCTCATGGGATGGCCGCTACACTGTGAAGCCTTCATCGTCAGCAGATCCAGGTGCCCCGCAGCCTTCAGCAGCTTCATGCGCTGGGCCACCTTATCGTCCCTGGACATTGACATCTCTGTAGTAAGTCAAGCATCACACTAGTGCGAGAAGCACCATGCTATTCGAATTATGCAAAAAATGCAAAACTACTATCCCTAAGTACCAGCCACTTTGTTACCTTCAAAATGGTGGCTGGCACGAACAAAATGTCCGGTTAAATACCCGTTGGGCCACAAAAGTAGCCCAAATAACGCCAAACCCCGGGCCAGTCACCAGACTGCTCCACTTCTCTAAGTTACCAGGGTGTCAGAAATCCCTGCGGTCGGCTACCCCACAAATCCCCAATGTAGTGTGAGCCTCCTAGCACTGTACCTTACTTGTGGGATTTCTCTGACAAAACCCAGTCCTTCAAAACGGGTGGCAGCTGACAGGGACAGCAAACAGATCAACTCAAATGAATCTGATTTTTGAGGTAGATTTTTTTCTCCATCGTCATTGGTGTTAAGACGTTACTTGTTTCTCCACCAGTGGGGTCCTTAAGTTCCTAGTCGTCGCCAATGTAAAGAAGTGAGATCCACACACTTCAGTTTAAAATGAGTTGTGCACTTAAGTTTCTTCAGTGGATAAAATCTTGAAGGTTCCATAAAGATAAAGCAATCAGCCGCAGCCGGTAGTGGGAGTACCGGCCGGGCGGTGACGTATGGAGGGGGTGGGACAGGGTGGGGGTAGTAATGTAAGGTAAGTAAACATACAAATAAATAAAAAGAATTTTGTTGCACACACTGTGTCGCATTTCGTGATGCAGTGTGTGCAACAAAATTCGTTTTATTTATTTTTATGTTTACTTACCTTTTAAAGTCCGTAATCCATACATTACTACCCCCCACCCTGCCCCTCCTCACCGCCCGGCCGGTACTCTCACTACCGGCTGCGGCTGAAAGCAATACCACAGCAACACACCGCATAAATTGTGGCTGCCCGAGGCCACACAGTGGCCATCAGGAGGGCGGGCCCTTAGTCGCAGAGGGCTGTCCCCCGTCCCTTACAGTGGTCAGCCACCCCTCCCCAGGGCAGGCGATGCCCTGTTGGGGGTGGGCAGGTCTGTGACGCGCGTCCGGGGCGGCAGGCAGGCAGAGGGGCTATATCTATCCCCCTTGCCATTTTCAGGCCTCTTTGCCGCTCCGGACGTTGACCGCATTACTTTGGGGACACTCTTGCCAGGAATCCTGGGCAATTCCCTTTATTTACCAATGCCACAGTTCTCTAATCATCAAACATTGGTGGCGCTTAGAAACCAGCTAACTCTGGTACCAGTCAATGTATACAGATAGAATATTCATTGCAGATTGCAGCGCCCCCTTCACACCCTGACTAAGAGAGGAGATCTTGCAACACGGATATTCACGGCTCCTGGAAGCCTTTGTAAACATCATGATAGATTACATGTTTAAATTGGACTATTTTTAATAGACAACAAAAGGTTGGCCAGTGAGACTGGCTAGAGAGCTTCTGCACACCATGTTCCACAATAATACCTTTATAATGCAACCACTTTAACTGCAAATGGCATTTTTATTAGAGCTGTCTGCACTCTGCCCAAAATATATATGTATATTTTATTACTCTATTTAAGGCAATATACTCTTCATATAAAACATGCAAAAGTAATAGGCTAAGCGTTTTCAAACGTGCCCTTTCATTAACAACACAACATTTTATAGTGCCAATACTTATAATAAAATATATTAATGATTTAAAAAATACAACAATATGTTGTAATCCTACTTCCACAACGTATTTCTTTTACCTCTATGATTTATTTTTCCATTATTTAGAAATTCTGCTTATCTGTCGAGTGCAACTGACAGTCTAGTCGGCCCTTGTTCAAAGCTTTTAACCGATTTAAATGTTGGATGAAGTGCAAAGCGCGAAATGAATGCAAAATAAAATTATTGAAATGGTTTCAAAACACTCATCTAGGTTTGCTTAAGTAAAAGGTCTGAACAAAAAAGCATTAACTGATACTTGTCAGTTTCAAAGCAGAATTCAACACTTACACCGACCACTAGCACTGCTGATCCTTCATAGACCCATGCAGGTGTACCCATGAGGACTGGTGCACACCCTACACTGTAGAAGGTCTAAATGTCCCCCTCTCTTACCCATCACTTGTGCACACACATGCACTCTTGCACACACAATTGCGTGTGCACACACAATTGCGTGTGCATACACACACACTTTTTTATCCAATCAATATTTCATCCAAATAAATTGAGAGTATGGGGCAGCCAGGTAGTCACCCGGTGGGTTTAAGCAAAATATTAAAGTACAAAGGCCAGTTAATTGGCTAACGCCAATTAAATGCTACTGCTACTTAAATTGCATCCGAGTCAGCGCCAAACTGCTGAATGGCTAGTTCATTCATCCAGTGTCCATTACAGAAGGCATCCCTTTTAGAAAGATGTCACTACCGACGTTCCACTGTTATCCAGTGATCGTCTACACAATCCACTAATTGTTGGATTTTGGAGGGTCTACCCATATTCCAGATGTACAAAACGTGGACCAAAATTCGCACTATATCAGATATGCAAAGACCATTCAATTTCCAAATCTAGTTCTCTATCCCTTTTGCCTGAATTGTTACTGATAAATTGACCAGTTTGCTTGAAAGAAGAATTTTCATCCATCCAGTAAATGTAAACTAACTGTGGACGACTTTACGGCAAAAGAAAATGCATTGAGAATTTTCAGAACGAGCTCCTGTAATGGTCGCTTATACTGAGATTCCCAATATCAAACATCTTTCAATTAGAAACATACAAATGATGCTAAGCAGTCAATTCGTCACCCAATCAATATCTCGTGTGTCTTTAGATACAATATAAATTCTGTAAAATTGGTTATAATGCCATGTACTTTCAAAGCATCTAGTTTATCGTATTGAGAAAATGCGTCAGTGTTATTTCCATGCACTGTGCTCCTCAAATGAATATTGCTGTTCATCTGCAGTAGTGCTGATATCAATGACGTTGATATCAGCACTTTCCTCAGTGGTGAAGACCCCCTTTCTGAGCATCTGTGACGAAACCATGGGGCATATTATCAAGGGATTTATCTCCGCTTCTTTGGCTTTAAAAGCCAAGAGAGCGGAGATAAAATGATCTCCCCATCAGCAACAGGGTGCTAACACGCAAATTCGCATGTTAGCACCCTTTTTCTCTACGCTTTCCCTTGCGTCTCTAATGAGATGCAAAGGGGGCGTTCCAGAGAAAACTAATAGGAGAAATGTTGTTAAGCAACATTTCTCCTATTATCAAGGATTTCGCTAACCCTGTTAGTGATAAAAAAAGGCAGCGCTAACCGCGGTTAGCACTGCTTTTTTTACACCTGGTATTTTCCTGACTTAGCCATGATATCCTATGGAAGGTGGATATTATGGCTAAGTTTGTGAGCCCCTATCATCAAGCTAACGCCAAACTTCGAGAGATTATCGTTGGTTTTCCAGCGATAATCTCTCATTTGGCAGTTAGCGTGAGGATTTTTATCACTTCTGAGATAAACCTTGCTAATAGCAAGTTAACTCTGCGATAATTTCCGGCGATGCTTAGCGTTAAAAAATTCGTTGCTAAGCATCGTTAGCAATAAATATCGCTCATCGTTGGTAATATGCCCCCAAGAGTGGTGTAAAAAGATAGTTCAGACTGTAAGTGAGGCAAAACAAATGTAGGCACAGTACAGCAGGCATGCTCGCTCACCCTCATGCAGATGGTCCTCAATCATGCTGAGCATGGAGGACTAGAGAAAGATAAGAGCTACAGTCTCCTCTTAAACATATCAATAAAAGAACTGATGTGCTTAGAGGCATGATGTTACTACTGTTTGGTGAATAGACTCAATGCAGGCGACTACAATTCTCTCTACTCTATTCTTGACAATTTGTGGCAACTCTTGAGGAATTGATGAATTCCTAAATAAACATTCTTACGTCGAATTTTTTTTGGGGGGGAAGTATTATTAAATAGATCTAAACTAGGCAGTGATATTGAATGCACTGCAAATGTATAAAACACACATTCAAAACAGTAGGGCACAACTGTAATTCACAAATGCCACTAGCCAGTGAAACGGAAATAGAAAGTCAAGCTGTAATAGTTTCAAATGGCTTCTCTATACCTCACTGTAGTTATCTTGTCCCTGGCAAATTATCGAGCAGAGTTTCATGATGGAAGGGAAAGGTTAAGGATAGAGGCAAACAGGAAGCGGCTATGATTGGTTGAAACACACATCTGCTATTTGCTGACACCCTCAATAGTAACGACAATTACAGTAGCTAGTCATGCACTGGTGCGTTCCGAACAGGAATTCAGAAATGCCTTGAAGACCTGGCTCTTTAGTCGTAATGACCAGATATGTGCTCTCCTCTACCTTGGGTGCTGTCTGTCCCATTGGGTGTAGCTGCGCACTTTATAAATGTCTTTATTATTTATTATGACTGGTGGAACAGCTGTCATGCTGTTGTACAGCTGACGAAGCCAGAAACCACTAGTTTCAGAGAGCACAGAAATGGCATCAGTTACCTGTCATGCATTCATCTATTTCTTACAATGATGGTATCATCGTCTTTATTTGCTAAACTGGTGAGCAATGAAACAAAACCTTTGTGGTGGACCTCCACCAGCACATGACCTAGCTGAAATCCCACATGGCCATCACTCTTTGGTGTATGCTCTTCAAGGTGAATTGAGTCAGAGCAATATGACCGTACCTCATTGCCTAGTTAGTTGTACATCATCAGGTTGTGCAGAGCACTAGTCTTGCTGCTTCCCACTGTTCTTTTCTTTACCCACACCTGAAAGCATTCTGGCGCCACTGGAAGAACAAATAGCACGATTAAATGACTATGTAAATACATATAAGTGCCGAAATAATCTTCTTGACTAAAAGTTGACAGATGACAGGAAGAAACAGGTGTGCATTCGGAGTGTCTTAGTAATGTTAAATGTGCTCCCTGATTAGCAGTAAAACAATCGCAGGTGTCATACTGACCTTCACTGACCGGCCCTTGATAGACCAGAAACAGCACAAAACCTATAATTTGTGTTTCAAGTTCAGAACCTCTTGAATTTGGTATTCAACTTTAAGATTTATTTCACTTTATACTCCCTCAGAGCTAAGTCAACATTGCTATTCCTTCTGCTCTTCCTTATTTTTTGGTAACCATTTTATTTTCAAAAGTTGACATTACTATTGTGAGCAGAGGGAGTGATCTGAAAAAAATCATTTGTAGCCTTTATGTAGCCCTTCAGTTTGCGGGTTAAAAGTACTACTAATGTCTACACACATGGGTATTGTAACACACAAAACTAATTTGTATCACATCTTATAAAACAGTTAATATGCTATCTCCTGGAATCATTACACACTTATATTCCATATTGTTTGAACTGGCCTTCTCTGCAGTGCCACCCCCAAACATCCTTCCCTGTTTGCTGGAATTCAGTTGCGGTGGTCTTATGGCTCTGTGCACTTTGCCACTGTTAACCAGTGCTAAAGTGTTTGTGCTCTCCCCTTTAAACATGGCTAAATTGGCTTGTACCCAATTGGTGCATTTATTTTATGTGCAAGTCCTTAGTAAATAAATGCTACTAGTGGGGAGCACCACTCATTGTGCCACCCACAAAAGATAGTTTTTCAAAACATGTATCAGGCCTGTCATTGCAGCCTGTAGTGCAGGTTTAAACTGCCAATTCGACCAGGCAAAAATAAACCTTTTCAAGGCCCATATCTCCCTATTTAATACATATAAGCTATCTCTGAAATAGGCACTAAAAAGCCCATAGGACAGGGTGCATTGTATTTAAAAGTAGTACAGGACATGGGTTTTTAAGTTTTACATGTCCTGGTAGTTAAAAACTCATACATTTGTTTTTCACTACTATAAGGCCCACCTCTCCCATACAATGGGCCCGATTCACAGAACTAACTTACGACAAAATCCGAAACTTACTACCATTTTGCTATTCACAGATGGCACTTACTCATTTTGGTATTCACAGAAGGCACTTACTGATTTCTGTATTCACAGAAGTTAGGAGTCCTAACTTTAGGACTCTTAAATGCCTTCTGTGAATACCGAAAGTCTTAAAATTAGGATTTTTCTCAGTTTAGTAGTAGTAAAGTTGAGAAAAATCAAAATTTTAAGACTTTCAGTATTCACAGAAGGTATTTAGGAGTCCAATAATTAGGAGTCCTAACTTTACTACTACTAAATTGAGAAAAATCCTAATTTTAAGACTTTCAGTATTCACAGAAGGCATTTAGGAGTCCTAAAGTTAGGAGTCCTAAATTTACTACTACTAAATTGAGAAAAATCCTAACTTTAAAACTTTTGGTATTCACAGAACACATTTAGGAGTCCTAAAGTTAGGACTACTAACTTCTGTGAATACCGAAATGAGTAAGTGCCTTCTGTGAATACCAAAATGAGTAAATGCCTTCTGTGAATAGCAAAATGGTAGTAAGTTTAGGATTCTGTCTTAAATTAGTTCTGTGAATCGGGCCCAATATCATTGGGTTGCGTTATTACATTTGATTAGTACTAACGTTTCATTGGGAGCAGGTGGAAATGTCATGTTTGGAATCAAATGAATTGTAATTTGAAATATTTTTTTATTTTAAAGTCGGATTGTGGACTACAATTTTGAAAATTCCACTTTTAGAAAGTTGCCATATTCCTGCTCTAAACTTTCTGAGGCCTTCTAGGAGTTTCAAGCTGAATGGGCCTGTTAATTGCTCACTCATCAGGAATGCATATTGGGCAGAGACAGTAAACAATAGGAACTGGGTTTAGCTGGGAGAGAGTCCTCCTGCCAGGATGAGAGGGGCAGAGCTGTTCCTTGCCCCACTTATATTTCAAAGGAACTGCCTCAGCACACTCACAAAGAACTTGACACCAGTCATTTGTCACCCCAGACATTTTGGGACCTTGGCAGGGAGGAAGAAAATTCCAGAACCATCTGTGGGGGTGGTAGAACTCCAGAAGTTTCTTCCACTTCAAAACTTGCACTAGGTATAACAAATAGGACAGTTAGACCCACTCTTCAGTTCACTCCTGGGCCTCCGGTAGACCCCTAGCAGGGCTGCTTGTACTTCAGAGGACAGTCCTGCTGCACAAGGCCTATTTTGTACCTCAGAGTACTGCCCTGCTACTACCACAGGACTGCCCTGCTGCTTGAAGCCTGCCTTGTTGCTTGATCCTGGACTACCAGAGTGACCCCAAGGGTCAGTTGAGTGACCTCCTGCTCTGAGTTACAGGGACACAGTAAGCTCCAGTGGCCTCCCTGCAACTACCCAGCAGACCTGCTGGCCTCTGCTGGAGTAAGGTGCCTCACAGCACCTGGACCCTTGGCTGCCATCAGTTGGGCTCCTCCTGTGAAATCCTGATGTTTTGAACTCTGCATGCCAGAGTTTGAAACAGTATCTTTCTCAGTGGGAATAACTTGGTCCTTGTATATGTCTCACACTCCATCGCGGCCGGCCTAAACTTGTGACTTTGTCCCATTCTAGCATGACCAGATACCCACCGTTAGCACTTTCTGCTTCGTGGCGTTATTTTTTCCTTAAACCATTAAAATTCCATATCTCCCTTCTACTGATTGAATTTTTGTCATTTTTGCCTCATTTTATTTATTACATTTTACTATATTTATCTAAAGTGGGGTGGGATATCTGTTGTGTTTTGTTATAAAATTATTTATATTTGTGTTCTGCATAAATACCTAACACAGTGCCTCTAAGTTAAACCTGACTGCTTAGGGCGAAGCTACCGGAGGGTTGAGCAAAGGTTAATTTAGTGACTTTTGTGGTTCACCCTGACAAGGATTGGTGTTGTTGCTTGAGAAGGGTTTTCACTCCCTCAATCAAAAACCCAATTTCTTACAATTGTTCTTATTTCATTCATTCAAAGTTGTATGCTGTACAAACACAGATCTCATTTGGGCTGTTTACAGAAATATCGTGGGACAAAATATTGTGTGAAGAATATTGATGACAAAAATATCATGAAGGTAGTTTTCTATAGGTAAGCAAAGTTTTACCATATATAACTCTAAATATATGTACCTTAATGATATATATATATATGTATATATGTATCTTTATAGTACATCTGTAAAGCTATACTGACCTATTTGCACTTACCTTCTCGATATTTGGGTCCTTGATGTTTTAAATCAATCAATAAATAATTTGTAAAGCGCACTACATACCCGTGAGGGTCTCAAGGCGCTGGGGGGGGGCGCTACTGATCGAACACCCAGGTCTCGCGTGTCCTCCTGAAGGTCAGCAGGTCTTGGGTCTGTCGTAGGCTCAGTGGGAGGGTGTTCCATGTCTTGGTGGCAAGGTGGGAGAAGGATCTCCCACCGGTGGTTGTTGTTCGGATGCGCGGGACGGTGGCGAGTGAGAGGTCGGCGAGCGTAGCTGGCGGTTGGGGATGTAGAAGGAGAGCCGTCTGTTGAGGTAGGCTGGGCCAGTCTTGTGGAGTGCCTTGTGTGCATGGGTGAGGAGCTTAAAGGATATCCTCTTGTCGACGGGGAGCCAGTGCAGGTTTCTCAGGTGGGGGATGATGTGGCCGTGGCGTGGTACGTCGAGGATCAGTCGTGCCAAGGCCTTTTGGATGTGTTGTAGTTGTTTGATGAGCTTGGTCGGGGCTCCTGCGTAGAGGGCGTTTCCGTAGTTGAGTCTGCTACTGTCAAGGGCCTTGGTGACCGTCTTTCTTGTATCTGTCGGGATCCATCTGTAGATCTTGCGGAGCATGCAGAGGGTGTTGAAGCAGGAGGAGGAGACGACGTTGACCTGCTTGGTCATTGAGAGCGTTGAGTCGAGGATGATTCCAGGTTGCGTGCATGGTCGGTGGGTGTCGGGGCTGCCCCCAATGCCGTTGGCCACCAGGTCACCCAGGCTGAAGGGTTGGAGCAGAGGATGAGGACCTCCGTCTTGTCCGAGTTCAGCTTCAGATGGCTGGTCTTCATCCAGTCGGCGACGACCTTCATTCCTTCATGGAGGTTGGCTTTGGCGTTGATGGGGTCCTTGGTGAGGGAGAGGATCAGCTGAGTGTCGTCGGTGTAGGAGATTATGTTGAGGTCGTGCTGTCGGGCTACGTGTGCGAGCGGGGCCATGTAAATGTTGAACAGCGTCAGGCTGAGGGAGGATCCCTGGGGTACGCCGCAGGTGATCTCGGAGGCTTTGGAATGGAATGGGGGGAGGCGGACACTTCGGGTTCTGCCGGAGAGGAAGGAGGTGGTCCAATCCAGAGCCTTGTCTCGGATCCCTGAGGCGTGGAGGCGTGCGCATAGTGTGCGGTGGCAGAAGGTGTCTAAGGCGGCAGAGAGGTCTAGGAGGATGAGTGCTGCGGTCTCGCCGTTGTCCAGCAGGGTCCTGATATCATCGGTGGCGGCGATTAGGGCAGTCTCGGTGATGTGGTTGCTGCGGAACCCTGACTGGGAAGGGTCGAGATTCTGTTTTCTTCGAGGTATCGGGTTAGCTGTCTGTTGATGGTTTTCTTGATGACCTTGGCCAGGAAGGGGAGCAGAGAGATGGGCCGGAAGTTCTTGAGATCTCTTTGGTCTGCCTTAGGTTTTTCATGTAGGGCGTTGAACTTGGCATGTTTCCAGATCTCTGGGAAGGTCGCGGTCTTGAGGGAGAGATTCATGACGTTGCACAGGTGGAGTGCGATACTGCTGCTTGCTCTGTTGAAGACGTGGTGCGGGAATGGGTCTGACGGAGAGCCGGAGTGGATTGAGCACATGGTCTTGATGGTGTCATCGATGCTCACGCTGGCCCAGGCTAGCAGGGGGTCGTGGTCGATGGTATACAGAGGGTCTGTTGAGTTGCTGTCTGTTGGGGCTGTCTGGGTGTTGAAGCTGTCGTGGATGTCTGCTATCTTGCGGTGGAAGAAGGTGGCGAGGGAGTCGCACAGGGCTTGCGACGACGGGATGTCATTGGTGTTGGAGCTGGGGTTGGAGAGTTCCTTCACGATGTTGATGAGCTCCTTGCTATTGTGTGCATTGTTGTCGAGGCGGTCTTAGACACAATATTCTGCCCACATGATATTTTTGTTTGCAATATTCTACTGGTTATCCTTCCTTTGGTTTAGAAGGTAGCTAGTTGTTTTTGGCATCAGGTTATTCTTCATATTGGCATTATATTTAAAAGTTATAGGAACACCCTAATCTAACCGTATGCTAATTTTATTTCAAACAGCCACTCTCTAGCCAAGATTAGTCATGTGGTTCTGGTAGTTCTTATCCATACCTGTGAAGTCTTTCTAGTTTGTTTTCTTAATTTTTTGGCAATGAGTAAAACCCTATTATAGCTATTATTTACCTTATTATATGCGTGTTCATTGATCCATCTGAGATATTGCCTGACTTGTACATTTTGTACTTTTTCTTCTGATACTTTCCGAGAATCTACTTATTTCAGTTTGTTCCACAACGCACTACTCCGTTTGTTAATTGTGGGATACGCACTTTTCAGTTGGGCTATGCAATTGATGATTTTCTGACGCTTATAGTTGCAAAGTTGTTATCCGTGACAGTTTCCTTAATATGTACATTTGAGTTGTAGGCAGGATGTATCAGGAGAGTTTGCTGTGGCCTGGGTGACTCAGAGTCCCAGAACGCTCAAAGGAGATGAGGGGCTGCTGTCACCTCCTCGCGACCTATAGGAGCTTCCTCTTGGCCTTTTGTCTGGATACCCCCGGATACTATCTGGTGCCAACAGGAGAAGACTACTTCACATTTCCATATTCTTCAGGTACAGTAGCAACTCACTCACAAGAGTAGTTTGTTCACTTTATTTTAGTCAGTACTGATTACTTGCATAATTATGTACCAGCACTTGCTCCGGCACTAATACCATATTGTGCTTGTTTCACCACTTCAGCTTCATTTCAACAACATTGGGTCAACTGAATCCACGCTCTAGTATTCATTTCTTCATCACTTGAATACCAGCTTCAGTAAGCCTTCGCAAGGAGGTCAGGTCACCCCTGTTATGACCACCATAACCAGATGTTATGAGCACTGACTAGGAGGGTCCTCAGCATCAGAAACTATCGTAGGATTGGGGAGCCTTTAAATCTCACAAGCTCTCAGTGCACTAAGTTTTCCTAATCGTACATTTAAATATTGGCCAGGATGGATAAATCCCAGCTCCATCGAAGTCTAGTTCTTCCTCCTCATCCTTGGATGGATTCACCAAACGTGCTGTGGGGACAAAGAATAAGGACATTGAGCATGAGAATCACCATCTCCCTGGGCCTCTGACAGCTGGAGTTGGGCCCGGGCATACGCCTATAAGGGACTCAGCTTCTGAGGTTCTGCGAAACACTGCACAGGACCAAGGGCACCAGTCAGTATCAGTCTCATACCTGATCAATGACATTCCTCCTGTTGAGCATAGTTGGAATCCAGGATTCATCACTACTCCACCAAGCAGAAAAGGTGTCAGGCGGGCCGGAAGCCATATCCACCTGTTGTCTTCAATTCAATCATGCGATGAATCCTACCATGTTTAACTTAGAGATATAAGACTCTTTTCAGAGATCCTTATTGGACAATGTGTGGGATATGATAAGAAATTTGCTTGTCCCTTCATATTCTCGGTTGGATACTAATGAAAAGCTTTTAAATCAGTTTAAGGCAAATGGAATTACCTATACTGTCACCCTACCTATCATGTGCTCTCTGGAGATTGGCAGGTCATGATCACATCCTATAATGTCTCTCCCTGACCCTGGCCCGGGGACTTGCATATCCCATCCCCAGATAAGTCAGTTGGTTGATGCCCCCTTTGTCCAGGACCATACTCAACCTCAACTTTGACTGAGTCAAACATCCAGAGGGGAGGCTAAAGCACGGGTAGACCCCCTAATCCTATGCGGGGCATGCAATGGTCATGACCAACAGCGATAACTAACATAGCTGCCATCCCTGACAAATAGACGACTAAGGGTACAGCCAGAAACGTGTTATGGGTGGAGGGGGCTAGAGGGCTGCAGAGTTGAGGGGTTGCATGTCCAAACCTTGAAGTGATTAACTTATTCACCCGTTTGTTGCCACTATCTGGTAATCATGCCCTTGCCTGTTGCCCCTTTGTGGTAATTATGGCAAATGTTCCACCTCTGGCTAATGGCTGAGTAGAGTCACCTATACAAATAAGAAATACATTTCTAAATTGGTTACAGTCCAAGTCTATATTCCCAATCACAGGCGATGATCAAATTCTGCTGACCCGAAGGGTGAGTGGATAGGACCTCCAAACAAACACTCAATGGAAACTGCATCATTATAAACTTTGGGCACCCTAGGTTTGAGAGGAGGTTTTACACAGCGTTTCATCTTCTCCTTTGTTGGGGGGTACTGTTTCACTCCTTCCCCTAGGCATCTATCTCAGGCTCTCTCCAGTCCTGCTTTTTTGTTCTATTGACCCTCCCCTTGTGGGTAATCAGGCTTTTCCTCTCATACTTTCAGACAGGTATGGTGCCCTGAATAATCTGCAGGCTGTAGACGGATGTCTGGCTGCCGAGAATACTTCCCATTTGGGGTGGTTTAAACAACCTTTTGGATTTCATTTACCCACCTCAATGTCATGATAACATGCCTTTAGCAGATGTCAATGCACCCATTTTACTTAATCACTCTTCCTTTAGTAGCAGAGCATCAGATAGGAGCCTAAATCAGGCTGATTTAGCCACTTCTTTAGCTCAACCAAATTTTAATGGGTATGTGATATTGTCTCATGGAACATCTCAGGGCTTAAGAGCAAGTTAACCTCCCATGACTGGCTTGATTTTTCCCTCACCACTCGTGTAATTTGTATCAAGGAATCCTGGCAGGTGATACCTTTGCATGTTGGGAGTTTTTCTTCCCTGTTTACAGCAGCAATCTCATCCCCTGCTGGTCATAATATGGGTAGTTTATAGATGATAATCTCCAACCTGTTATCATTAGCAGATCTGTCACGTCCTCTCCTTACTATCAATTCTGCAGATTACCTTTAAGGGGGAGTCTGCTGTGATTATAATCAATCATTACTACAATGTGTTTGATTCTATTCGTTGTGAGGTTGCCAGAGCTCTGGAAGCTGACCTAGATGCATTTCTATTGCAATTTAAGCATGATTGTTCAATTGCATGCAGTGGGGATTTTAATATCCAAAAGTGTAGCCATCCAACAAGACGTGAGTGTACCCTACATTTTCAACACAGCGAATATAGTAAGGGCTTAAATGCTATGATTCACAACTATAATTTATTGTTGCTGGAAGAAGACACTCAATTATGTAATTCCCAGACCCATACGTTTGTGGGAAGACATGCACATTCCACAATTGACAATCTTCGGATTAGCTCTACTCTTGATCATTTGGTTTTTAATATCAGAGTCAAACGAACTGCAGTTAGCAAACACAATTAGACTTTACATGCCGACGGCTCTGTAGCCCCGCTAAGATTTTAAACATTGCCCCTGTTAGACCAAATGGAGTATGCAATAGATGGTAAGGAATTGACACAACGTGCATATTGTGGAGACGGCTGATCCAAATGTTAAAGTTTGACCCTTGCTTAGGCCCAGTTGTGGATAACAACAACATGGTTTCTGCCTTACAGCTTATTACTGAGGCCCTTAATTCCTTCTTGTTGCACCCTGCAAAATTTAGGGTAATCTGTAAGACAGGGTTGGTTTAACCACACGTGTACATAGACATCTAAAAGGCTGAAGGTTGCTTTACGCCATGTCTCAAGAGATGTATCACTGTCAAACATTTAAGGGAACAGTGTAATAAGGCATTAACATCCAGGAGTTAAGAGAAAAGGCTTGGCTGAATCTGATACAGGCTGCTAAAACTAATTCTATTACTTTGTTTTGGAACACCGCAAATGCCCCCTTTTTGAAAATTGATTCTTGTCCTGATCTAACATCACACATTCCCTTACAAGCATGGATAGACCACTTCAAAGAGTTTCAACCCTTTAATCAATAGTGAGTCAAAGTCTTCTCTATTGGCTATAGACGGACCAGAAAGGAGTCGCACTCCTATGAGCAGTTTTCCCTTGGTCTTCATGTTGGATCAGGACCTGGATGCAGTGCACAACTGTGCTAAAGGGAAAGGTCATGGACCCGATGGGGTCCTGGTTGAGCCCTATGGAGGTATGGGTGACCTGAGGCCCTAATACTTACTTGAGTTTTTAATATGGTATCAATGGTTTCCGTACCTTCTTCATAGGCTAAATCCATTATTGTGCCTACTTATAAGAAGGGTGGTAGAACTGACTCCAAGTGCTATTGTACCATTTACCTCTTGGATTCTCAGCAAAACTCCTGGGCAGGGTTGTTTTTGTGGAGAGTGGATGACTGAGCAACCAACAATTCCATCCTGTTGGAGGCCCAGTATGGATTCAGAAAGGTACTTGGGACGGTGGAACAATGCCTAAGTCTTGAGCTCTCGATTGGGAAATATACAAGAGCCACGCCAGGTTTACTTTTTTCTATGCTTCACAGATCTTACTAGTGCATTTGATTTAGTGGATCATTCATTATTGTGGCATTCTCTGCTCTCCTACGGGACCCCTGAGAATATCATTGGTCTTCTTGCACAGCTTTCTGAGAGCCTTTCAGCCAAAGTATGATAAGGTCCTAACAGAGAACTTTCTCCTTCTCTTAGAATTAGGCAGGGTGTATCACAGGGGTATTTGTTGACCCCTTTCCTATTTTCTTTATTCATAAATGGGGTCGATGATACTCTTCGGTTCTTGTAGGCCGATGTGCCAATTGTTGCTAGTTGTCCGGTACCTGTCCTACTCGAGGCAGATGACACACTTCTATTGTGAAGGACTGCCGTCTGGTTGCAGAGAATAATGGATTCTAAGAAATTAAATCTTAATAAATCCAAGACATTTATACTAACTTGTGGGAAAACCTCATAGAATGTAAATCATTTTATTTAGAAGGCATACCAATAACTAAGGTCAAAATCTTTTCCTATTTGGCCATCCTTTTTTCTGGAAATGATTCCTGGGTTGAACACATATTGAATACTTGACTGAAGATGAAAAGAGTCTGTGAGGGCATGTTTAGATTCTCTAGCAAACTTGGTTGTCGACCAATCAAGGAGATGATTACCATCAATAAAGCGAGTATGTTTGCTCCTGCCACCTATGGCGGGGTTTGTGGGGTCACACGCCTAGTAACCCTTTACAGGCTGAGGAAGATGCCTTTTTAAGGTGTCTGTTGTGTACTCCTCCCTCGGCATCGTCTACCATTACACATAGGACAGTAGGGCTGAGCCATCTGGAAGATATACTGGTGCTTAAACCTATTTCTTGGTAAAGCTCAATATGGCTTAAATCAGTGACCGAATTTAACAAAGACAAGCATACGGGATTGTCTAAAGTTAGATTATGCCCTCCATTAGTGATTTTCTTAGATCGATATTTGTTTTTTCTGTGCTTCAGGATGTGCCTAGGATCCTAACGCTCGAGAAATTGGCGATGAAGGCTGTTTTGTACCATATAAGGGCAAGAAAGAGAGCTTTTGCTGATGAGATGAATCAAACGGTAGTTACATATATGTCTTATGCTTTACCCGAGGGCTTTCAATCTTATTTGGCCTGGGTGACAAATATGCAACATTGTTTTGTCTTGACCAAACTGGGGTTCAACACTGCACACCACCTCGCTTCCTTTCCCAATATTAATCAGTGGGATTGCTCGTGTGGCGGAACATCAAAAGAGAACACTCTGCACTTTGTGCTTTATTGTCAGTTTTATCTGGACTTAAGGAAGCACTTTCCAAAACCCATTTTTATTGCATACCATATTAGGGATCACAAAGCTGCCATGTGTTTGTTGTGCACTATGGAGTCCTCTGCCGTATGTTTTAATGTTGCTTCTTATATCTGCGAAGCAATACACTTTAGGAAAAGAATGTTGTATTCATTTTCATACCATATTGTTAGCTTATTATCGAGCCTTGGATGTACATTTTAATGTTATAAACTGTTTTTGTAATGTATTGTAGTGTATTTAAGATAACTTTGCTTTTATGGCGTATGATAATAGTGCAGACACTAAACTTTTTTTATTTAAAATCTGAGTTATAGGCGTTGTTATTCCAAATTTCAAGCATTCTTTCATGCAGCATTGGGATTTGTCATTTCATATAATGGGTAAATCATCAGTCCATCAAAACCAGAGGAAAATATGTTTTGTATATTGCTCATACTCCACTTTCCAAGCACGTTTCCCCACTTCTCACCTCATAAAACGATTAGGGGGCAAATGTAATACCCCATCACAAGACTGTGCAGCTTATTAAAGAACAATACAGATCACTTATGTATGTCATGTTTTACTTTCTGATCTATTTGGGATAACAATTCTTAGAACATGGCTATACCTATTTAGGAATATAAGAAGGTAACATTAACAATGGCAACAAAAAAAACATAAGACATTTTGGGTTCTCCCAAGCACATTACTATTGCCCATTACATAGATTGATAATTGCACAAAAATAAAAAATTAAATCTCTTGGTTTTTATGTTGCATCCTGAGAAAAGACAATTCGATTCCTAGGAGGCAATACCACACTGCTGTATACTAAAGTAAGTGGTAGTGATTGTAGGATACATTTTTCTCAGAACAGTTATCTCATCATGATTAATTGAAACCATCTGTCCTCTGTCCACAGCATCATTTTCTGTTATCGAAAGCCTTTTACAATCTCAAAATCAGATTTTGTCATACCACTTGAGGTCATTTGTCTCCTTTTAAAAAAAATATTCTATTGATTCCACTTCTGTAAAACATACCTGTTGTTTGGACTTTTTGTTGGGGCAGTTGTGGTAGACCACTAGTTGCACAATTTCACCAGGTTACTCTCAGAGAAAAGCTCATGGTAGTTCTACACATGCGCATAACTTTGTAATTAAATGTGGATTTTTTTTAATGCTGTCCCTTTTGCTGACAAATCATTCCACAGAACGGTTCGTGGTACATCTTGGAATTATAGTGCATGTTGCCATATAGTTTGTAAACATTTGATTTTACTGGTTTGACCTACTATAATCAAGTAAATTAAATCCTCCACTTGATTAATTAACATCATACAGAATATATTTTGTGGTGGTTTCTAATATGCATGGCTGGAGATGGTGTGCAGACTTGAGGGTGAGTAGATGTGCGGTTCCACTTCGTTGAAACATAGCAAATTCAGTTTTGTGGGTCACCAAAGGCCAATGCTTCACTTATTATTCCTTGGGCTTGTGTGACAATGGTACTGGGGCTATTTCTTTAAACTGGAGTCTTCTGTCCTACCCATTTGGACCAAAAAAGGACTGAAATTTTGTCTCCTGCTGATTGGGGATATACTTTTGTGGTGGACCTTTTCATGTTTGTTGCAGGTGTGGATCCCTGTTTTCATCTATTTCCTTCACTTTACTGATTTGTTTGCTAATATTTTTGCCATTTGGTCAATAGCTGTACCTTTTGAGTGTCCAGGCTGATACCATAAAATGTCGGTACAGCTAGCCTGTGAAAGTTAAAAGAGGTAAACATTTTTTGGAAGATGAGGGCGATTTTCAGGAAGTGTGATCCCACTTAAATCTATGGGGAGCATTTAATTTTGCTTTTTGGGCTGTTGAAAATGGTTCCAAGCCAAGCAGTATGATATTTTGCAACTATGTATTTAATGTACTTTGTTTTTTTGGTTTTGTATAGTGCGATTTAAATCTGAAGGGTGACAATTTGTTTTCCAGAGTATCTATTTATATAAATTCGGCGGCTACAATTATATTATGGTCTGGTTGGGGTTCTGAGACATAACAACAGAGTGTGAAAAGGTTGAAAAGTATGTCTTACATTAGGCCTGGTGTAAAGTTCAAATTGCACCGACATAGTTGGAATAATTTCGAGAATTTCACATACCTCTTGTTACGTGAAATTCTTGAAAGTATGGAATTAAGCCCCGTTGTATAATTAAACAGCAAGAGCAACGTGAACAACCAGAACGTAAGCAGTTGTAGTTTAGGACAAACGTTTAACATGAAATGCGTCATTGCATCAAAAATGAACACGAGGAATCGTACTATATTAGAGGGCTATATGATGGATTTTCATTATGCCTGATTACATATAGTTCCATGTAATATTCAGTGAATTTTACATAGCAAACAAATTAAAATTACGCAAAACTTGCACACTTCTTGTGCATATTACATTGAGTTTAAAGAACAACTTAGGGGCATATTCTCATGGACTTATCGCCGAGTTATCGGCACTTTAGCACAGCAAAAGTGGTGAAAGAATTATCGCCCCATTCCCAAGCTGGTGCAAACTGCCAATATTGCCAGTTTTCCAGCGATAGCTTCCGCAACAAAAATCGCCACGGATGAGAGCGACAACTAATGCTAATGATATTCAGAGTAAGCGTTCCCGTGCAAAAGCACAGGAAAACACCACTTCGCGATATTCTCAACGACCAGCCAGATCTACGATGCGATCCAAAAACAGGCGATAAGGCGCGTTAACAGCAGGGATTTAACACCTGCCTTTTACTGCTGTTAAGCAGGACGACTACCTGCAGTATGAAATGGAGCCCAGCCCAGAGCCACATCTGAAGACCAACAGATGCCATGGAGCCAATGATCATGCAGCTTGGAGACCCAAGAGGGCCACATCACCCACCACCTCCACCCCCAGGACCCCCCTGGACTACCACCGAGGCAACGCAGAACAAGACAGCGGGCCTTCAGAAAATGCACCAGCCTCAGAGACTAAACGCCAGAGGATGTCATTGCCCACTACAGGCTCAAAAGGACAACCATCCTCTGCATCCTGACCCACATTGCCCACAGGCTGATGGTACCAAAACAGCGGACAACCAACATCCCTCCGCAGACAAAGCTGCCGGCTGTGCTGCACCTGTTGGCCTCTGGTACCTTCCAACCAACAACTGCCAGAGTCGGAAGAGTCTTACAGCCAGCCCTATCAAACTTCCTCACACATGTCTTGGATGCATGTCCACAAAAGCAACGGCCAGCCCCTGTATCTGCACCACAGGCTAGTCCCAGTTCGTAGTGTTCCTGCACAACCAACCCAACCCCAGCCGTTGCCTGGTGCCTCTGTCCTCCCGATCCAAGATTGTGGTTTCTGAAATGGGAGTGCGCCAGGTGATGAAGTCCAGTAGCCAACAGTAGTGGAAAAACAGTACTTTATTAGAAAAACATAAATTAACAACACAAAAACATCAGCAAACAAGTTCGATTCCCAACGGGGAACTTCATCAGGGCAACTTGTGGATCCAATTAACTTTATATCATCCGTGAAATCCCCAATAAAATTTCACATTCTGAAAGTCCGTATTCAGAAACCTGTAGGATAAATGGTGACAATTGTCAGGCGTCCGTATGGTCACAAACGTAAACCGGTACAGTGTATTGCACTTGGACAAACCGTAATGCTAACAGGTATGATCAATCCTGCACAAAAAGACTGTAGCAGAAGTTTGTGTGGTCATAACCTTTGTAGGAAGTAAAGGAAGGTTACAACCAAACGAACTTCTGTTACAGTCTCATTAGGCAGGATTTATCATACCTGTAAGCATCACAGTTTGTATCAGCATGATATCCCTGCACCTTCACTTCACCCACACTGTGCAGGAACAGCTGGAGACCAAGCAAGGGAACTACACCATAGCAGGCTTCCTGCACGTGTTGGGGCCAATTGACTGCACACATGTACTACTTGTGCCCCCTGCCGACACTGCACACAGTCACCGCAACAGAAACCACACGCATTCCAACAACGTGCAGGCAAAACTGGACCACCGGGGCCGGTTCACCAATGACGTCGCAAACTTCCCAGGCAGTGTGCATGATTCCTACATCTTCCACAAGCACTCCAACCCTGGTCCCCAGACCGGTCCGCTGCCCAGCGATGACTGCCCAATCCTGCACACCCAGCCCTCAATGCTCACCTACCGCCACCTGCGTGTATCCAAGAGGCCCCACCACGTGGAACCTCCTCAGCTGTCGCTGCATTCCAGGCCACAGGTCCCCAGTGGACCCTGCTGCACCGCTCCATGTAGTCATGTCTGAGCCACCTGCTGCCTTCGGCGCACATTGTTGGCCAGCTGGGCTCACAATTCAAATTGAACCTTGATTGCCAGGACAGCGTATCGATGCCTACACAACATCGCAGGGACTGTGAGTGGTCACTGATGGGACTTAGACACCCACGTATAGCATCCAGTTTGGATGCCATGCGGTCGAACCCCACCCGCACCTGTTCAGCCATCTTCTCCTGGCACCCCAACACATGGTGTTGGAAGGCCATGTGTTGCTCGTGGGGGTCCTGGGAGGCAGCCTTGGTAGTGGGTGCTGCCTGCTGTGTGGTCTGTGCAGGGAGTGGGGTCTCCTTGATGCAGCTGGGCTTCCCTGCTCCTGGAGGTGGGGTGCCGAGGCTGTCCATGAGCTGTTGGAGGGCATTGGGGTCAAAGGTGGTGAGGTCCTCTTCATCATCAGTGAAGAGTTGTTGGGTCTGCTCTGCAATGTGAAGGGGAGATGCAGTTCAACATTGTGTTCACATGTGTGTGTGTGTGTGTAGCATTTTGGGAGAGTCGCCCCTGCAGATCTGAGTTTGCTGCCCCTTATCCCTTTCATGTGGTGTGCCTTTGACTTCTGTGCTTATACAGTGCTGAGATGTTTCAGACTTGGGCACATGGGGCTCTTGATTAAGTCAGGCAAGTGTAAAGGTTATTCTAGCTTCAAATGAGAGTCAATGGAAGTCTCATTTGGCCAGTGTTCCTGGTGCCTGAGACCAATCTCACACCTGAATTAAATGTAGCTTTCAAGGGGGCTAGATGCTGATCGGTGAGGCCTGTAAGTCAAGAGTTGCAATGGGCTATTTTGGATAGCAGTAACAATGGACAACTTGTTTGTAGTCTTCAGCAGAGAGGAGGTTTTTATTCTAAGTCTAATTTTCAGGAGTTAACCTTTTGCCATAGAGTTGATATGGGTTTGATGGTTGAGATTATTGTCTAGTTGTAATACCAAGTATTTTGCTCAATGGATAATGGAAGGTTGACAATCAAGCACATGTAGGATTTTTAGAACAGTTAGGTGGGAGGATACAATAGGAATTCCACGTTAGAATGAGCAGTTTGTGATGGCAGTGTGAATTCCAAGCATGGATCTTTTCCAGGTTTAGAGAAGGAGACTAGTTGTCTCTTGGGGAGGACACTGTTAGGTACAGCTTAGCATGGTTCATGTAGAAGTAATAGGAAATGTTGATGTTTTTAACAAGACACCCAATGCTTCCATATATAGCTTCTTGAAGAGGAGTGAGTTGGATATGGTGTTTTTGTTTTTTTGGATCAAAAATGGTTGCCTGGGTGTGAAGAGAGCCAATGAGAACCACTGATCTTATGCCCATCTTTTCATCTAGAATGTTCAGGAGAGTGAGATGGTTGAGAATGTTGGAACTGCAGATAGACTGTAGAGAATGATGAGCTAAGAGTCTCCTTTGTCCAGAATAAAGAGCACATCAGGGGCAGTTTGAAGAATAGCGGTCTCTGTGCTACAACCAGATATACAGACTGGCTGGGAGTCATCAGGAAGGTTGCTTTCGACAATTACGACAATTAATTGTTTTAGTTGGCATTTTGGATACAGCTTTCAAGAGCCTTGGTTATGAAGAGTAGGTTCGATACCTGTTCATAATTATTGATATCTTTGCCAGCTGTACAGTTGTGGTTGTTTGATTTTGTTGAATTTGATCAGGATTTCTGGATAGGGTCAAAGTGATTGGAGAGATAGGAGCCAGTGATAGAGAGGCTTCAATTTGCCAATTTTTGCTTGAAAGAAGAGTTCGTGCAATTGTACTCAGGGTGTATGTTGGCTAGGCAAACCAGTGGGGGATATGTGGGTTATTTAAGTGCCTTGAATGTGTTTTTATGGCAATTTGTGGTGGTGATCAGCAATCTAATTTTAATCTTTTTATGTATGTTTTTCAGGTTTAGTACTGTGAGGTTTAAGTACCATTTTTGTTCCACTGCTCTGAGTTTTTGTGGATGATTGCCACTCCAAACACATAATTTCTCAGTTTGGTCAAGGCAGATGATTTAGTATTCCTGTGGGTCCAGGAGAGCAAGGGCATATTGTGAATCCTCATTTAGCTATATCTCTGTGAGGTAAAACGAAGATTTAAGTTATTGTCAGTGACACATAACACCTGAGATCTCTTTTTCCAATTTTGCAGTGAATTTCAGTTGTGCAATAGGCATTTGATTGAGGACTGGCGAAGGAGCAAGACGTGGCCGAGGTGTGAATCATCTCAGGGAATTCAGGTTGCTTCTTCTGGAGTTGCTGGTTGGTTCTTTTTGTTCCTTTAACCCATGATGCAAGGAATATTGGATGCTTCTTTAGAGTGATTGTGAGGGATTTGTGGGCTATTTTCTTCAAGAAGAATGATTATGTTGATTTCAGTCAGGCTAGAAAAGTCTCTCTTATACCTAGGTGGTGTTTTGCTTCATGGAGTTTTTAGAAAGCATCAGAGTCTTAGAGGGGTGATGCTGTGAGTAAAGGTATGATAAATGTACCTTGCTTCATTCAGGTCTGCGGAGAGGATGTTTATTTTGACAAGAAGGGAATCTATTCCATCCAAGAGAACCTTTAAAGATGGTTGAGGGTGATTGTTAATCTGTGGACTGTCTTACTAAATCTTGTCGGAGTTAGCATGAAGCTTTATGTAAGGAGGGTTGTGAGGTATTTTGATTAGAGAAGTCCGGTGTGCTAGAGACAATGAGACAGATTATATATTCAGAGAGAGTGGAGTGGATAATAAAGAAATTCGGTTGGTTGGAGGAGGGCAGTTGATACGTGTTGCCTCTTGTCTTGTATGATCCATTTTAGATGAGGTCAGGACCTTTTTGACCGTAAGAATGCAGTTGCCGGGGGGACTGCAGGTAACTTTTTAAAGAACCAGATAGTTTAAGTTGAGTTGAGTAGGTTACGGGCTGATAATAAGTCTGATAACGGTTTGGCTGAGACAGGAGGAAGAGTGATGCTCTGATGCGCCAGGAGACTGCGTCTCTTCGAAGTTGTGGTGGTTGAAGGCCTTGCAGAAGGCTACTTGAGTGGTATTGCCTGTTGAGGTTTTCTCCTTCTGTTTCTGTTTCTAGTGAAACAGACTGAAGATTGCATTGAAATACTACAGAAGGTTTTCATCAGATGTTTTAACCATAAGTTTCCTTTCATTCTACAGTGAGATATTGGCTTCAGCTTTGAAGACAGCAGAGAGAATTGTAGTCAGCGTTGTTCCATAGGAGATTTTGCATATTCAGGAGAGTGACTTTGGCTCTGGAGTATTTTGAGTCAAAGTGTAGCGTTTTTAAAATAATAGGTGTTCTGTGAAATCATTTGGAGACGAAACAGCATTTACAATGCTACAATTACCGTGAAATACCTTTACCATGCATCCTTTACCACGCAATGCCTTGTACCACACTGGGTCTACCAGGCAGATGCCTTTACCATTAATGCCTTAACAACGATATGGTAAATGTGCATCAGGTAAGTGTATAAGGGTATTGGATGGTAAGGTTTTTTTATGGTGTATTGGTGGGTAAGGGTATAGGGTGGTAAGATTTAGGGGTTGATAAGGGAATAGGGTAGTAAAGCAAAAACAATTTATCTAGCAATATATAGATATATAATACCTAGAGGTATACTAGGTAGTTAGAGTTAGGATTGCTTTTCCATAGAAAAAGATTTTTTTGTGTTGCTAATAACTTTGGCCCCATTTGATGAATCTAAACAAAATGGTCCGAAAAGGTGCTACGTTTTGACTTCTTTGTCAATGGAAAGTTTTGAGGTTATTCATCAAGCGGGGGCTAAGAAAAATGGGAGGCCCTAAAATACAAAATCCCCATGCATTTTCCATTGACATAATTAAGACGGGCTAAAGCAAAAACTGCTGAACGGAAACACACCAAATGCGCAGGAAGCGGTATGTTGCTCCGCAGATTGTGCTTGTTGTGATTTGGTGTAAATTCGCTCAGTAGTTTTAGAGAAATTAAGGGTAAAAAATAATTGTGCATTTTGGCACCTGGGTTCCCGAGAGTCTCACAGGAGTCCCGCGAGAGTCCGAAATCAAAAAATGGAGGCCCATGATTTGTTGAGAGGCTCGTTTTTTCCATGAGCCTTATCGATCTCGCGGAAGTGAATGGCTCCCGTGAGTTCGTAGAGAGCGAGATCTCTGATTAGCTGACTGTTGGAATTTTAGAAATGAAATGGACGCCATTACAGTTTACTGTGAAACATTGGAGGTGGTGTGGGAATGAAGTAAAAAATCTATATAAGGGGGCAGTAGAAAGACATGCTCTCCCCCTAGATTTAGAGAGGAGTGTCTAAGGGTTACTACTGTGCCAAAAATAAATGTATTTGTTTTTCCTTTTTAAATATACGATCTTGTGATACTCACGCGAGATCAGGAATGGTAAAAAGGAGTAGGTGATTTCTCAATACTAGTAGGAATGCACATTGTTCCCCTTGTTATTGAGAGGAAGTGTATAGAGATAGGTACTGTGATGAGTAGAAGGTTTATACTTTTTTTAAAAAATCACCATATCAGGTGACTGTGGATCGTGAAAAATAGGAAAGAGTAGGTGATCTTTGAATGCAATCTATTATGTAGACTTGTTATTGTAGGAAGGAGTCTTGCTGGAGAGGGTGTTTATTAAGTCAACTATTTACGCCCATCAGCTTGGTAAGAGGTCTGAGCAGAGTTAAGACTCCTCCCACACTCTACTATGCACAGCCATCATACAATAGAGGGGTCTAGGTAGAGAGGTTAGTCAATCCGCTTACCTTTCTATGGACACCTGTCATCTTAGAGAGAGGTCTAAAAGGAGAGGCCAGTCTATCCACACGCCCTCTACTCACACCTATCTTCAGAGAGAGAGGTCTGAAAGGAGAGGCCCGTCCATCCACACACCCTACTATGCACAGCTGTCATTTGCGAGAGAGGTGTGAAAGGAGAGGCCAGTCTCTCTCCATTCACTACTACGCACACTTGCCTTTTGAGAGAGAGGTCTCAAAAGAGAGGTAAGTTCATCCACATAACCTACTACGCACACCCATCACTTGAAAGAGAGGTCTCAAAGGAGAGGCCAGTACATGCACGCACCCTACTACGCTCACCTGTCATGTGAGAGAGAGGTCTCAAAGGAGAGGTCAGCCCATGCACATATCCTACTATGCACACCCGTCATTTGAGAGAGAGATATGAAAGGAGTTGCCAGTCCATCACCACTCACTTCAAAGCACAGGCCAGGCACTTCCCAAGCACCCTACTGTTCACACACTCTACTGTGCACATCTGTCATTTGAGAGAGAAACAAGTTGCCCTGGGGCATGGAGTCCCCAGGGCCAGGTCCTGTGGCCAAGCCCCCATTGCACATGTTAAAGGCCGTATGCAGTGTGGGGTTGGCTGTATGGAGAAGGGGCTGGCTGAAGGACCTTGCCGCAGGCCGAAGGCCACCAGTGGTTTGCATTTGTGTATGGTAGTTAAATATTACTTTATGTGTAAAGAAAACATAGAAATTCACTGAAAAAAACTAAGGTTAAAGTAATATTATAGTTAGGTGAATTTGTCAATGACTACATCAACATTTTGAAGAACAAAAACACAGAAAATAAATTTTTTATTTATTGCATACATCTCAATTGAACACAGCCATTTGCCTAAAACCCTGGGGCCGGCAGCATGTCTTCTTGTATAATTAAACACAGCCAATAAACTAGCAACCCATGGGGCAGGCAGCGATCAAAAACTAAGAATTAAACGATATCTTATATGCAAAAAAAAAAATATGTAACAAAACCTCCATTAACAAAACCCATTCAGCGTACGTCTGTAATACAGTGTTCAGCTATACGTAAAGCATTGAGAGGTCGCTTGTATATAAATGTACGGTGGGGTGCGTTGCCAATCCAGCATATAGTCACTAGACCCACATGTCCTCCGTTCTAGTAATACTGTGTGGGACATCAAAACTTAGTCTCAATACGTCCCCCAGGAGGTCACCCTCAGATTTACATTACATGCCACAGGCTAAATACTGGTGGCTTGCGTAATGCCGTCAGGGTCTGTGGGACTCACGTCATCAGCATTCGAGTTTTTGGCAAGCAAATATGTTGTGTAATGTCCCCAGAAGTTCTTGGGTCTACTCCTGGGAGGGAGCAACTCACTGAAATTCTCAGTTTTTGTACTGCAATATAGCATGTTGTGCGACCTCCGTGTTATTGTGGGTAAGGGACCCCTCGACCAGCACATTGCAACCAGCCGCTTTGCCATGAGAAGACCCATATCCACTAGCCTACGCACTGCTATGGGCAATTGTTTGGTACACCCCAGAAGGGCCAGGGTTGGGTCCGGGGCCAGCTCTGTATCTACTATGTTTCCCAACTCCTGAAAGATAGATTCCCAATATGTATACACCCCCGGACACTGCCACGCCAAATGGATAAAATCCGCAGGTTGTGCTCTGCATCTATCGCAAGCCGGGGTCTCTCATAACCCATACCTGTGCAATCTTTCTGGTGTGTAGTACACTCTATTAACATACTTGAAGTGAATCAGTTTGTGTCTTCCGTGCAAGGAGATACGCTGAGTACTAGTAAAACAATAAGTCCACATGGTTTCATCAATATTCAGCTGCAAATCTCGTTGCGAGGCATGTCTGGCTTCTAGTATACTGATTCGCTCAATGGGACAATCCTAATTTATTTATATTAGTGACCATTTTATGGGGCGACTTAGCTCTGATTATGTAGGTCATTTCGGCACTTCAGGGGGTTCCTGTGGCTCGTCTCCTAAGATACCACACAATGCCCTCCTCACTCTATGAAACTGAAATCGTTATAGCATGTTGCTAGATATCGCTGGGTCCTCCACCTCTTCCCAGGATTTAACTGCGCCATCTTGAAATAAGTCCCCTGTCGTCAATATGTTCAATGATTGTGACGCACATATAACCCTTTTATCCCTGCACGGAGCCAGTCGAATTAAGAGAGTCTATTATCCCGTCCTAAGGTTGGTAGGCTCAAAAACATGGCCGGCAGGGGGAGGGGACCTGTGAAGAGTGTTTCCACGTGAAGAAACAGAATATCAGGCGTACCATGCATCCAATATTAAGCTTGGGCGCACTGTGCCGCTCTGTAGTACAAATTTAAATCTGGCGCGCCCAACCCCCCCAAGTGATATGGTAAGGTAAGTATCCGCCAATTCACCCTCGCTTGTTTCCCGCCCAGGCCAATTTTCTCAATGATGTTTTGACTCTGAAAAAAATAACAAGGTAAAACAATGGGTATGTTTGTGAAAAGGAACATAAATCGCGGCAGAACCACCATCTTCATGATTGAGATTCTGCCAAGTAGAGACAATGGCAACCTAATCCAGATTTCGACATCATCCTCCAGACTGCTGACCGCGGTGCCGTCGTTTTCTCTGAACACAATCTCCGAGTCGTGTGTAGATGGATACCGAGATATTGTATCGCGTCAGAGGTCCATTGTAGCGAGTAGTCCGATTCGAAAGGCAGCGTGGCTGGGGTGATAGGGAAATGTATGGATTTAGACCAATTAACACACTGACCTGACAGCACTCCGAAGTGTACCACCTCCCTAAGTACGGAGGAAAGATTGCTTTCCGTCTCGCGGACATATAATGATGTGTCATCTGCGTAGGTGGACACTATGATCTTATAATTTGGGAAGCACCTTTATGGCTGTGATACTCTCTTAATGCACATGCCAGCGGTTCAGCTACCAAGGTGTATAAGATAGGGGGCAGCGGGCAGCCCTGCCTCGTTCCTCTGGATACCGTAATAGAGCCCATTACTAAATCACCTATTTTGATATGCGCTGTGAGAGAATTATAAAGTACCCCAATCAGTTGGAGAAAGACTGTGCCCAATCCCATCCTAGTGATAACCTGTCGCAAGAAGGGCCATTCGACAGTCGAAAACCTTCTCCATGTCAAGGAAGACTGCAACCACTCTCTGGTCTGGGTTGGTATGTTGGATGGTGCTGAACACCGCGTGGAGATTATATGTGAGGTTCCTATCTGGAATAAACCCTGCCTGCTCCAGAGCCACCAATACTGGCGCCAGCAGTACTAGCCGATTAGCGAGTATCTTAGCGAACAACTTGGTGTCAACATTAAACAGGGAGAGCGGACGATAGGACCCGCACTCGTCTAAGGATTTACCTGGTTTAGGAATGGCTACGATGATCGCCTCTCTCATCGTTGGTGGCATTGTGCTCGATACGCACATGTCATCAAAAAGCTCTGAGAGGTGAGGGAGTAGCAGATCAAGAAAACTTTTATAGAAGCCAACTGTGAGGCCGTATGCCCCCCGGAGAGCTTTTGGATTTTATGCCAGATAGGCCCATATAATTTCATCTTTTTCTATAGGTCGCATAAGAAACTCCCAGTGAGAAATGGTAATTTAATATGCTCAAGATAGGTAAGGATTTCTTCCTCTGTGCCGGACCACCTCGCTGTGTACAATTCCGCATAAAATTATTTGAACGTATCCGCTATATCCACCGCATCAGTTAGTATCTCACCCTCTGCCATCTTAAGTTTTACGCGTTTTACCGCGTTTAGCCTTCAGTATCTGTGCTAATACGGAACCCGGCCTGTCTCCCTCCCCTTATACTCGTGCCGTGGCATATTATGCTTGATTTTACTGTCTGCTGCCTCTTGATATTCACCCAGTAGATCTTTGATTTCACTCGATATTGCCTCATTGTTACTCTCCTGTTGGCATTTTTCCAAGACACCCAGTTTCCGCTTGAGATCGGCCAGTCTCTGTCGAATAAAACGTAGAACACCCGAGTGCTTAGCCATAGCCACACCCCGGATGTAGACTTTGAAGGCCTCCCAGACGACCTGAAAACTATCCAGGGACCCCACGTCAATGTTGAAAAAAGTTTCAATAGCTTCAGCAAAGTCTTCTTTGAAGACAGGGTCCAGCAACGAGTAAGGTGGAAACCACCAAGTAAATGGCAGAACAGGCTTCCTGGGGATATCAAGAACCAGCAAAAGAGGAGAATGATCCAATAGTGTACAAGGGAGTACCAAGCATTCCTAAATGAGTCCCATGAGAGGCGAAGAAATCAACCAGTAATCTATACGAGTGTGCAAATTATGATAAGTAGAGTAGTGTGTGTATCCTCCCCTATCCGGACATCTGGCTCGCCATAAATCGCAAAAATCCATGCTTAGCATTGTGCTCTGAAGTGCTCTGGCCGCTGAGGAATGTCTTCTTGCCGCCCACCCGATCTGTCAGATTTGGGTTCTGACTAGATTAAAATCTACCCCCCCAGAGATATCGCGAATCTGGATACTTATAGGCAGTGCTAGCAAGGGTATTATAAAACTCCAGGCAATCATAATTGGGGCCATAGACATTAACTACAATGCGATCCACTACCTTCCCTAGGCACCTGGAGATCACATATCGGCCATCTCTGTCTGAGTCCAATTGTACCATTGTGAAGGCTGACCTGGGATTAACCCATGTCAGCACCCCTCTGGCATGGTTGGTGAAACCTGAAATGGTGATGTTGCCCAACAGCCCTCTACTTCGCAGCAATACGCTATTCAATGGTAGATGTGTCTCCTGTATCAGGTCTATGTCGATGCTGTGTCCATTTAGATAGTTCAGCACTTTGCGCATCTTTCGGTGGTTGTTAAGTTTCTTCACATTGCACGTAAGTGCGCGTAGGGAACCTGGGGTCTCTAACATATTTGTCTAACCTCATCCTACCGTCATGTGTAGTGGAGCACATTATGTATCCAGGACCTAAGCAACACATTGACGAAAAGCTCTTCGTATACATAGACGTGAAGTTTCAAACAACTGCAACATCAAAACTTTCCCCTTATTCCTTCCTCCCCCACCCATAACAGACCATCCCCAACTCGGCCGTGACTCATCCCCTAGAACTCCCAATCACCTTCGCCTCCCCACCGCAAAAACCAATATCCTCCCCCTTGTGTGATACACACGTGGGCGGATGTTGCTTGTCCTACTATGGATAACAGTGAAAAAACAACATTAGACAGCCTGTTCCCATGCATCGTCAGTGGATAGGTATACAGTCCCACAGACTCAATATACTCAGGCCTTTACGTTCATATAGTACAAGTTAGGAAGTTGTCCCCCATGCCCATTTCACATTATTCTGTGGAGCTAAATTAACCACTTGTAGAGATTCTGACGTAATTGCAACCAAACCACCACATCCCCGCCCCAACTGCCAACTGCCCCGTCATCTCTCAGTCCTGTGTCTGATAGTCCCCACAGCAGCACCTCGATGCATCTCAGGCCGATCCAGTGTCCCCCCCTCTCGCTACTTAGGATAGGTAGCTAAAGCCCACATTCCGCATCTTCCTGACCAGTCACAATTCCGCCCGCTCCCCTCTTCACATCAGCCATATGACCATACTTATCGCATATCTGCCACTCTTCTAAGTTAGTCTTGTTCCTGTAGGGATCCCCAGCTGCCTCATCTAGCAGCTGCTGTTCCGGTGTGTGGCGTCGCTCCTTGGACCAATCTTTCAAGGCGTTCTGCAAGGCCTTTGGGTCAGTGAAGATGTGGGAACGGCCCTGCCTGCTGACCCTAAGCTTTGCCGGGTACAGCATGACGTAGTCTATGCCATGTCTCGTAACTGTTTTTTCATGGGGACAAACTAGCAAGGCGCGCCTCTTGTACTCGAATTGTAAATTCTGGGAACAACGATATCTCCGAACCTTCATAGTTCAGCGATCTCTTTTCCCTCGCCAGTCTCAGGGCTACAGTGCTGTCTTGGTAATTGAGCAATTTTGCAATGATCGGTCGCTGCGGCGCCTCTGGGGGAGGGCGCAGCCCCAGGGAGCGATGCGCCCTCTCCACCATGAACATGGCGGAGAAGACCCCATCTCCAAGCAGCGCGATTAACAGTTTCTCAATAAAATGTTCCAGGTTACCAGTCGGAGTGGACTCCGGCAGACCGGTGATTCTGAGGTTACAGCGACAAGAACGAGCTTCCAAGTCCTCCGTTTTATCTTGGAGAGCTCACAGGACCTTCCCCAATTGCTTGCGCTCTGTGTCCAATGGAGTGTGTGCTTCGCCTACCTCCGTTAGTCTCCGCTCCGACATATCTAAGCGTTCAGCATGTTTGTCTAAACACTCCTTAGAGGGTCAGAATTCCTACAGGTGATTACTGGGGACAAGGTAGTGAGTTGTTACCACTAGCCAAACAACTGAAAGTTATAACAGCCAGGTCAGGTTAGTGTCTGGTCTCTGGCACCCATCAGTCACCACTCGGATCCGCCCTTCATCATTTGGGGCTCCGAGGACAAACAACGCACCTGATCTTTTCTCTAACAGGGAAGGATTAACCTTCCGGTTGGTCAGGACATAGTCGTTGAAAGTCTGAAAGATGTGTGCTAGTAATGTGACTGACGGGGTAAAAAAAGGATGAAGTGCAAAGAATGAAGTGATACCAAAAAGTATAAAGAAGGTGCATAAAATTGGTTTAAGGAGCAGAAAAATTATTTAATAGGGTATAGCTCCCGACACCAATGTTATAAAATAGCCAAGACAGGGAAAATTTATAAACTGTCTAGTGGTGGAACGTGGTCGACATGTTTCAGCAATAAATGGCCATGTGGCCTTGCTTTCTTCAGGACCTAAAAGTAACGCTACTGCAAACAAAAAAAAACCCTACAATGTGAAGAAGTGTTTTCGTTAAAAAGAATGAGATTAAGAGGAACAACTTAAATATTTCTTGAAGTGTCACCTGAACCTTCTAGGTGTACTTGTTCCAAATCTTCTCACAAATTCAGTAATGGACTGATTCGTAAGAAGTCAAGACCTCACCCCACCTGGCTGCGGCTCAGGACATAGGTGAAGCACCGCTCTATCCGTCGGTACTTCAACGCGGCACAGATGCACAGATGCCGCGTTGAAGTACCGACGGATAGAGCGGTGCGTTACCTATGTTCTGAGCCGCAGCCAGGTGGGGTGAGGTCTTGACTTCTTACGAATCAGTCCATTACTGAATTTGTGAGAAGATTTGGAACAAGTACACCTAGAAGGTTCAGGTGACACTTCAAGAAATATTTAAGTTGTTCCTCTTAATCTCATTCTTTTTAACGAAAACACTTCTTCACATTGTAGGGTTTTTTTTTGTTTGCAGTAGCGTTACTTTTAGGTCCTGAAGAAAGCAAGGCCACATGGCCATTTATTGCTGAAACATGTCGACCACGTTCCACCACTAGACAGTTTATAAATTTTCCCTGTCTTGGCTATTTTTTAACATTGGTGTCGGGAGCTATACCCTATTAAATAATTTTTCTGCTCCTTAAACCAATTTTATGCACCTTCTTTATACTTTTTGGTATCACTTCATTCTTTGCACTGCATCCTTTTTTTACCCCGTCAGTCACATTACTAGCACACATCTTTCAGACTTTCAACGACTATGTCCTGACCAACCGGAAGGTTAATCCTTCCCTGTTAGAGAAAAGATCAGGTGCGTTGTTTGTCCTCGGAGCCCCAAATGATGAAGGGCGGATCCGAGTGGTGACTGATGGGTGCCAGAGACCAGACACTAACCTGACCTGGCTGTTATAACTTTCAGTTGTTTGGCTAGTGGTAACAACTCACTACCTTGTCCCCAGTAATCACCTGTAGGAATTCTGACCCTCTGATACTCTATTGTGATAAATGTTTGTAGGGCATGTATTCAGAGCTGGTCATTAAATTGCCCTTGGGTCCCCTTTAATTGTATGTGTTGTAAATGTCTAAACACTCCACCATTCTGTCCATCCGGTAGGAGAGGATGTCCATCTTCGTGCTCAGTGATGCGATTCCGCTGTGTAACCTTTTTTCCATGGACACTAACATCCCCGGATATCTGGACTAGGATTTTCAGACACAGGGGTGGTCTGGATCCTATCAGCCCCATCCATGGAGTCATCATGCGATTTCGACCGCTACTGCTCAAATGAGATCTTGGGCTGAGCTGTGTCTACTCTTCCCATGTTGTTGCACAGTAGTTCCTTCCAGACAGGGCTCACCTGCACACCAGCCCTGAAGTTACGCACTCCAGATGTCAACCGGGGATCGAGGGCACTATCAATCGCACCAATCCTCGCCATTGAACAGACTGTCTATGGAGCGATATCCCCCACGGAGTGATACTAGTGTCTTGTGCCCCTTTGCTTGCGCCAGCTGTAAGATCCTCACTGTGGTGTACAGGGTAGTTCCCCGATCAGGTGTGGCTAGCAATGTGCAACCAGGCCAGGCCACCGCTGACAGCCAATAGTTGTACCACACCTACACGGGTCTTCACTGCATCTTGTTCCAGGCCCCTCAGCTTAACTTCTCAGTGCCACTAGTTAGTGCCCCACGTGTGGTCGAGAGTAACTACAAGGCCCCGCTTCCAGGGGTTGAAGGAATGAGTGGCGAGAAAAACTCTGTCTCTCCTGAGCCGCACTTCACTTCTTCAACCTTGCCTCACAAAAGCAGTACACGAATGCAGGCGCTGCCATCTCAGAGCTGCCAAAACCACCGCAACCCCACTGTGGCCGGCTCCTCTGTCTGCACTCTTCAGGAATCTCTTTGTCATGGGTCTCCCAGTCGTCACTTACTCAGGTTCAACACCCACAGGCTTCTTGCACACCCTCACAGTATGGCAGCGCTGAAGGCGATACTCAGTTGCGCAACAAAATGGCGGGCCCAGGTGGTAGAAAGCCTCTCAGCTGCTCGGGCCCTTTTTTAATTTGTTCAGGGATCCAACCGCAGGTCACTTATCCCGTGGGCTCAACACACCCGCCCAGACATCACGGTAGGAGAAATGTCCGCTCGCTGTCGTTTGTGCGCTCTGTTTATTTCTAAGGCCTGGAATCAGCCAGCTGGCCCCGGGTGTCCGCGCATCCTCCTCCCACCTCACTGCACTATTTCCGACACTTTGATCGCTCCCCTGGGGCACCGTGCCGATTCCAGGCTCGAAGAGGCTGCAAGACAAGCAGTCTTCCCCAGTGCACGAGGCACCATTCCGCCTCCTGGCTTCTCAGCGGCTTGCGGTATATCAGCTTCCGCCACCCCTTCCCACTGTAGCTCAAGGATCCAGGCCCAGAGGGGTGGGCTACTTCTTGGCTGCATAGCTCCTCTTTACACGATCCTAGAGGAACCGGAGTTCGATCGCCAAGCTCCTGGCGTGTTCCGGTACACAGGCCACAGTGAGTTAAGTGAGGAACGCCATGATACTGTCGGATAGTTTGACGGATATAGCTGCAATACCACGGAGCTAAGGGCTCAAGCAGCCATCTTTGTTGCGAGCAAGCTCCGCCCCCTCACATATGACATCACTAATGACATGTTCTATGAAATCATTTATGACACCACTGATGACATCTCAAATGACATCATTGATTACATCACTGATGACATCATCAAATGAGTGTGCTAGTTTGTTTTATAGTTTACATAGTGGCAGGTAAGTAACACATCACTTGCCTACCTAATTTTGTACAGCTTGGACCCCGCTAATGGGTGTACGTTTTTACAAAACACATGTGCTCCTAATGCATCATTGGAGCTTTGCGGAATATAAATCTTTGTATTGAAGAGTAAATCTCTCAGGTAACTATAACTTCTGAATTTCACTGGTTTTGTATGAGTGAAATCTAAGCCTAACCTTTGATTTTTCAGTGAATATCTAAGGTTTTTCCACTTCTAAAGAGTCTTCACCCCTCTATCTCTCCTTTACTCATCCCAAACTTCCTCCTACAATTATGATCTCCAAATGAACACTTTCTATGCGCTTCCTTCTTCTATCTTCCCATTATCCTTTTTAATCCAACTAACAGACTCACATGTCTGCAGATCAAACTAATTCATATTTCCCTATATTAATTCACCACTAATCCTTTTTGGGGTCTGGAGTAGTGTGCTGCTTACCGAAAAGCATTTTGACGCCTCATCAGGGTTAGTAGGAGCAATATAAATAAATGTATAATACAATACATACTTATTATTGTAAGCAGCCATGAGTTATTAGACAGAATCGTATCAGCATGACAATTTCTATTTACCATAGAAGACTGTGTGCATCAGGTACTAAACTATGCATATGGGCATGCTTTGCTTCAGAAGATGGGTTATCTGTAACATTTTCACTACAATATGAAGGCTGAAGGTAGGATGATCTTTAGCACCTTCAGACCGGATCACTGACAGAATATCGACTGTCAAAATATCGACAGTCAAATTATCGAGGTAAAAATATAGAATGCCAGAATATCGACCTCCTATCTACAAACAGGTAAGTACAAATATATCGACTCCAAAGTATCAATAGGAAAAAATATAGACAGTCAAAATATCGATTTTTTAAAATATCTTAAAAGTAATTTTAAAGTACTATAATAATAAATATAACTATTTTAAACATACTTAAAATACTTAAATAAACTTAAAATTAATAAATAATTATTGTAACTTAAAAAAAATATATTTTTAAAACATATATATATATATACATATATATACATATTATTAACAAAACATATACAATATTTTTTCCGTAAGATAGCGAGAGTTTTAAATTTACTATTCCCACTCCAAAGAGTGCAACAGTAGGGAAAGCGTAGGATAGCGTAGGGGTAAAAATTACTATTCCCACTCCAGAGAGTGCAAAAGTAGGGAAAGCGTTGGATAGCGTAGGGGTAAAAATTACTATTCCCACTCCAGAGAGTGCAACAGTAGGGAAGACGTTGGATAGCGTAGGGGTAAAAATTACTATTCCAAATCCAGCGAGTGCAACAATAGGGAAAGCGTTGGATAGCGTAGGGGTAAAAATTACTATTCCCACTCCACAGAGTGCAACAGTAGGGAAGACATTGGATAGCGTAGGGGTAAAAATTACTATTCCCACTCCAGTAAGTGCAACAGTAGGGAAAGCGTTGGATAGCGTAGGGGTAAAAATTACTATTCCCACTCCAGAGAGTGCAACAGTAGAGAAAGCGTTGGATAGTGTAGGGGTAAATATTACTATTCCCACTCCAGAGAGTGCAACAGTAGGGAAAGCGTTGGATAGCGTAGGGGTAAAAATTACTATTCCCACTCCAGAGAGTGCAACAGTAGGGAAAGCGTTGGATGGCGTAGGGGTAAAACTTACTATTCCAACTCTAGCGAGTGCAACAGTAGGGAAAGCGTTGGATAGCGTAGGGGTAAAAATTACTAATCCCACTCCAGAGAGTACAACAGTAGGGAAAGCGTTGGATAGCGTAGGGGTAAAAATTACTATTCCAACTCCAGCGAGTGCAACAGTAGGGAAAGCGTTGGATAGCGTAGGGGTAAAAATTACTATTCCCACTCCAAAGAGTGCAACAGTAGGGAAAGCGTTGGATAGCGTAGGGGTAAGAATTACTCTTCCCACTCCAGCGAGTGCAACAGTAGCGAAAGCGTTGGATAGCGTAGGGGTAACAATTACTATTCCCACTCCAGAGAGTGCAATAGTAGTGAAAGCGTTGTATACCGTAGGGGTAAAAATTACTATTCCCACTCCAGAGAGTGCAACAGTAGGGAAGACGTTGGATAGCGTAGGGGTAAAAATTACTATTCCAACTCCAACGAGTGCAACAGTAGGGAAAACGTTGGATAGCGTAGGGGTAAAAATTAATATTCAAACTCCATCGTGTGCAACAGTAGGGAAAGCGTTGGATAGCATAGGGGTAAAAATTACTATTCCCACTCCAGAGAGTACAACAGTAGAGAAAGCGTTGGATGGCGTAGGGGTAAAAATTACTATTCCAACTCCAGCGAGTGCAACAGTAGGGAAAGCGTTGCATAGCGTAGGGGTAAAAGTTACTGTTCCCACTCCAGAGAGTGCAACAGTAGGGAAAGCGTTGGATAGCGTAGGGATAAAAATTACTATTCCCAGTCCAGTGAGTGCAACAGTAGGGAAAGCGTTGGATAGCGTAGGGGTAAGAATTACTATTCCCACTCCAGAGAGTGCAACAGTAGGGAAAGCGTTGGATAGCGTAGGGGTAAAAATTACTATTCCCACTCCAGAGAGAGCAACAGTAGGGAAGACGTTGGATAGCGTAGGGGTAAAAATTACTATTCCAACTCCAGCGAGTGCAACAGTAGGGAAAGCGTTGGATAGCGTAGGGGTAAAAATTACTATTCCCACTCCACAGAGTGCAACAGTAGGGAAGACATTGGATAGCGTAGGGGTAAAAATTACTATTCCCACTCCAGTAAGTGCAACAGTAGGGAAAGAGTTGGATAGCGTAGGGGTAAAAATTACTATTCCCACTCCAGAGAGTGCAACTGTAGAGAAAGCGTTGGATAGTGTAGGGGTAAATATTACTATTCCCACTCCAGAGAGTGCAACAGTAGGGAAAGCGTTGGATAGCGTAGGGGTAAAAATTACTATTCCCACTCCAGAGAGTGCAACAGTAGGGAAAGCGTTGGATGGCGTAGGGGTAAAAATTACTATTCCAACTCCAGCGAGTGCAACAGTAGGGAAAGCGTTGGATAGCGTAGGGGTAAAAATTACTATTCCCACTCCAAAGAGTGCAACAGTAGGGAAAGCGTTGGATAGCGTAGGGGTAAGAATTACTCTTCCCACTCCAGCGAGTGCAACAGTAGAGAAAGCGTTGGATAGCGTAGGGGTAAAAATTACTATTCCCACTCCAGAGAGTGCAATAGTAGTGACAGCGTTGTTTAGCGTAGGGGTAAAAATTACTATTCCCACTCCAGAGAGTGCAACAGTAGGGAAGACGTTGGATAGCGTAGGGGTAAAAATTACTATTCCAACTCCAGCGAGTGCAACAGTAGGGAAAGCGTTGGATAGCGTAGGGGTAAAAATTACTATTCAAACTCCATCGTGTGCAACAGTAGGGAAATCATTGGATAGCATAGGGGTAAAAATTACTATTCCCACTCCAGAGAGTACAACAGTAGAGAAAGCGTTGGATGGCTTAGGGGTAAAAATTACTATTCCAACTCCAGCGAGTGCAACAGTAGGGAAAGCGTTGCATAGCGTAGGGGTAAAAGTTACTATTCCCACTCCAGAGAGTGCAACAGTAGAGAAAGCGTTGGATAGTGTAGGGGTAAAAATTACTATTCCAACTCCAGCGAGTTCAACAGTAGGGAAAGCGTTGGATAGCGTAGGGGTAAAAATTACTATTCAAACTCCATTGTGTGCAACAGTAGGGAAAGCGTTGGATAGCATAGGGGTAAAAAGTTACTATTCCCACTCCAGAGAGTACAACAGTAGAGAAAGCGTTGGATAGTGTAGGGGTAAATATTACTATTCCCACTCCAGAGAGTGCAACAGTAGGGAAAGCGTTGGATAGCGTAGGGGTAAAAAATACTATTCCCACTCCAGAGAGTGCAACAGTAGAGAAAGCGTTGGATAGTGTAGGGGTAAATATTACTATTCCCACTCCAGAGAGTGCAACAGTAGGGAAAGCGTTGGATAGCGTAGGGGTAAAAATTACTATTCCCACTCCAGAGAGTGCAACAGTAGGGAAAGCGTTGGATGGCGTAGGGGTAAAAATTACTATTCCAACTCCAGCGAGTGCAACAGTAGGGAAAGCGTTGGATAGCATAGGGGTAAAAATTACTATTCCCACTCCAAAGAGTGCAACAGTAGGGAAAGCGTTGGATAGCGTAGGGGTGAAAATTACTATTACCACTCCAAAGAGTGCAACAGTAGGGAAAGTGTTGGATAGCGTAGGGGTAAGAATTACTCTTCCCACTCCAGCGAGTGCAACAGTAGAGAAAGCGTTGGATAGCGTAGGGGTCAAAATTACTATTCCCACTCCAGAGAGTGCAATAGTAGTGAAAGCGTTGTATAGCGTAGGGTTAAAAATTACTATTCCCACTCCAGAGAGTGCAACAGTAGGGAAGACGTTGGATAGCGTAGGGGTAAAAATTAGTATTCCAACTCCAGCGAGTGCAACAGTGGGGAAAGCGTTGGATAGCGTGGGGGTAAAAATTACTATTCAAACTCCATCGTGTGCAACAGTAGGGAAAGCGTTGGATAGCATAGGGGTAAAAATTACTATTCCCACTCCAGAGAGTACAACAGTAGAGAAAGCGTTGCATAGTGTAGGGGTAAAAGTTACTATTCCCACTCCAGAGAGTGCAACAGTAGGGAAAGCGTTGGATAGCGTAGGGATAAAAATTACTATTCCCACTCAAGTGAGTGCAACAGTATGGAAAGCGTTGGATAGCGTAGGGGTAAAAATTACTATTCCCACTCCAGAGAGTGCAAAAGTAGGGAAAGCGTTGGATAGCGTAGGGGTAAAAATTACTATTCCCACTCCAGAGAGTGCAACAGTAGGGAAGACGTTGGATAGCGTAGGGGTAAAAATTACTATTCCAACTCCAGCGAGTGCAACAATAGGGAAAGCGTTGGATAGCGTAGGGGTAAAAATTACTATTCCCACTCCACAGAGTGCAACAGTAGGGAAGACATTGGATAGCGTAGGGGTAAAAATTACTATTCCCACTCCAGTAAGTGCAACAGTAGGGAAAGCGTTGGATAGCGTAGGGGTAAAAATTACTATTCCCACTCCAGAGAGTGCAACAGTAGAGAAAGCGTTGGATAGTGTAGGGGTAAATATTACTATTCCCACTCCAGAGAGTGCAACAGTAGGGAAAGCGTTGGATAGCGTAGGGGTAAAAATTACTATTCCCACTCCAGAGAGTGCAACAGTAGGGAAAGCGTTGGATGGCGTAGGGGTAAAACTTACTATTCCAATTCTAGCGAGTGCAACAGTAGGGAAAGCGTTGGATAGCGTAGGGGTAAAAATTACTATTCCCACTCCAGAGAGTACAACAGTAGGGAAAGCGTTGGATGGCGTAGGGGTAAAAATTACTATTCCAACTCCAGTGAGTGCAACAGTAGGGAAAGCGTTGGATAGCGTAGGGGTAAAAATTACTATTCCCACTCCAAAGAGTGCAACAGTAGGGAAAGCGTTGGATAGCGTAGGGGTGAAAATTACTATTCCCACTCCAAAGAGTGCAACAGTAGGGAAAGCGTTGGATAGCGTAGGGGTAAGAATTACTCTTCCCACTCCAGCGAGTGCAACAGTAGCGAAAGCGTTGGATAGCGTAGGGGTAACAATTACTATTCCCACTCCAGAGAGTGCAATAGTAGTGAAAGCGTTGTATACCGTAGGGGTAAAAATTACTATTCCCACTCCAGAGAGTGCAACAGTATGGAAGACGTTGGATAGCGTAGGGGTAAACATTACTATTCCAACTCCAGCGAGTGCAACAGTAGGGAAAACGTTGGATAGCGTAGTGGTAAAAATTAATATTCAAACTCCATCGTGTGCAACAGTAGGGAAAGCGTTGGATAGCATAGGGGTAAAAATTACTATTCCCACTCCAGAGAGTACAACAGTAGAGAAAGCGTTGGATGGCGTAGGGGTAAAAATTACTATTCCAACTCCAGCGAGTGCAACAGTAGGGAAAGTGTTGCATAGCGTAGGGGTAAAAGTTACTGTTCCCACTCCAGAGAGTGCAACAGTAGGGAAAGCGTTGGATAGCGTAGGGATAAAAATTACTATTCCCAGTCCAGTGAGTGCAACAGTAGGGAAAGCGTTGGATAGCGTAGGGGTAAGAATTACTATTCCCACTCCAGAGAGTGCAACAGTAGGGAAAGCGTTGGATAGCGTAGGGGTAAAAATTACTATTCCCACTCCAGAGAGAGCAACAGTAGGGAAGACGTTGGATAGCGTAGGGGTAAAAATTACTATTCCAACTCCAGCGAGTGCAACAGTAGGGAAAGCGTTGGATAGCGTAGGGGTAAAAATTACTATTCCCACTCCACAGAGTGCAACAGTAGGGAAGACATTGGATAGCGTAGGGGTAAAAATTACTATTCCCACTCCAGTAAGTGCAACAGTAGGGAAAGCGTTGGATAGCGTAGGGGTAAAAATTACTATTCCCACTCCAGAGAGTGCAACAGTAGAGAAAGCGTTGGATAGTGTAGGGGTAAATATTACTATTCCCACTCCAGAGAGTGCAACAGTAGGGAAAGCGTTGGATGGCGTAGGGGTAAAAATTACTATTCCCACTCCTGGAGTGCAATAGTAGTGAAAGCGTTGTATAGCGTAGGGGTAAAAATTACTATTCCCACTCCAGAGAGTGCAACAGTAGGGAAGACGTTGGATAGCGTAGGGGTAAAAATTACTATTCCAACTCCAGCGAGTGCAACAGTAGGGAAAGCGTTGGATAGCGTAGGGGTAAAAATTACTATTCAAACTCCATCGTGTGCAACAGTAGGGAAAGCGTTGGATAGCATAGGGGCAAAAATTACTATTCCCACTCCAGAGAGTACAACAGTAGAGAAAGCGTTGGATGGCTTAGGGGTAAAAATTACTATTCCAACTCCAGCGAGTGCAACAGTAGGGAAAGCGTTGCATAGCGTAGGGGTAAAAGTTACTATTCCCACTCCAGAGAGTGCAACAGTAGAGAAAGCGTTGGATAGTGTAGGGGTAAAAATTACTATTCCAACTCCAGCGAGTGCAACAGTAGGGAAAGCGTTGGATAGCGTACGGGTAAAAATTACTATTCAAACTCCATTGTGTGCAACAGTAGGGAAAGCGTTGGATAGCATAGGGGTAAAAATTACTATTCCCACTCCAGAGAGTACAACAGTAGAGAAAGCGTTGGATAGTGTAGGGGTAAATATTACTATTCCCACTCCAGAGAGTGCAACAGTAGGGAAAGCGTTGGATAGCGTAGGGGTAAAAAATACTATTCCCACTCCAGAGAGTGCAACAGTAGAGAAAGCGTTGGATAGTGTAGGGGTAAATATTACTATTCCCACTCCAGAGAGTGCAACAGTAGGGAAAGCGTTGGATAGCGTAGGGGTAAAAATTACTAGTCCCACTCCAGAGAGTGCAACAGTAGGGAAAGCGTTGGATGGCGTAGGGGTAAAAATTACTATTCCAACTCCAGCGAGTGCAACAGTAGGGAAAGCGTTGGATAGCGTAGGGGTAAAAATTACTATTCCCACTCCAAAGAGTGCAACAGTAGGGAAAGCGTTGGATAGCGTAGGGGTGAAAATTACTATTACCACTCCAAAGAGTGCAACAGTAGGGAAAGTGTTGGATAGCGTAGGGGTAAGAATTACTCTTCCCACTCCAGCGAGTGCAACAGTAGAGAAAGCGTTGGATAGCGTAGGGGTCAAAATTACTATTCCCACTCCAGAGAGTGCAATAGTAGTGAAAGCGTTGTATAGCGTAGGGTTAAAAATTACTATTCCCACTCCAGAGAGTGCAACAGTAGGGAAGACGTTGGATAGCGTAGGGGTAAAAATTACTATTCCAACTCCAGCGAGTGCAACAGTAGGGAAAGCGTTGGATAGCGTAGGGGTAAAAATTACTATTCAAACTCCATCGTGTGCAACAGTAGGGAAAGCGTTGGATAGCATAGGGGTAAAAATTACTATTCCCACTCCAGAGAGTACAACAGTAGAGAAAGCGTTGGATGGCTTAGGGGTAAAAATTACTATTCCAACTCCAGCGAGTGCAACAGTAGGGAAAGCGTTGCATAGCGTAGGGGTAAAAGTTACTATTCCCACTCCAGAGAGTGCAACAGTAGGGAAAGCGTTGGATAGCGTAGGGATAAAAATTACTATTCCCACTCCAGTGAGTGCAACAGTAGGGAAAGCGTTGGATAGCGTAGGGGTAAGAATTACTTTTCCCACTCCAGCGAGTGCAATAGTAGTGAAAGCGTTGTATAGCGTAGGGGTAAAAATTACTAGTCCCACTCCAGAGAGTGCAACAGTAGGGAAGACGTTGGATAGCGTAGGGGTAAAAATTACTATTCCAACTCCAGCGAGTGCAACAGTAGGAAAGCGTTGGATAGCGTAGGGGTAAAAATTACTATTCAAACTCCATCGTGTGCAGCAGTAGGGAAAGCGTTGGATAGCATAGGGGTATAAATTACTATTCCCACTCCAGAGAGTACAACAGTAGAGAAAGCGTTGGATGGCTTAGGGGTAAAAATTACTATTCCAACTCCAGCGAGTGCAACAGTAGGGAAAGCGTTGCATAGCGTAGGGGTAAAAGTTACTATTCCCACTCCAGAGAGTGCAACAGTAGGGAAAGCGTTGGATAGCGTAGGGATAAAAATTACTATTCCCTCTCCAGTGAGTGCAACAGTATGGAAAGCGTTGGATAGCGTAGGGGTAACAATTACTATTCCCACTCCAGAGAGGGCAACAGTAGAGAAAGCGTTGGATAGTGTAGGGGTAAATATTACTATTCCCACTCCAGAGAGTATTACAGTAGGGAAAGCGTTGGATAGCGTAGGGGTAAAAATTACTATTCCCACTCCAGAGAGTGCAACTGTAGGGAAAGCGTTGGATGGCGTAGGGGTAAAAATTACTATTCCAACTCCAGCGAGTGCAACAGTAGGGAAAGCGTTGGATAGAGTAGGGGTAAAAATTACTATTCCCACTCCAGAGAGTGCAACAGTAGGGAAGACGTTGGATAGCGTAGGGGTAAAAATTACTATTCCCACTCCAGAGAGTGCAACAGTAAGGAAAGCGTTGGATAGCATAGGGGTAATTTTTATTATCCCCACTCTAGTGAAAATAAATTAATCTAAGTCACATAATTATAAATTAATCAATTAATACATTTTAATTACCAATTAAGAATTAATTAATTACCAATTAAACATTAATTAACAATTTATTTAAAATAAATACCAATTAATCAATTATCATGTTTAATTAATTATATTAAATTACTTCCCACCCTATTCCCCTATAAACCCACAACCTGCTACTACAAATAAAATAATATTATTCACATAATTATTGATTAAAAAATTAATTTAAATTAATTATAAATTAATAATTAATTATTTATCAATTAAAAATTACTTAACAATTAATTCAAAATAAATACCAATTAATTAATTAACATAGTTAATTAATTATAATTAAATTACTTCCCACCCTATTCCCCTATAAACCCACAACCCGCTACAGAAAATAAATTACTAAAAATAAAATAATTATCAATGAATCAATAAAAATTAATTACCAATTATATTTTAATTATTTACCAATTAATAATTAATTAACAATTAATTCTAAATAAATAACAAAAAATAAATTAACAAATTTAATTATTATAATTAAATTACTTCCCACCCTATTCCCCTATAAACCCACAACCCGCTACAGAAAATAAATTACTAAAATTAAAATAATTATCAATTAATCAATTAAAATTAATTACCAATTATATTTTAATTAATTACCAATTAATAATTAATTAACAATGAATTCTAAATAAATAACAAAAAATAAACTAACATATTTAATTAATTATAATTAAATTACTTCCCACCCTATTCCCCTATAAACCCACAACCCGCTACAGATTTATATTACACAAAAAGAAAAATTAATATTAACTTACCTAAATTTCGATATTTTTGTTGTCTATATTATGTCTAGTCGATATTATGTCCATTCTATATTTTTGATTCGATATTATGTCCATTTTATTCGATATTAACATTTTCTAGTCGATATTTTGGTAGTCTATATTATGTCTAGTCGATATTATGTCCATTCTATATTTTTTACTCCATATTATGTCTAGTCGATATTAAAAACTCGATATTTTGACTGTATACCCTTCAGACCTTGGTTATTTTGAGTGATTAGTTGCTCTTTGGACACATTTTGCATAGAGTGCTCACTGTGTTTAGTAGATACTTTTCAATACTCTGTGGTGTATTTCTCGTGAGAGTTTCACTGTCTACAAACAGTGATGTACAGTGTAAACTCTCTCCATAGGGTAAAAAGTGTTAACAGTATTTCTACTTATATCAACTTCCTTTCTCAATGTAGGTTGAGTGATTGTCAGGGCTTTAATAGACAAATAGAGTGTCCATAGTAGGGCATTACATACGTAGCAGGGCTTTAGTATCTTGAGTAACTTGGTTTTCCCTGAACAGTTGTATTCAGATTGAACACTGTGTGCAGGATTGGTTATACTTTTATCTGTGGATCATAGTCAACAGGAATTAGGCTACCCATGAATTATATGGTATAGGGTGTTAATGTTACAAAGAACACAAGCTAGCTTTAACAATGGGGGCTGAAGCTATGGTAGGAGTAAAGACGCTTCCTATTATTCTCAGCTTATTTGCACTCACTTTCACAGCTCTTATGGTATACCCATTTTAAGAGCAATGGGTACAAAAGAAGATTGCATGAGATCATGAGTGATGTAATTTGAGATGTCATCAGATATGTTATAAATGATGGCATACAGCATGTCATACATGATGCCATATGTGCGGTCATAAGTAGTGAATGGAGGGGCACGAGTTATAGTTAATGCAGCTTACTACAAATGGTGAATTCTGTGTTTTTTTCAGTACAAGATGTTAATGTTGTCACTGACATATTCACCTAACTGTTTTAAAAAAAATGTTTAACTTGTTTTTATTTTGGGATATATATGGCAGCAATATACAGTCCGATCACATGCAAGAAATACATTGTGCATAGCGGATAACAAATTGAGTTGCAATTTGTGGGGTAAACATCCACCCTGGCATAGAATGCAACTGAAGGTGCTAGAAGTGCTGCATATACCCAGTAAGATAAACAAAAAACAATGGTGCATAGATCAAATAAAACATAACTAATTAAAATTTGACAGCAATTGACAGAGCAGTAAGTCACAAATATCCCCAAATAACATTGACTGACTTAATCAGACAACCATGTCCTCCCTCTGGACGGATCCATAGTATATTTGGTAACAGGTTGACGAGGCTGTGCCCCAAGGCTCCCCTCACAGTGTGTGGCCAGCCAGTGTCCTGTTATAGAAGTTATCACCACTACTATTGATTTTCCATGATGACCCTTGCCTCACTGCTGAGGTCAATCAGGTGACCCCACACTCCAAACCTATCTGATCGCACTAGCTGGTGACTTCTGAGTAGTTTGGGTGTCCTGGGTCGTCTACGGCTTGTAACTAGGAGTTGCCCATATGTGGGAGTGCATCTGCGTCCTGATCCATCTGCCCAACTGTCTTCAGTTTTTCCAGTAGTAACCCCCATGTCTCCAGGTCTTGGTCAGTATTTTGTTCGTGCAAACCAGACGTAGATGTCGCTCCCCCGCTACTCCCCATTCGAGCATGTCTGCTCTCTCTATTTGGACAATTTAGGGGGTATAGGATGAATCCAATGGATTTTGATGCAGCACTTAGCCAACACTAGTCCGAATATAGTAAATATATATTTCATTCTGGACTAGATTTGGGGACCGCTAAAACCCCGAGGAGACAGTGCTTGATTGTTGCCTCGACCTGAAGTCCCGTAGGCTCTCTAAGTGTCTCCACCAACCCTGACCAATATATTTGGAGCAGAGTACAGTCCCATGTCATATGGGAAAACATTGCTGGTTCACCCCGCAGCTGAGACACCCAGGCGAACGCACTGCACTAAACCCTGCCAATCTGTAGGGGTAAGGAACATGTGGTGCAAGTAGTGGAATTGTATATGTTTGAAGCGACCAATACTGGTCACCTCTCGAACCTGTGCAAATGCTCATTTCCATACCCCTCAGTTAGAGGCACCAGTGGGTACGCTGACCATCTATCCTGGAAACGGTAATGTCAACACAACGGTTGGCTTTAAGTGGCCCTATAGGCGAGAGATCAGTCCCCTAAAGGATCCTGTGTCAAGCATCATCGACAAGGTGTGAGACTCTGTATGATCTTCAGGGAAGAAGGTCCAGAGTTCACGGGCCGCGCATGAAATTTTTGCATATTGCAAATAATGGCCCTCTAGGATTTGGAAGCATTCCCTTGATTCACCTAACTCTGAAGTTACTTTAACCTTTGCTTTTTTCAGTGAATATATATATATATATATAGATATATATATATATATATCTATATATATATATATATAAAGTCCAAAAGTTTTGCTTCAAAGCAAATAGGCGCACTCGGGAAATTTTTCAGCAAAGGAAGTTTATTTCCAGTTACACGCTACGCGTTTCGACAATCCTATGTCTTGATCACACGTGAAAACACTCTGGTAGTGCAGGCATGTTTATACAACTAAGTAAACATAGATGAGGTAATGCGACCAGGATACATAGGCTACAAGTCATGTGACATAACCTACAACTTCCACCGCCATCTTGGAACGGAGTGGATTAACGTTTTAACCTATGGTGAATTTTATCAACCATTAGGAAATATTCAGAAAAAAGCCCTCATTGATGGCATCATCTAAGTAAAATGAAATAAACACAATGTATTTAGCAGTTTCTTTGGACTAGTGCCCATACATACATTGCAAGCTGATCTAGTTCAACTTATAATATGCTGTATCTTTTAAGGAGGAATTTCCCATGTGAAAGTCGGTCTAGTGCCATTTGTCACCTTCATTATGAATTGCTGATTCCTCGTACCTCATACAAGACGAAACTTAAACACACCCAGAAAGGATGGAGAAGAAAAGACATGAACGTTACAAAAGACCAAAGAGCATTTATTCTCTCATTGGCGGATGATAAAGACATTATTTTGAGACCATCCGATAAAGGGGGAAATATCGTGCTGTGGGGAAGGGAGATGTACATTAATGAAGCATTAAGACAGCTCAACACCAGTAACTTTCATGAGAAATGCACCATGTTTAGTTATAATGATAGCGTCATGGAAACATGGGAAAAGTTAAATGAATGGCGAAATGAAGGTCTGATTACTTGGCACGAATTCTGTTTTTTGAAAAGGGATTACCCAAAATTGCCAATCTTTTACCTTTTACCTAAGGTACACAAAGATGCGAGGGCCCCCCCTGGGAGGCCCATTATTTCATCTATTGGCAGTGTTAACGAAAACCTTTCCCAATATATCGCCCATTTTTTGAGAGAATTTGTATGTAGGTTACCATCTTACATCAGGGATCCTACAGATTTTCTCAATAAAATTAATAATCTACAATGGGTAGAGGGCTCTCTACTCATTACGATGGATGTTAATGCCCTGTACATGATCATTGATCATGAATAGGGCATGGAAGCAAGTCTCTACTTTCTTAGGCATAGAGAGACATGTTTCTTGGACCATACCCACATGCTCATCGAAATGATGAATATTTGTCTTAGGAACAATATCTTCATGTTCGATGGGGACATGTACAAACAGGTACGTGGCGCGGCCATGGGTTCAGCATTCACTCCCAGTTTTGCGAATCTCTTTTTAGGCAAATGGGAGGAGGAGATTAGATGTGACACCAACCTTGCGAAGGATTTCGGGAAGGTTACAACATGGATCAGATATATTGATGATCTGTTTGTCATATGGCGGGGAACAGAAGAGGAAGCCATAATGTTATCAAACTGAATGTGAACAATTATAACATACGCCTGACACATAACATCAGTGCCAGGTGTGTAGAATTCCTCGACACGGAAATCGAAGTGATGGATGGTAACCTCACTTCGAGACTTCACAGAAAGGACACAGCTGGCAACAGTCTTCTCCATGCCCTCAGTGCTCACCCTTACCCTCTAAAATGGAGTATTCCATATGGAGAGCTACTGAGGGCAAGGAGAAACTGTAGCAGCGAAATAGGGTTTGCCATTGAACAAGAAAACATGCTGTCCAGATTTAGAGAAAGAGGCTACCCAGAGGGGGTCCTGAATAAGGCAGTCCAAAAAGTGGCAGGTATAAATAGAGCGGAAACCCTCAAGCCTAAAGTCCCTGAACCCAGTACTGACAATACGACCCGTGTCCTAACTACATTTAACCACAAATCTGGAAAAGTCCAGAAAATCCTGGCAGACAACTGGAAAATCCTTAAAGCTGACAACATACTCGGCCCTAAATTAAAAGACAGACCACAGATCACCTATAGAAGGTGTAGAAATCTTAGAGACATGCTGATAAAAGGAGACATTACTGAGAAGAAACAGCACATACAAGGCCTCAAGGGTTTTTACCCTTGTGGCCATTGCAAGGCCTGTAAAGCAAGCGTAATGGTGAAAGAAGTGAACATACCAGGCAGGGAGGAACCTAAAAAAATCAAACAGTTCCTGACATGTAACACCACCTTTGTCATTTATGTCCTTGAGTGCCCCTGTAAACTTAAGTACGTGGGCAGCACCACATGCATGGCCAAGAAAAGAATACAGGAACATCTTAGGGCCATTAAACATGCGGATATTCGATATCCCATTGCGAGACATTTCCAAGTGCACCATCAATCTGATAATTCCCTTCTTAGATATTTTTTGGTGGAACAAGTTAACATCGGAAGAAGGGGTGGTAATAGGGAACTAACCCTAAGGAAAAATGAATCACGCTGGATAATGGAACTCGAAACTAAGTTTCCTGGGGGGCACAACTTAGATGAGGAACTTGCAACTCATCTACACACGGACTAGAATTATGGTATACTAGACTCTCCTGTATCATATATGCCTTATATTGCCATCACAAACTGTCATAATCTTAGGTCTGATGAGTAATTTTCTCTCAACCTGTGTTAATCAACTTAGAAATTGTAGAAGTTGTCTTAGAATTTTATTGAAGAGATTTTAATTGTATGTTCGCTGTGTGTTTTTTTGTAGGAGAAACGGAAGAGAGATTTACTTCTGTCACGTTCATTGCACGGTCCTTAGACCCTCCTGTTATTTGGATGAAAGACACATTCACCTGTATGAAAGTAGACATGCATCTATTCACAATAATCTTGCACTGTATTCTATGGTGGTAAGGCATGGTACATGATGATTTTTGATTATTGTATGAGGTACGAGGAATTAGCAATTCATAATGAAGGTGACAAATGGCACTAGGCCGACTTTCACATGAGAAATTCCTCCTTAAAAGATACAGCATATTATAAGTTTAACTAGATCAGCTTGCAATGTATGTATGGGCACTAGTCCGAAGAAACTGCTAAATACATTGTGTTTATTTCATTTTACTTAGATGATGCCATCAATGAGGGCTTTTTTCAGAATATTTCCTAATGGTTGATAAAATTCACCATAGGTTAAAATGTTAATCCACTCCGTTCCAAGATGGCGGTGGAAGTTGTAGGTTATGTCACATGACTTGTAGCCTATGTATCCTGGTCGCATTACCTCATCTATGTTTACTTAGTTGTATAAACATGCCTGCACTACCAGAGTGTTTTCACGTGTGATCAAGACATAGGATTGTCGAAACGCGTAGTGTGTAACTGGAAATAAACTTCCTTTGCTGAAAAATTTCCTGAGTGCGCCTATTTGCTTTGAAGCAAAACTTTTGGATTTTCATTATTCTTCGGCTGTGTGAGGTCCGCCGAATTCAAGGCGCCACCTGACGTGGGAGATAGAATCCCGGAAGGACCCTGCTGTGTAAATTTGATATATGTATATATATATTCACTGAAAAAACCATAGGTTATAGACCATATATAGTTAGGAATTAGCATTATCAAAACCTTATTTTACTCACACAAAACCATTGAAATTCGCATATATAGTTAGTTGCACTAACTATATATCGCGCACCCGCAATCCACTGCTGATGATGTCTCATATTACATCATTCATGACATGGTCAGTGACATCACTGATGACATCACTGATGACATCTCAAATGACATCACTGATGACATCACTGATGACATCATCCAGTGACTGTGTGTTTCTATAAAGTTTAAATATGTTTTACATATTGAAGAATGAGTGGATGTATAAGTGTCTGAATGAAGGTTTTAGTAGGTGCGTGACTGACTGTATGAGTGAGTGATTAAATGCGTCCTACTGAATGCATGGGTTAGTGACTAAACTGTTTGAAAGTGTGCATCAGTATGTCTGTTGTTGTGCAAGCTGCTGCATGTGTTGATCAGTAGCTATATGAGTGGCTATATGGGTTATTGATTGGTTGCCCAAGTATTTGAATGGCAGACTGAGTGTGTGTGTGTGGCTGGCTGGGAGGTGTGTGACTCTGTGCAGATCAATGTGTACTTGTATCAGTGATTGTATAAGAGAGTAAGTATGTGTTAGTATATGTTTGAAAATGTAAGGTGTTCTATGTTTAACTGTATAGATGAGAAAATGGAAGTGTGATTGATTCTTTACAGGACTGACTAGGTGTGTGAGTAACTCCATGGATGAGTGGCAGAGTGTGAGTGTCTGTATAGGTGTATGAGTGCATATGATAGTGTTGTAAAGATAAGTGATTGTATGTATGAATGATTGTATGGGTGAATGAGTGAATTTGTGTGTAGACGTAGGAATCAGTGAGTGCGTATGTAGTAACTAGTATTGGTGTGTCCATGGTTTCAAAAATTATACTCTGTATTTAACACTGGGTGTAACAGAGGTTATATTAGAGTGTGAGGAGATGCATTGTATTATCACATGAATGATATCATCAGTGATGTGATCATTGATGTCAAATGAGATGTCATCAGTGATGTCATCAGTGATGTCATTTGAGATGTCATCAGTGATGTCATCAGTAATGTCACTGACCATGTCATGAATGATGTAATATGTGACATCATCAGCAGTGGATTGCGGGTGCGCGATATATAGTTAGTGCAACTAACTATATATGCGAATTTCAATGGTTTTGTGTGAGTAAAATAAGGTTTTGATAATGCTAATCCCTAACTATATATGGTCTATAACCTATGGTTTTTTCAGTGAATTTTCTAGGTTTTGTAAATGCTAATTCCTAACTATATATAGTCTATAACCTATGTTTTTTTCAGTGAATTTCAATGGTTTTTTAATAGCAAATATCAAATGGTGTAAAATATTTTCTTCTTTTAAAGGAAAAATATATTTTATATGTATCTAATTTAATTTTTTTATGTCTTTAATTTAAAAAAAATTTTTTTTTTGTTTCGCTACCGGTCCGCGCACCGGGTAGCTTCCCGTTAGCTCAATTTGGTGCCGCGACTCGATCCGCGCACCGGGAAACGTTCCGTTAGCGCAACTCCCGCGATCGAACACAACATCGTGACGCGTCGCGTAAGCGCGACGTATCGCGTTGCCGCGTAATGCGTCTTATGACGCGCTGCGTTAGCGCACCCGGAAACGCTTCGGTTCGCGTCCCGAGGCGCGAAACGCAACACCCCGGAAGTGAACCGGGCGCGGAACGGGACGCGTAACGTAAGCGTAACAGGTCATGTGACCTGAAAATAACACTTTTCATTGGTTCATTACATTTTTTTTTTCACAAATGATGAAAGCCCCCACCTTTTTTCCTCACTCTGACTTTCATCTTTGTGAGAGGAAGACCTACTTTCCATATTTTCTAAAATGGCAAGTGTTGTAGCTGCAGCTGCTGGAGCCAATCCACCACCACCACCACCACCACCAAAAAAGGATGGACCACCTCTTCAGGTCATCCTTAATCAAGAGGAGGAAGAAGAGGAAGAAGAGGAAGAGGAGCAAGAGAGGAGGCAGTTTTTGCCTGAAGAGCCAAGGAGGTCCCATGTGAAGGATAATTATATCTGGCAATTCTACACATTTCCCCGGGGCCAAAAAAAAGTAAATGCCCGCTACGTCACATGTCTGATCTGTGACAAAGTTCTGTCCAGAGGGACTAATAAAAAGTACAGCTTCGGGAATTACACCATGCATCGGCACATGGAGAGGTGGCACCCTATAAATTATAGTGCTGCGCAGGTACGTGACCTGCAGGAAAACCCCCGTCCTGTGGCCAGTACATCAACCGAACAGGCAGTGACGGGACCAGAGGCGAGGGAGACGGTCCCAAACATCCAGATGAACTTCGGGGACCTGAAGCATGTCTGCATTTTTTGCGGCAAATTAATTTGCTATGGGGAGAAAAGCATAAAACTAATCAACAGAGCTGTTGAAAATCATAAATGTACAAAACGCCCCAGAAAGTAAATTATCTTTTTTTGTTGTTGCTCCTGTTGAGCCCTTTATAATGAATGATTTTCGTTTCCCCCCCCAAAAAACAAAAAAAATATAAAACCGTTCAAAAAATACAAAAAAAGTAAAAAAATGTTCAAAAAAATAATAAAAAAAATATAAAACAACAAAAATAATTTAAAAAAAAGTTCTTTTCAGAACTACCTCCCATTTATAAAAAAATTGCTAGAATGTTTAGCACTCTGGCAACCTCTATTTCTTTTGATTCGCTTCCCGGTTCGCTAACCAGTTCGCGTACCGGAAGCGAAACAGAATTTTTTTTTTTTTTTAAAAAGGAAGAGTGAGTATAAGGGAAGGAACAGAGAGTAATGTTAAAAGAAAGACAGCTAGAGGGAGTAACACAGAGATACTGTTTAATAGATCTATTTACCAAAGAAAAAATGTAAGAGGGTATAATTGAGAAAAACAAAATAGATAAGGAAGTGAAAGAAAAAAAGGAGAGTAGAAGAATAATAAACAAGAGTTTCTTGGAGAATGTGAGCGAATGTTCAAATTAAGAAGAAAAACAGTAAAGGATGTGGAATGAGAGGTAGGGATAGAACCGGACTAAAAGAACAACCCTGAGGGAAAGTGTTAAGAAAACAGTGAGCGAAAGTAAATAGGAATAAAACAAGATGTATGACAGTGACTAAGGTTAAAACATGTGGAATAACAGAGAGAAAAAACAGAAAGCAGAAAAGAAGAAGTGACAGAAAAGGAATAATTGAAACAGCAAAGAAATGTAAATAACATAGAGTGCTTGAACTACAGGGAGAAAGCATAATGAACAAGTAGTGAAAGAGTGATGAGTCAGAGACAGTGAGAGTAATAGAGACGGACTGAGTGAACAGGAGTGAGGAACTATGAGAACAGAGGGACTGAGAAAAGGAGTGGAAGGAGTAGAGTAAGTAAGTAATAGAAAAAGGAATGAGGGAAGTAGCAAAGGCAGGAAACTGAGGGTTAAAGAAATGAAGCAGTGGAACTAATAGAAGTTAAATGTGATAGAGATGTAACGGAAAGAGTACAAAACACTTACCTTGTAATTGTCGTTAACTTAGTCACTTGTTATTTTTATACTTTCAATCTGTGAAAGAAAGAACAAAAATTTGAAAAATATTAAAACATGTATTTAAAAATTAGAAAAGACAAGGGAAAAGATTCAAAATCATCCAATTTTACAAAGAAATAAAGTTAGAGATAAACATGCAGAAAGAAAGAGAAAGAAACGGTGATAGACAGACAGAGACAAAAAGAAATTGTAATAGAGTAAATTACTAAGAGAAAAAAAAGGAAGATACTTTCAGTGACAGAAAAGAAGGATAGAAGAGAAAACTAAATTGAAGTTGTGTAAGCTACTAAAAGAAAGTGAGTAAGGTAAACTATATAAGGAAAGGGTGAATAAGGAAAAGAGAGTGAGGGAGAGAGGACATAGAGGAAGTGAAGGAAAGAGTGTCAGATACAGACTGAGTGAGGCAACAAAGAAAGATAAATGAGTGAGGGTGAGTTATACTAACTGATTGCACCAAAAAAAGAGAACCCAAAAATAATTAATTTAGAAAACAAAGGGAGGAAAGATGGAAAAGACAAGCGAAGCAGAGGGTCTAAAAGCTGGAAAATGGTGCAAGGGAGAAAAGAAAAAAGCAGAGTTGGAATAGGGAAACAAAGGTTGAAAGATAAGTGGAGTTAGAGAACAAGGGTGAAAGAGAATAAAACAAAAGGCAATGTGAGTATGTAAAGAGGATTGATAGAAGGTAGTAAAAGACGAGTGAGCATGAGACAAGACGAGTACAAATTAAAATTCACAATACAAAGTACAGAATTAATTATACATGTTAAATGGTTTATTTTTGCTGTTCTCAGAATATATCAAATTTCACTAAAAACAGTGAGTTGAAGGTATTCATCATATAACAGCGGGGGGGGGGAAAAACACAATCAAAATGATTGTGTTTAAAAAACCCATATAACATAACCAATCAGAAATCAGAACTCCTCAAAAGTAACTTACTTTCCATGACGTCGAAGGATGTCCTATAAACAGCTTATACTCTGTTGTGCTGTTATTATTTTCTGCCCGCCACTTTCTGAAAGAAAAGCTCCATCGTTTTGACAAATATGTTACATACAATAAATGACTTCTCGCTCTCTACCGCACTTCTCCTCAAGGCCAAATAGTGTAAAAGCCATTTATAACTCTTGGAATTCTTCTAAGCAAATCCCGTCATTTCCTTTTTCCACAACTTTCAGAAAGAAAACGTCCAAGATCACTTTCACAATCCTGTACTAGTAATATCTCACCCTTCTTGCTCACTCATGTTCCACATTTCCTATGACACTGATACTGCTTACTATGAGGCACACTTACACTACCTCTATGACTACTACAATTATTTAATTCTCTTGATCACTGTTAATCACAAAGCAATTTAAAACAGTACATACAATTATATCAACTCCTAGAATCATTATAGGCCAGTTACCTACCCTAAATTCTCTCTTCTGAAAACACAAAGTAAGAATATTTTAAGTCAAAAGGCAACATTGTTTCATAGTCAAATGGGAATCATTTCCGAAACACCAGCTTTTTTTACATTTTAAATAAGCTGTGTAATAAGCGGATGTTGTCAAAGGACCATCATGTCATATAATAGCTGCAGTTACAAATGTTCTTCCTAAAATCAACGACTGTGTAGCCACAACATTTGTAATTAAAGTTGAAAACTTACTTTCATCAGGTTTATATAGTTGGAATTTTAAAATGACATTATAACCAAAAGTTTGTACAAATAATGTGGACAGCATTGCAGACTTACATTACCTCTACTCCATGTTTTGATTGGCTGCTTGAATTACCTTATTAAAAGAAACAGTTTTTCTGAACTCATTCAAAGTGCAGTTATTTTTCCATGACGTCAAGTGTTATGGTAAGAACACCGTTTGCTTTGGGAAATACCCTGTTGTCCTTTAACTAATCCGTGCCCACCACTTTCTGTAAGAAAACCTTCTTTTTTTTCAGGAACTACTTAAAACTCAAAAATAACTTTTCACTCTGTACTACACTTATCCTCAAGGCCAAATAGTGTAGGAGCCATTAGAACCTCTTGAAATTCCTCAGAGCAAATCCCGAGATTTCTTCCCTAAAATTTTGGTTGTAAAAACACCAGGTAAGAATTTTTAAGGTCAAAAGGCAATCTTTTTTTGAAAGTTAAAACAGAATCATTGCAGAATGACCAGCCGTTTCCAGACTTCAAATAAGCTGTGTAATGTCCTGATGTTGTTGAAGGACCGTCATGATATATAATTGCTGCAGTTACAAAAGTCCTTCCTGATATTGACAACTGCGAAGCCACAACATTTTTAATTAAAGTTGTCAATTTTGTTCCATCAGGCCTACATCGTTGGAACATTAAAATGACATACTGGCCATATCTTCGTATAAATAATGTGGACAGCATTGCAGACTTACATTGGCTACACTCCATGTTTTGATCGGCTGCTTTTACTAGCTTATTAAAGGACACTGATTTACTGTCTGGCAAAGTTAAATATATAAATCTTTCTGAGTCTACACTAGTAGTACTTGATACCCTACAGTTCTCGCAGTCATGCTGCCATTGATAAGAAAGGCCAAACAGATGATCTACATCTACACCTTCATCTTGCAATACATCAAGCATATACATTAAAAACTCCTAACAATCTTGCTCAATATTTTGAGAGAATTGCGTTTGACCTGAACATTTGTCTAACAGATTTCGAATTTCAGACACACTTTTTATTTTTGTTCTATCAGTGCTAAATTTCTCTAACACAGAATTCAACAAACAGCAAAAACTTTGATCCGAATTGATCACAATCTGTTCTTTTAAAGTTTCTAGAGAAAAGACAACATTAACCACTACATTAGCATAGCAGTTGACACCAGAACTATTTTCAAATTGAAAACCAACAACATCTTCAACAGAATCCATTTTCTTTCTGCTTATAATTTCGGGTTCATCGACTTTTCGTCTTTTTGCTACAACCTCCCTACTATTGGTCACATTTCTTCGTTTCCGGCCTACCACACGTTTCTCAAACAAAGGATATTGAGGCAAATGTGGCGCATACTCTCTTCTTAACCTATTGTATTCCTTAACACAATCTAGATCCGCACAAATGTTTGGGACATCACACTCAATCAAGTACAATCCCGATAAAGTTCTGACTCGTGACAATGCCACATATGCCATACCCTCGTTGAACACAGAACTGCCAATATTCACCAATGCAGTGTCTACACTTAAACCTTGCGATTTATGGATTGTCACCGCATATGCCAAGCAAACAGGAAACTGCTTACGGCGAACATATAAGTCTTTTACAAGCAAAAACCTAGCAGAGCAACGACCAATTAGCTGTACTTCCTCAATGCCATCAAATTTAATTTTTAAAAATTCAATTCCATCTCTATTTCAGTATTTCTCAAAATCAACAACATTACCCATTGATCCATTTACCAGACCTCTTTCAACATGTAAATTCCTTCTCAAAATGATACGGCAATTTAAGCACACATTCAGAGTCTTTTCAAAACCAGCAGTTTTAGATATAGTCTTCTCTAATGAATCCAATTTAGATTTCAAATTCTCAGACAAAATAATTGTTGCTCCCATATGCTCTATTCTGTCAATAGCTTCCAGTTTCACAATCTCTTGCTATTCTAAATTCAACATTTTGTTGTTGAAGATGGCACATTCTGCAAGAGTTGGCATCAAACATATTCCAGATTTCTTATCAGTAATTTTCCGAAAAATATTCTCTGGCAGAATGTCTTCTTCTGGATACAAATTTTACAGTAATCGTGCATGTAAAGCTTCTTTCCCATGCTCGGTCACTTTCCCGATTCTAACATCTTGTAGAATATTCTTGTAATCTTCATCCTTTGCCTGACGCATATTTTCACGCAGCTCAGCATAATTGAAGTTTAACCATATGTTAACGTTGCCAATGCTCCCTAGGCACTTCCTGGTATCTTCATGCGTAAGCAGTTTAAACACTGGTTGTCCTTTCACTGGTGTCAGCTGCAGAAGATCACCGAAAACAATGATGTGTTTGCCACCAAATAACACATCATACTCTGTTTTAAGAACTTCCTGCATTCTCAAATGCACAAAGGCAAGCATGACATTAGAAACCATGCTTACTTCGTCAATGATAAGAAGTTTCATCTTCTTCAGGACTCTGGAAACTTCACAACAAGCATCTCCAGATAACTTGTGGTATTGTAATTTGTTATCATGCTCCACTGGCAGCATCAGTAGACGATGTAAAGTAATCCCTTTAATGTTATGTGCTGCCAGCCCAGTTGGAGCGGTGACAACACAAGACAGCGATGACTCGGTCCTTTTCTGCAGATAACATGAAATTGCTTTAATTAGGAAACTTTTTCCAGTTCCTGCTTCTCCACTCACGTACAGTCGGACAGGCTTCAACGACGTACATGAGCACTCTTTCTTCTCATGACTTAATCCATGATCAATTTGGTTTGTAACTTCGTCATATATTTTCCTCTGCTCAACGTTGAGTTGTCTTTCCAAATCTTCTAAGTTAACCGCATCCTCCTGAGCATGTGCTATGGCTCTTTCCACTTCAATCATGGCAGTGGCAGCTTCATTTTCGATAACTGGTCCTCCTAGTGGATCCTGACTCAATGAAACAGAACTCTGACTGTCCTGAGAACTGTCTCTAGCAATCTCGGCTGCAATTGTTGCTTCCTGCTCGATTTCCGCATTCAACATTTCTAGATATTTTGGAAAAACAGGACATTCTATGGTCTCCTTGGCTGCATTGAAAGAGTCTTCGTAACAGAGGAAATCTCCAAGCAGTTCCTCTTCTGCACGCCAAGGCTTGAAAAGTTGCAAAAGAGCTAAATAGAAAAACTCTTTTCTTTCAGGAGATTCGCCACTCAATTTTCGATGATTTACCAATTGGCATTTTCTTTGCTTGACCAGACATCCCTCACTTCCAATTACAGCATACACTCCTTTATCAATATCTTCTTTGATGTTCCTCTTGAATATGTAATTTTGTAGAACCTCATACAGACAAACATTCTCGAGGTGACTGCTTCTATTTGGATAATATGTATACAACATGTTGGTCTTCAAAATATCTGTACTGTTTGGCTCCTTTTCCGCCAAATACTCAATTTCCCGTACAGGTTTCAGAACTCGATTACGCGTTGCAGCAAGACCAAGACTCGCCCAAATGATACTCCTAGATTTGGCATAGAGACTTGCTGAAGATAACCGGTCAGAACATTCGTAAGCTTCGATTTCTCGATGCGACAACATCTTCAGACTGAAACTGTACAACTTCTTACTGAGGCTCTTTTCATGGGAAATGTCCTCCCACATATCCTTCAATTCTGTCTTTTCTTTTTTTGTGATGTAAGATGTCACATACCGAGCCACAGCCATACAGTTATCAGCCACAAACTGTATATCCATATTAGCATTCCACATGGACAAAATCCCTGGGTTGTAGTCGTTGATGTACTTGGACTCTTCGTTTCTTTTCAAATTGTATGTATTTATGGGTGATTTCCTCGTCACATTATGTCGCAGCGAAGACATCAAACTGTTCACTCTTCCTTTAGATATCACCAATCGTGGAAATCCAAAACGACATTTTGTGTAGAACTTGTCCTTGTTTCTGAATTTACGACGACAGTACTTTCCACAACGATGGCTTTGAAAGCGTAAAACTTGTTCTCTTAGGCTTTTGTCTTCCTTTGTCTTTGGAACAGCACATGTAGAATACTGTTCTATGAAACTCATCACTAAGTTATCCGGATCTGTTCCAAATTTGGGTGCATCTTTGATCCATAGCAGCATATGTATATGAGGAGCACCTCTTGCTTGATACTCCTTTCTCCAGAAGAAATCCAACACCTCTCCAAGAGGTGGATTTTTCTTGTTCATGATGAAAGACATCATAGCTTTAAATCTATGATTGAGGTACCTGCATACATTCACTGGATCCAAAGAGCACAGTTCTCCGGGTGTCTTGAATTCGATATTTTCAATGTTTCCATTTGCCTCTCGTAGAAATTCAAGTAAGTCTTCCCAGCCATACTCGGCACAGCTGAGAGTGAGGAACCATGTGGGAGTTCCTAAGTTCCTCAGCATACATTTTAAATCACCATGACGACGGTACCAATACTCATTAGTACCACGCTGACATGCCATGAGATTAATCAGGTGAGAATCCAAAATACTGTCTTGCACATTGACTTTATCCATAAAGTCCCTTGCCGAGATATTTTGCATCTGTACACCACTTTTCAAGATGTGGTTCACTGCATATGACAGTCCAGACAGATCACTTTCAAACAGTAGATGAAACAAATAGGGAATGCATTGACGAAACCTAGGATCTTCTGCATACAATCGTAAAGTCCGGTATTCAGAAGCAGGAATTTGATCAGGTCGCTCATCATATCTTCCTCCTTGACCTGTTGGAAATAGCTGTGGGAAACACCGAGCTTCCAAACTTTCCTCCCAAACACTAATGGGACTCCCTTTGGCTTGTTTCATTTGAAACAACTCAAAAGCATTCCCCATGACTTCCTTGGAATGCAAAGGATGAACACTATAATGTTCATATATTTCTTCATTTTTAGAGGCTTCTACTTTCTCAATTTGTCCAGCACACAAATCGCTATCCTCTTCTTCACTTACTTCCTCTTCTGCAACACATACATTCTTGTAGTACTCATTGTTTTTCATCAAATACAATGTTGCCTTTTTGACTTTCCTAACATCCACTAAATCTTGCCAGATTTTCTTACTCTTTGTCGGAACCCCATTAACTAAGATAACCAGAGGTTCCTCTTCCACTTTCTCTACTCCAATTGTATTAATGTTTTTCTTCAAATCTAGAGGCAAATAAACAACTCTTCCCTTTAATCCTCTCTGTAAATCTGATCGAGGCAATTTCCCTGTCTTTGGCTCCATTCGTACAATAGCCTGAAAGGGATGGACACTTTTAATCAAAATAGATTCATAAGTATTTAAATCCTTCAATTCAGAAGGAATGTCAACCAATTCCAGATTATTATGAACCGCTCTAGCAGGCATCCGGTTTTCATTTAATTTGTTACAACAATAAGTACACACACGTTGATCCGATCCCAAATCAAAACAATTTTCTACCATCAAGTATGTTGCGAAATCCTTCCATTCACTATTATTTTCCCTTTCACTTTTTGCATATAAATCCACTAACTTAGTCTGATTCTTATAATAAGTGCGTCGACAACACACACAAGTGAAATTAGGCCTCTCACTTGATTTCACCTGAAACGTGGCAATTTCCTTCTGAAAATTATCTGTACTGGAAATCTGTACACTCTCTTCCACATTACCTTCTTCTTCTGGGTCAATTTCAACATTCTCCTCTTTACTTGCAAAGTAACAAAACTCAATTTCTTCACAAATATTCTTCACATCTACTTCAGAACCATGCAAAAGAGCACTGCTTAATTGTTTAAGCTTAATTGCTGGACTCTTAGCAAAATACAACATTCTCACTAATTTCCTCACTTTATTATGATGGACTGCTAGCATCCTGAAATGATGAAAAACACTCTGGCATACTCTCCTGGAAAGACAAGCCAGTGAATGACCATGTAAACCTGTCACTTCTCTCACTCTGCATGGATCTAATTCCTGCAACAACTTCATTTTCTGTTTTAAACTTTTCTTATTAAATGTCCGTACAAAATCACAAAGCAAATTGATGGAATCCTGTCGCACACTGCAAATACTACTACACTTCCAGGTGTACACTGGACCCTTAGCACGTCTCCCTAAAACTTCATCACCTAACACCTCTTCTGCCTCTGTTGACACAAGTTTTTCTTTTTCAACTGGACAACCGTCTTTCACCTCATATGCTCGACCACTGGTGTCAACTGCATGCACCAAATCATTGTCCTTGAAGTAACTCTCCTCATTGAAAAATGCCTCACAACTTGAACTATGCATCCATTCTCCTGAAAATACTTCACAAAAATTTGTACGATTAACTATTCTCTTCCATCTACTATTTGTTTTGAATTCATAAATTGCCTTGTTTAGTTTCCTAATACTATTGATTACCAAAATAAATAACTTTCGCTTCATTTCCAAAGCCTGATCAATAATGTTCTCAACATTTTTCTTTTTCTTATAAAAAGCCAGTTTCTGTTGACCTTTCTTTACATTTTTCATCAAATTTACAATTATCCTGTTGCGGAACATTCGTCTACGAATGTCCCTAAATTGATTGTGCCTTCTACTGGCACTCACAGTGTTTTCTCCTGCTCTACCACTAACTTTATTAAGGGGCCTTTCCTTCCTGTTTAAATTGACTCTCTTCTTCTGGACTAAAACATGTTCTGTAGTGATACTTTTTTTTCTGGAAATGTTTCTTAGGAAAGATTTCGTTGTCTTACCCGGAGCTTTTTTGGTGACTTGACGAGTTTTTATTGTAGAGGACTGCTGCAAGCATGTACTAAGCTGCTGTGTTTGACGTTTTGTAGCCTTTCTCCTCCTTTGCCTTGAAGGCATTTTTTAATTTTGAAATGATCTGCAGTTGAATCTGTGGTAAAATATAATAAAAAATGTTATTAACCACTATTACCAAACAGTAAATCAATAACAGTCGTCAAAAAATTAACACACTAGTTGTCAATTCTACATACAATAATGTTTAGTGCATTGACAAATTTAAAACTCACAAATAGTAGCAAAGAAATGGAATGCTTCTACATTTGACCTGTGCTCTTTTATATGTGAATCTGAACTAATTTTATTAACATATTTCACTATTTTATTAAAGACACTTCACACAAGCTGTTTTTGAAGTTCTATTTAAATTTAAATAAAACGGTTAACATGGTTACTTTTCATTTCCAGTAACTTAAATTTATTTTTAAAAGTCTTTATAGTTCAATAGACTCGAGCAGGTCAGCTGCCCACCCTATGTCATACAATTCTGACAAATCGGCATCCTCATCATATTCTTCATCATCCACAGGATATAAATCATCCAAGGGATCTACTTCCACTGACGTTTCAATGATAAGATCGAGATCAACAGATTGCTCATTATCACTCATGGTTGATGTTGTCGTTATCTTTAAAGAAAGAGAACAAAAATGAGATGTTGCAGAGTAAGAGACAAATCTCAGAGACTATAATAGTAAAATTGTTTAACAAGAGTAACATTTTGCAGATATTATTTAGCCATGTCCAGCGATGCTGAGGAGGTGAGGCCTATGTCCAAGTTTTCAGTGAACAGGACTCATCTCTTCTTAACCTTGGATAAGCCTCACCGACTCTGTGTCCCCTGCTCATACTTAAATGTAAAAGGGCAGATTTATGTTAACTGGCGCATCCCCAGGGATGCACCAGTTAACGTGGGCCGCTGCTCTGCCACCCATGGTGTGCCGCATTTACAATGCGGAGCACCATGGGGCAAAAACAGCACAGATGCGTCACGCATCTGTGCCGCAAAAGCGGCGCATTGCAGGAATCACGTCGCAAGCGCGACATGACTCCTGCAATGCACAGGGGCAAGCCACACATTGCATGGTGCGTCACTCCTTATGCCTGTTTCAAACAGGCGTAAGGATTTGATTCAGCAATGCCATAAAGCTGACTCAGTGAAATCTTGTAAATTTCACTGTGTTCGTTTTACAGGGCTTTCATGCAAGTGAACGCCCACCCTGCAACAAAACGCCCACATGAAACCTGACGCAGGTTTCATGTGGCGCAGGACTTTACAGCGTAACACATCTGCCTAGATGCATCAAGTTGTAAATATGTCGCAACATGGCGCATCTTTTGCGCCGCCGCTGCGTCACAAAAGTGACGCAACGGCGGCGCAAAAGAGGCGCATGGCCATCATAAATCTGCCCCTAACATTTTAAATGATTGGTTCAGGATGCCGATAAGGTGTGGCCTATCCAGAGGTTTGTTTGAGGTGAGGCCTACTCAGGGTTGCAGATGAAATTTAGGCTTGTTGAAGAGTACAGAGGAGATAATACATGTGCAGGCCTACCAACGAAGTGAGTCATGTCCACTGCACTCTTGAACAAAGGCCAGACCTCCTCTGTCTCCCTGGACAAGCCTAAACCTCATCTGCACAATGTGATTCGTAATGTTAGGAAACACAGGTGATATAATTGAAAAACGTGCAAATATTTTTGCTCATTTCACAATCACATCACCTGTATTTCCTCAGCTTAGGTATCTCATTGTCCAGATGTAGTCTAGCATATCCAAGAGTACGCAGAAGATGAGGACTGTATGCAACAGAGCAATGTACATTACTTACCTCCCTTGACACTTACAGAAGCCTCAGTTTCTCCATGCCTCCTACACAGTTCTAAATGTATATCATTATCATCATAGTGACTATGAAACTCTAGCATTACATATTGTGAAACCTAAATGTCTTAAAGTAACGATTTTTTAACTGACAAACAAGCAAATTATTCTCCCAGATTGATGGTGAGAAGTGATATATTTATTTAAAGAAGCAGACACCTTTTTGTCATTGTCATAAATGTAAAAAGCATTCCTTTTCTTTATGAACCATTTTCATGTCATAATTTGAAAATACAACACAGCTCCTATGTACAAGCACACCCTGTCAGTACTTAAATTTGCCAAGCACACATGCGGGCCTATTTACAAGGACCTTGCACCACGGGGAAATAACTTAAATTTGCAAAGCACTCATGAGGGCGTATTTACAAGGACCTTGCACCACCTTTAAAGTCACTTTTAACGTGGGGAAAATGACGTGAATGTGGCTCATAAGCTTTGTAAATTTGCCCCCATGTTGACTATGAAACTCTTGCAGAACATATTGTGAAACCTTAATGACTTCAAGAAACGTGTTTTTAAACCGGCAAACAAGCAAATTATTCTCCCATATTCATGGTGGAAAGTGAAATATTTATTTAAAGAAGCAGACACCATTTTGACCTTCTCATAAATGTAAAAAGCATTTCTTTTTTAAAAGAAAATGATTTTCTGGGCATAATTTGAAAACACAACACAGCTCCTATGTACAAGCACACCCTGTTAGTACTTAAATTTGCCAAGCACACATGGGGGCGTATTTACAAGGACCTTGCACCACGGGGAAATGACTTAAATTTACAAAGCACTCATGAGGGCTTATTTACAAGGACCTTGCACCACCTTTAAAGTCACTTTTAACGTGGAGAAAATGACGTGAATGTGGCTCATAAGCTTTGTAAATTTGCCCCCATGTTGACTATGAAACTCTTGCAGAACATATTGTGAAACCTTAATGACTTCAAGAAACGTGTTTTTAAACCGGCAAACAAGCAAATTATTCTCCCATATTCATGGTGGAAAGTGAAATATTTATTTAAAGAAGCAGACACCATTTTGACCTTCTCATAAATGTAAAAAGCATTTCTTTTTTAAAAGAAAATGATTTTCTGGGCATAATTTGAAAACACAACACAGCTCCTATGTACAAGCACACCCTGTTAGTACTTAAATTTGCCAAGCACACATGGGGGCGTATTTACAAGGACCTTGCACCACGGGGAAATGACTTAAATTTACAAAGCACTCATGAGGGCTTATTTACAAGGACCTTGCACCACCTTTAAAGTCACTTTTAACGTGGAGAAAATGACGTGAATGTGGCTCATAAGCTTTGTAAATTTGCCCCCATGTTGACTATGAAACTCTTGCAGAACATATTGTGAAACCTAAATGACTTCAAGAAACGTGTTTTTAAACCAACAAACAAGCAAATTATTCTCCCATATTCATGGTGGGAAATGAAATATTTATTTAAAGAAGCAAACACCATTTTGTCCTTCTCATAAATGTAAAAAGCATTTCTTTAAATAAAAAAAAACGATTTTCTGGTCATAATTTGAAAACACAGCACAGCTCTTATGTACAAGCACACTCTGTCAGTACTAATACTTCACATTTTCTCCAATTACAATTTGTCAAAGAAGCAAAATCTTTTTGGAAAATATAATGAATACACTTGACACAAAACAACATTTTAAATGCACAGCTGGCTTCCTTATTTTCTCCATAAACCATACTAGTCTCTATCCAAAGTAAATGAATCTTTTCTCACCTTAGCAAATGCTTTTTGAGTTTGAAAACAGTCTCAGGCACACACACCAATTTTTCTTTAGCAGAGCAAAGGGTATGATCTTCTGAGTCTGCAACCAGCAATGGCACAGAAATCCTGTAATTCTTCACACATATCCCTCATGTCAGCCAATCAAAACTCTTCTCTCACTTTTTTCAAATGAACACCCTTCCCCCTCTGCCCTTTCTGCCTTTTTTCCATAGCAACTACCTCCTGAAAGACCACTCACACAACAATATTTCAACTGAACTCTCAACTCTCAGTACACCTGCTTATCCAGTGCAATGTTACTTAAAATGATTTTTTCTTAACCATTCAATTTACATCTTTCAAAGAACTCATCCATGCACCCTAACTTTCTGTTTTCAGCAATCATAATCCACCAATCACTGCTACTGAATTATTAGCACTGAAACTCCACAGTTTTTTTCATTACAAACTCCTACTGTTTCAACTGCCATTTCATTCCCACACTTCATCTGACTGCAGCAGAACATCCTCTCACCATGTTTTCTGTCTGGATTATTGGACATAGTTACATCCACTGGGCTCAAAGGTATGCTGATAATAGAAATTTACACAACCTCAATTTACAAAATGTGGAAATCAACTGGATGGGCCACAGAGGATTAAGATGTCACCAATTGATACCATTGGTGAAAACCTTTTTGCATTTGCCAAACCCTGACCTGTTAATTGTGCACTGTGGAGGAAATGACTTGGGCACTTTGACTGGGGTAGGTCTGGAAATGCTTTTAAAGGACATCTTTGAGCAATTGATGGCACTTTTTCCTCAAACTGCCTTGGTATATTCAAATATATGCCAAAGACAGAAATGGAGGTGGTCCAACCAATTTTGTCCACAAATTGAGAAATCGAGGAAGCATGTAAATAAGTCTGTTTCAGCTTACATGAGAGACCATGGAATGGGCTCCATGTACAACAATAACTTGCGTTACTACATGCAAGATATCTACAGAGGAGATGGAGTTCACTTCTCAGATGAGAGGAACAGAATTTTCATCCTGAATTTAAGACTATGTATTGGTACCTACTTATAAGTACCTAGAACTTACACAGAACCCAAAAGCTCTTTTCAGAGCTACCTTAACTATGATTACTCTTTAAAAATTTCAAATGTACCTTTTTTCACTAATTTTCACTTTTGTTCGCTTCCCGGTTCGCCACCCGGTTCGCGTACCGGCAGCTAACCTCGCGAAAAATTCTATTTTTTTTTCTTTTTCGACATATATGAGCCTCCTCAGCCACCCTTAAAAAACCTAGGGGGTCAGGATACGTCTCCCGTGCCCCCTTATACCCATTTCCCACATTGTTTTTCCTCCATCTTGTGATTAAATTCAACCGTAACACAAGATGGCGGACTCCCGTTACGCTACCGGTTAGCTACCCGGTTCGCGTACCGGGTAGCGCCTCTACCGCGAAAAAACTGAATTTTTTAATTTTTTTATTTTTTGCCCCACGGGACCCTTTAATAGCCCCCTCATCAATCCTAGGGGGTCAGGAGGGGTCTACCTTGCCCCCTTTCATTAATTATCCCCTTCGTTTTTCTTCACCTCTTGTCTCTCGATCCTACCGAGAGACAAGATGGCGGCCGCTCCGGACTGTTTAGAATGTTGACAAACACTGGAGAGGCAATCAGCTTCGCTTCGCGAAGTTCCGTTACGCGTCAGGTACGCGAACCGGGGCGCTAACTGGAGCGCTGTTACAGATATATATATTTTTTTGAACATTAATTTATCAAAATCCACTGGAGCACATATATTGAGACCTAGCAAAGGCACATCGGGCAAACAATATCTACAATTTTGCCAAGTTTCGTGGAAATCCATTCAGCCGTTCGAGCTAAAAGTGAGTCCAACCGCCCTATGGAAAATTGCATGGGAAAAATGCGTTTTGGGACCCCCCTTTTTTCTCGGCCCCCCCTTGACGAAACCCCCCCGAATTTTCAGTGGCTGCTCAGAAACAAAATGTTCCATTTTCCTGAAGATTTCAGCCAATTCCGTCCTCAAACGCCAAAGTTATTCGACATAGAATTTTCAAAAATCCCATAGGAAAAAAATCCTAACTATATATACCTACTGGCGACCGCCAGTAGGTAATATATATATATATATAATATGTATGCTTAAAGACTTTGATAGAAAAGCAGACATTTGAGGCGAACAAATTTAGAGTGTCGCTGGTGTTGAGAGTGCTCTATACTGTAGCTGCTTTCCACCTAAACTTGAGAACTACCCAGAGTTCTCTGCTTCTTTTTTGTATGTGTGTGTATATATATATATATATTTATATATATACATATATATATATATATATATATATATATATATATACACACTCACACACACACACACACTTATATAATAAGGATTTCACTTACCTGCTATATACTTAGCAGTTTGTTCTAAAGGCACGTGTGGTAAAGGCATATGCATGGTAAAGGCATTTGCGTGGTGAAGACCTGTGTGGGAAAGGCAATGTGTGCTAAATGCATTGCATTGCAAAGGATGTGTGGTAAAGGCATGCATGGTAAAGTCGTACAACCCCTGCGGGAGCCATTGTACTAATTTGCTGTTAGTGTTTCTGCAACATATTTAGAGGAGTTTGCCTTTAGTTTTAGTTTTAAATGTTTTTTTATTGAGCCAAAAGAAAGCACAGCAAAGCATCGCAGTACAAAGTATATGTAACAGGTAAGACAGTCGCGGATTGTAAACACATGTCCATATATCGCTAAGTAAGAATTGGCATTGGAAGCGAGCAGTCAATAAGAGCTGGGCGATGCAGATGAGGCACTTGATAGGCAATGTTGGCCAACATTTTAGAACTAACCGAACCCACAAAACCCCCTCGTCCCACCAACCAACCCCCTTCCCCCCTCCCCAACCAGTGTGCCGTACGACAGAGGTCCATAGTCTTTGGAACAGAAAGAGGAGTTTGCCTTTAAAAGTTTTTGTTGCACTCTTAGATTCATGATTTTGAAGGACTGGGGTCTGTTTTTTTCCAGATGCACAGAGGTGAGTCGGTTGCATGCAATGAACATTTTATATTAACCTATTGATGTTCGGAAGAGGACATCAGGTTAAGAAGTAATAAAATATTTCCTTCATGAATTAAAGTAGTAGTTGTGGTAGATACCTGCTTGGGAGGTTTTCATGATAAGTTAGTTGTAGGGGTTTACCTGAGATGGTTTAGTTAGCAGCTAGTGAGTAGGGGTCAGTCTTATGTCATTATTTTTATAAGCAAGCAGCGAACACAGAAGAGAGGCAAACTTCTTCTTCAGTTTTGGGTAAAGACTTTGGGGCATATTACCAAGGGCCTCATCGCCGCTTTAGCGGTGAAGATTTTATCGCCCTATTACCTAGCTGTCGCTAACACCAGTTAGCGACAGCTAGTAGGAGATAGCGATCATCTTGGGGCCCACATGCTCGGTAATGCATGAATATCGCTGACTTTACAGCGATATTCATGCATTTCGGCCGATTTTTACCGCTTTTGAGATAAACCTTGATAATATCAGCGGTAAAAATCGTCGGAGTGCGGCGATATTATTTTAGCCACTAACCATGCATAGCGATAATTATCGCTATTGCTTGGTAATATGCCCCAGAGTCCGATAGATAAGATAGAAGAAGGACTCCAGTAGGTTGTGTTTTACTACAGATAGATATAGAAGACAGACTACGGAGGGAGAGATTTAGGAGAAATTAATGGAGGACAGAGAGAAAAACTGTTATGGTCCAGCGTTCTTCTTCTTCTTAGGTGGCTCTCATCCTGAGGGGCACTGGAGAGAAGGGCAGAGATAATGCATAGATAATGCATAGACCCAGATTGGGGGAGGTCAGGCACAGTATGCAAAAGTACCGTTCCAACTATAAAGTAAATATCATGGGCTTAGGGGTTCGAGGTGATTAATTTGATGAACGAATACTTTTGGAAAGTTGATGTTAATGTGGAAATTTCCCCTCACATTTTCAGCAAACAGAGAGTAAAATATCCCATGGCTCCTAGAATGTGATGCCTGCATACGCCTTGCCCCTGTCCTCTCCCTCCTCCTGTCATCTCTGTTCCATGCCCTTTTTGTTCAGGGTAGGACCGGTCTTATATTCCACTGGACGTATCCCTGGAGGGCTGACGCTATTGGAGACCGGTTTTAAAACCCCCAGCTGCTTCAGATACCTCTGCCACTGTACCCTGCTCCCCAGGGAGTGTTAACTGTAGCAGATCAGGGGGGGGGCTTCAAGAAAGATATAGTGAAGGATGGAGATGGAGAGAAAGACCAGAGAGGGAGAAGAATGTGAAGGACACAGAGAATGGTTGAATGGAAAGAGAGATAGAATAAGGAGAGGCAGGGAGTGGGGTTGAACTGAGCTTAGGGGGTCCTATTGCCTCTTCTACACCCCCTCTTGCCTTCTATCACCCTCTTCCTTGTTTCTGTGCAAGAATACTAAATCCTTTCATCTCTTTGATGCCTTACTGCCACACCATTAGCAGAAACGCAATTCAATCTCTGTTCAAAGTTTGTTTAATTGCTAACACTGAAATCTACACCCCCACAGTGGTTTCTATGCATTAGAAAACAATGTCTCAATAGTTTGTTCCACTCTGAAGCACACTGACGCCTGTTTGGTAGAGTGGTGCAATCAAAAAATGTAAAATTCATAAATAAATAAATGTGCCTCCCTTTTGGGATGAACATCTAGTGTTTGTGTTATTGTTTTATTTGCTGAAAATCCTATTGGCTGTGTTAATGCAATTATATCTTTTGCTGGGCATGTATGTTTTGGAGGTATTTTAGTTATTGGGTTTGTAAATGATCGTTTGCATGCTGCAGAGTGGTTTATTTTAGGCAGATTATTGTGACTTTGTACTGTGTGCCTATTTGGTACAGGATAACAAATATGTCATATGTTCAGCCGAATTGTTATTTTCGTTAAGGGGTCAGAGTGCATGGTGCTACTTATTAAGTATGCTTTTTATATCTAGCTCATAGATGCTGACAATAGTGCTGCTGCTGTAAGCCAACACCGTTTTAAAAAAAATTACTTAGACACCAAATGGTTTGTTTTTGGTTCACACTTCTTCAGTTACTGGCTTCTTTGTTTCACGATGCTTCAGTCATTGGCTTGGGTCATTGTAAATCATATTTTGGATCAAGCTCTGCCCACGCAGTCTTTCTATTGGCATGTGAGTGCAATTTTCTACTTCTCCTGGGATGCATAAGAGACTATTTTGCATGTGAAAAGTAATGTCAATCATCACACATTCCATACTTTGTTTCTGTAAAGGACAGTCACTCATCATACATTCAATGCAAAACTCCCCTCATCTCTGCTGTGGGCCACTGCTTCCTTTCTTTGCACATAGGCGGCTCTGACTTAATCGCCAGCCGTGACCCTCACCCCCCTGCAGTTAGGACACTACTCACACATTGAGTAGAGGGTTGTCCTCCCTGTCCCAGGGACGCTACTCATACATGAGTGCATCCGCCAGATAACGCTGCCTACGCTGTGAACACACCCAGCTGCTCAGACCGGTGCCATTGCTAAGCACACCTTGCAACTTGCTCCACCTGAACACAAACATCAGCAAAGCCATTGGGGTGGTCTTATAAATCAGATTCATGATGTAAAACAAACCAGTTGGCTTTGCCAGCACCTGCGTTCCCCTTGGCATGGGGGCTTGTATGAATAATCTTGGATATGCCAATGCCATTATCCTAGAACTGTGTGCACCTTGAATATCGACCCTGAATATCGATGGGACAGAATATCGAGGACAAAAAAATAGAATACAAATAACGCTAGGCAAGTAAGTCTACATTTTCTATACCTAATTCCACACCTATGTACCCATGTGGTAATTGCATCTTCAAGGTACGTAGATGTGGAGTTAGTGACAGTAAATGTTTACTTCCCTATCAGCACTTACCTTTCGATATTTTGTCCCTCGACATCCTGCCTTATGACGATATTCTGGGGGTCGATGTTCTGTAATAGGATCTCCTTCTACCCCACAGTAAGTAGCGTTGCTGTTAGTGGTGTTGTTTTGGGCATTAACAAACCTGAACAGAATTTATGTAATTTGAAGGAAATATTGCTCTTCTATGGTGAACCCTCAATGAAAACATCCTTTCTACTTTGAAATCTCTTAATCCGACACAGAGGGCAAGAGAACAGAAGTAGGCCGGTACATGGGCGTCTGCAGATTTTTTTTTAAGGGGGGGCATCGTTTTAACATCATCCATCCTTTGACCCTCTGTGGCATAGTCATTAAAGAGCAAATGAAAAATCATGGGTGGGGTGGGGGGGGGGGGGGGGAGGGGCGAAGCGCCCCCTCCTCCTTGCACCCAATTTGCGGCCGGTAGGACTGGGAATAAAAAGAATTAGACATTTTGTAAAGGGCATAGCCATAGAAACACATAAGAAGAATGATGAGAGATGACAATTGAGACATGGGGGTCAAAAACATTATCCAGGCGACTTTTGTTTCCAAACGCATTAAACTCGTTTTAAAAATATTTATCCTGGAGTCGAAAAGAGCTTCTGAATACAGAGAAGCCTTTATCTCTTAAGAAAAGTAGCCTGAATAATTACCTTGTAGAAGTCGCCTGCTGCGCGTGCCTCATCCCTCCTTGTAGAACCCCAGGGGTCGCTACTCATTTCTGATTGCTGCTATCAGCTTGATGCCGCCAGCGCCGTCACGACTACATAATAGCTATCCCTCTAGGAAATTATCAGGCTATTTTTTACCTGTAGTACAATTAAAGGGCAAACTTCTCACATATAAATTAGCATATTTTTTTTAACTTTCCCTTTGTGTGGAAGTGGTGTACATGCTTTTTAGTGACATTTTAAAGTTTGTCTCAGAAATATGCCTTCAAATATTTGCCATTTTGGGATGAGTGGCAACGTGGTGCTGTGTTGACACTGACAAACCAGATGCACTTTAACGAACCGCTTCATCGTACCGTGAGAAACTGCAGTGAAGTAGTCAACGTGCAGCAATATGACTATTTTTGTGGAAATCCCTAGCAAACCAGTGGTGACATGCACGTAAAAACGCATGTTTAAGAGGGCCTTTTGTCATGCTTGCAGCACGCAACGTGGTACATGCAGGGCACAAAGCGCCTAGTAATATTTATGAAGCCAGTCAAAGCCTCTTTGAATTGCTTTGAATGGCTTCACAAATATGGAGTAATGCAATCCAGCGCAAATTGTTGCGTTGTCTTACATTGCGAAAGGGAAGTGTTCCATTGGCACTGCGGTGAGTTGGTCCCACGCGACTTCATTTTTTTTGACGGATTCCCTGATTAACAAGGACTTGTAAACCTGGGAATGTGTCAAAATCTTAGGCCTCGGGTGTGGCCAAGTAAGATGGCGGAGCAGTAGTGAACTTGCTCAGCTCCGCACACTACCGATTGATTAATGGCCTTACCTGGTGTCAAGGGATGAAGCTTTTGGCCTCCTAGGTGTCCGCTGCCTCCTGGGTGCTGTATGGCCGGCGGGGGATGTTTGTGGAGCCGAGAGATAGGTGTGGCGAGTGACTGAGTGGCGAGCCGGAGGAGATCGCGGGCCCCGGGCGCTATTTTGTGGATGCCTGTGCCGGGAGTCCTGCACTAGAATTGGACCGCCGGATCGGCTCGAGAGGCCCCGGGCTGACATCGAGGGGGGCCTCTCGCTGGGGCGCTGAGGAGGCGAGCGGTTGCTGAATGGTTTGGCGCCGTCAATACAGAACAGCGCAGACGGTGAGACCTAATCCGGTAATGGCGCCGCATCTTCAGTGGATGATGGCGGCAACATGACGGGGCCCAGCGGCAGGCGAGACCACTGGAGAGCTGATGATCACCCGTACTGGCATACCGAGGACACTGAGGTTTTTATTTTCTTGGCTAATTGCCATTTCACTGTTCCCTAGTTTCTTAGCTTTATGATCGGGAGGTGCGGGCCTTGTCCGTGGCACCCATTATTCCTCCCTTTAGAGGTTGGGGGGGTATACACCGTGGGCCTTCGGGTCCTATGGCTGTGGGTTTTTGGGGCTGTTGAGGGGGAGTTTTGGGAAGGAGGGAACTCGGTGGCGTCTGTTGGGGGTGGATTTTTGCATCTTGTTTTCTCTTTTTTGTGAGACAGACTTACAACCTTCTAGTGGTGGGAGGGGTGAGCGGAGGGCTGGGGTGGTGGAATTGGCCATGCACTCAATGTAAAGGGGTTTGTTCAGAGGGGTGGGGGTCACTGCGGCAGCCCGGGGAGAGGGGAGGGGGTACTCTTTTCTGATGGTTAACATTGCTTCTTGGTATGTTAAGGGATTGAACTCCCCACAGAAACGCCCACAAATTTGGAAGTATTTGAATTATCGCAAATTTGAAGTGGGAGCATTGCAAGAAGCTCATCTTAAGAGGGCAGAGGTCTCTAGTTTGCGTCGCAGTAGCTACCCGATGATTTATACCTCTTCTGCTGCCACGAAACACAATGGGGTGGCCTTGCTTTTCCACATCTCAGCGAATTTCCAACTCGAGTCTGTCAAATCTGACAGGGAGGGGAGGCTGTTGTTAGTCAAGGGCCGCTTTGGGGGAAAGCTTTGCACCTTTGTCTCATTATACGCGCCAAACTCGGGGCAATCTGCCTTCCTTTCACATGCTCTTGACCAAATAGAGGGTTTTGCTGAAGGTCCCAGTGTGCTTTTGGGGGATTTTAATCTCACATGGCAGGGGTCTCTGGATAGTTCTAGCTCCACTAGGCTGCCACTAGTACTTTCTTAAGTAGAGTATGAAAGAAAATCACTGATCTGGTGTTACTTGATGCCTGGCGTTCCCTCCATCCCACTACCAAAGATTATACACATTTCTCCCATGTCCATAGGTTGTATTCCAGAATTGATTATATTTTTGTCAGTCAATCAATGTTGGGGGCTCTCCAGGCTGCTCAGTTATTCCCCATATCAGTGTCAGACCATAGCTTGATTACTCGGGGCCTCCACTGAACTGGGGCCTCTCCAAGGTCCCCTCGGTGGTATTTCCCGCTAACTCTGACCCGAGATCCAGTGGCCAGGGAGGACCTAAGAGCGGCCATTGCTAACTTTTTTATACATAATGATCTGCAGGACACAACCCCCCAGAACACCTGGGATGCCTTTAAGGCAGTGATTCTGGGGAGATGTATCCAACTTAATTCAAACTTAAACAAACAAAGGACGAGGGAAAGGGAGGCTCTGGAGAAAGAATTGGAGATCGCAGAGCAAGCTCACAAAGCCAACCCAACCCGAGTTCTTCAGAGACAACTCACTGCTCTCAGGGGCAAATTAAGATCTATATATTCTAATCGGGCGGAGTTCACCCTGCTAAAAATTTGTCAGTCTTTCTTCACACAGGGCAATAAGGTGGGCTCGCACTTAGAATGCCAGTTTAGGGTACAAAGGGAAAGTGACTTCATTAGGGGGATTTTAGACCGTCAGGGACACCTCACACATTCCAACACCGCTAAAGCAAACATATTCGGGGAGTTCTATAGTAAGCGTTATCAGGGCAGCACACAGGATACGGCGCGGCAACAACAATTTTTAGATAACCTTGCCCTTCCGCAGTTATCGAGGGCGTCAGCTGCAGATTTGGATTCCCCCATCACACAGGAGGAGGTTGGGGAGGCTATCTCGAGATTCAAATTGCATAAAGCCCCGGGACCTGATGGCCTTACGGCTCCTTTTTATAGATGTTTTTCGACAGAGCTCATTGCTCACCTTACGGCTTTATTTCAGGCCGTCGCCTCTGATGAGCAGTTCCCTGGATCGATGGCGGAAGCTGTGATTACGGTGATCCCCAAACCTGGCAAGGATCCGCAACTCTGCAGCTCCTATAGACCTATCGCACTTCTCAATCTGGACGCCAAGCTTTATTCCACGATTTTAGCAGCACGTTTGGAAAATCTGATGCCGGCGTTAATCCATCCTGACCAGTCGGGCTTCATAAAAGGCAGGCAAACACATGATAACATCAGGCATACAGTCCATCTGATCGAGAAGGCTACAAGGTTACGGATCCCTGCAGTGTTAGTGGGCCTCGGTGCTGAAAAGGCCTTCGATCGGGTGGACTGGGCCTTCCTCTTTTTAACCATGCAGAAATTCGGGTTCGGGGACACTTTTATTAACATGGTGAAGGCCAACTATCACCATCCCACCTCTCGCATGACGGTTAACGGCTGTTCCTCCTCCCCCTTTGCTCTGAGCAGAGGCACCCGTCAGGGGTGTCCCTACTCACCCCTTTTGTTTGCTCTAAGTATCGAGCCCCTGGCGTTTAGGTTTCAAGCCAACGATGAGATCCGGGGAATCCCTTTTGGCGGGGTTGAACATAAAGCCTCCTTGTTCGCCGATGACATCCTCCTTTCACTTGTAGATCCGGCGCAATTGTTGCAGGCGGTAAAAAGAGAAGTACGCAGCTTTGAGAAAGTGGCTGGCTTCAAGATAAATTACACAAAATCCTTTATACTTAATCTTACCCTCTCTCCTGCTGAGGTGCTTCTCTTGAAACACCTGACGCCTACTGAGGAAACCAAAGCATCGCTGCGACTGTGTGGAGATCGATCCCTTACCTCTACTGTATGGAGAAACCCGGCACATCGCCTTCAGAACCATTACATTTCTAAACCAGCGCATCGCCTTCAGAACCAACATATCTCAGATGGTGCTGGAGTAAATAGGTGCATCAATGCTGCTGCGTGGAGCGCACCGACACATCACTCGGCTGCCCGCGCTTCTTTGTTGACGCTACCAGAATCAAGGTATTTATATTCAGAGGACCTAAGTGGGCCCCTGTAGCTGGCTCACACCCCTTCACGGCTGGCCTGAACTTCTGACTTCACCCTGGTCCAGCGCAACCAGATATCCCAAATTGGCACTTATTGCTTCTAAGCACTGTTTTGGCAGTTTATTCTTCAAAAAATCATATCTCAAGGTTGTTGGATTTTTGTAGTTTTGGTCTTGTTTTATTTATAAGATTAAGGTCTATTATTCTAACCTGGTGTGGAGTATTTTTCTGTGGTATTGTCACTGTGTTGCTGTTTTAAGTGTGGCACAAATACTCTACACATTGCCTCTTAAGCTAAGCATGACTGCTCTGTGCCAAGCTACCAGTGGGTGAGCACAGGATAACTTAGGGTGTGTTGTGACTTACCCTGACTAGGATTGTGGTTCCTGTTTGGAAAGGGAGCATGCCTTTGCCAACCTCAAACCCAGCTTCTAACAATTAGTAGTGATCACATTTTCCTGGAGCTGTTGTGGGCGTTGTGAAAAATAAAAAGCTGAGGGATGTGCCCTGCCCTCACTCTGAAAATAGGGAGATTTCTTGTAAGAAATGTTGGCAGCTATTAAGAGGTGGAGCCTCACAATGTTCCCACTATATCTAAGCTTTATGTGTCTATTAATGTGCACAATGATGACAACACTTTTATTTATAATTTAATGCATTCAAATAAGGATCTTCATTGTTCAAGAGGTATATGCCTGAAAATCAGACATCGTTCATTTTACAGTCTTTGTATTCCAGTCATCTGAAAAAGAACTAAGAATATTCACATCATTGTTTAAATCTTCAACACATATAGTAATTTGAATGTCTCAGTCAGTCCTATGTTTAGATAAGGAACCTTTTCCCAAGCTTTGCCATTGGGAACAGGATATGTTGTGACGTTTGCAGTGTAGAGTTCTCTTCGAGCTCTGTTGGATGATAGATGTGGTTGAAGTTCCTGAACCACAGACTGTGAAATAATGTTTTCAGGGATAAAATGTTCCTTTGGTAGCAGTAGAATGATAAAAAAGACTGATGAATGTACCTAGAATACGCACCACGGGTTGGGGCGGCCAATGTCTCTCTAATGGTACCGCAAAACACGCTACCAGCCGAGCTCAGAGGAGCAGCCTCCCTCACCATTTTTAGGAAAAAGTTAAAAACTTAGCTTTTCCAGAACTAATCTCCTGGGTGGGAACACTGCAGTCAATCGCACCAAGACACCTCCGGGTATTCGTGCGCTCAATAAGTCTCATTAACATTAATATCATTGTTAGTCACATGAAGAAAAGAAATACTCCTCCACACAGAAGACCGTGGCGGTATCGAGTACCTGTCAAGAAACCAATGATACACAAGTAGGAATCTAAGACGTAAAGGGACAGAAGTGCGTTGTGAATAGTACTCTGTTTAGAATTCAGATTCATTCTCCTAGATTATTGTTCCTCGAAAAGGCATCATCTTAATTGGTGTTAACTCATGTGGTGGTACCTAGTAAACTATACTGTTACTTTGAATATTTGCAACTGCAGTGATGGCAACATCAGATTTAACTGTTCAATCTATTGATTTTTGTAAAGTTGGATGCACAGTATGCTAAAATATCCCTGGCTAGGTGCTGAAGCTAGTGATGTTGCTTCTCACTTCTAGGTTAGTTCATTCAGAGCTGAGAGAGTCTGAGAGACTCTACTTTGAATCCTTCTTGGTGTCCAGGATGGTCTGCTGTACAGAATCGGCCACATAGTGCTTTTTATCCGGTTGATGGACACCTATCTTTTTCTCTTTGAACTAGACAAAGAAGGCAGAATAACAGTTTGTTTGCCTTTTACACACAGTACTAGAACGGGTGGTCTATAGGATGGTTAAAAAGCCTGCTTGTTGTAGATATTTTCAGGAACTTCGTCCCCTACTTTAGGGACTTACCCTTGATTAGTGGCGACTTCCGAATGTTTCATATTAGACAGCTTTCTTTTGACCTCTTGGACACTCTGTAAGACATTCAGATGTTGTTCCAGGTCAAACTTTTTCTTACACACTACCTTCCCAGGATTGTGTAGTCCAGGTACATATGTGGGCACTCCAAGGAGCACCTAGTATGAAGTGCAACCTCCCAATACTCATTTAGGCAAGTTATTTAATGCTCTCTGGACTCCATGCAGATTATGGCGCCAACAAAGACCTGAACTTAGTACCCAAGCAGTCAAGGCTTGTTTAGACATACCATTAGCACCCACAATTAATCAGTTAAACTCAGCTCGAAACAGCTTGCTGAATTGCACCGTAACTCCCAGAGCAGACATATCATCCATGTAAGCCTTGGAAGCAAATGCAGGACCATTATCTGAATGAAATGAATGAACTGCTACTGTCGCTACCAGACACTGCAAATCTTTTATGACTACTCAGGCACTTGCATTTCTCTGTGGCCATACCCATAGGAATCGAGAACATGAATCAATTGCTATCAATATGTACTTATACTGGCTAACATAATTTATTGGGCCAATAAGGTCCAAGATCCAAAATAAATCACTCTGAACAGGATATTAGAGACTGTGTGTGGAGTTGGCCAGTGTCTTCTAACAGTAAAAGCTCAGATTTTATTTACAAATATCGCATTGTCTAACATAATCTCTACTCTGTTTATATGAACAGGGCTACCAGTAGCGTTGCAGTAGCATTGCTACAGTTGAATTCTTGCCAGCATGGGCAGATGCCAATTCTTCATGTTGTTCAATGACTAACTTTAATCTGGACAGTTTATTAGGAATTATCTTGTCTCCACCTCCTGTATAGTAAACTAAGGAGTCTTTTCTGAATCAAGGGAGTAAGAATACTGAGGAGGAAATCCCACAAGAGGTTTTCCACCTTTCGTGGTTGCATGTATTGATGTTAATATATCTGTGTTGATGTTCGTTTGAGATCTGGTTAGGACTGCTACTCGGACAGTCTGTATTGCAGCCTTGGCAACTAAGTTGGCCACACAGTTCCTTTTGGTGAGAAACCCATCATGCTGATGTCCCACTGTGTGCTTCACAAGGACAAATGGAAGCTATTCTTGTAAGACAGCTACCTTTCCCTCGAGATATTAATTGTTGATATGTTTCTGCTTTGAATCCTTGATCCCATTCATGCATTAATGTTTTGAATCTACATTGTACCCTTGCACACAGAAGGATGAATCGGACATTATTAGTGAGGGAACAGATGGGTCCAATCAGTAGAACTGGAGTAAAATAGGGCCTATAAGCATTAAGCGACAACTGTGGCTATCTGGTTGCGCTTGCCCTGGTCAAAGTCTAAAGTTCAGGCTGACAGCAATGGAGTGCAGGCAGGATACAGTCCAAGATTCATCCCACAGAAGTTTTACCTTCTCAAGTTTTGTGTCAAGAGTCCTGTTTAAGTTGGAAATGGTTGAGGGGAGCAGGGAGAGCATCGTGGGATGTAGTTGGCGTGGTGTGAAGAGCCGGCCCGATGCCGCGGATGGGCAGGCTGGAGCTTTGCATTTGCAATCCTCCCGCTTGCTATGCAAAGGGCGGCACAATCAGAAGCTAAAGCTGGATTTCGGTCCGAGTGGCGCTGTTCTGGTGCAAACAGACCCATTTGGGTCACAAAGAGTGCAAACACTTAATTTTAAGAGCCTGTCAGCCACACCAAGGGTCCACGACTTGAGCAGCACCAATTGGGTGACAGGAACTCACTGCAGCTGGGTCCATGCTGGTTGGGGAGCCTTTTACTTCCCTGAGGCTCACATCAATAGACCATCAGACTAGCCCTTTGAGTCACTCTGAGGTCCTGGGTTTAAGATGAAATTACAGGTCCATTTCTTCTTTCCCAGGCAAACAGACAGTAGGTCAACACAACAGGGCAGCAGCTGCTTTAGATCAGCTGTCCAGCAGAGTGTTAGTTCTTGTAGTAGCACAGCAGTCCTTTTTCCTGTCAGAGTATCCATCCACGAATCCAGAAGTAAACTGAAGAGTTGGCGTTGTTGGTGTCTGAGGTCCTATGTTTATACCCGGGTGCCCTGGTTCTGGAATGTGGGAGAAGCTTCTAGACAGTAGCAGTGAAGTGGAATAAATTGCCTGCCTCCCCTGCCCTGGTTCCATGCTGGGCGAAGTGACAATGCAGAGTTGTTAGGCCCTTTGTGTGAAGGCAGATAAAAGGCTACTCAGTAGTAAGTGGTATTGTGCTCAGCCCCACCTCTGAGTCTGCCAGAACCAGACCCATCCAGGCACACCTAATCATTCTATTATGTAAACGTCTGGGAGGAATTCAGAGACACAAACTGTCAGTTTCACCCTGTCATGTGACCCTAGGCCAGGCTATAGGTACAAAAGGGATAAGAGCAGAAAAATTCCAACTTTCTTTAAAAGTGGAACTTTTATAATTATGATCAAAAACTCAACTTCGCCACTGTATATGGCTTTTCTCCCCAATTTCAAAGATACCAATCGTGAACTGGTTATCTCTTCCCATTTGGGAATTACACTTATAAAATGTAATAATGCGGCTCCAGTGTTATCCTGTAGGAGAGCTAGGTCTTGCAGTAGTGAAGAACACATTTAAGAGTTTTCACTACCAGGAAATGTAAACCGTAAGGGTCCATGTTCAATGTTTTAAATAGATTGTAAGCTGCCCTCTAGGCTGTCCATGCCTACAATTGGGGTGACATATGTGGAGGAGATGCCATTATTATTGGGATGTACAACAATTTTATTACTAGGTATACATATGTTCATCATGTAATCATGCCAGCGTGTTATTGCCATGTTATTTGAATTCGACATTTGTCCATTGGCTCTGAATGGCAAATTTTATGATATTGTATCGTTTTATTGTTCACAAACAACTAAAATCTTTAACAAACAGATTAAACAAAAAATATGGTTGACATATGTATTACGAAGGAAGGTTTGGACCTGGCAAAAGATTAATTTTGCCAGTTCGAAATGGCAGTTTAAGACTGCATACACAGGCTCTGCATTCGCAGGCCTTTATACATGTTTAAAGGGCTACTTAAGTGGGTGGCACAATAAGGCCCACTAGGAACATTTCATTTATAGGCCCTGGGTATATAGTATGCCACTCTAAAAAGGATTTACAGGTAAATTAAATATGCAAAATGGGTATAAGCTAATTGCGCGCGTGCGCGTATCAAGAGAGAGAGAGAGGACTAGAAAGCTAGTCCGAGTCCCCGTGGTTTATATGTGTTATCAAAAGAGACTAGCTTAAATATGACCAATATTGTTAGGACTCTGATTAGATTTGTCATGGGCACCTCGTTGGTGAGTTCATGAAGCCCTCACCCACCAACCTGGTTGGTGGCCGTTTCATCATCGGGCCCACCCAGTGACACCTAATGTGTCCCGGGTGTGCTGCGAAGCCTGATTACAGCGGAGCTGGTATTTTACTGAGAGTGCAGTGTGAGGTGCAAAATGAAGTGTGAGTTAAAACGGCTTGGCGAGGGTCCCAGTTCCCGAAGGTAAATTAAATTTTAATAACTGGGCCCCCGTCAGCGGTTAAAATAAGGCTTGGGGATGTTTAAGGGAGGCGAGTTAGTACCTCCTACAGCATTGGCTGCAAAATCTAAGCGCATATATGAGAAGGGAATCCCCCCTCTCACACTTAGAGAAACACCTTAGTGAGTGTAACACATAGCCTGGATTACACTCCTTTTTAACCTGCACTACACTCTATTTTAAAAAGGTCCTTTTTTTTTTTAAACAATTCTTTATTGAACAATTTTTTGACAGAGCCCCACCCTTCCCATGTACCCGCCCCCTTTTCCCTCCCCCCTTCCGGCCACATTTTACAGGTAGTTGAGAAAAGAGAAAAAAAAGAAGAGGAAAAAAAAAAAAAAGGGGGGAAGGGAGGGCGGAATACATTTCATTACAACTTAGTCAGAAATCAGCGGAAGATTAACTCACGTTAAAGTCACATTAGTTTCACTTATTAGATGTTATACTTTACAATTTACAATTCAGTGTATTCCATCCATTGTAACAGAGGATTCCATATTTCGAGGCCTTTCTTTTTCCTTCTGACCCCCTTCCTCCTATAAATTGCTATTTCTAGGTTATATGTAGCTAAAAATCTTGACCGCCATTGAAGAAAGGTTGGAGGATTCGGATCCAGCCAGCTGGATGCCAAACATATCCTGAAAACCGCCATAGAGATAAATATCAGTCCCTGTATTTCTTTTGGTCTGAGGTTTTCATCGATGCCGAGTATCATTTCGGCTATTAAGATTTCTATTCTTGTGTTCCAAATACCGGACAGAAAATTGGAGATTTCACGTCTAATGAGTCTTAGTGAGTCGCATGTAGCAAATATATGTATAATATCGGCTTCGTGTAATGCACATCTTGGACATTGAGTACCTTTACCGGTGCCCCATTTAGCTATTTGTGTGGAGTGTAATATAGTTCAAAAAAAGTTTTATAATATTGTGCTTGTAGTTTGGTGAGATTAGTATCGTTTGTGAAAGCTGATATGCCTGTTGGACTGAACCTTCGTTTATGTGTAATTTATTTTGCCAAGTGCAGATATGTTTATCCAAATGGTCCTGTAATGAAGAAACTAGATTGTTATAAATTTCCCCTATTTTGACTCTGGTGTTCCGGGTAACTGTCTCAATTGCCTGGATTTTGTAAAACTCTGCATTACCACCACCTTTTTTCATTAGAAAATCTCTAATTTGAAGGTATTTAAAAAAATCTCTATATTCTAGGCCAAACTCACACTTCAATTCTTCGAACGATTTAAAGCCAGTTGTCGAAAAAAAGGCACCACATTGGGTAATCTCAAAGTTAGCCCATCTTTGCATATAGGAATCCGAAAATATTTCTGGTAGATTGCTATTTCGACAGAGGCTAGTGTAGTAGGAGTACCGTCCGATACCTAGAAGTTTATGTATATTTTTACATGCATTGTAAATGCCTGCGAGTGTTTTAAAACAGACTTTTTTAAAGTGGTTGTCATATGTTAATCGCCACAAATGCTCGCCTGTCTCCGAGCCTAGGATGAGTTCTTGGGGAGTTGGAACCCCACCTTCTTGTATCGGATGTCTATTTGGGGTCAATAAGGTTTTACAATACTTCATTAGTTTAGCCCACCAATAAATCTTGAGATTAGGGACAGAGAGGCCTCCTCTATCTCTTGGAAGCGAAATAAACTTGTAGGCTCTGCGTCATCTTTTATATCCCCAAATAAATCCAGAAAAAATGCTCTCTATTTCTCTAAAGATTTGCTGTTCGAAATTTAGGCAGATGGTTCTGAAAAGGTATAGAAATTTTGGTAAATAAATCATTTTGATAACGTTACATCTGCCAATTAGGGTGAGGTGTAAATTATGTAGTTTACTGAGATTTTTCTTGGTTTGTTTCAGCGGGATTGCTATCGCGCTGCTTTAATATCAATTTCTACTCTCCCCTGAGGCGGAAGCCGGGGGCTCTCTCAGCGATCTTGCTGCTTTCATTTTATTCGTTTTTTTTTTTTTACATTGTGATTTGTATTTTAAAAACGTTGTTGTCCCCAAGCAGATTACTTACTTGGTAGGACTTTTAGTCACTGTCAGCATTTCTTGTCAGGAAATTGCTTGTTGAGCCCTGCACAGCCGAGTAGGAGCTGGAGCAGTGAGAATAAAGGTAGGACTTAACGTCACTGACAGCCGCCATATTGAGTGAGGTCAGGGTCCTACACTCTAGCTGCAGGACGCCTCCCACTCCCCCACAGTATTTAAACTCTGCCAGGTGGAATAGCGCGTTGATTGCTATCGCGCTGCTTTAATATCAATTTCTACTCTCCCCTGAGGCGGAAGCCGGGGGCTCTCTCAGCGATCTTGCTGCTTTCATTTTAATCGTTTTTTTTACATTGTGATTTGTATTTTAAAAACGTTGTTGTCCCCAAGCAGATTACTTACTTGGTAGGACTTTTAGTCACTGTCAGCATTTCTTGTCAGGAAATTGCTTGTTGAGCCCTGCACAGCCGAGTAGGAGCTGGAGCAGTGAGAATAAAGGTAGGACTTAACGTCACTGACAGCCGCCATATTGAGTGAGGTCAGGGACCTACACTCTAGCTGCAGGACGCCTCCCACTCCCCCGCAGTATTTAAACTCTGCCAGGTGGAATAGCGCGTTGATTGCTATCGCGCTGCTTTAATATCAATTTCTACTCTCCCCTGAGGCGGAAGCCGGGGGCTCTCTCAGCGATCTTGCTGCTTTCATTTTAATCGTTTTTTTTACATTGTGATTTGTATTTTAAAAACGTTGTTGTCCCCAAGCAGATTACTTACTTGGTAGGACTTTTAGTCACTGTCAGCATTTCTTGTCAGGAAATTGCTTGTTGAGCCCTGCACAGCCGAGTAGGAGCTGGAGCAGTGAGAATAAAGGTAGGACTTAACGTCACTGACAGCCGCCATATTGAGTGAGGTCAGGGACCTACACTCTAGCTGCAGGACGCCTCCCACTCCCCCAAACGGTCCATAAATTGATGATGTCATCTCGTCCGCGCAGCGGGCGGGCGCAGCGGGCGCGCCGGTGGCGTGCCGAAGGCGCGCCAAAGGCAAGCCCGTCTGCGCCCGTCCGCGACTGGACGGGACCAGGGGCCATGACCCCTGTCCATTTACCTGGTCATCACATAAGATATAATTCTAACGACCTGCTTGCCTTGAGACCCTCGGTAAAAAAGGGATGTGATCATGTACATCACCCTTTAAATCTTCCTTTCCAGTGCCGACATTGCAATCTTTTCCCAAGAGGTACTATGACAACTGAGTTTCATAAACTTTTTAAAATGTTTCTTTTAAATTGCAGATCGCTGCCTAAGCATCAAACTGAAATCTCCTTATTGCTCGAAGAGCTTAATCCGGATGTAGTCTTCTTTACGGAGACGTGGTTAACCGCATCGTCTGTACCTGACCTTGTTCAAGCTTTACCACAGGGATATCAGATAGCCAGAACTGATCGTACGTCAGGAAAGGGAGGAGGATTAGCGATAGTGTTTAAAGACAGTTACACCTGCCGATGTAATTCCACTTCCATATTGGATTGTGAAAGTATATCGTTTAGTTTGGAACTATCACCTAACACAAATTTTGCTGGCGTTTTAGCCTACCGCCCTCCTGGCTCGGTCAGACAGTTTCTAGATTCGGCGCCTTCAACAATTGCAGATTTGGCCATTACATCAGCTAATTTTACGCTGTTGGGCGATTTAAACATGCATTTCGAAGATACTGCTGACCATGCTGCCCAAGAATTAATTGCCGGCCTATCTGCACTACAGCTGACTCAACTTGTCCCCTATCCCACACATATGAAAGGACATCTACTGGACCCGGTATTTAGTAATTGTCCAGGTCTAGTGATAGAGCCTTCTATTACCCTCCCGTGGACAGATCACCAACTTATCCCGCTAACTTGGTGTATCCCTAAACTGCCCGCTCTTTCAACAGGATCACGGGAGGCTCGAGACTGGCCTAAATTATCAACTGATGAGTGGGTTCGTGAACTTCAAGCCACAATCCCTCTGATTAATACAGATCCCACAGTAGCTAATGATATTTTCAATAGTTGGATAACGCAGTCACTTGACACTATTCTCCCAGTAAAAAAATCGCGGACTAAAAGATCCAGAACATCAGCCCCCTGGTACACTATGGAACTTAGGGAGATCAAACGCAAGTGCAAGAGGCTGGAGAGAAAATGGCGTTTGGGCTACGCAGATCTGGACAAAGCCACTTATAAGAAATCCATTGGGGACTACAAGCTAGCGATTAAGAAAGCTCAATCCCAGCACTACACACAACGGATTAAGGACACTAGGTCCAATTCGAAGGAAATATATAGGATAATAAAAAGTCTCACTGTCCTTCCCCAGCCTCCCGTAAACAGCGACGACTTACAAGTCCGCTGTAATGAGATGGCAGATTATTTTTTTAATAAAATAGACCATATTTACTCTTCCTTTCCAGCCATTCAATCAAAGAATTTAATAGCTGTCCCTAGCCACCCCAAATATGATGTGATAGATAATATATCACCAGTGCTGGAGAACTTTCCTCTGCTACAGTTGGACCTATTGTCCACTCTTACGACCCAGGTAAAATCGGGTTCCCCCGGCGACCCGGCCCCACCTCGCTTCTTAAGAACTGTTAGTGAGACCATCCTTCCGGTTATGCTGAAGGTACTCAATGCCTCAATTTCCACCAATATAGTCCCCTCTAAGTAGAAAGAAGCTAGGGTGAAGGCACTTGTTAAGAAACCTAATATGAGCACCAACAACTTCAGTAACTATCGCCCAATCTCTTTGCTCCCCTGGGCCAGTAAGTTACTGGAAAAATATATCAACAGCCTTCTGACCACCTTCTTGGAGGATAACAATCTCCTTGATCCCTCGCAGACTGGCTTTCGCCCCAAGCATGGGACGGAGTCAGCTCTGTTGGCGGTCTTGGAGGAAACAAGAGGCATCTTGGATCGGGGAGGATCGGTGGCAGTCATCCTCCTCGATCTAAGTGCCGCCTTTGATACTGTAAATCATACCACCTTGTTGCAGCGCCTCCGGGAGATTGGGATAAAAGGAGGAGCGCTGGAATGGTTCCGTTCATTTCTATCCAGCAGAAAATTCCAGGTCTTTGAGGGAGCAACTATCTCTACAAGTAGGCCCTTGGAGTGTGGAGTCCCACAGGGATCTTCATTAAGCCCGACGTTATTTAACGTATACATGAGACCGCTGGCTGGGGTCGTCCGTCCGTATGGCATTAAGATCGTGACCTACGCGGACGACACCCAGCTGGTGGTTTCTCTTACGCGGGCCGGAGACCCTGTGGGCACGGCAGACCTGATGGGATGCCTGAGCGAGGTCAACAGGTGGATGACCCTGTCTTGTCTCAAACTTAATGGGGACAAGACACAGGTCATGATGTTGGGACATCTAGCTCCACCTACAATTGACCAGATCTGGCCAGCCTGCCTAGGCACCCCCCCAGTCCCCAAGGATGTTATCAAGAGCCTGGGTGTCTGGCTGGACAAGTCTCTGACATTCGACCACCAGGCTGTCGTGCTATCTGCAACATGTTTTGGCCTCATTAGAACGTTGAATAAGATCCTTCCGTTGTTACCTTTTGAGGCAAGACAAATTGTGGTCCAAGGACTAATCCTCTCGAGGTTAGATTTTGGAAATGCGCTCTATCTTGGAGCTCCAGATTCTACATTAAAAAAGCTACAAGTAATTCAAAACTGTGCGGCTCGGACATTGCTTCAAATCCCTCGGAGGACCTCTGTAAAAGCTGGACTGACAAGACTACACTGGCTTCCGGTGAAGGACAGGATCAGTTTCAAATCTCTCTGTCTTGCCCACCAATCTTTTTGGGAAACCGGTCCATTAATCAGTCGCCCTTTAATTACTCCCTACTTACCCAGCAGACAGCTAAGGTCCACTAACGCTCTACTTGCTGCTGTGCCAAAGAGCAAACGTTCCAGATCAGGTGGTCGGTCCTTTTCTCTAAATGCAGCCAAGTTGTGGAACAGCTTGCCTTTTTATTTAAGGTCCAACTCTGACCTTACCTCTTTTAGGAAGCAACTGAAGACTTTTTTGTTCAATAAATAGTGTGTTTTTTTCTTTCTGAACTTAAGTCCCACTGAGATCATTTGTTAGCAATTAGCGCTAGGACGCCCCCGGGCAACTATCTGCGCTTTAGAAAACCCATTTTCATTTCATTTCATTTCATTTCAAAAGTGGGTCCATATTAATTTTTACTAATTGGTCTAGGTTGGAAGTGATGTTAACACCCAGATATACGGCATTTCCAACTATTCTTTCATCTGTGTAATTAGTGTTTTTATTGATGATTATTTGGGTTTTTCCTTGATTTAATTTGTACCCAGAGATTTCTCCAAAGCTCTTAGCTTCTTCTTCCATCATTTTGATAGCTACACTGGGATTACTTGTGGTAATCGCGATGTCATCAGCGTATGCCAGAGTTTTGGTGTTTCCATTCCGAGTTTTGATAGGTAATATGCTCTGATTGTTCTCCAGTTTGCGGATGAAGGGGTCGATAAATATCGCAAACAGTAGGGGAGAACACGGGCAGCCCTGTCTAGTCCCTCTGGTCACCTCGATCTTACCCAAAATTCCACCATTGACCATGACCACGGCTTCTGGGTTGTGATATAGGCTACGAATGGCAGTTATAAATTGATCGCCAATCCCACTCTTTGACATAGCTATCCAGAGATATTGCCCGTAGACCCTATCGAATGCCTTTTCGGCGTCCAAAAGTATGAGCGCCATAGGGTCTCCTGCCACTTCTGCCACGTCAAAGAGTGTGATTACCCTTTGTACATGATCAGTCGTGGATCTGCCAGGCACGAAACCGTGTTGTCGGGCTGAAATTATCTTATGGATAATTGGGGACAATCGGGTAGCTAATATTTTAGAGTAGATTTTAGAGTCGGAATTAATTAATGTAATCGGGTGATAGGATCCCAGCTCGGTTGGGTCTTTGTTTTTCTTTGGGAAAACAACGATTTTGGCCCGTGCCCATGATTTTGGTGGCTTCCCCCCCAGAAATATTTGGGTTATCAAATCAGTTAATATTCCTTTAAGCGGTTTGTGGAATTTGACGTAAAATTCCACCGGTATACCATCAATACCTGCTGCTTTCCCCGGGGACAGACTGTTCAAGGATAATAGGATTTCGATCCACTGAGGTTCTATACCTAGATTCTCTCGATCTGTTTGGGGCAGTTGGACCATTGTAGCCTGATCTAGATATTCCCTGATTAGTTCTTCATCCTTATAGGTTTCTTTATATAGATTTTAAGTCTGAAATTCTGATCTAATCTCTTCTGGTTCATGTCTAAGAGAGTTATTCTGATCTCTGATCTCTTTGATTATGTTTGCGGTGTTTTGTTGCCTAGTGCGGATAGCTAGGTGGTGCCCGATTTGCTCACTTAATTCGTATGCTTTTTCTTTGGCTGTTGTGGCTTTACAGATTGCTTTCTCTACGAATATTTCCGTTATTCTGTTTTTGTCAATAGCCACTCTTTGTAATGCGGTTTCTGGATTTAGACCCCCCTCGACTGTTCTAATAAGTCCTTCCTCCGCTTCTACTAATTTCCCCTGTAGTTCTGTTACCTTTCGTTTTGTCTATTGATTGTTTCTAATAGAAAATCGGAGTGTTTCGCCCCTGATTCCGGCTTTGAGTGTGTCCCATACCACTTCTAATGGTGCGCTACCCAGGTTATCTTCCAGAAATTCTGGTATCCATTTCTCCATGAGTAAACAATATTTTTCATTTTAATAGTAGAGCCCTTTCAAATGTCCAGTTATTTTGTTCTTGTTGGATTTTGCCAACATCAATATTTAGAATTAGTGGGTTGTGGTCTGATAGGATCCTGGGTAGTTTATCTATGTGACACTTAGTTAAAATGACATGGGAGACCAGTATGTAATCTAGTCTAGCAAATGTTGAATGGGGATGGGAAAAGAACGTATACCCAGAGTTTTTGGGGTGGTTGTATTGCCAACAGTCGGTTAACCCCTGTACATTACATAACTCTTGGAATGCTCTAAAAACCTTGGGTTTCCTGCCCTGATATTTAATGTTGGGTCCGGAGGCGCCTCCTGAGGGCAAATTTAGGTTAAAATCCCCACATATTACTATTGGCTGTGGCCAGTGTGTTAGTTCATTAGTGATAAACTCTAGTAGGTCTGGATCGTCTGTGACGCCTCCGTAAATGGAGCAGATGGTTAGTCTCTTTCCAAGATCGTAAATACATTCCGTTATCGCCCATCTCCCAAATTTATCGGCTGCGGATCGTGTAAACTGGAGCCCTCTATGTATTGCCAAGATAGCTACCCCACATGTCTTAGTTGCTTGTGTTGTAGCTATAATCAGTTTATAGCCTAGTGTTTGTAGTAGATGATGTTGCAACCCTTCCACGTGAGTCTCTTGGAGACAAATGATGCTAGCCCCGGTTGATCTTAGACCTATTGCAACTTTTTGTCTTTTTCGTAGGTCATTTATTCCACAGATATTAATGGAAAGTATTTTTAGGCTGGCCATGTGTGTTTCTTTGTTTTTTCCTTCCTTTTGCGCTGTGTATGCTTGAGTGTTACTATAATGTTCCACCTGTTTGTGATTAGGACTATTTTATTTCCTATGTGCCGGATTGTCCACCCTCCCCACCTCCCCCCCCTCCTCTCCCTCTCCGCCCCTCCCTCCCCTGACTTCCCTGGAGCCCCCCTATCCCCCCCCACCACCAATTGAGGCGTCCTGGGCCATCGGGCACCCAGGTGTGGGCGTCCGAATGAACAGTGCACCTCAGCTCGCTCGACTTCCTGACCATATATAGATGTGAGTGAAGGGAACAGGGTAAATATAAACATTTTTTAACGGTGTAAGGCATTGCCATTTCCCCATCCCACCTCCCTGCCCCCCTTTCAGTATGAACCCCTTAGTCCCTTGAATGTCTAGCAAAAAAAAAAGTCAATTTCGATTTCAGTTGGTCTACGACTCACTCTGTTACATTTTGGTATTTGTTGCTGTTTACCCGTGCTTGTTTCTTAGGCTCGGAGATTTCTTTTAAGTAAGCTTCCGCTTGAGTTTCACTTGTGAAGTTTTTAGTAGATCCCTTGTAGATTATTTTTAATCGGGCTGGATTTTGTGAAAACACTGTAGCTCCGATTTGCTCGAATGGAGTGAAGAGTTGCCGCATTCTCCACCGACGTTCCACCGTAGCATGTGCGAGATCTGGACAAACAAAAAAAGTAAATCCTTTGTATTCTCTTTTGTTTGTTGGCCTGGCAATGTCATAAATAGCTTCCCGAAGAAGAAAGTTCCCAAAATAGACCAGCATAGCCCTTGGGTATTGATTTATCTTCTGAGTATGTTTGGGAGGTACTAAGGGGAAGCGATGAGCGCGTTGGATTTCTCTGTCAATTTCCCAGGAGCAAAGTTCTGGGAGGGCAGATTTCAAAAGGTTGGATATGAAGCCCTTTGGGTCGTTGCCCTCTGCACCTTCTGGGATTCCGAGAAAGCGCAGATTGTTCCTTCTGCCGCGATTTTCTAAGTCTTCGACTTTGAGCATTAGGTCCTTTATGATACCCGTCTGTTCTTTTCCCTGGGTTTGAAGAGTGGAGATATCGGACTCAAGGTTTTCTGTGCGTGTTTCCATCGAAGCCATTCTGTCTGCGATCTCTGAGCAAGTGTTGCCCACTTTTTGAATCGCGCCTTGCAATTTTTGTATGGCTGCATGGATCCTTTGACTGACCATTTTTACGTCTGTGTGGAAGTTCCTGATGGAATTGAGTACTTCGCTCAATGATGGTTCTGTAGGCTTTCCCGGGCTGCTACTATCGCCAGGTGGGTTTTTGGCTTCAATGTTGCTACTCCCTTTGGTGTACTGATTACCTCCTGTTACTCCCGTTGTTTTTGGGGTTGAGCTGTTCTTTTTATATTTAGATCTTTCTTTTACTTGCTCCGAATTGCTCCCTGGATCGGTGGTTTGATCATATGTTGGTTTGTGTGTTTTTTTTTGCCTTGTCCTTTTTTCTCCTCTCTTTTTTCTGGGGTTGTTACTTGACCAGATTCATTTACTACCATTGTGCCTGTGTGGTCAGACACCTCCAAGGTTGTAACATGTGTTTTTTGGTCGTCACTACTTTCGCTTATCTCGCTTGACTCGCTGGTGACCGATACTCCTGTTTCATAAATGTCTGAGTCTGTTTCTGTTTCCTCAGGGTAATCTTCATTCTCTGATCGTGGTGTTCTCCCCGTGGAGTGTAGGTGTGCCATGAAAGAAAGATGGTCGTGGACCTGGTCCTGGTCCTGGTCCTGAGTATCCTTTGCGTGCAGACTTCTTGGTGTATTTTAATCGATTATAATTCTATCTGTGTTGGCACTGTCTTTTCCCGGGGCTGCGTCCATGGGCTGCTTATCTTGAGCCTGATCTGAACTTGCTTTTATCCCAATGAAGGGTTGCTCATTGCCCGTACCTGTGCCTGTGCTTGTACTCATACTTGTATTGGTCGCATATGTGAAGTCGCTTCACTTTATTTGGTCATCTGTGGTTACCTGTTGTTGTTTCCTGTGCTTGTTCGAGTCGCTCGACCCTTCCTTGGGGAGCGAGCAAAAGATGTTGGAGATCTTTGGCTGAGCATCAGTAGATTGACCAGTGGTTTTAGCCGCTGCCTTCAGATTTTTGATGGTTTGTAGCCTTTTAGCTTTTTTGGCCGCTAGCTCCGATTTGTCGTCATGGTTATCATTGATAGCATTGCGCTTCACTTGCTCTTTTGCCTTATCTTTCCTCAGTGGCGTCACTAGGAGGGTGCGGGGGGTGCGGACCGCACCGGGTGACACCCTTACATGGGGTGACACCATCTGGGTATGCTGTGTATGTAACACAGCTCTGCAGCCTGAGCCTCGCCTCTGCTCTGCTTTGCTTATCAGGAGGAACCCTGGGCCTAATAAAACATTGCGCCTCTCTCTCTGACAAGCAGAGGCTGATGTGAGCATTTAAATAATGTCTTCACTTAGACTCGCTGTCAGTTTTAACGGACAATCTTTTGAATCGTTCAACTTCTTTGAAATGAATGAGGTATTTAACAGCTTTTTAGTATATCAAATTAATACTGGATAAAAGACGGGCTTTTATGGAATCAAATGGTTGACTCTGAAGAATAAGTGGAATTTTAAATGAGGATAGGAAATGATTACATACACATTTATAACAGGATATTCATAATTTAATAAGAAATAATTATATAGATATATTGGGGAAGATTAGAAAGAGCATCTTAACTTTTCTTTACAGGAAAGTATACTATCTATATATTTTTCGGTTTCAGTGTATAACTTTAGCAAAGTGTGTTTTTAAAGGGAACACTTATCTGTGGGTATCGTGGCGCTGAAAAACAGACTTCTTGTTACCCAACTCACTAGCACTCATTTTATCGACCTCAAAAGGATGAAAGGTCAAGTAGACAGATCGGCATTTGAAGTACTGGTCTAAAACAGATGTATGTAATGAGTCAGAGCTCTAAAGACAGACATTTTGGGGAATACTTCTTAAAAGTAAATCCTATTGAGCAGAAGTATTCAAACATAATTTAAGGGGTTCTTACCAAAGAGGTTACTTTATAGTTGGCTAGAAAATTGAGTCCTTCTTTAGCAGAGGTTAAGTATGACATCGGTCCAAAATATATTACATTCAAAAGGCAATGATCTGCCCCCATCTAGGCCCCCCACACCCTCCCCTCCCTGCTGCGCTCGTGAGGGCGAGTGTGTCTTCTGTGTCTATTTAAACTTATCCTCAGTGACGCGCGCACGAATTCAAAGCGCATTTCATGAGTTTATTTCAGTCACTTTAAGAAGAGCCGAGAACTGAGAGGGAGAAACCATGGGGCCGGGGTGGAGAAGGCGACGAGGAAAGGGTTAAAAGAGCAGCAGGCGGGGGAGAGATGGTGCAGGCAGAGGGGAGATGGTGCAGGCGGGGGAGAGATGGTGCAGGCGGAGGGGGAGGGATGGTGCAGGCAGAGAGGGAGATGGTGCAGGCGGAGGGGAAATGGTGCAGGCAGAGGGGGAGATGGTGCAGGCGGAGGGGAGATGGTGCAGGCGGAGGGGAGATGGTGCAGGCAGAGGGGGAGATGGTGCAGGCGGAGGGGGAGATGGTGCAGGCAGAGGGGGAGATGGTGCAGGCCAGAGGGGAGATGGTGCAGGCAAAGGGTGAGAGATGGTGCAGGCTGAGGGAGAGATGGTGCAGGCAGAGGGAGAGATGATGCAGGCAGAGGGGAGATGGTGCAGGCAGAGGGTGAGATGTGCAGGCTGAGGGAGAGATGGCACAGGCAGGGGGTGAGATGGCGCAGGCAGGGGGTGAGATGGTGCAGGCGGAGGGGAGATGGTGCAGACCGAGGGAGAGATGGTGCAGACAGAGGGAGAGATGGTGCAGACAGAGGGAGAGATGGTGCAGGTGGAGGGTGAGATGGTGCAGACAGAGGGAGAGATGGTGCAGACAGAGGGAGAGATGGTGCAGACAGAGGGAGAGATGGTGCAGGCAGGGGGTGAGATGGTGCAGGCGGAGGGGGATGGTGCAGACAGAGGGAGAGATGGTGCAGGCGGAGGGGAGATGGTGCAGGCAGAGGGAGAGATGGTGCAGGCAGAAGGAGCGATGGTGCAGGCAGAGGGGAGATGATGTGGACAAAGGGAGAGATGGTGCAGGCAGAGAGGAGATGGTGCAGGCAGAGGGGAGATGGTGCAGGCAGAGGGTGAGATGGTGCAGACAGATGGAGAGATGGGGCAGACAGAGGGCGAGATGGTGCAGGCAGGGGGGGAGATGGTGCAGGCGGAGGGGAGATGGTGCAGACAGAGGGAGAGATGGTGCAGGCGGAGGGGAGATGGTGCAGGCAGAGGGAGAGATGGTGCAGGCAGAGGAAGAGATGGTGCAGGCGGAGGGGAGATGGTGCAGGCAGAGGGGAGATGGTGCAGACAGAGGGAGAGATGGTGCAGGCAGAGGGGAGATGGTGTGGACAAAGGGAAAGATGGTGCAGGCAGAGGGGAGATGGTGCAGGCAGAGGCGAGATGGTGCAGACAGAGGGAGAGATGGTGCAGGCGGAGGGGAGATGGTGTGGACAAAGGGAAAGATGGTGCAGGCAGAGGGGAGATTGTGCAGGCAGAGGGAAGATGGTGCAGACTGAGGGAGAGATGGTGCAGGCTGAGGGAGAGATGGTGCAGGCAGGGGGTGAGATGGTGCAGGAGGAGGGCACATGGTGCAGACAGAGGGAGAGATGGTGCAGGCAGAGGGGGCATGATGCAGGCAGAGGGTGAGTTTGTCCATCCGGTAAGTTGTGAGGGGGTGACACCATGAGTTACCCGCACCGGGTGACACCAACCCTAGTGACGCCACTGTCTTTCCTTTTAATTTTCCCTTTATCTTTATCGTTCTCCAATTCGGCGTTTTTATCAGTGTTTTTATTTTTATTTTTGTGTCTCTCCTTATCAGTATCAGTATTATCTTCTTTGCCTTCTTTAGCCTTGGACCCTCTGGTTTCTGGCCTTCTCTGCATGTTTTTTGTTTCCTGTGAAATATGAAGAATTTGTTGATTTGAGGTACTGCCATTATCCTGCAATTCGAGTGTGTCTTTGGTTGCTGGAGTCTCACCTTGTGTCTTTTGGGTTTCTGGGATTTCTGGAATTTCTTGTGTTTCTTCCAGGATGTTTTTTGGATCCATTATTTGCACCCCGGGTGACCCCCCCGGTATCTGGGCTGGTGTCTTAGCTGGTTTTAGGTTACTGCTAGTTGTTGTGAACGTCGTTATTGTATAATGAACAGATATGGTCGGCTCCGCGATCTCACTTTCCTTTATGGTAGACCTAGCTGTTATCTGGTCTTTTTTTATAGGATTTTTGGAGGGTCTTATCGTAGGTTTGGTCACTTCCTTGATCTTCCACAGATAGATTTTAGAGTAGTTTTTAAAGCCTGCAGGGCTTTTTTTTTAAACTTAAGTGATTAGTGAAGCCTGCCTTAATTATGTTGATCACGTAAATGTTTCTAGCAATGTTTCTAGCAATATTGATATTGAACCCAGCAGCACCAATCCGTAATTCTGCTGACTCCCCCAGCTTCACAGTGCTATATCGTGGATACCAGCTTCTGGCAGTCTTAAGCTCAAGTAGTTGTTGCTCTTGTATTTCCTTTTGTTATTACTCAAAAACTGTTGTTGTTATTGTTGTTGTTCAACTCTAGTATTTACACTATAGGCACTCGGATTTCATTCCCCTGTTCACTGTTTACTGCGTTGTTCACCGTCTCATTTGTCTGTTTCCCCACACTTGCTTGCTCTCTGTTAGGTTTTTTTTTTTTAAACTGAGCCCACTCACTGCAAATTGTTGCTTTTCAGTCTTTTTGTTTACCTTCCCCGCTTCTCCGCTTGCTTTCCTCTTTTTATTTCCCTTCCATCCGAGACACCAAATCCTGCTGGGTCATCCGGGCAGCACTGCTATCGTGCACGTCTTAATCCTCCTCCTGAATGACTGACGCTTGCTCAGTGAGAGTTTAAAGCATGAAACCCCGGTGTGCTCTGATGACGGGGTTTCAAGCTTTGACGGGGATGACGAGGATGACGGGGATGGCGGGGGGCGGTGTCAGTATGAGCGGCAGTACGGCCGAGTTTGGTGCAGGCAGACCGGCAGTGGTGACAGCCGTGGTGCAGGTCAGTGAAGGGCGATCAGAGCGGGGGGAGAGCGAGAGTAAAACAGTAAAGCGGTGGCCAGTGCCCAGATATAGCAGTAAGTGAAGCTAGAGGGTGCCTGGACAAGGTGAGCAAGAAGGCGGCCAAAGAGTCGGTCAGATAAGCACTCCCGTGGTCTAATCGGCCGGGAGAGTTCTGTGTGCTGACTACTTACAGTTAGTTGCTGATGCTCGAATCACTCAGATCACTCGGGATAATTGAGCAGAATAAGTGCAGTGCAGTAATCAGCTCTCTGTAGTCAGCTTGAAGGCTTGTCAGCTTGAGGGCTCCATAGTTTTCTCAGAGACTCGTAAGAGTAAGAGTAGAAATCGCCGGCATTGTGCAGGTACTAGCGTGAGATGATAACAGATGTTTTACCGATGTGTTTAGCCAAAGAAGCTCTGATCCTTACTCCGCTATTCAAGCTTGCCTGCCCCTTCGAATCTCAGTTCCTTCAGTTGTTGTGCTCTTCAGAAACCGATCTTCCCGAGACCCATAGTTTTAGGCGGGATAACTCATTAGCCTAGGTAATTGTGGCGATGGCTCATTCTGGTGTTTGGTCAGGACTCACAGAGCGAGGCTGCAGCGACCGCTCACACCAACGCCATCTTGCCTCCTCTCCGTTCTGGCTGCCAGGACCTTTTTTTATTTTAAAAAGGTCCTGAGGAAAGCCAGATTTAGTTTAAGGCACTGGCTGAAACATGTCGACCAACTGATGGATGTAGGAGGTAGTAACTCGCCTCCCTTAAACATCCCCAAGCCTTAATTTAATCTACCCTCGGGTACTGGGACCCTCGCCAAGCTGTTTTAACTCACACTTCATTTTACACCTCACACTGCACTCTCAGTAAAATACCAGCTCCGCTGTAATCAGGCGTCGCAGCACACCCGGGACACATTAGGTGTCACTGGGTGGGCCCGATGATGAAGCATGCCACCAACCAGGTTGGTGGGTGAGGGCTTCATGAACTCACTAACGAGGTGCCCATGACAAATCTAATCAGAGTCCTATAAGCTAATTGCACCATGTTTTACGGAGAGCGCACAAGCACTTTAGCACATTAGCACTGGTAGAGTCCTAAGGCCAACAAAACGAATTCAGCAAAAATAAGAGGAGGGCAAAAAGGGATATCACTGTAGAGAGGGCCAAGTCCAACAAACTCAACATTTGGATAACCTTTTGTTTGTAAGGCATGCCCATTCAGATGAGTATGGAAGAGCACTTAAGGAATTTGAGGACTTTTCAGGTACTTTGGCATTCCCCTAGCACCCGAAAATACTGAAGGACCAAGTACTATGCTGAATTTCTTGCGCCTTGAACTTAACACATGGCCACAGTGACTGGCCTACTAAAAGATAACATGCAAGAATTAACAAAAATGTTGTAAGAAGCTATTTCTGCTAAACAAATAAAAATAAAGTTTTACTAAGAAAAATACAATTACTGCTAAGTCATTAGACGTGGTCAGAGAAGGGAAATTGTTTTGCAGGAATTTAGGTTTTGCATTGTATGGTGTCACACTACAACATCACAGAGTTCACATTTCAGCAGCTGTTAGTGGCAATTTGGATATGTGACAGATATTCCTGAAGCATTTAAATTGTGTCACTATTTGGTCAATGAAAGATGAATTTCTGTGGGCCAATACATATTCTCTCCTCAATGCGTCTATTCCCTAGCCTCAAGATTGTTGACAAGGCTCGTAGAGTCTTGAAGCCTATTGGTATATGAGCGTTTCATACATTTATTTTAATTTAATATTTTTTCAAATAGTACAGGCTCAAAAGGCTTTGTCTTGTTTTGGAATGGAGGTGAAGTTCTGAGCACTGACTAGAGTCTTGGAAGAAACAAGGGCGTAGCATCACCTTCTTGGCGCTTTTTCCTCTGTTTGTCGCTTTTTCCCTCGGCACCATAATAAATGCCAGATCCTTGGTAAAAACGAAAATTGAGTTCTGTGACTTTTAGATTCTCACAACCTAGATTTGCCGTTTATAACGGAAACTTGGGCAAAATTGTCCTCTGACCCCGACTTGGTGGCTGCTATTCCACTGGGATGTAAATTCTTTAGAAAGGACTCACTCTTGAAGAGGGGCGGAGGAATGACGATAGTCTACTGTGATCTGCTGACCACCACTTTTATGACTGTTTCATCAATCGCTGAATGTGAAGCACTCTCTATTACAATTGAGTTTAACAAAAATAACACCTTTAATTGGCTACTTATTTACCGCCCTCCAGGCACTAGGTCTAGTTTTACTCAGGCCATCAGTCACTTATTACACGGTCCTCACGATTTAAATTTTCATTTGCAGAACTTCTCAGACAGAGATTCAGAGCTCCTAATTGATACCATGGCCAGTCTGGGCCTTGCGAATAAACAAAGTAGAATCCACTCAGAGTGGTGGTGATCCCTAAAGTGATGGGGAACACACAGTGTTGTTTAAATGCCCCTCACACACCAACAGGCCCCTTGGTGTCATGCTTCATCATCGGGGCCTTCGCACCCCTCTGCGGGATGCGGCGTGCTACGACTTGCGACTACGCAGGAGCACTAGGTAGTGAACTATGTGAGGGGGTGTGTTTATTAAAGGAGTGAGTGAGGTGAGGTGAAAGTGAGTGGTTAAAAAATACCTGGCACGTAGGTAAAAATAATTTTATTAAATCCTCGGCTGGTATTAGTAAAAGAAGTGCAAAGTGGGGTCGTAAAAATACATATTAGGGTATTACAACCGCCTCAAAGTGTCAACATGTTTAGGAGCGCAGGGGCTCCTTCTTCAGGACAAGGATAAGCACAGATCCTCCCCTTACTCACATGTAAATGTAAAAGTGTATATAAAAAATTATTACAACAATGTGTAATGTACCTAACAATGTTTATATATAGGTAGGTTCAGTTGCGCCCAATTGGCGTTCGATGAAAACTTATAGTTCTCAAAATCAAAACCTCATGAGCCTATGCGTGTTATTGGGGGATCCTTCCTTACTGCTCAGTAAAGTAACGGTTACTGCAAAAGCTAGTCGCCTGCCTTCCCTCAACGCGGCTCCGATGAAGTGAGTCTGGGCCTTGCTCAGCTGATAGATGCCCCTACTCATGTGGCGGGCCATATACTGGATGGCATGTTTTCTAACAATCTCTCTCTCAACCCTATGGCGATGTTGTGGCTGACATGGTCCGACCATATGCCTGTCATGTTTGATCTAAAAGCAACAGACACCTCATGCCCTATGCTACTAGAAAGGGGGTGCCCTTGGTACAAGATAGAATCAACTTTGCTGGATACAGCTCTCACAAGGTCAAAGCTCAATCTCCATAAGAACTTAGACCTAGCCAGCTGAGCAGCTACAGTGGGTTGCAAAGTGGCTGAGTGGCAGGAACCTGATGGACACAGCGACCAAGTCGCCATCATGGACACAGACACAAATCTATGGTTTGTTTCACCCACTGGCAAAACTTCCACGCCCGACGCAGATACATATTGAATTAGCCCATAGATGCTACAGGAGGAGCCTTCAACTTACAAAAGATCCAATCCCTTATGCCCCAATACTGCCACTTAACGGGACACCCAGAGGTAGAGATTTCGTAACAGACGTAGTACTGACGCCCTGGATCGCAGCAGGAGTAGAGACAATAGGAGACCTATACGCGGATGGTGCCCTTTTGCGACCCTGACGGCGGATAACGGTTTACCGGTGGGTCAGTTCCTTCTGCATGCAGCCATCATACGGACGCTGACACTAACATGCGGAGACTTGACGAATGAGCCACCGACACATCAGTTATTACAGTATCTACATGTGATGGGGAGGGGTCAGACGTGATCCACTGGCTGGTGCAGGCCCTGCTTACTCACGTATTAAAACCACCACAGCGACTCCGTGCACGCTGGACTGAGGACAGAGGTCGACCCTGGACAGACAAGGAATGGGAGCGTGTCTTAGCCGGTGCACACACATACCACGCAATTCATGCTTTAAACATACAAACGCTCATATTGCATAGAGCACTATCTTTCGCCAGATAAGATCAATAAATACTTTAACATTGCCACCTCTGACTGTCCGAGATGCCATCTACTAGACGCTGACCTACTACATATGCTGTGGTCCTGCCCCCTACTTCTGTCCTATTGGCACACGATAACAGAGACACTAACAAGCAGCACTAACACCGAGGTAACTAACACATGGGAGGTTTGTATTCTGGGATTTTACAAATGAATAAAAGCTAACAAAGTAAGCTCTAGATTTCGTGACCTGGGCATAATAACTGCGAAATGATTGATAACTAAGAGATGGAAACACAAAGACCCTCCGGAGGCACCCCACTGGTTAAAATCCCTAGAGAAGGGGCGCAGGTGGAGATCACTATTCTTCGTAGGGAAGAAACAGCTGGGTTGCGTAAGTTTCCCATCGCACAGGCCTGGGATGATATTCTGAAAGCCCTTACACAATCTAATGCTACATTACATACACCTACCACGCAGCAGGCAGGAGATGATGACTAACATGTTGCCTAGGTGGAACAGACACCTTGGCCATAGCTGTCGGGTTAGGTAATGGCCCCACACTCCATCATGACATTTCATAGACATGACTTTAGACACGAGTTGCCTTAGTGACTACGTGACTATGCACAGAGCAGGAAAAGCAACCCGTATCCATTATGAACACACGGCCGTCTACACTCGAACGGCGCATAATAATATACACTAGATAAACATTCCTTTAAGCATTTGATTTCTCTTTTTCTTTTGATTTTACTTTATTTCCATTGGTTGTGTTTAAAATATTAAAAATGAAAATGTCTTGCAATCAGTTATGACATTCACCTTTTGTTGCTCATGCACCATTGTTTAGAGTGATACTAAAGCCAAGCTATGCATGGGACATGCGCCTCTGTTATAATCGTTATATCTGCATATGGATAATCACTGTTGAGAGGAGGCACCTGTGATAAACGAGTCCTACTCCTCGTTTAGAGGTGACGGTATGCGCGGCTGTAGACACCCATGCTAATCAGTCAATGCACGTCAACTCTTGCGATACAGATACAAATTGTGCTAGGATTACCAGATGGAAATACTTAGATTTATGTATACAGTGGCATAGCGAGAATGATCCTGTAAAAAGTGTGACATGTATCAATGCTTAGTTTATTTGTATCAGGAAAATGATAAAATGCAATAAAGAGATTAAAAAAAAAAGAACTTAGACCTAGCCATCTCCAATTATCACCATTGGATAGGCACAGCTGTAAATCAGCTACCTCCTGAAAAAGTGCATACCAGTGGTAGAGCTACACCATTAGAACTGTGATTTTCCGACAAACTAAAAGCACAAAGCTACTGTGCCGCAGAGCATAAACGGAGAAAGAGTTATGAAACACGTGAAAGTGAAATTTATAAACACTCAATCAGTGAGTATAAAACCCTGATTCAAAAGGAAAAAATCCTGCTACTTTGTTCACAAGATTAAGGGCCCAATTACGGGTTTGGTGGTCCACAGGACCGCTAAACACGCAGTGGTGGTGCAGTGGCCGCTCATGGTCCGCCGTCCCAATGGTCTGACCGCCTTAATATAAGTACGGCGGTCAGGCCTCTAAAGGACAAATGCAACCCCCAGGGATCCATGATCCTTGGTGGTATGGTGGCGGTCTGAGGGCCGCAATATGCTGGTGGCTCAAATCTGGTGGCTTCTAAAGTGTGCTCTGACATGTTGCTGATTCAACTGGGGGAAAACGACTTGATGCAGATTTCTGGGTTGGGGCTGTTCAAAAGTATGAAAGAAACTTGAGAATGATTGAGATATCTTGCTCAGGTACTCACATCATTTAGACAAAGCTAATTCTGAGAAGGCTGGGGAGAGGACCAAAGAAACACACTACAGTTGAAAGGGTAAGACAAAACGTGAAGAGGGACATGAGGCATTTTTGTGATGGTCACAGCACATCGGTCTTGCACCATAAAGACATTATGGGGAAGGTTTCTTCATTATTCAGGCAGGATGATGTTCATGTGTCCTTTTTGGGTAATAAATACTATTTGATGGGCATTTGGAACAACTAACACTCTAGTGCTAACACGAGGTGGATCACCTAACTTGAGCTCTTTTGGGGTGTGCAATTATATTGCTGCTGCTCCGGGGAATTCGGGATTGGGAATCTTTTTAGGCTGTCACTGTTGCTATTTGTGAACATCGTTTTTAAAATAAATAACATTTTAGACCCCACTTACCCGCCCTTTAAAAACAAACATTTGCACTTTAATACCGGGCGGGAGGTAGCCCTGCCAGTGCTTGGTCCCTTTTGTCAGCGCCATCTTGGGTCAGCGCGGTAGTTGTTTGCCGCTAAGCACACTCCTCCTTATTTAGAAAGGGTGCAGCGCACGGGCAGCGGGCGCAACAATGGCGTGCCGGAGGCGCGCCAGAGGCAAGCCCGTCTGCACCCGACCGCACAACGATCGCGCACAGCGCCAGCCATGCTGCCAATTTTACATCAGGAAGAAGGAGACTGTGCTATTCTAGGGTACAACTGTTGTATGTTGGTAAGAGGGATGACAGGGGGAATCATAAAATCATGGCTACAATTGTTAGTATTCTTGTAGACGGCCAGCCCCTGTGTGAATTAAAATTCGGATTGATTAACAGCAGGTCCCTTGTGAAACACTATGAAGAAGTGTCAACTATGATAGAATGCGCCAACTTGGATGCACTGTTTCTAACCGAAACATGGACCACTAGTGATACCACAGTAGAACTAGGGTTCGCCTGCCCAGAAGGCTATAAAATCTTTCACTAACCCAGAGTATTAGGGAGGGGAGGGGGAGTTGGGGTGATCTTTAAAGAGATCTGGGACTTTGCTCCACTACATATTGATGATGTTGAGGGCATTGAACTATTAGGTTTCTCCCTACAAGTGGCAAGAGGAAAGATACTAACAGGGTTGATCTGTTATAGCCGAGTCTTAATACTCAATTTCAAGCTCTGTTTGATACCCTTACTAATTTGACCCTAACTCACTCAAGGGTGATCATGCTGGGGGATTTTAATCCCAGGGATGATGGGAATTCAGGGTCCCATCTCGCAGACTTAATACATATATGTGAGAGTATTAACCTGGGCCAACTTGCGTATCAGCCAACTCACCAGGATTTCCTGTTTGCAAACTGTAGGGAGACAGAGATGATTGAGGTATTACCTCAACATTGGACTGATCATTTCTTAATCCATTTTAAGATCACACTGCCTAGACCAGCCAATAGTAGTAATAAGGTAACAACATATCGGAAGGGTAGAGAATGGAACAAACTACTGAGAAATAGAACATACCCGACCTTCCCAGTACAGAATCTCTTTGCTCCAACCAACTTGGAAGAGGAAAATTATCAAAACTGTCAGGTTTCAGCAGTATAGGGTCGCTGTCCGCCTAATGCGGGACAAAGGGCAACCGCATTGGCCAAACTACATTTCCCAGAAGGCCGGGAGACGACGTCACGTTGCAACGTCAGTCACGCGCAATCCCGGAAATAAGACTCTGCCGTTACTCGGCAGCGGTGCCGATAATTAAAGTCAAGACTTCAGACGGGTTGGTAAGGTGGATTAGCGGTAAGCTCCTGTTCTGAGATTTGCTATCCGTCTGTATTACTTTTCATCCCGTTCTGGGTCGGATGAAATAAGGATTGGATTCGCTTACTCTGTGCACGCGGCTGTGTGCACGTTCAAGGATATTGGAGAACCCTGTGAGGTAACAAGGGCTCTCTCTCTTTCTCTCCCTGTTGGACGAGACGGCATTCCGCGTTCTCGATGCGGGGAGAGGCTTGTTGACGGTCTGGTTAGATCGGAACTATATCCACAGTCCAACAAGAATCTTGTACAGTATTGACTCTCATAAGGAGAACGGAACCGTATGGATTGACATTGTTCATTTAGTTCGTTATCCTGGGTTCAGACACGGACGTGTCAAGAAACAGATCCCTCCCTTATTGGATAACCAGTACCACGTGTCAGGAACCAGTCTGAAAGGGTGTTGTAACCTTGCCTGATGTTTCTTTCTTTGTGATTCCTTTTGCCCCAACATGTTTTCTACGCTTTGTATATGAATCTACAAGGGAGACGAGTCAGGGGGTACGTGATCAAGGGGATTGGTCTAACCTAAAGAAGAACACCTTACTTGAGTGGTATGTAGAATGTATTGTAGACGATTAACATAGCCTCTCATGATACAGTAGCTCATCGTGTTTCTATGCATTTGTTGTTGCAGTTGGTTTTCATCCATGATCGCAACCCCCATCATTCCTCCCGAAATACAAAGCCTCTTGTATTTTCCTTTTCAGGTAGGGGCTTAGATTAAAGTTGTGTACAGTAAAGAAGGATTGTAGAAGTAGTTTATTGTGGGGTTGTTGGGAGGGTGTTTTCTAAACCTTTGTCCTTGTCGTTTCAGATCTCCCTCCCCGCTGTCCCCTTCCTTTCCCGCCCTCAAGGGACCCTTCTGGTAGTCTGTGTTCCTTATTTCAGGCTCTAGGGGAGTCGTGTGGGGGAGGTTATAGGATATTCAACGCAGCCCTGAAGAGAACCGACGCCGAGCCTGACAAAAACTACTGAAATCATATAAATAGCACATTAGACCAGGTCATTCCCATAAAAAGATTTAAGGATTGAAAGAAACCCTTGGCCCCTTGGTACAGCGAGGAGCTAAGATTAATGCGGAAAAATTGCAATCAATCGGAGAGGAAATGGAGGAGGTCGTATGCAGAAGCAGATAAAAGAGAACTGAAACTGCTACAGGCCTCGTATAAGGAAGCCATCTCCAAGTCCAAAGCGGAATATTATGCAAAACTATTGCGCAAGCACCTAATAGAACAAGAACACTATTTGGTATTGTAAAGGATTTAGCCAACCCTGCTTGTATGGGCAATAAGGTAATTGTAACACAGAAACTCTGTGATGATATTTCTTTGAGGATAAAATTAATAAGATTGTTGGGAGTTTGACTGTAAATAACAACAGTGGTCTGTAGGAGAAAAAAGGGCCTTCTGAGACATACGCTGCGGAGCAACAAACAGAGACAGTCGAGTGCCTTAGAGTGTTTTCAAACTCTGACTGAGGACACATTTAATAGCCTTGACCATGGTGTGTCCTCAGGCTCCCCTCTAGACCCTCTACCACATGGGATTTGGAAAGAGTTTCAGCTGGAACTATTCCCGTGGCTGCGACAGATTTGCTGTCAGTCACTGGAATGTGGAACTGTCCCTGAAGCCTGGAAATAGACAGTGGTTACTCCACTGCTTAAGAAGCCATATCTGGACCCTAAAAGCCCCTTAAACTTTAGACCAATATCTCTTCTACCTTACCCAGTAAAAATTTTGGAGAGGGCTGTCAGTAAATCCTTGCCCTTATTTTTAGAGGAAAACCATCTACTTGCTAAGGACCAATTCAGATTCCGACCAGGAGACGGAACCCGAGGCGGCTTTGGTGACTGTATTGGACAACTTGAGAATGCGTGCCAAGAATGGTAATTCATCTGTACCAGAACTGCTAGACATGTCGGCCGCATTCGACACAATGAACCATAAGACACTGCTTGAGAGATTAGAGAACATAGGAGTAAGAGGGCGGGTGCTGAAGTGGCTGCAACCATATCTGAGGGGCAGACAACAGGCAGTGGCTATCCTGCCGTTTACATCCTCCAAGACTATTGTGTGCCATGGGGTGCCACAGGGCTCAGCAATAAGCCCCATTCTTTTCAACATTTATCTGCGGTCCCTGATTCCCATTATTAAATCCTTTGGAATAGATATGGTCAACTATGCAGATGGCACACAATTGGTGTTCTCTATGGAAGGCAATCAAGCAGTGTTGTTAGAAACGTTCCAGGAGTGCATGCAACAGACTTCTAATTGGGTCAGGACAAACTCCCTACAATTTAATGGTGTAAAAACGGAGGTTATACACTGCTCCACTGCAAAAGTGCTGCGGCCTCTGCCATCTGAGTTTAGTTTTTCTCCAATGGATGCACCTCTGGTTCAAGTGAAAACGGTTCGTAATCTGGGGGTTTTAATTGACGACAATCTCCAAATGGATTCACAAGCTAACAAGATAATCAGCACCTGCTTCTTCTTGTTAAGAGCCTTGCAACAGATTCTCCCACTTTTACCTAGTGCAACTAGACCTTTAGTAGTGAGGAGTATTATTCCAAGTAGACTGGACTACTGCAACTCGTTATTTTTGGGAGCACCGCAATTAGTGCTACTGACATTGCAGAGGATCTAGTCTATAGCAGCCAAACTGTCCTTAAATAGGCAGCGTAGGTCTTCATCAAGGGCAGCACTAAAGGATCTCCATTGGTTGCCCGTTAAGGAGAGAATACTATTCAAATCTCTCTGTACTTTGTTTAAATCAGTTCATGGTCTAGGCCCAATAGCCATGCAGGGAAAATTCACCTGGTATAAGCCCGGGCGAAATCGCCGCTCCTCCAATGCATGCCTGGTAACTTTTGCCAGGCTCAAGAAGTCTAGGGTGGGCGCAAGAGCTTTCGGGATAGTCGCATCATGAATGTGGAACACTCTCCCTCTGCATATTAGACAGACTAAGTTGTTACTCCCATTCAGAAAGAGTCTAAAGACATGGCTCTTCCCGAGGGTTGAGTAATATGAGCTCTTGGAAATTGCGTACAGGATATCTGTTCTGCCTAGTGTTAGCAGAGCAAGGTGCAGCGCCAGGATACCCGAAGAGTGACAGCTGCGTTATACAAGTCCATATACAATACAATACAATTAAAGAGCTTCTAGCCCAGAAACTGACAGTAAGGTTGTGGAGTTAGTAGTTAGTGGTTGCACTGACTATTAGGGCGACAGTCACAGTTAGTGGTTGACGTTTTGCTTAGCGGCTGTTCAGCAACAACCCGATAAGCTGGTTTTTGTGCCAGTGGCACAGCAAGGTCTGGTGGTACCCGGTGTGGAAAATTTCTTGTCGCCCACGTGAAACATATTTTTGCCATTATGTCACCCCCCTCAGTGATGACACCCGGGGCGTCCTGCAACCTCGCATCCCCCTTCCCATGCCATTGCTTTGTGATGGGCAGACAGGAAAAAAGACATGTCAGGGGTTTTCTGGTTGGCGAGAGGGTGGAAGCCTTGGGCGTTGGCAGTGGGTCTTAAAGGGTGGGACACGTAAAGGCAACATTTGGGGTATGTCAGACTGACGGTGGTTGAAAGGATGATCGAGGTTAGCGGATATAGGAAAAGTTTCAGTGGGGAAGTTTGTCATTGTTGGGGGAGAGTATGAAAGGTGGGGGGAGATCGTTTTTAACACATGGAGGTTCTTATAAATCTTGAGAAATACGGAATTTTTATGAATTATCAAAAAAAAAATAGTTATAGCCATTGTGGTTAAGTTTAGTTTTGAAACTATTACTTTCTGCTGTACAACACGCAAACACGTAGGTCGTGTTTAAAGGTTTGGAAGATGGATCCGTTAGCTGCTGGTTTGGTGAAGGAAACACCTCCATCTAAAACACGATGTTGGCCCTTCACATTTACCTGGAATAAGAGGAGGCACTTCCGGGGAAAACATCCACTGCCAACAATCCATCATGCCTGGGTGCAAGGTGAGATCTATCTGTCTGTCTGTGTGTCTGCCTGCATTGATGAATGGATGGTTGGATGGATGAATGGATGGATAGGTAGGTAGGTAGGTTGGTATGTAGGTAGGTAGATAGACTGGAAAGATTCATTTTATAAAAATGAAGGTCCAAACCGGGGAGAGGAGTTAACCTGTGTAAAGAGTACAGATATGATTTAAATTAATTCTCGAAGTGCATAATTAACTTTCAAGACATAAGATTCTGTCGCAAACATACAGCAGCACACCCACTCATCGCCATCTGTCATTGAGAATTAAACGTACAACTCGCAAATTAAATCCTGCGATGCTGGTGCAAAAGGTCCTTGCTTGAATTTAAACAAGGCTGCAGAAACCTGTAAACAAGGTATAAAAGATCAAAAAAACAAATATGCCCATCTGGGAAGCAGGGAAATGGATTACATTTTCTATATGGCTGTGTGTATAAAACACGTATCTCCGCCAAAGAATATTGTATGCACGAACAATAGCAGAGCCAGGGTCCTGAGTTCCTAAAGGTCTGTGTTGAATTCAGTGCAGAGGTGAACATCGATTTTAAAAGGCCTGGGAAATATGTTATAAACGTGTGGAAAACTGCAGTCCCCGTCCACCCAATCGAATACGACTGAACCTTTTTTCCTCATCTTTCCTTTAAAAGAACTTGAAAAGGCTTACTTTCTGTGAAATAATCGTCGAAGATAGCAGGAGCGAAGGAAAAAGCTTACTTTGTTCCGTTTTCAGCGATTCAGACTCTTGGATTGACTGAAGATATTTCTCGAGGGACTACAGTGTGTGCCTAATTTAAATGTGTAAAATGTGTTTGCATTGCTGCGGTTTGTTTTGAACAGAAAAGAATTTGTGAAATCAGCATAAACAGTTTTACTTTTATATCCTTACATGACTGATAACACTGCAGAAAACATCCAGTACAAAAAGAAACATTCCTAATCCCTGGTACTAAAACAAGCATTAGCAATAGGTGTGGATTAGACTGCCGACATTTTGGTTTTGGTTTTACCAATGCTTATATTGCCTTGAGTGTTTTTTGTATACATCCACTCGTATGAAATCAGGCATTGCCTAAAAGCCGAAATGTATTTTGTTTTATGTAAAAGCACACATTGCACCAGTAGCCCTGGGCACTTATTGTGCGGACGTGCACACTGTGCAAGAACAGAATGCTGTCACTTACATTCAGCTCAGCCAATGGCTGAAGTTGGCTGACTCTGTGCCACACGATGTATATGGTAGTGGGCTTAAGGAACATGTTAATGACATTACTGCTGGCCAATGGGCGAAGCGGGATGACTCTAAGCCCCTGTAAGTATGCATAGGAGATAGGAGATTTTTATTAAAAACATGCATAAAAGAATAGATAATTCTTAAAAATAAAGGGCCTTATTACTATGTCGGTTGGAGTTGCCTCCGACCAACACTGTTTCAGGGAAAGAACTGCCCGACCATAGGTTGGCGGTTCCAACAACCCCACTACGATGTGATCGCAAATGGTGCGGCCGCAAGCTTCCATTTTTTATGGGAGCTTGTACGGTGGGCTGAAAAGGCCCAGAGCACAAGCTCCCATTGAAAAACAGAAGTTTGTAAACATCCCTGCACCATGTGGCAGGCATCATGAGGTGCCTGCCACGCAGTGAAGGGATGTTTTTGCCCCCCGGGACCAAATGGGAAGGGCCAGGAGGGGAAGGGGGCCCTGCTAGGGGCCACCAAGTCAGTTTCTGACAGCCAATCCAAGTCAAAAAGGCCAACATGGATTGTCTGTCAGAAACCAACATCATAATCCCGACGGCAGAAACGCAGTTCCGACTGACCGATTCAGAATCCCCCTCCAGTTTAAACTCCAGCCACCGCCATACTAATGCGCCGGTCAGAGTTTGAACCTACAATGTCGATTGGAAAGCCCCTGACCAGTGGTCAGAGTCTTTCTGAGCGACATTAGACATTCCGGCCTAATTACAATGTTGGTCAGAGAGGCTTTCCGAGTGACATTGTAGTTAGGCCCAAAATGTCTTGGCAAACGCCAGACCTAAACAAGAATTGACAAAGCTAACAGATCTGGCATATAACTCAAGGTGACTGTAGGCACTTAATCGCCCATTTTTTATGGATTCTGAACTCATCATTTCACTCACATATTCATGTATCCACTCATTAACTCATTCATACAATCACCTACAGATACAACCACCAATACAAGCACATGTATTCAATCATTCATCCGTCCATGCACTATCTCACCCATTACAGATGCATTCAGTCATCTGCCAATGCACTCATTCATCTATCTAAACATGTATTCATTCTCACATTGCTCCACACAACCGCACACAGAAACTTGCCAACCCATCTGGATGTGCTCAAACTTTGAAAATAAACAAGTTTATTGGATTTTCCCAAAACAGTGGTGTGCTCCTAAGAGAGGAAGCAAGGCTTATATGATATATATTTTAACTTCAGCCAAACAAGTAATGTGATTATTTCTAGATTCTTCCCTGTAAAACCTGCCTACAAGACCCTCACTCCCTCATTAGGATATTTGTTTGACTTCGTTCACAGGTATGTACCACAGCGTCAGTTTCTCGTTAATACAAGACTATCTGCATCCATCTGTGTGGTGCTGTTGCTCTTGGGATGATCAAAGCAAACACAAGGAGATGATGGATAGAGCACTGAAACTTTTCAGACACTCACCCCCAGTCACAGAGCTGGGTTGAATCCATCAACGTTCTTTAGCTCACTTCACCAACCCAGTAAGGCCCACCTATATGCAAATCAGTCTGGACCTTGTGCCTCATGGGAACAGTCCGGCCCAAACTAACAAGCCAGATCTTCCCTGGATGGGAAACAAGCATTCTGGGACTGGTTTCGGGATAACACCCGTCATCAGCCAGGCTAGCTTGAATCCAGTGGCAAAGTGAGCAAGGGACCAATGTCTGGGCATATCCTGCCAATTTAGGGTAAACAAAGCAAACACAAGGAGATGATGGACGGAGCACTGAAACTTTTCAGACACTCACCCCCAGACACAGATCTGGATTGAATTCATCATCATTCTTTAGCTCACTTTGCCACCCCAGTCAGACCCTGCTATATGCAAATCAGTGTTGACCCTGTGCCTCATGGGAACAGTCCAGCACGTACTGACAATCCATGTCTACCCTGTACCAGAAACAAGCATCCTGGGACCGGTTTTGGGGTAACACCCCTCATCAGCCAGGTTAGCTTGAATCCAGTAGCAAAGTGAGCAAGGGACCCACGTCTGGGCATACCATGCTAACTTAGGGCAAACAAAGCAAACACAAGGAGGTGATGGATGGAGCACTAAAACCTTTCAGACACTCACCCCCAGTCACAGATCTGGGTTGAATTCATCATCGTTGTTTAGCTCACTTAGCTCACTTCACACCATCGAATCAATTGTTTCTTTTTGCATTTGTCACCCCTAGTGGGACAAGTATGCCCAGACTTGGGTCCCTTGCTCTTCATGCCACTGGAGTCAAGCTATCCTGGCTTATGAGGGATCTCTGTACTGCATTCTGTCCATCAATTTTTTTTTGTTGCTTTTGGGATGGCATAACCAGGAAGGAGTGATAGTAATAGTGTACTACAACCCCGGCAACTAAAATATAACAAACCAGTGTTTAATTTGAGCCAGTGCCTACCAGTGCTCAGCACCAGCCCTTATTTGTCAACACTGCCCTTATGACAGTCTGCCGCTTGGTGGCGCTGCTCATCTAATTAAAAGATGAACAGAGCAACAGTTATTTATGAATACAATATAAATGAAAAGATTACTAATACCTGCCTCCCCAGCCTTTCCTTTTGCTTTGGTCACTTGGAATAATCTGAACTGTTGAACTTGCAGGCAAGAGAGACGGTTAGTAGTTGTATTTGGCAGGGATGACAGGGCGATGGGTGGTTCAAGCTGCAGTGGCCTCCTGGGCAGGGCCCTGGCACCTAATATTTTACAAATTAAGCACTGTAACAAACTAGTTTCCTATCTGCTTTCCAGGGCTGCAAGGAAGGATAGCTATATAACATGAATTCAATACTTTTCATTAACAATTCATATTTATAAGTTGCCCTAAACACATACTGTTAGATCTGGGGGTCTCTAGTTGGCAATGGTTATCACCGTTGTCCAAATAGGGACCCTTACTTCTAAGTCAGGATAAGGGGATTCCACTCCTTAATAACCCCTGCTCACCCTCTTGGTAGCTTGGCACGAGCAGACAGGCTTATCTCAGAGGCAGTGTGTTAAACATTTGTGAATATACACAGTAATACAGTGGAATTACTACAGATGGACACAACACAGGTTTTATTAAAATAGGAATTCTTTATATAGACTTAACACAAGACCACAAACGACAAAAATCCACAATACTAAACTTAAGGTAACTTAAAAGATGATTAAAGTCTCTTTGTTCAAGTTGTTGGTAAATGCGACAAAGTTCTCAACTAAGTGAACAAAAGGCTTCCAAAAGGGGAGATGCATTGGTTCCGTGAACCGGGGGAACGGTTGCATCCTTCCTCAATGCTTGCACAGAGTTGGGGACTCGTCGTGAGCCTTACCGGTGCGGAGGTGATGTGTAGATTCTAGGCCTGCGGGCCCGTTGCGGTGCGCAAGATGGCACCTTAATGCGGCGAGGACGATGCGATGACGCCCTGGCAGCCTTGCTAACGACTCTGTACTTTGGAGCCACGACAGGCCCTGTGACGCGCTTCTCCGGTGATGCGATGGCGACTCGCTCGATGGCGTCACGCTTCTCCAGTGATGCGACAGGAGGCAGCTTTGATGAACACACGCTTCCGGGGAGATGCGGCGAAGGCTCGCTTCTCCTGCGTTGCGATGATTTCGGCTGCGGCGGCAACACGCTTCCTCTCAATGCGTTGCGCTTCCAGCTCCCAGCGGCACGCAAGTGTCTAGAGTCAGAATTCACAGCAAGGAAATTCAGGAGGGAGCTGGAGGTGAAGTCTTTTGTCCCTGAGACTTCAGCAGGACGCAAGCACAGTTCAAGCCCTTGGAGAATATTCTGTAGATGAAAGTCCTTACAAAGTTCCTCCTCCTTTCCATTGGCAATGAAGCAACCACTGCAGGCCAACCCAGCAAACAGAACACTGGCAGAGGGGCAGTCCAAACTCCTGCAGCTTCCTTGGTTCTTCTCCTTGGCAGAAAGGTTTCTTGTTCCAGAAGTGATCTAATTTCTTGGGATCAGGGTCCCAATATTTATACCCCAAAATCCTTTGTTCTCTGAAGGCAGAGATGCCTCTGCCTAGTTCAAACCAGTTCCTGAGAACTTTGTTGACATGCCTTTCTTCTTCCTTTCACTGTGCAGGGCAGAGATATCAGCCGCCCCACAGGAAGTGGAGCCAGCACAGGGGAGGGAAGATACAGCTCTGGAGCACTCTGTTGACATGATTCCTCCTCTCCTTTCAAAGGGCAGAGACATCAGACAAGCCATAGGGCGTGGAGCCAGCATTGTAGAGGGAAGGCCCAGCCCTATTCAGGTCCCAGGTGCAACTCCTCCCTTCCATCTAGATGCAGATCTTTATATTCATCACTGGGCTTCCCCAGCCTGTCTCCTGGAATCCCCCAGCCCTGTCACCCACAAACCCAGACAAGTAATACACAACCCAGCAGAGGCTGGCTCAAGTGGTTAGGCAAGCAAATACCTACTTTCTAAAAGTGGTATTTGCAAACACAGAATATTAAAATAGACTTTACTAAAATATGTATTTTATTGTTCTGAGTTCAAGCATACTAAATTTGAATTTCTACCGCGTTCCCTGAGTCAGTTAGGATTATAAGAATGTAATAATCGAACTGCCCATTCTAACCTATGGAGAACAGGTAGCCTTCAATAGTGAAAAAAATGGCTGTAATTCACTATTAGAACATGCTACACACATCAGGGCATGTCCTACCTTATACTTACAATGCACCCTGCCCTAGGGCCTACCATAGGGGTGTCTAATTTGAAGCAAAGGGATGGTTTAGGGACTGGTAAGTGGGTGCACTTGGCCAAGTTGATATGGCAGTGCTAGACTGCACATAGGCCTAGCAATGGCAGGCCTGAGACACACTTTACAAGCTGCTTCTGTGGGTGGCACAACCAGTGCTGCAAGCCCACCAGCAGCATTTGATTTACAATACCTGGGCACACATGGTGCACTGTACTAGGGGCTGACAGATAAATCAAATAACCCAATCATGGAATCCAATCAGTGCATCAATTTAACATAGGGAGCACTTGCACTGTGGCACTGATTAGCAGTGGCACAGTGCCCAAAGCATAAATCCAGCGAAAACATATCAAAACAGAGGAGGCAATCCGTCAAAAATGGAAGGGAGACTCACGCCTGTGATACCAGGTCGAACACATACAATTTGTTTCTCAATTATTAACATAATGCTCTGGTATTTATTAAATCCACAATATAGTTAGAGGTGCATTTTCATCCTGACTTGAGAACAACATTCACGCCTTCAATCATACTTCTCACCCTAAGAATATCAACAATGGGTACATGAACCGTACAACAATCAATGCACTGTACCTAACTACAGAATTATTAACATTTGTTTTGCACCACACTGGCATCAATAAATTTCATTATAATATACTCTCTCAAATTTGATAACAGGATTATTTTTCTGTGTTATTACACTACATTTGTATCAGCTCATGCTCTATATGGATGTCACCACAGTGGCTTGAATTATCAATCTTCTTGTGTCATCACAATAAGCAGGAAGCAGGGCCGGACCTGCTGTTGTGGGCACTGGGCGTTTTCCAGGTGTGCTGGAAGGCTGGCTGCCGGTTTTTGACCCATGGGGGCTAGCTTTGTTACTGAGGGCTGGTTTTGAGGCAATACTGCAATAGCGGCCTCCTGTAACAAATGTGGCAGTAGTGCTGGACACTAGCAGCTACCCAACCGCCCCTCCCCGGGGTCGGCGTTTCTTTATAAATCCTTCCTGTCTCACCTGTTCACCCCGGGGCCAGTTGAGTGGAATTGCTAGGGCTGGTTTCTGTTCCTAGTCTGGCCGTGCCAGGAAGTAGTCAAAGTGCTGCTATCTTACCTCTAGGGCGTGCACACGCAGATAGCTGTGAAAGTGGTGCAGCGTTTCCCTTGTGGAAGGCTGCATTCTGAACCACGATATGCAGCACTGTCAGCCAGAACAGCATAGCCCAGCATATCTGAATGTGCTGCTTGGTTATGGGTCACAGATAATGCGCTGCACTTTCACTGGTGACGGGCTCACTGATCACAGACAACATGTGCAGCACTCACACACGTGGCATAAGATAACAGCCTTGAGTGTGCTGCGCTGTCACTGATCACAGATGGAAATTGCTGCACTCTTGCTAATCACACATGGCCTAGACTGCCAAAACTTATTGTGCTGTTCTCTCACTGTGTACAAATTCTCACCTTTTGCTAATCACCATCTGCCAACTACATATGGATTTTAGCTTATTTTAGTGGTTCTCGTCTCATTTTCAAGCCATGGGCCCTATAACTTTGTGCAGATTACATTTACAAAAAGTGTCAATCACAAACATTTTACTCTAGCTCTATATATTTAATTATATTTATATAAGATATTGGCCAAAAAGTTAATGCAAGTATACTCTATAGTTCAAAGGAAATCTATGACATAATATCGACAGACAAAATATCTACATACAAAAATATCGACATCAAAAATATCGGAGTTATATCTTCATAAAGGTAAATACAAAAATATCAAAAAAAAATTATCGTAGTACAAAAATATCAAAATTAAAAATATTGTTTTTTAAAATGTATTAATAATAATGTATTTTTAAAAAAAATATATATAATTTTTCATATATTAAATAAAAACATTAAAACATATTAAAAAAATATTAACTAATACATATACATTTAAAATAAATTAAAAACTCTACATATAAATTAATATATATACTTACACCACATATTGCAACAGTAACAGAAAAGCGTTGGATAGCGTAGGGGTAAAAATTACTATTCCCACTCCAGAGGGTGCGACAGTAGGGAAAGTGTTGGATAGTGTAGGGGTAAAAATTACTATTCCCACTCCAGAGGGTGCAAAAGTAGAGAAAGCGTTGGATAGCGGAGGGGTAAAAATTACTATTCCCACTCCAGAGGGTGCAACAGTAGGGAATACGTTGGCTAGCGTAGGGGTAAAAATGACTATTCCCACTCCAGAGAGTGCAACAGTAGGGAAAGCGTTGTATAGCGTAGGGGTAAAAATTATTATTCCCACTTCAGAGGGTGCAACAGTAGGGAAAGCGTTGGATAGCGTAGGGGTAAAAATTACTATTCCCACTCCAGAGGGTGCAACAGTAGGGAAAGCGTTGGATAGCGTATGGGTAAAAATCACTATTCCCCCTCCAGAGAGTGCAACAGTAGGGAAAGCGTTGGATAGCGTAGGGGTAAAAATTACTATTCCCACTCCAAAGGGTGCAACAGTAGGGACAGCGTTGGATAGCGTAGGGGTAAAAATTACTATTCCCACTCCAGAGAGTGCAACAGTAGGGAAAGTGTTGGATAGCGTAGGGGTAAAAATTACTATTACCACTCCAGAGGGTGCAACAGTAGGGAAAGCGTTGGATAGCGTAGGGGTGAAAATTGCTAATCCCACTCCAGAGAGTGCAACAGTAGAGAAAGCGTTGGATAGCGTAGGGGTAAAAATTACTATTCCCACTCCAGAGGGTGCAACAATAGGGAAAGCGTTGGATAGTGTAGGGGTAAAAATTACTATTCCCACTCCAGAAAGTGCAACAGTAGGGAAAGCGTTGGATAGCGTAGGGGTAAAAATTACTATTCAAACTCCAAAGGGTGCAACAGTAGGGAAAGCGTTGGATAGCGTAGGGTAAAAAATTACTATTCCCACTCCAGAGGGTGCAACAGTAGGGAAAGCGTTGGATAGCATTGGGGTAAAAATCATTTCCCACACTACTCTCCCTTTAACACACACACACTACAAATACAAAAAACCACAATTAATATAAATATCAATTAATCAATTAATAACAATTATTATTATTAAATTGACGCAATTATAAATGACCTAATTAACACATATTAATTACCATTTTATTAACAACAAACACCAATAAATAAATACAATCTCTTTAATTAGTTAAATTTAATTATATAACACCCTATTCCCCTATAAACACACAACCCACTACACATAAATAAATCACATAATTTAATCACTTAATAATAATTAATTACCAAGTAATTATTAATTAACAATAACAAAAAATTATATATATTAGCACATTAACTATAATTAATTTAATTAACTAATTAATAATAATTAATTATTAATTAACAATAACAAAAAATTCAATATATTAGCACATTAACTCTAAATAATTAAATTAACGAATTAATAATAATTAATTACCAATTAATTATTAATTAACAATACCAAAAAATAAATATATTAGCACATTAACTCTAATTAATTAAATTAACTAATTAATTAATTAACAATTAATTATTAATTAACAATAACAAACAATGGTAAATACTACAACATTAACTCTAATTATTTGAATTAACTAATTAATAATAATTATTTACCAATTAATTATTAATAAAAAATATTTTTACAAAATTATTAATTAATTAATTATTATTAAATTACTTCCCACCCTATTCCCCTATGAACCCACAACCCGCTCTGATACTAAAACGCAAAATGTAAACAAAATTACGAATTTCCAAACATACATTAGCCCCTCCCCTGCTGATGACGGAACCGCTTCATCATCAGCCGCGGATTCCGCGCCTGCGCTGGGCGTTCTATTGAGCGGGGCGGGCCATGACGGAACCGCTCCGTCATAAGCACAGCGCAACCGACGCTGGTGACGGAGCAGTTCCGTCACCAGCAATGCGCTCGCCGCTCTTCCGCCCTGCCCCCTTAGCACTGCGGCGGAATAGCCGCCACAGTGAAGGGGTTAAAAAACATATTTAACAAACATATAAACAACATAATAAAATACATAACACTAAACAAAATTTCGATATTAGTAAATTTCGATATTAGTAACATGCCTACCTTAAAAACGATATTCTGTCTGTCGTTATTTTGCGCTTCAATATTCTGTACCATCTAAATAAAAACATCGATATTATTGTATCTCGATATTTTAATTTCGATATTTTGTCTCTCTACCGTTCAAAGGAGTATGGGATTAGGTTTCAAAGTATGCCAAATAGGAATTTTGCATTTTGATTTTCAGCTTTGCTTCTTTGAAGATGAAAAGGGACCAATTTCATGTATTTTGTGGCTGTGTTAAAATTTCATTACAAGACCGGAGGCTACCATTATGCATATTTCTTTTAATGCTAACTCCAAGCAGCCACTTAGAAGCAATACATTATAAAGTGAAACAGATCTAGAATAAAATCTTCCAGATGTACAATAGCCATGCAGATAGAATAGCCTGCCTCTTTTAAATGTGGCTCCAGGCAGATAAGTACATTTTCTCTTCACTTTCATGTATGACCTATATCTTCTAGAATTAGCAACTACATGTGTATGTATGTTTTCTCAACTTCACTTTCATGTATGATCTGTAACTTCTAGAATGGGCAACTACATGTGTATGTATGTTTTCTCAACTCAATTTGTATACCTTTCTGAATAGACTTATGCATTTTTGACCTCAAACTCCTCTTAACTTTCAGATCACACCTAACTGATTTCCAATTAACGGAAATCCTGCTGCTCTCCCTCTCCGCCCTCACCCCAGACCTCACACTGCGTTTCCACCCAATCACAGGCTTCCCCGAAAATACAGACAAGTCGGGAACTCATAACAAAAATCAATAATTAAAATAAAAAAATAAAAAACCTTTAACCTGTCTGTAGTTGAAGGGCTACCTGTGCAACACAGTAAATGAACAGCTGATCGCTCCCAAGCATATCCAATGTCAGCAAGTCTGGCAGTTGGACACTCCTGTGATCAGCTGCTAACTGCGACCGCAAGTACTCAAAAGCTATTTTTACACCAAAAACCTCACTTTACAATAAAGGAGCAAAAAATGTAAAAGACCTTATTTAAAAAAGCCTTAATTTACATAAGCTCCTCTAACAAAGCCTTCATTTATATAAGCTCCTCTGAACCTTACTAATAAGTCAGGTTGCCTGCCTTCTAAGCCATCTATATAGATTACTAAGTACTAAAACCCGTAAAGGAGTATTACATCCTACATGTCTGATGTAGAATCAGATTGTCTTGAGGTACCTACCCCTAACATCAATAATGAAGAAAGTAAAATGATTATTTAAAATGAGATGCACTCCTGCATGCGCGAAACACTCAACCAGGTCATGTCAACCAAAACACCCTTAATTGAGGAAGAAGATGGCACTATTGAAACCCAGAAAGGCCAAAACGGGGAATGCAATAAAAAAGGGGGCAAACGATTAAAGAGAAAGAAGAAGCCCCATGAGCACATTGGGAGGTCTAAGCACCTCAAATAATTTGAGAGGTATTCGCACCCCATCATATAAAGGAGGTCTAAGCACCTCAAACTATAAGGGAGGTCTACGCACCTCAAAAGTATCAGGTGTCCTTAGCGACACAACCTATCAAGGTGCCCAAAGTGGCACAATATCTAAGTGCTCGTCATGATACACAAGATCTTGAAATTGAAGCACAAGGGGACCAACACATGAACCCAGTTGGGTGAATATATCCCTGACCCAGACCAGGATGATCTAGACTTTGAGAGTTCTCTATCAGAGGAAAAGCTCCCTTCATCCTCTAAAGAAATTATAACAAACCCACTGGGTGAAGAGATGTTCTCTCCACATAATATCAGACACCAGAGGAGCTTGGAATGCTGGCCCCAAGATCATGTAGCCACATTTATAAAAAGATGGATTAGGGAATCCCCTAAAAAGAGAAACACAAAATATCGTAAGGGCAAAATGTCCCAGACCAGTGGTTCAAGAAAAGATATGCCTGACACCCAACCTCGACCCAGAATTAATCAAATTTCTATTCACACTGGGTAGAGACCACAGGAAGGGCATGCATAGGTCACCGAAGGCCCGTCAGGATTGCATGCTTGATTTTTAGGACTGCTGACTAGAATAATTGAATGGGGGAAGACAGCCACACTATCGGTACACCGTTAGACCTAGATCTACTAAGCTAAGAGGATGGAGTCAGAAAACCCTGATCCTATTAGGGAAGGTGAATGCAAGGATAAATGCAAGCGACGAAGAGTAGTCCTTACCAAGATCATTCCTAAGCTGAGAGATATGGCTGACAAAGAACCCTCAGCAAACCCCAAAGGACTTCTACTTGGAGAGGACATGAACAAGATCTTAGGCAATTACGTTGCAACCTTCACAGCCCAAGACAAAGCTCAGAACAGTATGCAATAAGTATTCTACCTTAGTGTTTTTACCAGGGCCGGCAGAAGGGCCCCCTCTACTGGCCATGCCTACCAAAGGCTCTACTTAAGACAATGAGGATTAGGTTAACTCAGATTTTGTTTTACAGACTTTGAAAACAATTACACAAGACCCCTAGGTTTTAGAAACCATTCAAGACTTCAAAATAGAATTTTCATAAACACCAACACAATCCTCACTCCCAAGAAACCTAGTACTGATCACAGAACAACAGAAAATAGTAGAGGAAGAGGTATTGTCCCTGATAGAGAGAGGAGCAATTATGTAAGTACCATGGGATCATATGAAAGTCGTAAGCACTCTCTTCCTGGTAGAGAAAAAAGACAAGGGTTGAAGACCAGTCACAAACCTGAGAGAATTAAAAACAATCTCTCATCTACAGACACTTCAAAATGGAGGGTATCTACCTCCTAAGAGACATGCTTCTAGAAAAGGACTGGCTAGTGAAGTTGTACTTGAAAGATGCCTACTTCGCAATCCCCATGATCTCAGAGTTCCAACCACACCTCCAATTCACATGGAACTGTTGTCTATTCCAATTCCAAGCTCTCCCCTTTGGGCTATGTTCTGCGCCCTGGTGTTTCACCAACTTAATGAGAGCTATAGCATCCTTTTTGAGAGAAAGAGGGATGCAACTAACTGTCTATCTCAACGACATTCTCATTATGTCCCAGCACCACTCTCAGATTCTGCATGATCTGAATACAGCAGTAAATCTCTTAGAGAGCCTTGGCTTCATAATAAACAAACAAAAAACTATCCTGACCCCCTCAAAAGCTCTTAATTTATTGGAATTCTCTGTAGACACAGTAAAACCACTTTTGCTACTACCCAAGAAGAAAATCACCAAAATATGCAAAGAAATACGACTTGTATTAAAACGAGACCTCTTGTCTCTAAGAGAACTAGCCAGACTCCTGGCCTCCTATCGTCCTCTATCCAAGCTATCTTTCCGGGACCTTTACATTATCTAGCCCTTCAAAGAGTAAAGGCAAAATCCCTCCATGCTGGACTATGGCACGGAGACAAAGTAACCCTAGACCACGAACCCAAATGAGAACTGAACTGGTGGTTAGAGAATCTAGATGCCTGGAACGGCAAAACCATTTTTGGAAACACCCCAAAATTCCTTCTAGGGTCAGATGCAAGCCTTCATGGCTGGGGAGCGTGCTTACAGAATCAGAACACGGGAGGTCTATGGTCCTATACAGAGAGCTCACACCACATAAACTACCTAGAGTTAACTACTGGCCTTTACTGAGCTTCAAACAATCCCTACAAGGCAGATTGGTTGTTCTAAAAATGGACAACATATAAGCTGTGGCATACATAAATTGCTTAGGGGGTACAAAATCCTCAGACCTTTCAAATCTAGCCTAAAATTTTGGATGTTCTGTCTAGAACACAAAAAACAGCATTCTTACCGGGGAAAAAGCAACATCACTGCTGACTGGAATTCAAGATTCGTCCTAGCTCAACGTGAAAGCCTTCTGAACTTCAAATCAGTTCTGGGGCCCAATGGAAGTAGATCTTTTCGCATGCAGACTGACATTCCAACTGCACAAATATTTCAGCTGGATGCCAGACCCCGGTGCCCAAACAGTCAATGCCTTTCTCCAGCCTTGGAAAAGAATTCGAGCATATGCATTTCCCCTGTTTGCAATGATACAGACAGTCTTCCGGAATGTGAAACAAGACCAATGCTCCTTATTACTAATAACCCCTTTCTGGCCCTCACAGGCTTGGTTTCCGATGAGCTTGGAATTAGCCTGCGAAATACCCTTTCTACTTCCAGCCGCGCAAGACCTTTAAGGAGACATAGATGGAAGGGAACATCCCTTAGTCCAGACAGAGACTTTGAACCTTCTTGCCTGGAAAGTGTCAGAAAATCTAATGAAATCACAGGTCTTTTGAGACAAGCTACTACACTCCTCCAAGAGTCATGGCCTCCTGGAACCCATTATAGATGTAATAGCATCTGGAGAACTTGGGTACGCTGGTGCCTGGGGAGGAACCTGGATTCTGTGGAGACTCCTATCGTACACGTAGCAAACATTTTAGTTTAACAATATGAGAGAGGGCTTACTTACAGATTAATTAATTGCTATAGATCAGCTATTTCGGGCGGCCACGCTCTAATAAAAGGCAAGACCATAGAGAAAAATGCCATAATGTGCAGAATTATAAAAAGTATCAAACTAAGGAGACCGTCTATAAACCTAAATATGAAACCCAATAACATGTTAAGTCACTACTATACCCTTTCACTACCTGACGTGAGAACAGATACCTAGATAAGAAGAGACTTTCCATAAAACTAGCGTTTCTTCTCTGCCTAATCTCCTGCGGTAGAGTATCAGACTTTAAAGCACTAGAAGTAACTCAGAGTCTATGATGCCTTTGCTGTCAATTACGAGATTATTAAGAGAACTAAGACTATGTCAGATACAATTTTGAACACAAAGTTTAACGCATGCAAAAAATATTGTGTGGTAGATTGTATGAAAGAATATGATGCAAGGATGAGCAAACATCATGCGAATGGTGTTAACTAATTACTTATCTCTTTTGTGAAACCCTTTAAACCCATTACATCATCTTCTATAGCAAGATGGGTTAAATATGCAATCCAATCAGCTGATACTGACCTAAAAATGTTCCAGGCACATTCTATAAGGGGCGTTATGGCTAGCGAATCACTTTGGAAAGCGGGTACACTAGATGACATTCTTAAAGCAGCTGATTGGTCAAATTCTAACACTTTTGCTAAACACTATTGTAAACCTATTAAACATATGTCAGATGTAGTGTTACTAAACTACTAACATGGATGATGGTAGCCTCCGGTCTTGTAATGAAATTGCTATTCTCCTAAAAACATGACAAGAGAATCTGGATTTAATTAAAGACACGGAGGCTAACATTATCCCACAATTCCTCACCCTTGGGTGGATACATGAATTACTGAACAATAGATACATAATTTATGTTATGTTATGTTATATTGCATTTGTAGTGCGCACTACTACTCTAGAGTGTCCTGCGCAGGGGAGCGCAGGAGTTGAGGCGAGATTCAGATTAGTGGGTCTTGTTGAACAGATGTGTTTTAAGATGCTTTTTAAAAAGTTGAAACACAGGAATGAGTTGGAGAGTGGGAGGAAGTGCATTCCATGCCTCAGCAGCTTTGACAGAGAGTGACTGGCCACCCAGCCGCACTCTGCGGAAGCGCGGGACGATCATCCGGCGGCGACACGCCGATCGCAAAGGGCGATTTGGCACATTGAAAGCAAAACGCTTCCTAAGGTAAATGAGGCCCAGCCCGTGAAGGGCCCGGTGTGCCATAGTGATAGCTTTGAACTGCACCCGCTGAGCCACTGGCAGCCTGTGTAGTTCCCATAAGTATTGGCGCGCGCTGGATCTCCTTGAGGCATTAAAGAGGAGCCTAGCTGCGGAGTTCCGAATAATTTGGAGCCTGCGCAGCAGGTAGCCAGGCAAGCCAAGGAACAGAGCATTAGCATAATCCAGTCTAGACAGGATCATGGCACGGGTGATAGTCTCCTTGGCTACTCTTGGGAGAAGAGGAAAAATGTTACTGAGTGTTTTGAGAGTGCCAAAATAGACCGCCGTCAATTTTTTCACGTGGTCGCTGAATCGTAGGTCCTCATTAAACCAAATCCCCAGATTTTTTGCTGGCCCGCCCTCGGACTGCGGGCTGGGGTGGTTAGGAGGCCACAAGTGGTTTCTGAAGTCTGCGCGGAACTGGCCATACAGGAGGACCTCCAATTTATCCTCCTTACATTCGAGGGCCATCCAATGAAATACTGAGGTTAAGCACGTGTGGGCGGCTACCGTATTCAAGTTCGAACCACCCCAAGTAAAGAGCAGCTGCGTGTCGTCAGCGTACGCTATTACTTTTGCACACAGCTCCTCAGCCAGATAGACTAGCGGAGTTAAGTAGATATTAAATAGGAGGGGGCTTAGGGTGGAGCCCTGCGGAACCCCGGTGGCCAGGTTCCTGACAGAGGAGGCGCAGGAAGCCATGCAGATCTGTTGCGAACGGGAATCCAAAAAGGATTTAACCCATTCCCAGACCAAGCCCGAAATCCCAACTGCAGATAGCCTGTCCAACCTTTATTCACTGTATTGTTGAACATTTCATACAACCTTTATTCAATGTATTGTTGAAAGTTTCATACAACTTTTTTTCAATGGATTGTTAAAAATGTCATATAACTTGCCCGCTTTGATATTTCACCTTTATCAGTTATATGACAACAGAGCATTTTTACTCTTTGTTATTTCAGATAACTCAACATAACTGATTCATCTATACTGCTGTTTCCACAAGGAAGATATTCAGAAAGAATTAACTCTGTGTCCCCTTCATTCAATCTTCATTATTTCTATCCATTTGGAATGAACACAAAAAAGGAAAGAAAATGTTATACAGAAGAAGTCTTACCTTATTAACTCACATTTAAAAGACACAGACTATCCTATGTGTATGGCTATTGTACATCTGGAAGAATCTATTCTAGATCTGTTTCACTTTATGATGTATTGCTTCTAAGTGGCTGCTTGGAGTTAGCATTAAAAGAAATATGCATAATGTTAGCCTCTGTGTCTTTAATGAAATCCATATTCTCTTGTCATGTTATTAGGAGAATTGCAATTCTGATCTATATCTGTATTTGCAGATATGAAGCTTTAAAACATCCGTGTTTAGGAATGGTATAGAGACTAAAAATTAAAGAGTTTTGTTCAAAAATGTTTCCATAATGTATTTGTCGATACTGTGTAGTTCTGAAGCAAAGCTTCAATTAATTTTCGAAATACAAGAACTATACTTGTATCAAAAGTGTTGCATCGATGAGGGAAACCATCAATAGAACTCAGTTCATGGCGCCATCCTTGGGACACCATGGATGTGCCGTATTTACTATACAGCGCCCCATGTTGCAAGGATTTACAGATACGTCTGTATTCCCGACGTATTTTGTACGTGCAAAATTGGCACATTGCTGGAGTATGTCTGAAAACAGACGCAAGTCCCGCAATGTGTCCTTTCACATGGGGCAAGCCCCCATGAGGATTTTCTATCTAGGGGACTAACCTTGTCAAAATGTACTGTCTGGTGGCAAAATAGTAGATTTGAGAAAATGCACCTAAATTATTACCCCCTCTGGGCGTAAAGGGCGGGCAATGCTGTCTTCAACATTTAGGGGTCAATTCCAATTTCAGCCGGAAAACGTACTACCCGACACGGACCCATCAATTTTTCCGACCAAACCATACACGCCTTACAAACATCTGAGTCTGATATGATGCAGTCAATTTTTCCTACTGAACCGTACACACGCCTTGTTAGAAACGGGACCCTGGCCGGCCAAGACTCGCGTCGAGGTCAGTCAGGGATCACCATTTCTAAGGTCAGGGCTAGGGAGTCACACACCAAGATAACCCCCGCTCACCCTCTAGGTAACGTGGCGCGAGCAGCAAGGCTAATCTCAGAGGCGATGTGTAAAGCGTTTGCGCGCGCACCCCAGCGACAACAACCAAAGGCCCACCACAAAGGAAACTCCACACAAGGTTATATCAAAAATAGCCTTTGTATTATAATAATAAGAACACATTAGATAACACACACACTTTACAATGTGCCAATAGGCACGGGCAAGATTTACAAGGGATTATGTACAGGACAGGGCCACCTGGACCACTGTCAGGGGTATGCACTTGTTAGAAATAATACTTGTAGGTATAACACTTTAGCACATAAACATACAATGACTGTAACACAGAAATAGAAAATGTAGCATATAACCAGTAACAACTGGTAAAGGGAAAATACCTCCTACGCCACCCTAGTCTCTGTAGGGAAATCACGCAGGGAGCTAGGACCTATGGAAGGAAAACCTATCACCTACTACGCCACCCTAGTCTCTGTAGGGAAATCACGCAGGGAGCTAGGACCTTATCATCAGGACCTATGGAAGGAAAACCTATCACCTAAGCAAGTCACATTTAGCGAAGGGAAGGAAACCTAAAATAATCACCTAGGCAAGTAACATTTAGCAAAGGCAATCAAACATCAACATTCCTCTAAGCAGGTCACTTTTAGCAAAGGGAAATAAAAGAACAAGGCATTACCTAAGCAGGTCACTTTTAGCAAAGGTAATGACACAAACAATCCTCTAAGCAGGTCACTTTTAGCAAAGGGGATAAACACATAAAGAATCACCTAAGCAGGTCACTTTTAGCAAAGGTAATAACAAACAAGAATTGCACATGAAACATTAATACACATTCAGAGGTGCAAGTAGAACATTTGCGCAGGAATCAAATTAGCAGTAATCATAAATTGCGCAGGGTGCACATGGCACAACATTAGAATTGTCCCTCAGGCCAACTGGCCTCGAAAGGGGCTGAAATGCCCTGAGTCTCAAAGTCAGGGAAGGCTGCGCAGGCAGCACAGCACAAAAGCCTAAACGTAGCAACTTGTCCACTAAGTGCTGGACAGTTGTAAAACAGGACTGGGCAAACGTTGGAGCCAGGTGGGCTCGAGAACAAGTGGGCAAGGAGCCTCTCAGGGGCTCGCAAAGCAACTGGCACCCTCAGAGCCTCTCAGGGCTCACAAAGCAGATATGCTGGCACTAAAGAGCTTCAGCGCTCTTTAACAATAAAAGGGCTCAGGAGCCTCTCTGGCTCGTAAATCACAAACTGCCCCCAGAGCCTCCTGTGGGCTCGCAATCAATGTGGGCGCCTCGAGCCTCGCAGGCTCGGGAATGGTGAGGCCTCTGGAGCCCTCGTGGCTCCCACCAAGAAAATGCCTCGTTGCTCGTTGGAGCGGCCCTCTGCCACTGGGGCCGCTCAAGGCAAAAGGAAACTGCCCCTGCAAGCGTGGGAGCGGCCCGCTGCCCCTCGGGGCCGCTCACCCAACCAGGCAGCTTCCAGCACGAAGCCCTCGTGGCTTCACTGTCACTGCACTGCCACACTCGGTGGAGCGGCCCGCTGTTAACCGGGGCCGCTCTGCTCTCAATTGGGAGGCCCCCAGCCCTCCTACACTCACCGGCTCTCCTGCGGGTTGCTCCGGTGCGGCGGGCGGGACTCCTCTCCCTCTCCAGGCGCCTCGGGGACACGGCCGGCTGCTCTTCTCTTCGCTGCTCGGCTCCGGGGGCGGGACTTCCGGTTCGCCTCTCCCGGGCCGCGCAGCGATTGGCTGACGGTCCTAGCACTTCCGGGTCGTCGCGGGCAGCGCGGCGGCCCGTTTTAGACAGGCAGGCGGGCTCACAGTATCCGAGGAGTGGGCTCCCTCGTGATACTTACAATATCCAAAAACGGGGCAATGCCGGGTGGCACCGGCCTTCAATTAAAAAGGTAAAGCGAGGTGGGCACTCGCTCGCCCAAAAATCGGCAAAAGCGCTCCAAAGCGCTATAATAGAAATAAAGCGCACCCAGCGCTTAGGGGCTAAAGAAAAGCGCTCCTAGCGCTAGAAATATCTGCAAAGCGCTATTGAGCGCTGGGGCACCAGGAAAGCGCGCCTAGCGCTATAAATCAAAATAAGAGCGCCTCCAGGCACTCTAGGTCAAAGCAAAAGCTCCAGCAGGGACTGGAGGCAGGCAGAGGGGCAGGGCAGGGCCAGAGCCAGCACACTGGGTCTCCAGGCAGGGAGACAAGCCAAGTGGCGGTCCTCTTGGCCCCAGCAGCAGCAACAGCCCCCTCTGGCAAGGATCCACAAGTAGAACAATTTCTGTGGGGACACAGCCCCATATTTATACAGAGAATTCCTTTGTTAGGAGGTGCAGGGTGGGGGGAAACCAGTTGCAGCTGGCTTGGGAGTACCCTTGATGGCCCAACCACCCCTTTCATTCACTGGGGAGGCTAGGGTCATTAGACAAACCACAGGGGGGCGGAGCCAGCATTGTGTGGGGAAAACCCAGCCCATCCAGGACACAGATCTACTCCTCCCACACATCACTCATGCTGATCTCACACTCACCACCGGGCAGACCCATCCAGACTTCCTGGAGCCTGGCATGCCAGCCAGCTCCAGCCAATCACGCTCCACTATCCTCACTGCACACATACATCAATGTCCAGAAGTAGCACTTCCCTTCTAGACACATACAAGCCGCACATACCATTGCGCAGCATTCATTCTCACGAGTTCATACATACTAAACTCGAGCCTGCACTCCCCACACATCAGGAACTACCAGGGCACACACATTCCCCATGCATTCCTATGGGAGGGCAGGCCAGCCATACTACACGCACGCACTTTCACTCTGGGACACAGGGAAAAAGTGCGCCAAGACCCAAAAATCACTACACAGGGTCACAAATAAAGGCAAAAAGATTAGGGGTGAACCTGCCCTAAGGCCCAAGTCTAACACGACCCCCTTCCAGCCAAAACGCAGGGCAGACCAATCACCACCGTGATGGGCTTCCCTGCTTGGGGCGATAAAACAAGGACGCGGGCCCACAACTGCAGGGACACCCTCCTGTTTTACGCCACGGTGAACCCCTAGGGTTCCTTCTAAAACTACTGTAGGGACTAACTGGGGTACCCCACTGGTACTCTCCAGCTGCCCTCGGCCAGGACCAGGCCCTAGGCCATCCAGGTACCACTGGATCCTGCCTACTCACAAAGTGGGGGGTAGTAACCCCTGGCACATAACAGCCATTTTCCACTCTTCCTGTCTGCAAGACAGGGCTAGACTGCCACTGGTTCTCCAGCCTAGGGTCTACAACCTCAGGCGGACCAGGAGTCTCAGGGAAGGCTCTCCTCCCCTTACCTCTTCTCCTAGGGTTCCTCCTCCTCCTGCGAGAGGTACCCTCTAAACAACATTCTCCCAACCTAGGGTTTAACCTCTCAGGTGGTAACGGGGTCAGAGGTGGGCTCTCCCACCCTCTGCACCCCCTTCCAGAGTCCTGCTCCCTCCCAACCGGGGCGGTACATCTGGAAAAAGAACTGGTCAGGACACTGATTACAGTAGTCCCACCCTTCAGGTCAGGCGGATCCTGAACCTGGCCATCCAACCTCTGGTCTAAAACCTTTGGTGGAACCAATGCCTGGCATTCCAGGACTTCTGGGGACTCACACACCATCCCCCTGAGGCTAGCAAATGACACATATGTTGGGTGACTGTCTGCCTGGCGCAGATCTCCCGCCTCCTGTCCACCTGACAGTGCGCAAAGATCCCCCAGCACAGAAGTGGTGTCACCATGGTCACTACACGGGATCCTAGCCCCACTGGGTAGTCCCTGACCCACTGGTTCTTCCACTGGGGAACTCCCCCAATCACTCCTCACGCTGGACTCCGGTACTCTCCCTACTGGAGCAGTACTGCCAGACTCTATAACCATGGAAGCTCCGCTTACAGATGCTCCAGGTTCTCTACCCACGAGGAGATCTCCCTCAAGTGAACTAACAGGCAAGTCTAGGTTCCCTTCCTGGTGTTCCCTAAAGGAACCATCCAGACTCTGTGACAAGGCTTCGGGCGTTTGGGGACTCTCGGTCACACACTCACTCCCGCTCCACTGAGACAGGCAGTCAGCCCCTACACCCTCCTCACTAACCAAGGACCTAGCTGGGCTACTCTCACCCTCCTCCACCACACTGGGCTGGAAGACACCTGACCCACTATTGTTGGAATCACTCACTAGTGACTCAGAAGAACCTCTCGCACTGTCCCATCGCTCTGCTTCCGCTGCCAGCTCACATGCGCCAGACAATCCACACCCCAACAGGTGTGTGCGCAACCCTGGTGAACAACAACTGAGCAGGTGCTCTTTGACAATCAAATCAAAAAAGATGTCAAAATCATCTTCCGTGTGAACCTTTACCCAATCAAACAGTGTCCCACAACATTCGTCCTCAAAATCTTCCCAAGACTGGTGAGGCAGTTTTCTAAGATTCCTGAATCTCAACCTTAACTCCTCTTCTGGGAAAACAGGCACCATACTCGGGGAACTGAGAGTGGGACTGTCTACACTTATATTTAAAAAGCTGCCACCACTGGACTCCACCCTCTCTGGGGAATCCAGACAATTACAACTGTGCGCAGGGGAGAGTCTATCCTCTAGGGCTGCTCTCTCACGGATGATGGCCCTTCTCTCCACCTCTATCCTCTCCTGCGCTAAGAGTCTTTCGATCTCTAGCTGCGCCATAGCCTGGGCATGCTCTAACATGAGCTGTTCCATCGCTAACTGGTGCTCCCTTTCTTTCTCCCTATCTTCCCACTCTTCTGGGGACAGGACAAGGGATGGGGCGCTGGTACTGACACTGGGCCCAGCAAGGGACTCCCTACCTATGGGGTCCTCACTATCTGCTGGGGCCCAACCACTGTCATCATCCAACTCACATTCTTCATCAGAATCTTCAGGGCTCCCCACAGACTCACCACCCTCATGGCATGTGGCCTGGTCCCTTTCCTCGCTGCGCTCAAGATCCCTTTGATCCTTATACCATTGGATCAGGTGGTTCCTAAGTTGGTTCTCAGTATCTGACTCATCCACCCCTATGTCTCTCTCTCTACAGAACCTTTCCAACTCCTGCATACTGTACCAAACTAGATCACTGAGATCAAAAACAGGCTCCATTTTGGCAGACGTTCTAGAGACGAGATCACACAGGGAACCTGGGGGTCTGAGCTAAACAGGAGTATACAATCAACAAAATTCAGCAAGATTCCTATCTCAGAACTTGCACTCCACTGTCCAGTGTAACACACCACTCATTCACACACACCCTCCCCTCGGACCGGTAAGGCAGTTTCTACCACCCCTGATTATCTCAACCTGACCACTAGCGACACAGGTACCAAACTCTGGGAGCAGGGCGGGGAACAAGGTACTGGACAAAATACAAATGACACCTTTCAGGAGAAGCAAAACTGAACTTCCCTAAAAAACAATAATCCCAAAAATGTGGTTATCTAAAATTGCAGAGTTTTGAAGTGTGGCCCGTCGCCACTGTGGTACAACGCAAACGCAAGTCCAATCCGCACCGCTAGCCACCAATGTTAGAAACGGGACCCTGGCCGGCCAAGACTCGCGTCGAGGTCAGTCAGGGATCACCATTTCTAAGGTCAGGGCTAGGGAGTCACACACCAAGATAACCCCCGCTCACCCTCTAGGTAACGTGGCGCGAGCAGCAAGGCTAATCTCAGAGGCGATGTGTAAAGCGTTTGCGCGCGCACCCCAGCGACAACAACCAAAGGCCCACCACAAAGGAAACTCCACACAAGGTTATATCAAAAATAGCCTTTGTATTATAATAATAAGAACACATTAGATAACACACACACTTTACAATGTGCCAATAGGCACGGGCAAGATTTACAAGGGATTATGTACAGGACAGGGCCACCTGGACCACTGTCAGGGGTATGCACTTGTTAGAAATAATACTTGTAGGTATAACACTTTAGCACATAAACATACAATGACTGTAACACAGAAATAGAAAATGTAGCATATAACCAGTAACAACTGGTAAAGGGAAAATACCTCCTACGCCACCCTAGTCTCTGTAGGGAAATCACGCAGGGAGCTAGGACCTATGGAAGGAAAACCTATCACCTACTACGCCACCCTAGTCTCTGTAGGGAAATCACGCAGGGAGCTAGGACCTTATCATCAGGACCTATGGAAGGAAAACCTATCACCTAAGCAAGTCACATTTAGCGAAGGGAAGGAAACCTAAAATAATCACCTAGGCAAGTAACATTTAGCAAAGGCAATCAAACATCAACATTCCTCTAAGCAGGTCACTTTTAGCAAAGGGAAATAAAAGAACAAGGCATTACCTAAGCAGGTCACTTTTAGCAAAGGTAATGACACAAACAATCCTCTAAGCAGGTCACTTTTAGCAAAGGGGATAAACACATAAAGAATCACCTAAGCAGGTCACTTTTAGCAAAGGTAATAACAAACAAGAATTGCACATGAAACATTAATACACATTCAGAGGTGCAAGTAGAACATTTGCGCAGGAATCAAATTAGCAGTAATCATAAATTGCGCAGGGTGCACATGGCACAACATTAGAATTGTCCCTCAGGCCAACTGGCCTCGAAAGGGGCTGAAATGCCCTGAGTCTCAAAGTCAGGGAAGGCTGCGCAGGCAGCACAGCACAAAAGCCTAAACGTAGCAACTTGTCCACTAAGTGCTGGACAGTTGTAAAACAGGACTGGGCAAACGTTGGAGCCAGGTGGGCTCGAGAACAAGTGGGCAAGGAGCCTCTCAGGGGCTCGCAAAGCAACTGGCACCCTCAGAGCCTCTCAGGGCTCACAAAGCAGATATGCTGGCACTAAAGAGCTTCAGCGCTCTTTAACAATAAAAGGGCTCAGGAGCCTCTCTGGCTCGTAAATCACAAACTGCCCCCAGAGCCTCCTGTGGGCTCGCAATCAATGTGGGCGCCTCGAGCCTCGCAGGCTCGGGAATGGTGAGGCCTCTGGAGCCCTCGTGGCTCCCACCAAGAAAATGCCTCGTTGCTCGTTGGAGCGGCCCTCTGCCACTGGGGCCGCTCAAGGCAAAAGGAAACTGCCCCTGCAAGCGTGGGAGCGGCCCGCTGCCCCTCGGGGCCGCTCACCCAACCAGGCAGCTTCCAGCACGAAGCCCTCGTGGCTTCACTGTCACTGCACTGCCACACTCGGTGGAGCGGCCCGCTGTTAACCGGGGCCGCTCTGCTCTCAATTGGGAGGCCCCCAGCCCTCCTACACTCACCGGCTCTCCTGCGGGTTGCTCCGGTGCGGCGGGCGGGACTCCTCTCCCTCTCCAGGCGCCTCGGGGACACGGCCGGCTGCTCTTCTCTTCGCTGCTCGGCTCCGGGGGCGGGACTTCCGGTTCGCCTCTCCCGGGCCGCGCAGCGATTGGCTGACGGTCCTAGCACTTCCGGGTCGTCGCGGGCAGCGCGGCGGCCCGTTTTAGACAGGCAGGCGGGCTCACAGTATCCGAGGAGTGGGCTCCCTCGTGATACTTACAATATCCAAAAACGGGGCAATGCCGGGTGGCACCGGCCTTCAATTAAAAAGGTAAAGCGAGGTGGGCACTCGCTCGCCCAAAAATCGGCAAAAGCGCTCCAAAGCGCTATAATAGAAATAAAGCGCACCCAGCGCTTAGGGGCTAAAGAAAAGCGCTCCTAGCGCTAGAAATATCTGCAAAGCGCTATTGAGCGCTGGGGCACCAGGAAAGCGCGCCTGGCGCTATAAATCAAAATAAGAGCGCCTCCAGGCACTCTAGGTCAAAGCAAAAGCTCCAGCAGGGACTGGAGGCAGGCAGAGGGGCAGGGCAGGGCCAGAGCCAGCACACTGGGTCTCCAGGCAGGGAGACAAGCCAAGTGGCGGTCCTCTTGGCCCCAGCAGCAGCAACAGCCCCCTCTGGCAAGGATCCACAAGTAGAACAATTTCTGTGGGGACACAGCCCCATATTTATACAGAGAATTCCTTTGTTAGGAGGTGCAGGGTGGGGGGAAACCAGTTGCAGCTGGCTTGGGAGTACCCTTGATGGCCCAACCACCCCTTTCATTCACTGGGGAGGCTAGGGTCATTAGACAAACCACAGGGGGGCGGAGCCAGCATTGTGTGGGGAAAACCCAGCCCATCCAGGACACAGATCTACTCCTCCCACACATCACTCATGCTGATCTCACACTCACCACCGGGCAGACCCATCCAGACTTCCTGGAGCCTGGCATGCCAGCCAGCTCCAGCCAATCACGCTCCACTATCCTCACTGCACACATACATCAATGTCCAGAAGTAGCACTTCCCTTCTAGACACATACAAGCCGCACATACCATTGCGCAGCATTCATTCTCACGAGTTCATACATACTAAACTCGAGCCTGCACTCCCCACACATCAGGAACTACCAGGGCACACACATTCCCCATGCATTCCTATGGGAGGGCAGGCCAGCCATACTACACGCACGCACTTTCACTCTGGGACACAGGGAAAAAGTGCGCCAAGACCCAAAAATCACTACACAGGGTCACAAATAAAGGCAAAAAGATTAGGGGTGAACCTGCCCTAAGGCCCAAGTCTAACACGCCTTACAAATAGCTGAGTACAATGCGATGCCTGAAATTTACGACTGACGTGGCCGGAAATGTAATTCTACGTCCAAGCCAGCATGAAGGGAGCCTGACGTGATAGTCATACTCGCAAGATTCGAGATAGCCAAGCGCCAATCCGATGCCACAGACACGTACGCGAACTATGCCACATTGCCAAGTATCAACACAACCCGACAGACTCGGACTTGTGGGATAGTGATAAGCCAGATAGTCATCTGAGAGATTTAAGGCACACCTGCGAGAACTCTAATTTACATCAATTGGTTCATCAACCGACTCACTTAGGAGGGCACATCCTAGATCTTCTGTTTGCAAACCAGACTGAGACCAAAGTGGTTGAGGTACTGCCTCAAAATTGGACTGACTACTCCCTTATTAATTTTGGCATTACGATATCTGGTGTAGGAGATAGGAACAACCGGCAGGCAACCTACCAAAAGAGAAGAGAATGGGCTAAATTAGTGAAAAACAGGACCCATATGCCACGCCCGAATCAGAATCCATTTGACCCCTCTGTCTCCGTAGGAGAAAACTACCAAACTTATTGTACCTATGTAGCCGATACCGTAACCTACTGGCCCCAGTAAAAAGACTTAAGAATAGAAAAAGACTTCCGCCCCATGATATAACGAGGAGCTAAAACTGCTACATGTAGCATGCAAAAAGGTTGAGAGAAAATGGAGGAGGGCCTACTCTGAGACAGATAAAACAGATCTGAGATTATTACAGTCTCAGTATAAGGTGTCTATTGCTAAGGCCAAAGCAAACCTTTTTGCTAAATCCATTCTGCAGGCACCCAACAGCACAAAAGCGCTCTTCAATATTTTCAGGGATCTTTTTAGTCCTGTCTGCATGAGCAACAAGGTGTTGCTACGCAGAAACTTTGTGACAAGATTGCCTCCTATTTTGAAGTGAAAATTTTAAAAATTGTTGGGTAATTTCAGCTCACAGATCACAGCAACCAGGATGAGTCTCCCAGGAAGGTGTATGAGGGATCCCGGGTAGACACCTCCCTGGAGTATTTACAAACCCCTACGGAAGACTCTTTTAATCAGCTTGCCCAAAGTGTGTCCCCGGGATCTCCCCTAGACCCCCTTCCACACAAAATCTGGAAAACATTTGGGCAGGAAACTTTTCCCTGGCTGCGACAGATCTGCTGTCAGTCTCTGGGGGTAGGAGAGATGCCAAAGATATGAAAACAGGCAGTGGTGATCCCCCTCTTTGGACCCTACAATTCTAGTGAATTTCAGACCCATATCCCTCCTGCCTTATCCTATTAAAATTCTAGAAAAGACAGTCAGCAAAATTCTGTCATGTTATCTGGAAGACAATCTGCTGCTGGATAAGAACCAATTTGGTTTTCGTCTAGGACACGGCACGGAGACCGCTTTGGCCTCAGTAATTGATAAGCTACGAATGCGTATTGACAACGGGAACTCTTCGGTCCTAGTATTACTGGATATGTCAGCCGCATTCGATACGGTGAACCACGCAGTGTTAGTGAAAAGACTAGTGAGGATAGGGGTTAAGGACAGGCCATGCAGTGGCTACGATCTTATCTGTCAGGACAACAAAAGGCTGTGTCTTTGACGGCTCTTATCTCGGACAAATCCATAGTACATCACGGAGTACCACAGGGCTCCGCGATCAGCCCTAACCTCTTTAAAAACGATCTGCGTCCCCTGTTCCCCATGATTAGATCATTTGGAATCGACCTGGTCAACTATGCAGATGACACTCAATTGGTGTTCTCCTTGGAAGGAAAACAAGCGGTATCTTTGGATACTTTCCAGGAGTGCATGTGTCAGACTGCTGGCTGGCTCAGGGAAAACACCTTACAGTTAAACGGGGGGAAAACAGAGGTGGTGTTCTGTCCTGCTACTAGAGTGTCCCGTCATCTACCGGCAGAATTCAGGCTCACCCCTGAGTATGAACCTTTGACCCCTGCTAAAACAGTGCATAACCTGGGGGTCCTGGTGGATGGCAATCTCAAAATGGAGTCGCGGGGCAATAAAACCATCGGTGTCTGTCTCTCCCTACTGCACTTGCTACGGAAGATCCTTCCGCTACTACCAAATGACTCTTGTTCCTTGGTAGTGAGGAGCATACTCTTAAGTAGATTGGACTATTGCAATTCCCTATACTTAGGAGCATAGCAATATATTTTGCAGGGGTCGCAGAGAGCCCAGTCTATGGCCGCAAAGCTGGTGCTTAAGAGACAGCGTCGGTCTTCCACAGCTTTGGCCTTGAGTGATCTTCACTGGCTGCCTATCAAGGAGAGAATCTGCTTTAAATCTCTCTGCATTGTCTATAAAGTCGCCCATGATCTGGGACCCTGTTCCTCTGCAGGAGAGATTCACCTGGTATAATCCCGGGAGTCAGCTTCGCTCCTCCAGTGCTAATTTGATCTCGGCCACAAGGTTCAAGAGTTCAAGGTTGGGAGGCAGAGCATTTGGCGTGGCAGCTGCGTGCCTGTGGAATGAGCTGCGCCAGAATCTCAGACAGATTAGCTCGCTGAGGTGCCTCAGGAAGAGCCTGAAAACCAAACCTGGCTGTTCCCTAGGAGCAAACATTAGTTCTTCTCGCGTATAGCTATCTCCGCCTTCTTTACTCTAAGCGCCAGGATACCCGTAGGGTGACAGTTTCACGCTATATAAGTATCCACTTCACTTCACTTCACATAGCCAAGCATCAACACGACCTGACAGACTCGGACGCGAACGATGCCCCATAGCCAAGCATCAACACGACCCGACAGACTCGGACACGAACGATGCCACATAGTCAAGCATCAACACGACCCGACAGACTCGGACGCCAACGATGCCATATAGCCAAGCATCAGCACGACCCGACAGACTTGGACGTGAACGATGCCACATAGCCAAGCATCTGCACGACCCGACAGACTAGGACGCGAACAATGCCACATAGCCAAGCATCAACACGACCCGACAGACTCGGACGCGAACAATGCCACATAGCCAAGCATCAACACGACCCGACAGACTCGGATGCAAACTATGCCACATAGCCCAGTATGAATTCAACAGACTCGTCCAAAACAATTCAAACAAGAACAAGCATCAGGTGCTGTCAAAACAACTCACAAAAAAGTGAAAAAAATCATACAATGGAAGCAGAAAAAAGACTACCAAAAAACACACAGTCACCTCCAAAAAAAACAATTTCAATTAATTAGACAACCTATATAAAGGGAGCCAAACCTTCCAAACCATTTGCTACTTTGACAGAGATGCAAGCAGACCACACCACTAGACAGACAACTCATCTAGCCACCACAAACACACACATCTCATCCACCAAACAATTTCCACATAACTAGCACCAAAGAAACACACCTCCACTCACACACACTCACCCTCACCTTCACACACACACACACACACACACACACACACACACACACACACATACACACACATCTCCACCACCCCCCATCACCATGCCCCCCAAGAAGAATCCACAGTTCTTAGCTGCTGAGTTGGAAGTGATGATAGATGAAATCATCCGAGTAGAGCCACAGTTATTTGGCAGCTTGGCCCAACAGACCTCCCAGTCCCCGAAAACCAAGATTTGGGAGAGGATTGTCAACAAGGTGAATGGCCATTCAACTACCTTGAGCACAAAGGAGGATATCCGGAACCGGCATTATGACATTCGCAGGAGGGTAAAGAGGCTCGTTGCCAGAGAACATGCCCTGAGCACCAAGACTAGCGGTGGACCTCATAAACCGGTGCATTTCACCACCTGGGAGGTGAAGGTGCAGGGCCTCCTCCCACAGGAGGCCACAACTGGACTAGCTGGAATCCCAGAACCTGGTGAGTACTTGTACAAATAGTCTAAATTCAACCCAAATACACAGCCACAGACACCACAGCAACACATCTTGAATGTAACTTTGTACACACTGTTATGGAACACTTTAATATGCTGGCCCTGGGTGGGAGGAGGAGTGGATGCAATGACTACTGCCACCAGCACACACTAGTCCCCCTCAGTCCCACAAGAACATAGCTGTCACTCTGCTGTCCCAGCTGTTACACCGCAAGCATTACAACGCATGCCATTACCCTGCATGCCGTTGTAACGTGAAAGGTGTGTAGCAGGGTGTAGAAGGTGTTGGATTTAACTCCAACACCTTGCCTAGTGTTGCACACACTGGAGTTGGAATAGTAAATTAAACTATTCCAACTTCCAGCGCAGCTCCGACAGCAAGTCGGGGTAAAGATGTGCGTTGCAACTGCATGCGGGTCCCTGAGAGTGAATGCAAATGCCCTGTCAAGATGGCTACACAGGGCCATCATGTAAGTATTTGGAAAAAGTTACTGCCTACTCACACAACTACAGATCATAATCTTAACTGCACATTATACACATGGACCGTATGAACCAACACATGGACCGTATGGAGTCCAACTGGTCGAAAATAGACAATCTCACTGCGGTGCATAGGGACATACTCACATGCCTACGCCAGATAAGCACCAACATTACCCCACCTTCATACATACATCGTCTGAGTTGATGAGTGTGCATTGCATGTACGCGTGAGCAAACCCGTGATGGAGCAGGACTGACAGATTGCATGCCCAGAACAGTTCCGTACGACGCAGGTGACTATTGCATGGATACGTCTGCCACATCCTGACGGTGCGGACTGACAGATTGCAAGTTTGATTCAAGGCTGTTCGACGCGGGTGAGTTTTCAAAACGCGTCTGCTACATACTGACCGAGCTGGACTGACAGATTACATGTTTGATTCAGTGCTGTTCTACGCATTTTAGTTTTCAAAACGTGTTCAAGCCGGTCACACTGATTGCATGTACGTTGTCATGGTGACAGATGCACATGGGGGGGGCGTGGCTACGCACGCGACCGTCATGGACGCCTCCGGGTAGAGCTCCGTGCCGAGCTCCCCTTCCCGGCGCAGTTATCCTGCAAACCACTGCCCGCAGCCCGCCGAAAATCACCGGCGCTGCAGTGGGGGGCCAACACCTACACCCCCGCCGACTTTGAGGCCGATCGGTGAACCCGACCTGCACCGGACATTTTGCAGAGCCGCGGCCGCACACGCCGCTCCCACACTCGGCGTGCGCACAGGACAGTCCGAGGCTTCCCTGCTTCCAACAGGCCCGGAAGTGCGGCCTGCCTGCGATGCCCGCAAAACCAGCCTGATTGATCGGCCAAAGCACCCTAGGCCTCTCCCGGGCCAACTACAGAGACGGACTCGCCCATTCTGCCAACCCCGACGTCTGCGCAGCTGAGTGGCGCGGGGAGGTTGCGGGACGCTACCTGGGGAGCCAGAGTCTGGGGGCCGAGGACACGGAGACGACCCCCTCCGCGTCAGAAGACAGGCGGCTGGTCCTGGCGGTGACCCAAGTGAGCACCCACCCCGCGCGAATAACAGAGGTGAGCGGCGGAGGCCTGAGTAACAATAGTGGCTAGGACTGGGAACGCGGCCAGGGCGCAGTGGCTGGTGGATGCCCCTGGGGACGGTGAACACGCCCGCCGCCAGAACGCGACGAAGGGGCACCGCCGCCCAAGACAGGGGGAAGCCCGGACGTGTCGGGAGAGCGGACAAGACGCCCCCCCGCCCCCAACGCCAGCTGCACCTCATGTGGCGCGCAAGCACCTGAGGAACCAACCGGCGCGCCCGGGATACTCCTGAGGGGAGGACACAGAATCTGAGCTGCACACCCACGAGGCGGCGGTGCCCCACCAGACGCAGGACATTGCATTATATATGAGCCACGACCCAAGACCGGACGGCTGCCCTCCTCCTGGCCGCAACCTCCACGGGACAGACCTGAAAATCCACTCTAACTCGCCCGTTGAGGACGAGCCCTCCTGCATTGGAAGCGCCTGCGCCCCGGCACAGATGTCTAACGGACCCAGAACCCGAACCGGAACTGGTGGTGCCAACTCCAAGGGCAAGATGGACAAACCTGGGAAGAGCATTGACCCGGATCAAACGTTGGCGAAACTGGACACCATGTTAGCAGCCATGGAACGCCTGGAAGAATCCGTCCAACTCACCCGCACCTCACTAGCCACCAAAATAGATAGCGTGGTCATAGACTTGACGCACTTGAGAGCGGACCACAAGAAACTGGCTGACCGCACCGTGTCCCTGGAAAACGACGTGAAGGAACTTCGACCTCAGACCAGCCAATCGACCAGGCACATCCAGGACCTACTGAATAGGGTGGAGTTTCTGGAAGAGAGGGCGGAAGATGCGGAAGGCAGGGCACGAAGGAATAACGTGCGACTCGTTGGGGTCCCGGAGAAATGGGAAGGGAGGGACCCGGAGGAGCACATGGAACAATGGCTGCGAGGACTGCTACCGGAGGGGACACTCTCACCGCACTTTGTGGTGGAACGCGCACACCGTGTTCCCACTAAGCCACTAGCGACAGGATCCAACCCGAGACCCATGCTGCTCCGAATACTGAATTATAGAGACAGAGATTCCATCCTGCAGGAAACGCGCAAACTTCAGGAGATCCGGATTGATAATGCGTCAGTGATGTTCTTCCCGGACTACACTGTACAAGTGCAGAGGCAGTGACACGATTTCCTGGCAGTGAAAAGGCGCCTACGACAGCGGACTACACCCGTGACAGCGATACACTCACCTGCTGGCCCTGTGGTATACACCCAAGCGAAGATCCACGAAGCCTTTGTAGCGCACTATCAAGCGCTGTACAGGTCGCGCCTATCACACCCACATCCGAACATTGCAGATTACCTAGATGGGGTCGCGCTGCCTGCCCTCACAGGGGACCAACGTGACGACCTTGGGTCGCCACTGGTGGCGGACGAGCTGCGCGATGCCATCTCTGCCCTCTCGAACGGCAAGGCCCCTGGACCGGATGGACTGCCGGCCGAATATTATAAAGCTTGCTCCGACATCTTGATACCGGAGCTCCTCAGGGTGTACTCGGCGGCACTGGACGACTTAGCCCTGCCCCAGTCCATGAATGAGGCGACATTGGTGTCACTTCTGAAACCGGGTCGTGATGCCTCGCTCCTAGGATCGTACAGGCCCCTAGCGCTCCTGAATACGGATTACAAAATCCTAGCGTCGGCCCTGGCCAGACGATTAGCGCCACTGGTGCCCCCCCTGGTGCACAGCGACCAGAACGGCTTCGTGCCCACTAGGTGTACCTCCCATAACATCAGAAGGCTGTTCCGGATACAGGAGTACGCGACACGAAGATGGCCAAGGTCGGGATGCCTAATTCATGATCTCGAAAAAGCATTTGATTCGGTCGAGTGGCCTTATCTGCTGGCAGTACTGCGCAAATTCGACCTAGGAGATGACTACATCGAATTGGTCGGACTGCTATACAGGAGCCCCGAGGTGCGCGTCCGCACGGGTAGGCTATTATCCGACACCATTAAGGTCAGACGCGGCACCAGGCAAGGCTGCCCTCTGTCCCCACTGCTCTTCTCGCTGGCAATAGAACCCCTCGCTGAGATATTGCGCAGCGGTGGTGCGAACTGGGGCATACCGCTAGCAGATGGCACGCACGTCGTCTCGCTCTACGCTGACGACTTGCTTCTGTACTTCAAAGACCTCACCGACCTGCCACCGGACCTCTCTGACATCTTCCGAACCTTTGAGACCATGTCGGGTCTCAGGGTGAACTGGGCCAAATCGGAGCATATTCATTTGCAACTGACATCCAGGACCCCGGGATCAGAATCAATGGCGAACAGCTGCCATGGCACGATACCACATTTAAGTATCTGGGGATATACATATACAGGACGCTCCCGGATATCCTAGATGGCAACCTGCCACGCGCTGTCACGTCCCTCAGGTCGCAGGTGGCATTTTGGAAAACTCTCCCGCTCAATGTACCGAGCAGAGTGACACTGACGAAAATGATAGTGCTACCCAGACTCCTATACTACTACGCAAACATCCCGGTGTACGTCCCGGCCCGCGCATTTAAGGAATTAGAAACGTTGATGAGGGAACTGATCTGGAACACCGGCAGGCCCAGAGTGGCGCTGATCAAACTGTACGCACCAGTCGAGGCAGGTGGCTTAGCAGTACCCAACCTAGAGCTCTACTACCTAGCGGCGCAACTGCAGTGGGTGACGGCCTGGCTTTCGGGTAGGAATCTGGATGACACGGCCACATCCGCGGACTCGCTTTCCCTCCTGCAGATACATTCACTATTCCACCCACTAGCGCGCGTGAAGAACCGCCCACAGATACATGTAGACGTGGCTGTGAAGTGCTTCGCCAGAAGCCTAAGACTCACTAAACATGTTACACCATACGCCCCAGCGCTCCCGCTTCTGGGCACCCCCAAGACAACAACAGTTGTCACGGAAACCGCACTGGAACCCTGGACGCGCTCGGGAGTAGACACCATGGCTGATTTGTACACCGACGGTACTCTAATCCCCTTTGCGACGCTGGTCAGCGACACGGGCATCCCGGTGGGACAGTTCTTACAACACGCCTCTATAGTGGCGGCATACACAAGACGGTGGGGAAACATCACTGCTGAGCCCCCCACACATCAATTGATACAACACCTACATGTCATGGGGGAGGGTTCACATGTGATACATTGGTTGACTCAAGCTTTATTGTCACACACACAGCATACTCTCCAACCTCTGCGTGACAAATGGGCAACCGACAGGGGGAGGGACTGGACGGACAAGGAGTGGGCGATGGTGCTAGCTAGCCCCCAAAACGTCCCCCGCAACGCACGCTTTAAGGTGATTCAATTCTACATATTGCACAGGGCATACCTCTCGCCAGACAGAATCAACCAATATTTCCCAGGTGCCACAGCTAGCTGCCCGAGATGCGCGCTTCATGGAGCGGACCTACTACACATGCTGTGGCACTGCCCACAGATACGACCATACTGGAGGTCGGTGCTGCTGATCCTCGAGCGATGCACGGCCATGTTGATACCACACACATGGGAGGCATGCCTACTGGGCCTCTACAAGAGGACCACCCTTAACAGAGTCCCCTCCCGTTTCTGGGACCTTGGTCTCATCACAGCCAAAAGACTGCTCACCAAACATTGGAAACGCACAACTCCACCCCTAGCACAACACTGGCGCGCCTCCCTAGATAACTGGGCAAGGACAGAAAGCATTGTCCTCCGCAATGAGGAGACAGCAGGTTTGCGACAGTTCCCAATAGCAACTTTATGGGACGACACGCTCAGCTCCTTCCATAGGGAATGCCGATCACTGGGAGGCCTCACACCTGACCATTCCCCCGGGAGGGATGGAGGGGTAATAGAAGAGACGGCCGATGTGGACAGCGGCCTTGACGCCCCCAGCCGAGACACCCATACACCACCAGAAGGGGAGATTGCCACACCCTCGGATGCCACCACAACCTAACGGGCAAGATGACGCCCCCCACACTTTCCCCACATCTCACACCCCCTGCGCGCGCCTCCACGCCCCCCCCCCGAATTGGATAAGCAACGACAAGCACAACTGATGATCTTCCTGAGACCCTCTCATGTCGAGGCGCTCCCACCGCGACACACACAGCCCACCACTGAGTTTGATGGCCACACCCCATCCCTCCCCCCTCCCAGTTTCCATGTTCCCCCTGCGGAGCGAACGAGGTTGGGAGGACAGCGTTGGGACCCCACTATGACTTACTGAGCAACGGACGGTTGCATTGCGCGCTACGCCCTGCGACCATTACCTACATCCCTGAGATGCGGAATCATGCCAGATATGCTTTTCACACTCCTTCTCACCCTCAGTAATTAACGAGGGGTGAACGCACAAAGAATGGTCTGCACTGCGCCTATAACGGCCTCCATCGGTACCTTACCCATAGGCCATCCCATTGGACATGCATTCGCTACACGTGATGCGCCACAATTGCATGCCATGTCCCACTGACTTGATTCCTCAAAGCCATCTCTATCCTAGCTGCTGGTTAAGAGACTATATGGGTACAGGCAACACATCCCGGTGGGGAACGCAGACAGGAACTGATGTTTGTTTCATGTAATGTCTTTCTTCCCTTCAGCAATGACGGATAAGAACTGAGGAGTTTGTACTGTATAATGCTGCGCGTCGCAAAAAATATCCTTTGTCTCACCCTCCTCCAACTACGGCTCTGTATTGTTGCTATGTGTTGAAATATCAATAAAAATATTCAAACAAAAATGGTGACAGATGCACATTTTGCATTGTGCACAATTCGCGTACGGTACGTTTCGGTTTACTTTTTAAACAAACGTATCAAAATGCAAACTGTCGTGATGCAGATATTTTGAACGTTGCGGTAGGCGTGTCTGAGGCGTCCTACCTCATGCATTGGATTATTTCATAGGATGCGAACAAGTCGGACCTATCGCTTTGGACGCATGGGACCGATTCTGCCTCTGCAACACAGATATAAGGCTGTCTCTTGCCCTGAGAGCTAACTTGCCTGCACTAAATGATCCATTTAGACATCTCTGCTACCACTGCTGCTGTCTCTGCCCCTCTGACTCCCCAGCCTTCACAGAGGAGGAGAATCAGGCGCTGTTGGACAGCCTCCTACCACAGGATAGCAAGCTGCATGGTAAACCAGGGGAACAGGTGAGTGTGTAGTCCACATCCTCTCTCATTGTGCATTTTGTCTGACTAGCACTATTGACATTGTGTGAAGCAGTGGCTAGCAGGTTCACTCAGTAGTTGTCACACCCAAAGTGTGTAGGTACCTGCAGTGAACAGGTACTGTGGTGTGAGAGTGCATTTTGAGGCAAGCATACTAGCCAGGCAATGTTTCCATGTTGGTGACGCAGGACAAGTGTCCATCCACTTAGTTTCACTACCTGTGTACATCAGATGCCCTTATGAAAAGGACATGCTATCCAACTGTGTGATGCACAAACATGTTGTATGTCTGTTAATGGTCCTCTAACGTTGTCATCCTTATAGGTTGATGCCCATCAGAAACAGGAGATCTGGCTGACCAAAGCCCGGGCTGTTCGATCTGTGGGGGTCAACAGGCGTTGCACCAGCAGCTGCCAGAAAAGGTGGAAGGAACTACGTGGCTGGACCAGACGCATTGCTGGAGTCCAGCTGAAGCTGTTGCCTCCTCACAGTAGGGGCGGATGCCAGACCCTGACCCCCACGTGTGTCGGATTCTGTCAGTGGTCTTCCCCGACCTGGATGGGCTGTTGAAGGCCAGACAGCAGCAAGGAGGGGATAAGTCCATGCCTTGTCTGTGAACTGTTTCTAACATGATCTTTGCATTCCTTCAGCCTGGTTACACTGCCACAGTTTATCTGTCTTCTAGACCTAGAATCATGTCCATTAATTCTGTGATGGCCCTTCCTCATCTGATACACAGGTGTGTCCCTTTCAGTCTGTGACATGTCTCACTGGGGGTAAGAGGGTCTGCTGTTGTCCAAGGTTGATGTGGTGGATCGCATCTGCTACCAGCAGAATGTATTTGCCTTCATGAGTGTGGAATTCATTGACATGTGTCTGCACATTGATAGATCTGTGACTTGCACTCTGTGGGCCATATATACATGGCCTAGCTGATGCTCTGCGTCGCCATATGTCTCTGGGGTGTTTCCCAGACACACATGCAGCAGGTGTGACACTGTTGTGATCTCTGAAGTATGTCCATCATGTGTGTTATACATGCATGGACACATGCCTACTGTTTATGCTAATCCCATGTTGCACATGTCCCAGGTCAGTTATGCCTACTCCGGGCATGGGGTACACTCAGTTCTTCTTATCAAGTAAAAATAATGTGTTGTGCAATGTGCTATCAGGTGTCAGCCTCTGTCTCATTGTGGAGTGGGCTAGCTTTTTAGACTCTTGGGGTGTCAACTATTTTTGGGTGGGCAGCCAGCTGATATGTAGCTGTTGGATCTTCACAATGGGGTCAAACATCGATGTGTAATCACTTGACTGTGCCTGATGGTGTGTACAAAATTTAAGTGCAGGCAGCTATACTTCATTATCATCAGACTGTGATGTGATCATTTTGACAGACTTGTGCTTGCTGTCACTCTACTGTGGCATTTGTATGACGTGGGATCATCAGTAGCCCTAACATGTGGGTAGCAGTGGACCAACGTATGCACTTGACAGATGCGGGGCTTCTATTCCCCCACCTACATGATTGAGATACAGTGCAGACTGTTGGTTTTCTGATGTACTGCCCCAGTGACAGAAGGTAGCAATGACTGATTATCCAGGCTGCCCTGTAGCATGTAGTTTCATTTGCTATAGTGTGTCCTGCAGGGATCAAAGTTAACCTGCATACACTCAATTGTGGCATTGTCCAGAAAAACATGAGCACATCATGGTGTGTGGTGAAGGAAGCATATCCATATAACTGACAATTACTTGGGCAATCCCTATCCTTGACACATGTACAAAGTCAGCAGCAGGAGAAGAAGGTATATGTGTGTACTGACACATTGCCATCACACATCCTGTAGTTCCGACAATCGTCTATGTAGTGCATGTGTGCACAAATGAGTAGTGTCTGACTACATGCACCAGGCTGATGTCTCCATGGACATGTAGGATGTGAGGGGCATGGTTTACTGGCAGACTGACATGTGTGCTTTACAAATATGTGTCAGTACTTTAGAGAAGTTACTGCAAAGGATGCACAAATGTGTGCTGTAATGTGCTGTACTGACTTTGATGTGTGATGTCAATACAGCTGACTGATGTTCCTCTGTTTACCCTGTTGATTTGCAGTTACATCTACCGACACTGGAGGAGACCGCTCCACGGACCATGAGGAGCCACAAAGCCTGACTGGGTCCGCTGCGGATAATTTGGAGGGACCCAGTGGCACAGAGGGTGAGGGGAGCCACACTGAGGAGACCTCGGCTACGTCCACCTCAGCTGAGGAACACGCCAGCCTCAGTGTTGAGTCCCTTGTGGAGGTGGGTGCCAGCAGCCCCTAGACAACAACTAGCATGTCTGGCCCTGCCAGCACCACCATCTCCACCCTCCCATTTGCTCCCATCCCAGATGTCCGGGGAGGCTCCCTTTTTAAGGGAGCATTTCTCCTTCGTGCCAGGCACCGCACCCCCTGCCCCTGTCTCCCCTGCTGCCCTGAGTGTGGAGTATGTGGACTTACTTACACTGATCCATGTAGGGCAGACATCAATGCTGAGTGTCCTCCATTCTCACACAAATCTGTTGACCCAACTGGTGTCGTACATGGAGGGCATCTCAGCTAACATCTCAGCCCTACATCGGACCATTCAGTTCATGGCCTGCACACAGACGGCAGCCGTGTCCCTCCTCCAGGCCCTCACCCCTGCTACCTCTTCCACATCCACAGTCACCACTTCCCTGCCTGTCCAACAGACACACACACCTGCACATGCACGCACAGCATCAGCCAAAAGCAGCACACAGACACCAATGACAAAAACTAGATACCCAAGCACGCACAGCCGGGGACTGATGGCACACACACAGAGGATGGGTCACAGACACACATACAGGCATCCACAAGCACTCCACATTCCTCAAATGCCTCTCCCTCCAAAACACCTTCCCTTGCCTCACCTACTACCCCCACTTCCAAGCAGCTCTGCCTCTGTGACCTTGGCCTCTCCTTATAGACCCATCTGCTCCCACTTACAAGGGAAAGAGGAAGTCACCATGCACAGGAGGGATTTTCCCATGCCAAACGGACACCCTACCCCAGGCGCATGGACACTGAGGCCCCTACCCGCAAGTCTCCCGGACCAGGAAGGGAAAGACACTACCAAAAGCACAGACTTCCACCTCACACTCTCTATCCTGCAGCCCCCCGGATACCAATACACAGCTCCTACAGCCATTCCCTGCACCAGGTTCACCCAGACACCCATACCGCATCCCCAAGATGCTTAGACCATCCCCCTTCCACATGCACTTCCACCCCCACCCCACATGCTCAGCCTGTTCCTGCCACTGGTGTGGAGGCCGTGTCTCCCCTTCTGTCCTGCCCACCTAATCTGAACCCCATTTCTCTACTCTTGATGTTGCCACTGCAGTAGGAGGCACATCCCAACCGCCTGACCTAGGCACTTCAGGTGGGAGCCCGTCCACCACATCTGTCCTGCAGAGTGCAGTTGTGCAGGAGGACACCACATCTGACTTGTACCCCGATGTGGTGACAGCACCCACTGTGTCAGACCCCTCCACTGCAGTTGCTGGCGTCACTCCTGCACCCACCACACCTCCCCTGCCCCGTTCTCCTGTCCCCTGAGCCTCTCCCTAAGGTGCTGGGCTGCCACTTAGTAGGCCCCTCCAAGGGGCGAGATGTCCCTGGTCCATAGCAGTGCAGGCAATCAATGGGTGACAAGTTGTCACACGTCACCCTGGTTGGATTCTTTGGAGGACTAGCCATTGGTCTTTTTGCTTTGTGGCATGTACATTTCCCAATATTTCATAGCTGATTAAAACCACTTTTTGTTTTCCCATGGTGTTGCATCTGATGTACATGATGTTGATGATGTGTATCATGAACTTGCTGTTGAGATGGTGTCTGTGCTCGTGCGACTGCACCACTGCAATGTTATGTCTTTTCCGGCCCATTGTCAGTATGTTATTGTGAGGTTTTTCCCTAGTGTCCCTGTGTCTCCTGGCTCATCAGCCTGCACATTCATCATGTTTGGTGTCTCCCATTGCTGCCATGGTATGTAACTTGGTCATCTAACATCTACAGTCTTCACAGGATTCCTTAGTATGTGTGTCTGTTGGTGTAGATATGGTGCTCACTTTGCGCATTGTCTAACTGTACAATGGAGTCATTGCCAGGGATCATGACCATTGCTTGTCTGCACGTGACTGAGGGTGTTCTAGTGATACACAGCAATATTTGCCTCTAAATATCTATGTGTGTATGTGACACACCAACTCCATTGCCACAACATTGCTGGTGCAATTTTCCACGGTATCATGCATGCTATTTCGGAGATGCTGCAATTTTCATGTACACAATGACATTTTGGTCACTGTAGTGATGGAGGTTTAGGCCCCATTACCACAATGATCATAAGATGCTGGATTTATGAACCCCACATTCACCTTTTGGTCACTGTAGTTATGGGGGCTTTAGACCCCATTGCCACAATGATAATGGGATGCAGGTTTTTAGTGACACACATTGACATTTTGGGCACATATGTGTTGTGAGTCATCTTGTATGTTCACTGACACTATCTGTGTTGTGAGCAGGTTGAGGGGGTGGTTTTCTGAGTCACCCAATTGTGTGTATGCTGGTGTTGATGGGCATCCATCCCCCTAGAAGCGGTGATGGTCTAATTGATAGGCGTTCACCCTCCTATGGGGTGGACAATGCTGGGAGTGATAGGCATCCACCCCCTTATGGGGTGGACAAGACTGGTGGTGATAGGCATCCACCCCCCTATGGGGTGGACAAGACTGGGAGTGATAGGCATCCACCCCTTATGGGGTGGACAAGACTGGGAGTGATAGGCATCCACCCCCCTATGGGGTGGACAATATTGGGAGTGATAGGTATCCACCCCCTTATGATGGTGTTTCCTTTTGTGCACTCATGACATCTGGGTGTGTGGTAGGTGTCTGACTTACCTTCTGCGCTGTGCACGTCGGTAATGATGGGCGTACAGTATAGGGAAGACATGCGCGATTGGATACATGGCTGCTCCGTCTCGTACATGTTGATCGTGTTCTGGCGCGACTCTGAGCTTTCATACTCCTCGTCCGAATGATGTGATGTGCTGGAGCCGGCACCCTGTATGACAGATATTGATTACGCATCGAACTTGTGTATCCAAAAATTGTTCAGGATGAGCCTCCGTAAGACTTGATTTCCGTGTTTCCTGAGCATGTTTGCTACTGACATAGTGCACGAATCGGAGCGGATGATTCGGTTGGATATTTGCCTATTACACGCATCGTACTTGCTGGGTCGTAGGAATTAAGCTATGGATATGAGTAGGTCATGAGGTAAGCGTACGGATAGCATTGGGAAGGCATTTTTGGCGACATCGGTATCGGCCCCTTAATGTTAGGCTAAGTTGGAGGCATCTTATGAAATATGTTAGAACTCACATGCGAGGGTGGAATGCTACACATATTGTTAATAATGAAGTCATATGCAGGCATTCAATGATGGCCCTGTGCATTCATGTATGGCAGCCATCTTTGAATGGTCTGAATGAATTAGAAAATATATCAAAATACAAACAAAAGCAACAGGAGACAACCCCTACCGTGCTAGACCTTACCCTCCACACTAGTTCAAGCGGATCACCCTATAATATTAAAATGAATCTCATCCACTGGGATTTCAAATGGCATGCTTCAGCATAGAGACTTCGTCCAGATATCTAGTGTATCTGGATGGGCTTAACCTTGGTAGGCAAGGGAGATCTTTGGTTATTGCGTGAGTTCCTAGATTTCAAAAAGTCTAGGGTATCCTGAGGGTTATTTCTATTTTCAAAGGGCACCTTGATGGAGTTAAAAACAGTTGGGAATGCACTAAGGAACTTTGGGGCATATTATCAAGGGGGTTTATCTCCGCTTTTTTGGCTTTAAAAGCCAAGAAAGCGGAGATAAAATTATCTCCCTATTACCTAGCTGTCGCTAACACCAGTTAGCGACAGCTAATAGGAGATAGCGACCATCTTGGGCCCCACTTTGCATGTCAGTGATAATTATCACTAATGACATGCAAAGTGGGCGTGCCAAGATGTTAGCGACTGGAAACAGTCGCTAACATCGCTATCTCCTATTACCAACTTTTGGAGATATTCGCGCTAAGCGCGAATATCTCCAAAAACTAACACCTGCCCTGAGCAGTTCTTAGCCATGTTATCCAATGGGAGGTGGATAACATGGCTAAGAGCATTAGCTAGGTAATGCATGAATATCGCTGACTTTTCAGCGATATTCATGCATTGCGGCCGTTTTATATCGCATTTGCGATAAACCTTGATAATAGCAAGGTTTATCTGCGATAATTTCTGACGATGCTTGACGTTAAAAAATTCGTTGCTAAGCATCGTTAGCGATAAATATCGCTTAACGTTGGTAATATGCCCCTTTGTATCCTCTGTATTCCTGTGTCAACATGTTTCATTCATCATACTAATGCATCACCGGGCTAGTTTACATTTGTAAGGACCTAATATGGATCCTGTTAGTAACCTCTTTGTGTGCATTTAATTGTGAAACTTCCATTCACCATACTCATATGAGCCATGTCTTCTGACTCATTTGGTTTTTATGTTCGCATTTCTTTTGTAGTGTCCTATTTAGATCTCCATGAGGATAAGGAGGCAGGTGAACCGTATTGTGAAACATTCATCAAAGGTCTCTGCCCAGCTGTGAACCTATTTGGCCATAAACCTATTTGTTTTTTCCTTCTCCGCATCTAAGATAAGGTGCCTCCTCACCAAGGTTTTACCTACCAGTAGGAAACAGTAAAGAAATGACTACATGTTCACCCATCTAAATGTGGATGATGGACATGTAGCCATTTCACAGATGGCCCTTACTTTCCCTTACTCCCCAGGGCCATTGGAAATGTTTGACATCAGCGGAGAAAAAGAAGTCTCTGCCATGGCCAAACTTAAGGTCAGCCGACAATTAAATTTGATGGACGGACCACTATAATGGTGGGTAGGGAACTCCATCGCGACAGAGTTCCCTTTTCTCTAATATATAAATAAGGCCCTAAGTTTCAGTTTACATTGGAATTGCATATTATCATTTTCTTATAATGGTGCTGTCACTTGTTTTGTTTGGCTTAACTTTGGTATGCCAAGTTTCGTGCAGATCTTTCCAGGGTTAAAAAGTTGCAGGTAGGGGAAATATTTCACATTCAAGCCCCCACAGGAATTTTTACTTACCCCTACAGTGGAAACTACTAAACAGAATGACATAAAATCTTGACTGAAACTACACTTTTACTCAGAATAAGATCTATGTGGTTAGTATGTAAGCATGTGCTATTTCTATAGCACAAACCTAACCAAAAGAAAGAGCAGTGCTGTACTGGGTCACAGACAAGCATAACGTCAATTAGTGGTAGGAGAGGTAGCCGGTTTGTGGACTGTTAATACATTGTGATGTAGCGTTCTGTAAAGAGGTGCATCTTCATCTCTTTCCCAAATTGGAGTAATGTTAGTAGGTCCTGATAAATACAGGGATTTTGCAACACATCCTGGGTGCATATATGTAAAAGTCTGCTGTATTTGTTTTTTTTTTATTACACCTCTCAATTTGCAGACTAATGGTGTCCTAACTGTGTCTTTGCTGAGAACCATCAGAGATGGTGAGCTTCTCTGCAGGATAAGCAGGGATGCTGGTTGTGATGGCGTTGTAAATGATGCAGCTAGTTTTGAAGATGATGAGGGCTGGAAAAAGAATCTCTATTGTTCATCAGGATAGGGGTGCTGTGATCATATTTCTTCAGGGTGAGACGGGCTATGGCATGTAGAATGCTCTCAAAAGGTGACTGTGTGGATTCAGGGAGGCCATGAATCATGGATGCAAGAGCAAGAAGGCTTGGACAGCAATTCGAACGTCGCTTTCTCAAAAGAAACTGGTTCACTTTTTCTTAGAAGGGAATGCTGGTACCAGGCCATCTTTGTGTTTTTGGCAATATGGTCTTTGGTTCGTGAGTTGGTGTCCAGGGTGAATCAAAGGGGCGTGGTATTCAGTGAAAGTTGGGGTTGGAAGCTGTCAAGAGTCATATCTTTGAGCCAGGCTTCTTGTGTTTTTAGCTTGAAGATCTTGGCAATGAATTCTGTCTTGGCTAGTTGAGTTTCAGGTAGGCATTGGATATCCAGGTCAGGCTGATGTGAAGACATTGTTTGAGGCATTGGATGCCTGAAGCAGTGGACACTTTCAAACAAAGTTGTGTATTATTGACATAGTGGTGAATCTTGATGCGTTTGTTATCTGTAAGTAGAGTGCAAGCTGCTCTGTGTATAGGTTGAAGATGGCAGGAACAGCATGGAACCCTGGTAGACTCTGAAGATAGTAGGGATCTTTTGGGAAAAAACTGATGTGGGTTGCAAAGGTAAGAGGCAAACCAGTGAAGGACACTAACAGTGAATCCCATTTGAGACTCAATTATTTTTTTAGAGGTTGCGATGGTCTATTGTGTTGAAGGCAGATGAGAGGTATAGAAATATCAGGAGGAAGGGGCCCTCTTCATTTGTTGTCAGGAGGATATTATCTATAAAGTGTAAAATAGCTGTCTTTTTGCTACACTGTGATCTAAAGCCAGGATGGCAGTCCTGCAGTTTGATGTGATTTCCTTTAAGTCGTTTTGAGATATTGGTGTTACAAAAAGGTGCCGGGCAGGCTTCAAATGGTTACTCATTTGTGTATCAGGAAGAATTATTCACAAATCCAGCTCCTCAGATCCTCTGAGGTTAATACATGCCGTTCCCCTATAATCATCAACAGGGAAACAGTGTTACGCAGATTCTACAAACATTAGTACATACTAATGTGTGCAGAATTTGCTTAACACTGGGACACCATAGATGACAATTCCAAAATATCATGGATCCCTGTTGATAATTATATTGGATCTGCATTGGCAAAACAGATGGATTCTTATTGTCTCATTCTCTTCTCCCTTGTTCTTAAATTTTTTCCTTTTTGGTTTTTATTTGCGCTGAATTGGGGTTTTATTTATGAGACACTGTTTGATATTTGTCATGTATACATTTCTAAATGTGAAGTCTTTTTAATATAACAGTTAATACATACTAGTGGATACATACTAGCAGAAGGTTACATATGTTCCGATATTGTGTTGAACATTGCATCATTAAAGCTTTGTGCATTTTCTATATACTCATGTGGTACTCATTTTGGTTAGCAAAACATTTTTAACAAAGTGTGGTTGGTGACTGATTGGCATGCTAGGTGGTTTTATATGTGGAGCGATATGTAGGTTTTCCCAGGGTGAGATTTTTGATTTAGCCGTTACAACCCACACTGTACACAGCTTTAGGCTGTGTGCAATGGGATATAGCTGCACATTGAGATGGGAACAGTGGACTACAAAAAGACAGAGGTTCGATGTAGATTAACATCAAAAACCTCAAAAGTTCACTGAAAATCTTATGGTTATAACACCTCATAAATTTCCTTTCAAACACTATTGTAGTAATGCATGTCTTGGGGCTGTGTGGACATAGGGACTTTGGGGGCCATTGTAGGCATGGATGGTTGATTTACCAAAATGCCAGGGGTACCAGTAGTCTAGCAGGTAATCCCTAATGAGCGTGCAGCCTTTTATTTGCTGCTGAAGGATTTAGGGAGCATTAGGAAGTGGACATTTCAGAAAGTAAACTGAATTGGCTCTTAGGGCCCTTCTTTCTCTTTGCTCTTGGTGTTGCCTTCATGATCTATAAGACTTGTGGTCACAGGAGCAGATTCAAACTTGTCAAAGGGCAGAAGGTCCTTCCCAAATTTGCCACTAGTTAATCTCCATATGTTAATGCTTTGAGGACGCTACCAAGGATGCACAAGATGAGTACAAATTGTTGTAAATTGCCACTTACATAGTGTAAAATTTGGCATAGGTATGGCATTGCAGACCTGTTATCTTTTCAAACACTTTCGAGATTTCCATCACTGAGTGGAGTCTGAGTAGGTTTCTGAAAAGGTGATGTCAGTAGTGTAAGGAATGTGCCTTTGTTAGGAAAATGTGTCAGAATTAGTTGGTAGGGTATAGATGAAGTAACCCCACTAAATGGTGTTGAAAAACGCATTTGCTGTGCATACCCTGCACACATCTTTCCACTATTGTGGTAAGTGCTAAAAGAGTTCAAATTACACAATATGCAAGCCCACCAAAAGATTATTTCTTTAGATATCAAACTTGTTTTCTAGTTAGCAACTTCCATGTCTCATGCCATCAATTACCATTTAATGTTGAATGTACCATATACTATGGGATTCCAACTCATCCACTAGGAATTATGTGCCAATGGCCCAACTACAAACTACAAACTACTGTGTGGACACTATTGGGAGACCATCACTTCTGTATGCTTCATCTAGAACACATTACAATGCTGGACTCAGCTCATCAAATCAAAAGTAATAAAAATCCTTCCAGCAACATCTCACATTCATCCATAGGTATGTCCACAAACATAATATGATTCACCCAACTCCCAAATCTCCTTGGATCTTCCCTGAACCTAGAATAGAATTGTGAGTGCCAATTTCCTTCCAGTACAATTTCTTCATTGTCTGTCCTGTAAATCTGCAAAAAGGTTCACATTTTACCGATATCTCTGGCCTCAAACACTTAGTGGCTCATTATGATGTTGGGCAGGATTACTTCCACCCGACACCGACACCCTCTTGGACAGACCAACACCCGGTCGGCAGTCCCGACCGCCTCATTAGGATGTGATTGAACACTGTTCGGTCGCATTCCTTTATTTCACTATGGGATTATGCATTACGCCCGTAAACGGGCCATAATGCATGCTCCCATAGTGAAATGGGAGGTGCAGTTCATCCCTGCATCCTGTGGCTGGCACCTCAAGGTGCCTGCCACATTGTGCAGGGATCAACAGGGGGCACCATAGGTGTGCCTTAAGCCTCCAACCTGCTCTGGTGCCCCAAACATGTTCTGCCATGGTTTCCATGTCAGACAGACCGGCATGGAAACCATGTCGGAAACCGTGATCGTAATCTCAAAGGCGGAACGACCCGCCCATGAGATTACTTGCCGGCTTCCGACTGGTGGACGGGCTCTCTGAGCCTGTCAGAAGCCAGCCAGAAGGACCGGTGTCCTTTCCTTTCCGACCGTCTCCAACATAATAAGGAGGTGGGAAAGAAAACCGAGCGGCCGATTACGATGTGGCCCCAAAAGGCCCCTTAATAAATCTTCAGGTCAAAGAGGCTATGTATTGATGAAAATAAACACGCAAACGCAACTTCTCTTTTTATTCTCGGACTAGTACATAACTACCCATAAACGAGGAGTATGACAATTTAATTTGAATTCTGGATTTTCGGGCCCTCTTCAAACCCAGATCTATTCAGTATTTGAAAGGGAAAACAATCAGTTTTATGCACTGCAGGTAAAACTTTTCACCACTACCGTAAATCATTTCTCCACTCTGTCTTAGTTATTTTGAAAAACATACTATATTAAAATGAGGCAATTAAATTATTCAAATCAGTCCCATTTCCCAATGCACTGTGAGAGTAATTCTAGATTAAGTAAGAGGTGTATGTCAGTATGCAGGACTGGAGCTGCCTCTTACTGCCATGTTGGGTTTGTGTGCAAGAAAGAAGTACCTGGAGGTTTGAGTGCCTTCCAGCAAATGAAAGGGATGCAGTCAGCACCGAATGTGAGCCCTGCCTCGATTCACGCTGCTCACATCAGGAACTCACCGCACAGTGCAGTGAAATATGTTTCCAGAGATCTAGAGAGACGGAGGCCATCTGTTTTCTTCAGATGCAACTTTATTTGTGGTGCTTGGTGTCCTTGCTAGTCAATTTGTGCTGCAATGTTGCCACAGCTGAACCAAGCTATATTGATGTCAGTTTTCAAGCTACTGTCCATCTGTATGTCTTCGAACTAACTGATGGACATTTTGGCCCGCAGAACATTTTCAAAAATTGCACATGTTTACCATCGTCTTGGAGTCAATGGTAATTGAATTTCCCTAAATGCCCAGTTTGTATTTAGGAAATGGTTTATACATGTGCTTAGGGAATAGCAAATTATGATTCCCCATGTAGAGTTGCAATTTTAGGTAACTGCAAAAAATTACAATTACCTAAAATGCACTGCCAAAGCCTTTCATACATCTTGAAAGGCTATTTTGCATTTGCATATGGTCAAATTTAGCGATTTACACTTTTTACACTTTTTGAGATTGATACATGTGTCCCTATGTCTTATACATACTTGGGTGACCTTGCCCTAAGTAATATATAGAAAGTACGATATTTGAAGTCCACATAAGCATAGTGCAACATATCAGGCCAATGAAAACAAATGATCCTAGCTAACATGGAGATTGACACGTCCACAAGGTACACAAAGTAAACCACAAACCACTAACATATTTCGTAATATATAATGTCCCATTTAGCCAGAGGGGAGGTGACAGGAAGTAAATACTCAGAAGGCTGGGGTTTCATTACATCATGGAATTAAACACTGTAGGGATCACAGAGGAGCTGTACATATGGTTATAACAAAGAAAAAAACAAATATAGACATATTTTCTAACGATAAAGGCTAACAGTGAGGGAAGGGGTGGAGAGAGCACTGAGAAAGAAACCAGGAACCTACCAATATAAACTGGGCACACACAATGATGGATGTAAACATATGGGAATTGACAAGACATAGGGCCAACAGACACAACAATCCAAACTCTGTAATATACAGGAGACCTGCGAAGGAAAGAGAAGGAGATGTCCTATAACATCATATACAACACTGCTCTTGAATTTTAGTTAAAATTAGGTAAATATATAAATCCAATGTGGCGAAAGAGTTCATGTTTTGCCAAGATCCATTGTCTATCCGTTATGAATGCATTTTTTCAAGTTTTTTGGCTTTTCAAAAGTTTCGGACCTCTCCTTGTACTTAACTTTACCGCGGCATGGATGGATAAGCCTATAATGAGCATTCATAGACCTCAGGGAAGGGCGTAGATCAAGAAAATCCTTTCTTTTGAGAGCCTTTGAGCAAGCTACATCTTGGGCAATGAAAATCCTCTGGCCAGACCACACCATTTGTTTCCATTGTTTAGAGGCCAAATGCACAGTCATTAGATTAGAATATTGCAGAAAATAGGAAATGATACCTCCCTGGCAAGCAGCAGAGGATTAAGCTAGTGGACTAATTCTGTGTGCTTTTTGTAGAGAAGGTGATCATATCCAAACCCATCAGACCTTCAGAAAGATTCTGATATTATTGCACTGGCTATGATATTCCAGGTCTTTAATGTGTTTTTTGAGTTGAGATATTTCCTTAGACATGATATCCACTATTGTAGCAACATCCTGAGCATAATTGTTCCAATGTTCGATTTCAGTTACTCTAGAGTTAAGACTTCACCCTTTCTAAAGTATTCTCTGAAGAGTAATGTTAGTTTCCATGACCAAAGGTTTTAATGTTTTTAAATTTCATCCGTGGGATCATTCAAAGAAGTCGAAGAGCTTCAACAGAGGGTGGTTGGGGTTGAGGAACTGACCGTTCGTACAGACGCTACAACTCATCAGCATGACGCAGAGATTAAGGCCCTCCAAAGTAAATTCGAAGACATGGAAAATAGACAAAGGAGGCACATCCTTAGACTTTTTGGTGTTCCAGAAAAGTCAGAGGGGTCGGACCCTCGTGCATATGTGGTTAAATTATTCCAAAGGGCTTTTCCAGATCTGTCCGACTGGGATTGGGACTCACAACTTCAGAGAGTGCACAGATTACCAATAATTAATAGAAACAAAGAGAGTAAATTTCCTCGCCCCTTTCTGATACATTTTGGTAATTTCTTACTTAGGCAGACAGTATCCATTAAAGCAAGACCTAATTCTCCTGTGACAATAGAAAATGTAACATTTTTTGTGAGATCCAACCTTAGTAAGGCCACTATGGATAAGCGATGGAAGCTGCGTCAACTAATTGACCCTTTCAAATCGGCGGGAGGGCAGGTATACCTTCAGGAACCAGCACGCCTAAAAGTAATCAAAGCTGGGCATACATACTACCTTACTGATGTTAAAGAAGCTGAGTTATTACTCTCTAAATTTTGTTAAAATATAGACGTGCCATCACTTTAAGATATGGGGTTCCCTTTTTTTTCTCTTCAAAGTGGGAGATAGGATAGACATTTGCTTGCTATGTCCTCAGGATTTTATCTTTTTTGGTAAAAAGGCTATTGGTAACGGTTTATTGCTATTCTTCTTTTAACACTTATTCTTTCTTCATGTTTGGTCTTTCTTTTTAAGGAGCAGAATAAAAAGCTTTTGGCTGATGGCTGACGGAAGTTAATGTAGGAATTTTATATCAAAATCCCTATTTATTCTGTCTCCTTATTTAGGTATTTTTCTTGCTAATTGCAGTGATAGGATTTCAATAGAGGGAGATGGAAGATTTTGAGGCTACCTCTCTGCTAGGCTGCCCCAACAGCAGGAGCAGGAGCTAGAGGGGGGCTTTTCCCGCAGGTACAAATGGGGAGGGAAAAAGAGGGGTGGGTGGTAGAGGTAGGGTCAGGGAGGAGGATAAAAAAGTGGAAAATGACAACACGAGCACAAGGGATGTAAAAGAGGAAAATAGGGGAGCATTCACATATATGTTAAACAAGAAAATAACAGCACATTTAGATTTATAATATGTATCAAATTATTTGTTTAGCCTGGAATGTTGCAGGCCTTAATAGTAAAAGTAAGAGGCGACTGGTATATGAGGAATTGAGAATGTACAATCCTCATCTGGTGCTACTAACAGAGACTCATATTTGTTACAAGCATAGGAAACTGTTAGAGCAATTGGGCTATGAGGTAATGACTTGCACAACACTAAGTGCCTCTATTCGAGGAGTGGCTATTCTGAAGAAAAGACAACTAAGAGTAGAAGTAATTAAAACAGCTTCTGATAAAGGGGGGTGGTGGGCAATAGCACAAATTAATTTGGAAAATCGCAAATATGTCTTTTGTGCTCTATATGGACCTAATATTGACGATCCATTTATTTTGGATTGGTTAAATATCGAACTATTAGACTGGGTAGGGTAATTGATACTTATGGGTGATTTTAATTGTGTAATGAATTATGAGCAAGATACTACGAGGCAGGGACCATCCCAACAAATGCGTAAAACAAGAGCAGCTATATTAGAACTTTCTCGCGTACATAATATTAAAGATGTATGGCAGAGTGTATACCCTAACCTAGCAGGGTTTACTTACTATTCGGCATCCCATAAAATGTGTTCACGTATTGACATGGCATGGGCCTCTGATAAAATTTTAGAAATATGCACTATGGAGATTTTCCCAAGAGTCACATGGGATCATAATCCGATTCTTCTTCGGTTCAATAACACCTTAAGGACATAGGAACCCAGCCTTTTTTCATTCCCAAGATATTTATTAGTGGATCTAATATTTATCTCTAAACTTAAAGAGCATATTAAAGAATTTTTGGAAATTAATATCAATTCTGCTTCACTTATCTATGTTTGGGATGCCTGTAAGCCTAGTTTAGGAGGATTCGCCCAGCAGTTTATACTTAGACAGAATGCAGAACGAAGGAATGAGATTTCGGTTATGATATCTAATATTTTAATACTTGAAAAGCATTTGGCGGAAACTCTTCGATTGGGGGCACAAAGTGGGGAAAGTGTTGCTCAACTAGAACTTAAACTAGTAAGTCCCCGATCTACGATTAAAAACTTCTTTAGAGAGAGAAGTAGTATCAAACTTCATAAATATAAACTCTCACAATACGAAAGTGGAGATAGAATAGGTAAAATTCTGGCGTATAAAGTCACTGACGATAGAGCTAACACATTAATTAAATCTATCAAGGGACCTAATAATACTATATATAATCAACCTGCACAAATATTGGAGCAATTTGTCACATACTATAGTAAATTGTATACTCCCGAAAATTGCCCAACCGAGGATAATATACAAACCTACATTCGTAAGAACCTGGTTATTGATAGGGATATAGAAGCAGAAGGTATGGAACAGCTAGAGGAAAAGATCACACTTACAGAGCTTAGACTTGCTATTGCTTCTCTTCCTTCAGGTGAAGCCGCAGGGGAGGATACGCTTTTAATAGAAGTGTACAAAATCTGCATGGACAAATGACTTCCTCTTCTCTGTTTGGTTATTAATCAGATTAGTGAAACTGGGAAGACCCCTAATTCATGGAAGACTGCCAAGATCATGTTTAAAAAAAAAAATAAATAAACCAGCAATGGAATGTGGGTCATATAGACCGATTTCATTGATTAACGCGGATGCGAAGGCTTTTGCTAAAGTACTTGCTATGCGGCTTGCTCCACTCATACCAAAATTAGTTAATTTACAACAGCACACTTTGTGATAGGTAGGGACACAACAGCACACTTAAATATGGCAATAACAGCATTCGATGTAGCAGCAACTAATCCCACTCCACTCGGAATGGTATTATTAGACGCTGAAAAAGCTTTTGACCGAGTGGGGTGGGATTATCTCTGGGCTGTTATGAAAGAATTTGGCTTTAAGGGTCAATACTTGAGGAAGGTACAGGCTTTATATGATCACCCCAAGGCGAAAATTAGCTATGCCGGCATGCTGTCTTCTAACTTTTCAATTTTAAGAGGTACACGTCAAGGGTGTATCACCGTTATTGTTTGCTCTCTCAATGGAGCCATTTATAAATGCTCTCCAGTCTCAACCACGTATTAATCCTTTTAAATTTGGCACAAATACCCTCAAATTTACAGCGTACGCTGATGATTTAGCGGTGTACACAACGGATGTGGTAGAAGCTATATCTGGAATCACAGAGGAAGCAAATAATTTTGGAGCCATTTCTGGCTATAAATTAAATCTAAATAAAACGCAGGTTATGCTGAATTATAAACCTCCGGTGCCTGTTTATGGTACCTGTCAAGCCGCTACCTACTTAGGTGTGAAAATTGCATCCAAAATTTGAAATATAAATGCACTTAACTATGATGCTTTACTGAAAGAAGTGTCAGCCCTTCTAAAAAATGGCACAAGATCCCTCTTAATCTTGTAGGGCGGATCAACCTTATCAAAATTAAGATTTTACCAAATTTTCTTTTTTTATGTAGGTGAATCCCTTTATGTGTTAGCAACTTATTTTTCAAAAAATTGGATGGGATTTTTAACAGCTTTATATGGGAGCATTAAAAAGCCAGAAGATCGCCTTCTTTACTGAAGCTCCCGCTTAATAAAGGGGGGCTTAATTTCCCAGACTTTAGAGTATACTTCTTTGCTACTTTTTTGTGTCGCCTCCGTAGTCTCTTTAATTCTAATAATCAATTTTTTTTCATCAATTTATGCTGGGTACGGACTCTAATCAATTTTTGGCAAGAGTAAATGATCCAAATTATTTTAAAAGAGTTAAGTTTAAGACTTCTAGGGATGCAGTGCGTATATGGAATTTAATTTTGACTATTGGTAGGACTTCTTTTTTTCATTCCAAGCTGCAACTGTTGGACAACTCGGGATTACCTAGAATTTTTAGCGACAGAGCAGGCTGTGCATGGGCTATACTTGGTATAAATATTCTAGGGGATTTGTATGGTACGGCGGGCCTTTTAGATTTTGAGACACTTAAACTTCTTTATAAACTCCCCGAACAGATGCGGTTTAAATACATACAAATTCGAGATTTCTTGATACAGGAAATTAAGTTGTGGGAAATATCAGACTCGGACATATGGACATGTCTATATACGGAAAAGACAAAGTCTCTGATTAGTATAGGCTATAAATGTCTCAATCAATATAAACTAGATGACTGCCCTAAACTTTCCGTGAAATGGTCAACAAGACTAGGGGTGAATATAGCTGCACATAATATTTCTACTTCACTCAGCAGCATTAGCAAATTGGTACAATCCTCTAGCTTAAGGCTTCATTTATATAAATCAATATGCCATTTATATTATACCCCACAACGAATCTCAAAATGGTCCCAAAATAATCCAACAAGTGATCGTACAAGGTGCCCTAAATGTGGTTTGGATGCAGCAGATCTTGAACACATGCTCTTCTCATGCCCATTATTATCTGAGTTCTGGAGTGGAATAGGAAATATTTTAAATCAGAAACAAGTGATTTCTACCTCAATATCAGTAACTATGGTACTACTGGGCATGTAACCATCTAATGGCCTATACAAAGATTTATTAATTATCCTAGTTTCATGCGCAAGATTGGTCATAGCTAGGGCATGGATATCCTTAAAGCCACCACATATAATGGAATGGTGGTCACTTGTAAACAAAATATATGCTATGGAGTCCTCTCTAGCCAGAATAAGAGGTGTTAGATCAATAAGGAAACTGGATACAATCTGGGGAACTTTCTTTTGAAACTAAATCCAGCACTAACCCCCATCTTTTATTTATTTTTTCTATTGTTTATTGAATAATCAGATAGTTATGGCCAAAACATATTTTGTTATATTGATATATTATGCTGTAGTGTGTCTGGCTGTTTATTTATGGTTTAGTTTGTTGTAAGATTTAATGATATGTTATTGTCAATATTTGGATTAATTTCGCTTTTTACTTTTTTTTCTGTGTTGATTATGTGAAAATTGACTCTCCTTATGTTTTGTTGGCTTGTGTTGTCAATAAAGAAAAATATTTATAAAATAAAAGGGATCATCCAAAGTAAGAGCCAAAGGAGAACTAGAGGAAGATGCGGTCCCTTTTTAGCCCTCTTGTTAACATTTCCAGGTTGTTCCTTCCTGGGCCTTCCTTCGTGTGCTGATGTTAGATATAGTCTGAAAGGGAAAAAAAGCTAAGAAATTGCTCTTGCTGAATCATTACAAAATATTGCAGATATTTCAAAAGATCCTCTCTCTCTCCGGGATCCCTTCAGAGGATTTAGCCTATGTGGGGTTTAAGGCCGGGGATGATGAGACGGAAATAATCAGAACTGATTTTATCTTACTGCTGATTGCAAACATGGTAGTAGAGGCAGCTGGGGCGTTACAAACGCCCCCGCAGCCCACGCAGTGCGGGGGGGCCCCCCAGTCTTCAGTAAATTAAGGGGGCCCCGGGTCCCCCCTCAGCTCTTCTGAGAGCTGCGAGAGAGGCTTGCGCTGAAGCCTCTCTCCCTCTGAAGCAGGTGCAGGCTGTCTGCAGCCTGCTCTGAGCCCCTCCCGCTGAATGAAGAGAAACAATGTTTCAACTGACATTGTTTCTCTTCAGTCATAGCCGAAGGCAGGCCCGGAACAAGGGTGGGGGTGGGGGCCCCAGGAGACAGCAGTCTCCACTGCTCCTCTAAGAAGTATCAGCTACTCTCACTTCCCACAAGTGGCAGTCTCACTCTGCCACCAGTACCAGCCACTCACTCTGCCACCAGTGCCTGCCGCTCACTCTGCCACCAGTGCCTGCCGCTCACTCTGCCACCAGTGCCAGCCTCTCACTCTGCCACCAGTGCCAGCCTCTCACTCTGCCACCAGTGTCAGCCTCTCATACTGCCACCAGTGTCAGCCCCTCCCACTTCCTACCAGTGCCAGCCTCTCATTCTATCACCGGTGCCAGCCTCTCACACTCCCACCAGTACCAGCCTCTCACTCTGCCACCAGTGCCAGCCTCTCAGACTGCCACCAGTGCCTGCTGCTCAGTCTGGCACCAGTGCCAGCCTCTCACACTCCCACCAGTACCAGCCTCTCACTCTGCCACCAGTGCCAGCCTCTCACACTGTCACCAGTGCCTGCCGCTCAGTCTGCCACCAGTGCCAGCTGCTCACTCTGCACCAGTTCCATCCTCTCACTCTGCACCAGTGCCAGCCTCTCACTCTGCCACCAGTGCCAGCCTCTCACACTGCCACCAGTGGCAGCTGCTCACTCTGCACCAGTCTCTCACACTCCCACCAGTGCCAGCCTCTCACTCTGCCACCAGTGCCAGCCTCTCACACTGCCACCATGCCGGCCGCTCACTCTGCCACCAGTGCCTGCCGCTCACTCTGCCACCAGTGCCAGCCTCTCACTCTGCCACCAGTACCAGCCTCTGACTCTGCCACCAGTGCCAGCCCCTCATACTGCCACCAGTGTCAGCCCCTCCCACTTCACACCAGTGCCAGTCGCTTACTCTGCACCAGTGCCAGCCTCTCACACTCCCACCAGTGTCAGCCTCTCACTCTGCCACCAGTGCCAGCCTCTCACACTACCACCAGTGCCAGGCTCCCACTCTGCCACCAGTGCCAGCTTCAGCCACTACCCACCAGTGCCAGCCTCTCACACTCCCGCCATTGACAGCTGCTAACTCTGCCACCAGTGCAAGCCTCTCACACTGCCACCTGTGGCAGCTGAGCTCCTCCGACTACCCACCAGTGCCAGCTTCAGTCACTACCCACTTGTGCCAGACTCACACTCTGCCACCAGAGACAGCTTCTTACACCACCAGTGCCAGCTGCTCACGCTGCTCATGTTTGCTACACTTCTGCCCAGTGCCAGTTCCTGTACAGTGATGCCACCTATACATCCCTGTGCACCAATGCCTAGCAGTGCCAGCTCCATGCACTGCCCTCATGTGTACGTCAGTCCCCCTCAGGTAGTTGATGGAAAGGTTTAGACTCCTTGGCCAGCACTAATATTTGTTCACTGTCTCGCAGCTTATCTTTTTTAGCCTACGTTTTCACGTGAAATCCCCTTTACTATGTGCCCAGAATGCATTTTAAAAGGTACAGTCAAAGCGCTATAACTTAAGATGCCTACTTCATTCCATAAACTTCTCACTACACAAAAGCCAAAACAATTATCTCCATTAAGTAGGGTTCGATGAAGCAGTTGGAGCAATTAAGACAATTAGGCACACAGCTGTGAAATTCATTGGGGCCTCGTCGCAAAGGTAAGTTTACACATGTACATTTACTCAGGGCACACGTCCTAAAAAAAGAAGTGGGGTGTGCTGTCGTCACGACGGGAAGTGACGTCACAAAAGGTGGCTTGCACCATCAGACTCATTGCCTCCCCTCGCTTACCCCTTAGATGCGATTGCATCAGAGAAGCCAGCCCGCGAGCAGCGTTCTGAATGAACTCCGAACTTGCCCCAGAGAGGCCAAAAAGTGAATGTGTGGCTCCATTTGCTCCAGTTATCGAGATCCCAGTAAAATAAGTGGGGGGACGCTGTCCACATGCGTGGTACCCCGACTCGAGCCCTGCATTTACTCCTGTAAACCCCTGCACCTAGGTGTAAATCTAAATCTTTTTGCCGTCCAGCATTTCCTACTGTAGATTTACACCTAAGTGTAAACTTACATGTTTCCACCCACTAGTGGACTTTCCTTCAATAGGATTTATGAGTCTAAAATAACTACTAGTAACTTTTCACTCGTAGGTAGTGATTTTCAACACTGTAGTGGAGATCTCCCTATGAGGAAGTATAGGGAAATTATTAAAGCTTATTTTTAATATTAAAAAAAAGAAAATATTGAAATATAAAATATAAATGTAAATTAATTTAGGATATTTATTATATATAACTCTAGATGTAATAAAATAAAATGTTGCAGGTGGAGAGACAGTGGAGAGAGACAGTGGAGAGAGTGTGGAGAGAGAAAGGGGAGAGAGAGAGAGTGGAGAGAGAGTAGAGAGAGAGTGGAGAGAGAGAGAGTGGAAAGAGAGTAGAGAGAGTGGAGGGAGACAGTGGAGAGAGAGTGGAGAGAGAGTGGAAGAGAGAGAGTGTAGAGAGAGCGGAGAGAGAGACAGTGGAGAGAGAGAAGAGAGAGAGTGGAGAGTGAGAGTGGAGAGAGAGAGTGGAGAGAGAGAGAGTGGAGAGAGAGAGTGGAGAGAGAGTAGAGAGAGAGTGGAGAGAGAGTGGAGATAGAGAGTGGAGAGAGAGTGGAGAGAGAGAGAGACTGAGTGGAGAGAGAGAGAGGGAGTGGAGAGAGAGACAGTGGAGAGAGAGAGACAGTGGAGAGAGAGTAGAGAGAGAGTGGAGATAGACAGTGGAGAGAGAGAGAGTGGTGAGAGCGTGGAGAGACAGTGGAGAGAGTGAGCGAGCGAGAGTGGAGAGAGAGAGTGGAGAGAGAGAGTGGAGAGAGAGAGTGGAGAGAGAGAGTGGAGAGAGAGTGAGCAAGAGAGAGAGAGAGAGTGGAGGGAGAGAGTGGAGAGAGAGTGGAGAGAGAGTGGAAAGAGAGAGAGTGGAGAGAGAGTGGAGAGAGAGTGGAGGAAGACAGTGGAGAGAGAGTGGCGAGAGAGTGGAGAGAGAGAGAGTGGAGAGAGAGTGGAGAGAGAATAGAGAGAGGGTGGAGAGAGAGTGGAGAGAGACAGTGGAGAGTGAGAGAGAGGAGAGAGAGTAGAGAGAGAAGGGAGAGAGGGTGGAGAGAGAGAGTGGAAAGAAAGTGGAGAGAGTGGAGGGAGACAGTGGAGAGAGAGTGGAGAGAGAGAGAGAGAGAGTGGAGAGAGAGAGTGGAGAGAGGGAGAGTGGAGAGAGAGAGAGTGGAGAGAGAGAGAGTGGAGAGTGGAGAGAGAGTAGAGAGAGAGAATGGAGAGAGGGTGGAGAGAGAGAGTGGAGAGAGAGTGGAGAGAGAGTGGAGAGAGAGTGGAGAGAGTGGAGGGAGACAGTGGAGAGAGAGTGGAGAGAGAGAGAGAGAGTGGAGAGAGAGTAGCGAGAGAGAAAGTGAAGGGAGAGAGAGTGGAGAGAGAGACAGTGGAGATAGAGTGGACAGAGGTAGGAGAGAGAATGGAGAGAGAGAGTGGAGAGAGAGTAGAGACTGACTGGCTGACTTAGAGACTGAATACTGACTGACCGAGAGACTGACTGGCTGACAAACTGACAGAGAGAGAGAGAGAGACTGGCTGACTGAGAGAGACTGACTGACTGACAGAGAGAGAGAGAGACTGATTGAGAGTGAGGCTGACTGACAGAGAGATTGACTGACAGAGAGACTGAGAGAGAGAGGCAGAGACTGACTGAGAGAGATAGACTGATTGACTGCGAGAGAGACCGACTGACTGAGAGAGACTGGCTGGGAGAGAGAGACTGACAGAGAGAGAGACTGACAGAGAGAGAGAGAGACTGATTGATGTAGAGAGAGAATGACTGACTGGGAAAGAGACTGACTGACTGGGAGAGAGAGAGACTGACTGGGAGAGAGAGAGACTGACTGACAAAGAGAGAGAGACTAAGAGAGAGAGAGAGAGACTGTGAGAGAGACTGACAGAGAGAGAGACTGACAGAGAGAGAGAGACTGACTGAGAGAGAGACTGACTGACAGAGACTGACAGAGAGAGAGATAGAGAGACTGAGAGACTGACAGAGAAACAGAGACTGACCGACAGAGAGACTGACTGACAGAGAGAGACTGACTGAGAGAAAGAGACTCACAGAGAGAGACTGACTGACAGAGAGACTCACTGACAGAGAGAGAGACTGACAGAGAGAGTCACTGACTGAGAGAGAGAGAGACTGACTGAGAGAGACTGGCTGACTGCGAGAGAGAGAGAATGACTGACAGAGAGACTGACAGAGGGAGAGAGAGAGACTGTCTGGAAGACTGACTGACTGAGAGAGAGACAGAGAGAGAGGCTGAGAGAGAGAGACTGACAGAGAGACTGAGAGACTGCGAGAGAGAGACTGACAGAGATAGAGACTGACAGAGAGAGGGACTGACAGGGAGAGAGACTGACAGGGAGAGAGACTGACAGAGAGAGGGACTGACAGGGAGAGAGAGGCTGACAGAGAGAGGGACTAACAGAGAGAGAGACTGACTAAGAGAGAGACTGACTAAGAGAGAGACTGACTGACTGAGAGAGACTGATTGAGAGAGAGACTGACTGAGAGAGAGACTGACTGAGAGAGAGACTGACCGAGAGAGAGAGAGAGACTGGGACTCTGACAGAGAGAGAGACTGACTGACAGAGAGAGAGAGACTGACTGACAGAGAGAGAGAGAGAGAATAACTAAGAGAGAGAGACTGGCTGACTGAGAGAGACTGACTGACTGAGGGAGTCTGACTGACTGAGAAAGACTGACTGACTGAGAGAGACTGTATGACAGAGAGAGATAGACTGACAGAGAAAGAGAGAGAGACTGACTGACTAAGAGAGAGAGACTGACTGACTGAAAGAGAGAGATAGAGAGACTGACAGAGAGAGAGAAAGAGCGACTGACTGACAGACTGACAGAGAGACTGACTGATTGACTGACTGACAGACTGACTGACTGAGAGAGACTGACTGACTGAGAGAGACTGAATAACATAGAGAGATAGACTGACTGAGAGAGACTGAATAACAGAGAGAGATAGACTGACTGACTGAGAGAGAGACTGACTGACTGAAAGAGAGAGACTGACTCACTAAGAGAGAGAGAGAGAGAGACAGAGAGAGAGAGAGAGAGAGAGACTGTGATGGTATTGGGGTCACAGTGTGCATGAAGCTATACAATGCCTCTTAAGATTGCTATTGTCTACTAATATAAATGTATTATCAAAATGTGCTTTTTGTAGTTACATCTGCTTTTGAAATACTGCATGGTCGCATTGTCTTATGTTTTAAAATGGAAATGAGAAGGAGCAGTGGATGCACTTTTGTCAAAACTGAACATTGAGTGGGCCCGGTGTTGTATATCATGACAGGAGTCTGCATCAGGAAACCCACCTACATATGGGCAAACTACCCCGGACTACTGATGGCAGGGACCCTGTAATGAATGGACCACCACCTATGATAGCCTGCTGGCAGACTAAGCCCAACCTTTGACTCCACCATCCAGTGTTACTTATAAAGGCTGGATTGGTGACAGTGGCGTAAAAATAGCTCCGCATCCCCTGCAGTATGGCGGGTCGCTGGCCTGAGAGCTCTAGACTGGCACGGAGGATGGGAGGTGGGCCCCCTCCATGTAGTTTGCAGGGGGGCCCCCTCAAGTTTCGTTACGCCACTGAGAGGCAGAATGCAGTTTAGGTGGTGAAAGCCTGGGAATAAGAATTCCCATAGAAGATGAGGGTTTGTTAAAGGCTCCTAGTGCAAACCTGATCTTAAGTTTACATTGAGGCTTAGGTATGAGCCAATGAAAGCTTACTTCATCTTACTCCTGAACATGGAAACTGCCAAGGCCCAACCTGGAGTTGTATAGACTAGACCTACAGCCCACTGAGAATCTGAGAGTTATCATACCAACAGATAGAACTACGGAGTAAAGGGTGGTTCCCCATAGATGGGAAAGGAACAATAAGTTTGCTCCACTGATGCAGTTTAGGGACGTGCTATAATGGGAAAACTGGCAAAGTGCTTTATAGAGGGTGGAGTCCTTTCACAACCTGAAAATCATGAGTTGGAATATACACAGGTTTGAGTGATTAAAACAGGCTTACAACCTGGATCAAAAAGCCAGTACATGCCATGTTGTCTTCCTGCAGGAATCTTGGTTGAGAGAGGACATAGCTCTTGAGGGCTTTGTGGCTGTAAACAGCTAAGGTAATCAGCTGGGAAATGGTAGAGCATCTGTGAGAGTGCTGACTCTAATTTCCACTAACATAATTGAAAAGATTGTCTAGGTGTTGAATGTATCCAGTGGAATACAAATGTTAGTATTAGAGTTAGGGGTAAGGAACAAGGAATATAAGCAATTTATATTAATAAACATATACATCCATAAAGTATGTGATGGACAAATTCCCGTATGCTATGGTACTTATGGCTGGGGACATTAATGCATGCTTGTATTCTAGGCAAATGGATGAAGTGTTGCAGTAGGTACTAGAGTGTTATGGTGTCCCTTTGGCTACATTCCCAGCATGTACTATTAAGAAAGAGACCAAGGTGTTGGGCCAATGGCTGGCTAATAATTGGATGGTATGTGTGAATGGGCATCTCGAGAATAGTATACCGGCCGGCCAAGCATTTCTTTATGGCTGCCAAGAATGCCCTATCGATTATATTTTTTTCCATCCTGGCAGTACCAACTTTACTTGGATTTTAAAAGATTGTCTTACCAGAGAAGTTACCACTGGGCAATTTATGTCTTTCTATGTGTTGAGGAACCTGTGGCGTTGGCTAAAGTTATGCCCCTGGAAATAATTTACCTCCCGAGACTCACAAAATGCCATGACCCACCATATCTTCAGCATTTAGCAGCATACCAAACTTTGGGATGCATAGATGTTTTTGAGGAGGGGGGAGGAAGATAGAATTGTGTGGTTTAGTATGATTTTATAAAATATGCTGCCTTGTATTTGTGTAAGTTTGTATAAATGTGTAGTGCAGTCAGCAAAAGCAGGCAATGAGGAAGGTCGGTTTCATGTAGCTTACAGCCTGTCAGAAAGCAAATGGTCATCTGAGGAGGCTATCCAAACAAATTAAATTAGGATTAGGTACTGTTTCCAAAAAGGAAGGTAATTTTCTAAAAACTCAGTACAGGTATCTTGTCAGTGTTTTTTTCACACACATTGGAATGATATGATAGAGGGAATTCAGTAAGGAGACCAGCGAGCTTTCTGGCAGAGAGTCAATAAAGGCTGTAATACTTATCCGGGAACTCTCACCTGTATGATTGAGGAGGATATTTGGGTTTTGGGTTTTGGGGAATTTATACGGTTCCCTGCCAATGCTGCCCAATGAACAGGTGAGTCCCTTGAAGAGTATACCTCCTAGTTGGTTTGCTGTAAAAGAGATAAAGTCAGTAATTGACTGTATAAAGCTAACCAGAGCTGCAGGTCCAGACAATATTCTAGCTGTTATCAAGACTGATAGTGAGTGGTGAACTAGTGTTGTGTGGCGTTTAGAGTTCCGAGTGAATTTTCCCGATTCATGCCCTTATATAGGTACAATTCACATTGCCCTAATATAGGCATAGAAATCAATCTCTTATTTAGACATAGCCCATGCAGACCAAATACAGGCATGGCTACTTCCACACGTACCAAACATCACAACGGTTTCTTGGAAAATCAGCTTACGCAGCTAGGGAACTTACTTTACTTGAATATTGATTTGTCCAAGAACTCATGTACTTTGCAAAGAACAACTATTCCATAGGTGGAGAAGTGTGGCTCAATGGTTAGAGCGGCAGACCCTGATGCAGAGGTCTAGCCCGGGACCAGGGTTCAATTCCCCGCCTCGGCGGGTTTAGGGCTCAAAATTCCACGGACCTGATAATTCTCGCCTCGGTGCCTATTCCAATCATGGAATCCCACTCTGCAACTCTGGGCAATAGCTTGCTTAATCTCCACAACGGCCCCCACAACGCTAAGGAAGCCTGGCCTCCACCTTGGGGGTGCCCAGGAGTGGATACCTCACAGGGAAAGCCAGGATGGGTTCCACAGCGGTATTCGTACAAGCGCCTTGAGACCCTTGCGGGTGAGTAGTGCGCTATACAAGTATCAATTTACATTTACATTTACATAGGTGTTCTTTCCTGACGTTATTATGCCCGACTGTACGTCAATCTATGGCATTCCTAAACACTTTTAAGGTATAAATATACCTTTACTTGCTATGGCAAACTACGGTGGTTCGGAGCAGTTCGACTCTCTACTTGCCCGATGCAGCTCGCTACAGCAAGTGCCGAAGGAAGCCGACCCTCCAGCTGACACACTGATCAAGAGACTGTCTTTCTCTCACCGAGAATCCAGCTCCAGTGTTTCCAAGCTTCTCTTGCGGGGTGTTGGGAAATCGAGTCCTGAGACAGAGATACCAGACCTCCTTCATTCTAAACGAAGGTATGGAGCCGATTAGAATCCGAGAAATCTTTGGTAGATTCTTGGCAAAAACAACTAAACCTATGCTACACAAAACATACTTCTTCCCGCGTACTAGACATCGGTTAGGTAGCATTGGGGTAGGCGTATTTAGTAGCACCAGTTGAGTATTTTAGTCAATGTTATTTATGTATGTATTTGTATATGGCTTAGAAATCATACAATGCTTTTACAGAAATATTCTCGCTGTACGCATTATACTTTGCAGTCTACTTCACGATTGTAACAGTTCACTTCTCTTGTATGAGAAAGAAGACTGTTCAATAAACCTTTTTATTGAAAATGCCCGTCTCTCTATTTCTCTACAAGCTCTGTTGAAACGAAGCATGCACGATTGACTGAGTGAAATACTTATCTATTGTTTCCGCGACTCTAGAGATATATTTCTTATTCTTGGGAAACAAAGCTGTCATGTTTATGCGGTTGTCAAAAACGAATCCCTTCTTGTGAATTCGAGAAAGTTTCTAGTGACCTCTGAGCTAGTTGGCACTTACTATTAAGTTTAGTATATTCGATAGAGACCTAGTCGACCTCAGTCCTACGTCTATTCTATAGGATATATTATTCCAATGCGCAGAGCCTATTGGGAATATAGGAACTACACGACACTAGAGTCTAATCTTGCTTGCTTGGTTGGATAAGCACAATGGGACTTTCTCCACTACATGAAGGGGCTCTGTTGTAAAACCCATACTAAAGAATCATTTGTAAAGTAAATAGGTCTCGTCTTTTGGACCTATTGACTTTGCCAGTCGTGTTTGACGATCCAATGCAGCATGTGTCAAAATTAAAAAGGGGCGATGATTTGCTATGTCATTTCATAGACGTGTGCATATGTGATACAAATGTGCATGCTTAAGTAACAACACTTGGGCACACCTACAAAATGATGCGGGTGGCACTTGATTCACCAATCCAGCTTGCGTTTGCCACAGAAATCTTGGAGTGAATTGCATATGGTTCAACACCACCCACTTACATGTGCTGTGAACAAATCCGGAAGGTTTACACTGGTAGATGCCTCTCTGTGATTATTGAACACATTGGAGGGAAGCTGATCTGCACATGTTAACATTTCACCAAAGACCTATGTCAAGTGATACTCCGAAATGGTGCAACCCAACTCCACCAATAACTTCATTTACAAAGACACAAGAACACTATACATATATTCTCATTTTCTCACCAATACATCATAACAATGTAGCCATCTGGTTGTTAAGTGATACTGCTTAACAGTACAACACACTCCTCACAAATGCCAGCACAACCATATCTAAAAAGCACTAGCTAATCCCCAAGGATGCCACACACTAAAGAATGTTCCAGCCATACAGTTGGTAACAGGACTTTCCTTAAAAGCATAGATCAACATTACAACTAAGACACAAAGTTCACACCACAAAGAAGACTCAATGCAAACTCAAACACAACACTGTACATTGGCATCCTTCATTAATCTATAGGGAACCATGACTAAGCGCTCCACCAATATACCTTTCGTTACTCAGAACCATCAAAAATATAATTGATTACTGCGATACTGGTCAGTACTAACACCTAGCACTTGTGGTAAGGTACTGCCAAGCTGCTGAGAACTCTATGAGGCCATAAAAATGGAAACAATGCACTCTAAGGGATGATAACTCAAACAAAGGGCTATATTGGATATCACCACTATATTGCATGCCTTATATCTCATCACAGTAAAATCATGTTCACTACGTTTGCCTAAACCACTTCATCATAGGATAAGTCTAGGTCCAAAACCGGTCCTTGGATGCTTGTTTCCAGTTCAGTGAGTACCTGGCTTTGCAGTTCGGGCTGGACTATTCCCATGGGGCACAGGGTTAAGACTAATTTGCATATGGCTGGGTTCAAAGTGGAATGGCATGGTGAGCAAAAAAACGATGGATTTATGCCCAAATCTCTGTACTGGGGTGAATGTATGACATTGTTCTGCATTCTGTCCATCAACTGTTGTTTTTGAATTTGCCACCCCGAGTGGGACGGGTTCGCTCAGACGTGAGTCCCTTGCTCTCCACGCCACTATAGTCAAGCTATCCTGGCTGAAGACGGCTGATAGCCAGAAACCGGTCCTAGGATGCTTGATTCCGGTCCAGGGAAGACATGGCTTGGCAGTTCGGGCTGGACTGTTCTCATGAGGTACAGGGTCAAGGCTGATTTGCATATGGCCATGTCTGAACTGGGGTGGTGTGGTAAGCAAAATAATGATGGATTCAGGCCCAGATCTCTGCACTGGGGTGAATTTATGACATTGTTCTGCATTCTCTCCATCAACTGTTGTTTTTGCATTTGTCACCCCGAGTGGGATGGGTATGCTCAGACGTGAGTCCCGTGCTCTCCACGTCACTGGAGTCAAGCTATCCTGGCTGAAGACGGCTGATAGCCAGAAACCGGTCTTAGGATGCTTCATTCCGGTCCAGTGAAGACATGGCTTGGCAGTTCGGGCTGGACTGTTCCCATGAGGCACAGGGTCAAGGCTGATTTGCATGTCTGAACTGGGGTGGTGTGGTGAGCAAAAAAACGATGGATTTAGGCCCAGATCTCTGTACTGGGGTGAATGTATGACATTGTTCTGCATTCTGTCCATCAACTGTGGTTTTTGCAAACAAATATATGGCATTGTGTTTTTTGCAATAAATTATTGTACCCTAAAAAAAACAGTGAGATGGCTACCAGGCAAGCGGTAAGCCATCTCAAGTTCTTGGGCTGTACATTTGTGTACCCACTGTCTCAGTGATGTATTTATACTTGTGATACTGAACAGCAGTCTTTAGTTTTTTGTAGTTTTCTGCCCAGGCTATAGCGGTGATAGTGGCATTTTGTGGTTTTCCTTTTAAAAATGTTTGTTCCGGCTTGGATGTTATGTCTTCTGAACGCTTTGTTAATATCAGATGATGATGATGAATATTTATGTTTTGTGAGCAGAGATATTGCTTTTTATGATGCACACTGGACTCATCTCTCCCCACCCTGCTAATTTCGTCCCTCCTCATTGGTTGGCAGCATCCATGAAAGATGATGACGTGTACTTATGCTGGTGAAGCTGAAAAGCAGTAATTACTTTTCATTGCGCACTAGGGCCAGTGAGCAAAGATTATTTCAAGTCTTTGGAATGATATTCGAGAGCCAATGCAAAGCTATGTGCTGCACTTTTAAATCCCCTTTGCAAACTTGATTATAGTGTGTCTCCTAGTTCCATAGCTGTATTCTGATCTGCATGTGAGGCAAATTCTATGCTGAGCAGTGAGAGAAAATAAAAAAAGTCTATGGAGGGAGCAGCAGGCAGTGGGAGTTGGAGGGGTGGAATAAAGAGTACCTCAATCATGTCTGGAACAGCAGACGGGCACGGATTAACTTGAATCACTCTGTGCCTGGGCACTGCTCCACAGAAATTATCGGAAATGATGTTTCACCTGCAGCCGCCAGTTAAGGAGGCTGCAAAGATGAGTGATGTGAAGCTGAGAAATAGTAAGCAAGGGTGGGTTCCAGCCCTTTTCTGTACACAATAGTGTCTCACAAGCGAGATGCATGCACTAGCTAAAAAGGGGAATGGCACACAAATATCACATTCTAGATTGAATATCCTTCTGCATATCCATACTAATATTATAAAGAGAGAGCTCAAACCCTTGAGGCGGGTAAGCTCCAGAACTACAGCGCCAACCGGAACACCGCATACAGCATTGGAAAGGTGAGTATAAGCAGATGGACATAGGCTATACACCAGCCCAACATATACATTAGAAGGGAAAAAGAACGTTTGGGACAAAGTAGTCCGTTGTGGGCGTGTGCGTTCTGCTGTAAAGCGATGGGCATGTGCATTCAGCATTGTGACGCGTGAAAAGCCAATGGTATTATACAGCTTGTTAAAGCGTTCTGTGTGAGAATAGCGTTCTAACACGTCTTGAAGTGGGTGTGTCGTTTAGCATTGTTGTGGGCGTGTCCCTTTGGAGACGCAGGAAGCATTGAGGAGCGGGGGAATAGCGTTCTTGGAGTTGTGGCGTTTGCAGTTGATGCGATGTGGGGCTTCTAAGTGCACCGCGCCGTCTTTAGGGAATGTGTGAACCTACTGTGTGCATGCCAGGACCGATCAGGGGCGTTGGCGGGAGCTGACACACACGTTCGCATTCTGCTGCAAGGACAACAAACCGCAGAGCACACGCTCACCTTCAGCGCACCCGAAAGACAGCTTCTGAGCGGCTGCACAGCCAGGACTTCAGCGCATTCATCAGCGGATGCTGAGGCGCTTCAGCATCTTTGGGGCGCTATAACAAATTTCATGGACTGGTTTTGTCACACGCACAGCATTGCGGGGCCGCTGGTGAACACTGTGAAGCCAAGGGACTTAACAGCAGCCACACGCGCTAAACGTTGGCGCTGCAGAGGCACCTATCACGGTGGCGCTTCCTGACACTGGCTGCAATGGACACCTAGCATTAGCATGTATGCACTGCTCCACTACACAGGTAAAAAAATCTTTCTAGAATTGCTAAACAAGAAATGTAGTATACCATGAAGTTTTGAAATAAATTTGCATTGCCTATTCTAACCATTGCAGACATTCTTTTTCATACCCGGACAACGTCGGGACGGGCCGCTAGTTTCAGATAAAGTGTTCTCAAAGATCCTATTGATGCATCTGGATGGATGGGTACAGGAAAATAAACTCATCCCTAGTGAGCAGAGTGGGTGTTGTTAAGGCTGCTCCATTATAGATCACTGCTTCGTTTTTTGGGCTATTACTAGAAAATCACTCCAATCAATCAGAGATTGTGTTGCAGTTTTCTGTACAGCTTTTGACACAGTGTAGAGGGGCCTGCTGTGAGAATCACTCTGCTCCTGGAATATACTGTCCAATTTGCTCAGTACGATTTAGGCTTTACATACTGATAACTGGACACAGGTGGACCTTGACAAATCAGGGAGACTATCAAAAAGTATCCCAGTTCATAATGGCCTGTCCTAGGGATGCGTCCAGGCTCCTTGCCTTTTTAGTTTACTTTTGGCAGACTTTCCAGCAACTTTAGATCTAGCAAGATCTTTATCTCCTAAAGTAAGGAAAGTGCATGTACCATACCTGCTGTATGCAAATGACTTGATCCAGATGGGTTTACAAAGGAAATTTGAGTCCCTGGAAGTTTATAGTAAAAAGAATTCTCTAAAAATCAATCTTGAGAAATCAAAGAAAATGCTTTTTGGAAACAAATATCACCAAGTTCTAAACCCTCTAGCTATTGAAGTGATGGACTCTTACAAATATCTGGTGTTGACTTTTTTTTAGGAATTATAGGCCTGATTCACAGAACTAACTTAAGACAAAATCCTAAACTTACTACCATTTTGGTATTCACAGAAGGCACTTACTCATTTTGGTATTCACAGAAGCCACTTACTCATTTTGGTATTCACAGAAGTTAGGAGTCCTAACTTTAGGACTCCTAAATGCCTTCTGTGAATACCGAAAGTCTTAAAATTCGGATCCTCATTTTACCTCCTCTTACCACTTGTAGTTGGGAACCGCTGATGGGTGTAATCCTTAAGAGGTTCCTGCTCCTTTCTTCAGGAACTATGGTACAAGGTTAAGGAAGATAACGTGGAAAAAGTGGTATCTTAGTAGTTGTCAGCCATCTCCTGCACTTTGAGGTTTTTAAAAAATGTATCTAAAGTTGAAGAAGAACAGAAGAGATCTGTGTTTGTGAGAGAAAGTGTGCCAGGGATGTGCGGTTCAGGATAAGAGATTGGGAAACTATGTACTTCGTATGGGGGGACAACAGAAGCATGGTCTCCGTTTCCAAGTAAGTAAGCACTGAGGGAATCAGCAAGTAATGTATACATTAAATATGAGCTAATCGAGTGAGAAGTCCTCAATACATTTTACACTGAAGTCCCTAGGTCAGGATGATGTCTTTTTCTATTGGGTACAATTACCAGACCATAGGCTGCTCAATGACATTTTAAGAATGAGACTTGGGTGTAACCTAATTTTCTGTGTTGACATAAGGTGGTACGCAATGGGAATGGTTGCTGTGTGTGCTCACATAATGTGACATGTTCATTGCGTCATGTTCTCATGGATTGTGCTTTTTACAAGACTCCCCCGTATTAAGTTTTTGAGACCCCTATTTTTTTAAATATCAAACATATTGCAGGCTAAAAGCAATGGAACTGGATTTTGCAGGAATTGCTTATTTTATGATTTTTATAAAGAAAGGTTTTAAGAATGGACTAGGCTAGATTGGTTTTAAATGGTATGTTTTTAGATTATTTTTATATTGACTATTTGTTTTTAGAGGGTTTTATGGACAATTGCCTCAATAAACTTTTTGTTATACCTACCTACCTTCCTGGGCGCAGCAGAGGGAGTGGGAGGAGCAAAATGTTTGGATGTGGACGGCAGCTGCGGATCCATGTTAGATGATTGAGGCACAGAAAAGGAAGACAGTCTTACAAAGCAGTTTACAGGTGATAATGAGAAAGCACCAAGCAAGAGCCAGTGAGAAGAAGTACATTTGGTGTGGTGCAGAACAGGTTCCTAAAGACAAATGATGAAAAAGATCCTCTGGTAAAATCTTGTTGTGGCAGATAGAAGAGAATTTGCCAAAACACGCCTTAAAAACATACATATTTAAAAGTGAGTTTTGGATATACATAGGGAGCAATCTCCAGGTCCTCTCCCACCATAGAGTAAATGCTTAAAAATGCCTCTAGTACAGTGCTACTGTGATAGCAGGAGAGATCTCCTCAACATGGCTTCCTCTGCAACCCAGCCTGAGGAGTGGGGTCACGCATCACTAAGTGAAGGAAAAGACTGTAAAAAGGTCTGTAAACTTACCACGCCGCTCCCCAGCCATTACAGTGCTGCCGCATGCCTTATGTGATTGAAAAGAGGAGGTTTAACTGTCGATCTTGTCCTGTAGTTCTGAGGCTAATAAGAGGCTCTGAACTAGGTGGCCATCTTGTTGCACTCCAGCATGCTCTCCTCTCATTTTCATTCATATTTACCTATACAAGTACCTATAAAAATAAAATATCTGCTGCACCTTCCAGTTGTATTATTGGTATTCCTGTTCCAAACGCATCAGTTCTTATAACATCATTAAAGATACCCAAGAGAACGATCAAGTAATATGAAGTATCCAGAAATGAACAATCCAGGATGTCACTGTTGGACCTGGCATGGTTCTCCCTGACTTTTTGCCTTCTGATCCCCTATTTTGCTGACTTCATTTTTGCTGGTTCTAGGACTCTGGGCACTTTACCACTGCTAACTAGTGCTAAAGTGCATGTTCTCTCCACTTGAAACATGGTAACATTGGCCTACCACAATTGGCATATTTAATTTACTTATAAGCCCCTAGCAAAGTGCACTACATGTGCCCAGGGCCTGTAAATTAATCATTGTGCCACCCACGTAAGTAGTCCTTTGAAAATGTCTCAGGCCAGCAATACAAAGCCTATGCTTGCAGTTTTAAACTGCCATTTTGACCTGGCAAGTTAACCCTCTTGCGAGGCCACAGCCTTCCTTTTTAATGAACATAAGTCACCCCCCAGGTAGGACCTGGACAGCCCATGGGCAGGGTGCAGTGTATTTAAAAAGTGGACATGTACTTTTAAGTTTTAAATGTTCAAGTGAAAAATTCTTACATTAGTTTTTCACTACGGCAAAGCCTATTTCTCCCATATGCTAACATTGGGATTAACTTATTACATCTTAAAAGTGTAATTTCCAATTGGGAGAGATGGGACCCCCACGTTTGGTGTCTCTGCAATTACAATAAAAAATCCCAACTTAAGGTGAAGTTAGATTTTAAATTGTAATTTCTGAAAATTACACTTTTAAAAAGTTGGCATTTTCTTACCATTTGGTGCCTTCTGCCTGTCTCTGGATACATATCTGGGGAAGTTGACAGGTCTGTGTGCATTCCCTCTAGACAGCCACACACAAAGGAAGCTTAGATGTGACTGATTGGCCACCCACATTCTGATGGGTTATCCACATCCTGTTGGGCCATCCTGAGCAGGATGGGAGGGAGGTAGGAGCTGACACTTACACTCAAAAGGGCTGTGCCCTTTCCCCACGCAAAGGAGTGCTTATCCCCCTGTATTGCTTCTGGAGCCAGGGTACAAAGAGCAAGGACTCTGTGCACTTCAAAGACCTCTCTTTGAAGTCTCCCCCACTTCAAAGGCACAACTGGGTAAAAGTACAGGACCTCTGACACCACCAACTTAGTGCACTTCTAGACCTGTGGATACTCTGCCAGGAAGAAGGACTTCATCCTAAGGAGATCCTGATTTGGCTGAAGCAAGTGCCATCTGAATTTCCTCTAAGGAGAACTCCTTGAACTTTCCCAGGTTTGGAACTTCATGGGCTGGGGGAGGTAAGGAAAACCTGGTATCCTCTGGGTGGTCTGGAAAGTTTTGACAGATTTATTTACTTTTTCATCAAAGTGATTAACCAGAGAATCACAAAGAGGCTGGGAAGACTGAATGTCTAGAGTGCATGCTCTAGGATTTACAAACTCATTTAGAACTCTGAATAACATTTTAGACTCGTTTTTGGCCTGGGAAATTTGATCCAAGATGTATAGTTTCCAATCAGCCTTAATGTGGTAGCATGTTAGAGCTGCTCTATACATCTACCTATCATAGGCATTATTAGAGCGCCGCCACTGTCCTAATTTTCTGCATGATGTTTTCTCCGTTCTAAGAGCTAGCATATACCAGGGAGCATGAGTGCTATGTGTGGGAATATGACCCTTTTGGAGAGAGGGTAATCTTATCAAAGGCACTATTTAAAGCATTGTGATATTCTGATAGCGCATGTTCCATGTTTGAAATACCTACTGTGCCAGGATGATTGAACGCCTTAGCAAAGGCTTCGTGAGTGATTTTCGGCCAATGTCTAAATAGGTTTTTAACTACTTTAGATGTTTTATGCGTTTCTGTTGTAGTAGGAATCCTAAAGCTGATCAAGGAATCCAAAGTCCAAAGTAAAGGTTGTTGTAGTTCACAGGCTAGAGGAATAGAGTTGGTAGAAATGAGATCTAATGAATGCCCTGTGACATGCGTAGGCCCGTTAGCTCTTTGATGCAATCCGAAGTCTGCAATAAGCTGGCTCGCCTCCTCTTTATCTGGGTCTTCTGCATGATAATTAAAGTCGCCTAATAAATGAAACTCTTTGGCTGACAGGTCATGAGGAGCAATATATTCAATTAGTTGCAAATAAACTCCTTTTTAAACCCCAGTGATCCAGCGGGTTACCAGCAACAAGTAATCCAACACTATATACTCACCTGGGCCTATACATACAATACACAACAACCAGTTAATAACCGCTGGGGTCATGTTTTATGAATGTCTTACCATATCAAGATTAGTTATTTCTGGCTCCTAACTAATCTTTCACTGATCAAAAAATACTTTCCTCTGGTCAATGGACCAAATTAGTTGAACTAGTTGATGGTGAAATGACATAGATCCATTTACCTGTAACTACTAAATGATCACAGAGTCGGGAAGTGTTTTAAAATCTTTATCTAAGAGATTAATTTCATGTGAATCACTTACAAAGTACAGAACAGTCTCCGTCTATTCATGGAAGGAAGGTTAAATAAATCAATTATCAAGTGCATTCATTATACTACGCAATGACAATGCATGAAAAGGAGAGGATAGAGAGAAAAGGACATTTGCACATAAACAGACGTATATTTATAGTTAACGAGTATGGTGTGAAAACCAACCCCCTGGCCAAGGGGCTGGGAAGGGTCCCCAAGGAAAGATCTGGCTACCAAAGGCTTCAGGACAGGACAGATGACCTATCACTGACGCTTGCGTTGCACCCCTCTCTGACACTCTCTTCCTCCTCAAGATTCTTCTGCGATCTTGTTCTAAATTAATTAGCTTAAGGTATATAGCTCTGCAATTCGATTCTTCTTCAGCCTCTCTTGTCACTCTGACTGCATCTCAGTCTCTGCAGCATTCAGCATCGATGTCTCTTGGACCGCATCCTAATCTCATTCTCTCTAACTAACTTAGAACATGCATTTTTGTGATATTCTTTATGTATCCTTTAACTTCTGTACTTTTATCCGGTATATAAGTGAAACAATGTTGCACTTTCAACATTTTACAGACTCCGCCCTGGTTTGACAATATGTCGAGCGCAAGTTGATTCTGCAAAACCATTGATCTAATTGCAACCATTTCTGTATTAATCATCAAGAAACCTTCAGCAGTATCAGTCGCAAGACGATCAATTACTGTTGACAACTGACGGATTCTATGTGAATTTAGAATCACTCCCACTGAAGGTATCAATGCACTAAATATATCACCTATTATTTCTGAAAACCTAGCTCTTTTTCTTTGTGTTAGTTTATGAGTGTTTTAATTGCTTCCAGTGATTTTCTCCTTATGAAAATGTTCTGCAACTCTGTTCTCAGCCATTTTAACTCTAGAAGATTACTCTTCTTTCTTTAGTTACAAATTAGAATCTTTCAGTACTTCAAGGAGGCCTCACTTCCTTTTTGTCAATCTGTTCAGCATTTATTTCTTCATCAGATTCTTCATTTAAATCTGGATTCTTAAATTCTTCAAGAATCACATAAGTCCATTCAGGTCCTTTGAATTTGCTATTCGGAACCTTTAGTCTTGGACTTCTTTGAAAATTTCTAGTATCTGACTGCTCAGTTAGAGTTTGGCTAGTAACCTCATTTACTTGTTCTCGATCTTCGTTTGTTTTTCTCAGGCGATATTTCAATCGTTTAACTCCTCCAGGCCAATTACCACCTTTTCTGACCCGCTTAAATTGTACTGCACTTTCACCTTCTTCGTCTCTTTCACGAGCTCCCTTATTCTTGTTAAGTTGTGGCACAACCTGGGTTTCTTCAATTTCTGAGTTCCTCTCTACCTTTCCTTGTTCAGGACTTGTCTGTGTGGCTTTTTCTGCCTGAACTCTTTCTCCTTTTTCTAACTGGATCCGTTCTGCTACTTTCTTAATCTGTTTTTCTTCTTCCCGAACGTGTTCTTCTTTTCCTGTTTGGTCCTGTTCAGGTCTTACCACAATTTGACCTTCTGTCGCCTGAACGTGTTCTTCTATGCCTGATTGTCCCTGCTCAGGTTCTTCAGCTGGTTGGTGTACCTGATTTTGTTCTTCTGTCCCTATCAGGTCCTGCTCAGGATAGCTACTTTCTTGGTCTTCTTTTTCCTGAGCGTGTTCTTCTATACCTAACTGGTCCTCTCTAATCTCCTGCTCTTCTAATCTCGTTCTGCTCCTTGTTTTGATAAACACTTTTGGTATGTCAATCACTGGTATCCAGTCCTCCAGGCAAGGTAGCTGCAAACTATTATGGCCTACTCAAAATGATGCAGAAGATTCTTCCTCTATTGCCATTTGACGCCAGGCGCATGGTGGTTCAATCCCTTGTTTTGTCCCGGTTGGATTACGCAAATGTAGTCTACCTGGGTGCGCCAGTGGGAACTATCGGGAAACTTCAGATAGCACAGAATTGTGCGGCCCGTCTTTTGATGGGTATCCCGAGGCGTAAGTCAGCTAAATTGGCACTTAGACAATTGCATTGGCTTCCCGTTGCAGAAAGGGTTAGGTTTAAGGCAATGTGCTTTGTCCATAAGTGCATCTCCGGGAAAGGTCCAGCCTTGTTGCAGCCCCTGGTGCATTTATATGACACCAAGAGGACTTTGAGATCTAGCAATAAACAACTGCTGCTAGTCCCAAAGGTTAAACGGTCCCGGGCCAGAGGATGGCTGTTCTCCTATAACGCGGGCAGGCTTTGGAATCAGCTTCCTGAATCCATCCGCCTTGAAGTTGACCATCTCAGGTTCAGGAAACAGTTGAAGACCTTTCTTTTTGCTTGATCATTGTGGAATGACTGGGGTTACTTTATGCGCTGGGATGCCCTATGGGTAGCCATGCGCTATATAAGTGCGTATTCATTCATTCATTCATTCATCCTGACTTGTGTTTGGTTGCTCTGTCAGTTTCCCTTGAATCATGTGCAGAGGACTTGCTCGCGGTTGGCATTTGACTTTTGATTTTAAAAATACCTTTGTCTTTCCATCGCTGACTACAAGCAGCCCAGCCCAGCCTCGCCGTCCTGCTGATTACGAGCGCTGGACGCTACTCTCTTTTTAAAAACCCCTCCCAACCTGTCCTGCTGACTCCGCCCACCCTGGTCATCAGCCTATTTAGGCTCCGCCCCTTTTTCGCCACTGTACTCGAGCAGTCCTGTGGCAGAGGACTTGCTCGCGGGTGGCATTTGACTTTTGATTTTAAAAATACCTTTGTCTTTCCATCGCTGACTACAAGCAGCCCAGCCCAGCCTCGCCGTCCTGCTGATTACGAGCGCTGGACGCTACTCTCTTTTTAAAAACCCCTCCCAACCTGCCCTGCTGACTCCGCCCACCCTGGTCATCAGCCTATTTAGGCTCCGCCCCTTTTTCGCCACTGTACTCGAGCAGTCCTGTGGCAGAGGACTTGCTCGCGGGTGGCATTTGACTTTTGATTTTAAAAATACCTTTGTCTTTCCATCGCTGACTACAAGCAGCCCAGCCCAGCCTCGCCGTCCTGCTGATTACGAGCGCTGGACGCTACTCTCTTTTTAAAAACCCCTCCCAACCTGCCCTGCTGACTCCGCCCACCCTGGTCATCAGCCTATTTAGGCTCCGCCCCTTTTTCGCCACTGTACTCGAGCAGTCCTGTGGCAGAGGACTTGCTCGCGGGTGGCATTTGACTTTTGATTTTAAAAATACCTTTGTCTTTCCATCGCTGACTACAAGCAGCCCAGCCCAGCCTCGCCGTCCTGCTGATTACGAGCGCTGGACGCTACTCTCTTTTTAAAAACCCCTCCCAACCTGCCCTGCTGACTCCGCCCACCCTGGTCATCAGCCTATTTAGGCTCCGCCCCTTTTTCGCCACTGTACTCGAGCAGTCCTGTGGCAGAGGACTTGCTCGCGGGTGGCATTTGACTTTTGATTTTAAAAATACCTTTGTCTTTCCATCGCTGACTACAAGCAGCCCAGCCCAGCCTCGCCGTCCTGCTGATTACGAGCGCTGGACGCTACTCTCTTTTTAAAAACCCCTCCCAACCTGCCCTGCTGACTCCGCCCACCCTGGTCATCAGCCTATTTAGGCTCCGCCCCTTTTTCGCCACTGTACTCGAGCAGTCCTGTGGCAGAGGACTTGCTCGCGGGTGGCATTTGACTTTTGATTTTAAAAATACCTTTGTCTTTCCATCGCTGACTACAAGCAGCCCAGCCCAGCCTCGCCGTCCTGCTGATTACGAGCGCTGGACGCTACTCTCTTTTTAAAAACCCCTCCCAACCTGCCCTGCTGACTCCGCCCACCCTGGTCATCAGCCTATTTAAACATCTCCCCATGCGTCAGCGCAGCGGACGAGCGCAGCGGGCGCGTCGGTGGCGCGCCGGAGTCGCGCCAGAGTTAAGCCCGTCTGCGCCCGTCCGCGGCCGACTGCGGCCTAGGGCTACTACCCCTGGTCGAAAGATCTACTGGACTAGGGAACAACTACTTGGTTTCCGCCCCCACACTGCCTCCTCCTGTATGCACGGGATGATGAGCAGCGACAGGGTATGCCCTCATTGCAGCTTTCGCATGACTACTATGCCGCGGGACACTACGGAGCAGGCACTGTCCTGCGGCCTCCTGAATGTCAGGTCGTTACGTAAACACAGGCTCGATGTGTTCGAGCTGATTACGGAAAAAAAACTTGATTTACTGTTTCTAACTGAAACGTGGTTAGATCAGTTTTCCGACTCTGACATTATTGAAGCTACACCGGAGAATTACTCCTGGGTCAGGCAAGATAGGCCTGAGGGGGTGGGAGGGGGGATTGCGATTATCTTTAAGGACACTTTGGGTTGCTGCTTAGAACGCACGCCGATCATGGAGAGTGAGGCGGGTCTCTTCTCGATTAAAATTAATGGGGCCATGACGCTTAATGGATGTCTGGTATATCGGCCCCCAGGGGCCTGCACTAAGTTTAGGGAGAGCCTGTTAGAAAGCCTCATGGAGGCGACCCTGCGCAGGGATAAATTTCTCCTTTTAGGAGATCTCAACCTGCACCTCAACTGCCCTGAGGCTATCGGGGTTGAGGATTTTGGTCGGGACATGCTTGCCCTGCAACTGGACCTGAAACTTAAGTCGCCTACGCATCGACTGGGACACCTCCTGGACCCGGTCTATGCTAATTGGGAAGGTGTGGAAGTGTCAGGTGTTGAACCCTTTCCCTGGACCGACCACTTCCTGGTGGCATTCTCCATACAGAGTAGAAACTCCAACAAAACCAGCCAGGTACCCGCTAACTATCTTAGGAGGAAGTGGGCCAAATTCTCGGTGGCAGCTTTTAACCAAGCCCTAACTAGGGACGGTTTGCCAGGGGGTGAGGACATAGAAACGGCTGTCCTCAATCTGAATCAGCGCATTACGGCAGCGCTTGACCAGACAGCCCCACTCTGCCGCCCTACTACTACAGGCGCCCGGAAAGATCGCTCAGCTCCTTGGTTCAGTGCTGAGTTGAGACTGACAAAGGCAGACTGTAGGCGGGCAGAAAAAGTCTGGAGGGTGTCTTATGACAACCAGGCCAGGGATCTATTTCTGGAAAAAAGGCGCATTCACCACAGGCTGATAAAAAAGTCTAAGGCAGCCTATTTTGCGGAACAAATTCAGGGGGCGGAAAACTCTGCCAAGGAACTTTTTGGCATCTATAAATCCTTGACGTCGGTGCAGGCATTCACAGAGCCGGAGAGCTGCTCTACGGAGTCTTGTGACCGAATTGCAAACTACTTCTCCGCTAAAGTAGAGAAGATTTATTCAACTTTCCCTATTCGGCCTATAGGGCTGGACCTAGAGGAAGCAATAGGGCACACAGAGACGGCAGGGCATATTACACGCTTTTGCACCCCTCCTCCTGAGGAATTATTAGTGGTGTGCCGCTCTGTAAAAACAGGTTCCCCGTGGGACCCGGTGTCGCCTAAACGCTTGGCAGACAGTCTGGTAGTCCTGGAGCCTTATATAAGGCATATCCTCGGTGTATCTTTCGGGTCAGGGAAGCTGCCGGTCGGATGGAAACAGGCGGTGGTGCTCCCGCTCAGGAAGAAACCACATTTAGGCTTCGAGGTATTAGAAAATCTGAGGCCCATCTCCCTCCTGCCTTTTCTGTCAAAAGTGGCGGAAAAGGTGGTTAATATCCAAATTATGAAGCACGTAGAGGAAAGGGGACTGCTCCATGCGACGCAGTTTGGTTTCAGGCCACGTCATTCCACTGAGTCCGCCCTCCTCATGGCAACGGAACATCTGAGAGAGGGCGTGGATGCAGGCCAAACTATGGCTCTGATCTTGTTGGACCTCAGCGCGGCGTTCGACACTGTAGCACACAACATCTTGCTACAGTGTCTGAACAGAGGTGGCATCTCTGGCACCGCGCTGAGATGGATCCAAGACTTCCTCAATGAGAGAAGTTTTCAAGTCAGGCAGGGAGACTGCTATTCTAGGGGGGTGCCTTTGGGCCAAGGCGTGCCGCAGGGCTCGTCCTTGAGCCCTACCCTTTTTAATTTGTACGTCGCGCCTGTTGCATCGATCGTGGAGAGTCATGGCCTCCAACTAGTCTCTTATGCCGACGACACGCAGCTGGTAATCTCCCTGTCGCAGGCGCCCTGTCTTGCTGCCGATGGCTTCCGTTCGTGTATGAAAGATCTTGCCGAATGGATGGCCAACAATTGCTTGAAGCTGAACGGCAGCAAGACAGAGGTGCTGGTGGTAGGGAGAGCCCAGTCTGCCTGGTCGCCGGCATGGTGGCCCTCCTGCCTTGGCCCCACCCCTACCCCGTGCCTAGAGGCGCGCAATTTGGGGGTATGGTTTGACGTAGGGCTCACCTTTGGCCCCCAGATTAATCGGGTGGTGGGAGTCTGCTTCGGGATTCTGAAGAAGCTGAGAAAGGTCCTGGACTTACTCCCGCTGGAAGCACGTCAAACCCTGGTTCATGCCCTGGTAACAGCTCGGGCGGACTATGGGAACCTGCTGTACCTGGGAGCGCCAGAAAAAAGCATGGCCCGGCTGCAAGTGCTGCAGAATGCGGCTGCACGGCTGATACTCAGACTGCCAAAAAGGGCGCACTCTAAGGCGGCCCTCCAGCAGCTACACTGGCTCCCTGTAAGGAGAAGAGTGGAGTATAAAGCCCTATGTACCTGTCACCGTATTTTGAATGGCAGGGCACCCGTCCCCCTGACGAATTTGATCGAAGCCTACATACCAACACGGGCACTTAGATCAACAGGGGGTGGCTTACTGAGGACCCCAAGAATCAAGAAGGCCCGCATGGGAGGCAGGTCTTTCAGATATTTGGCGGCAACTTACTGGAACAAACTGCCAACGGACCTGCGTCTGGAACTAGATGAGGCCAGATTCCGGGCAAAATTAAAAACCTATCTTTATAGCAAATAAGGGCCCGTGATGTCTTTGCTCCCTGTCATCTGTCTACTCCCACTCTCAGCGCGTGGACACGCCGGTGTGCGTAAGCGCAGCGCTCAATAAATGTCCCAATAATAATAATAATAATAATAGATTCTTCAACAGTGCAACCTTGAGCTACCCCAACTGTTTGAGTTATTTGTTGTCCTTCTTCATCAGGGGCTGGCACCCTTTTGGTATGACAGGCATGAATCCAGTTTGGTATACCTACACACTTCACTGCTGCGGTGGTGACTAATATGACTTGCTTTGGTTTGTCCCAACTTGGTGCCAGGCACGTCTCTCGGGTGTGATTCTTTACTACCACTCAATCTCCTGCATTCAAATCATGGGCTTGATCCAGCTGCCTGGTCACTGCGTCTTCTCCAACCTGGTGAGAGACAGAACGCACTAGGTCAGCCAACCTTTTGCAATAGTCCAATGCCAGATCATCAGATATATTCAGCAATTTATGTCCTGGTATATATTCTTGTCTCATTGCTCTTCCCATGATAATCTCATGGGGACTCAGACCTGTGTTTCTGTCAGGGATATTTCTGAGCCCCATTAGTACAAGAGGCAATGCATCTGGCCAACTCATTGAGGTGGATGCACACACCTTGGCCAGTCTCGATTTGATTGTGCCATTCAATTGTTCTACCACTCCAGAAGCCTCTGGGCGGTATGCACAGTGCAGTTTCTTTTCAATGTTGAATGCTTCACGGATTTATGGAATCATGTCATTATGAAAATGGGGTCCTCTATCTGATTCCAAAGTTACAGGAAAACCAAAGCGTAGAATTAGTTTCCTCAACAACAAATTTGCAACTGTCATACTGTCATTTCTTCTGGTAGGGTATGCTTCCACCCATTTTGAGAACAAACATACTATCACAAGGATGTATCTCATAACCCTACATGGTGACAATGTAATGATGTCTAGCTGTAACCTTATGAAAGGTCCTTCTGCTATTCCAATCTTTTCCCAACAGACCACTGTCTTTCTGCCTGGATTCATTTGCTGACAAGTTAAGCATAGATGGCAAAGACTCTCTGTGACTACCCTGTACGCTGGATTGTACCAATCTTGTCTGAATAGTCGTATCATTGCGTCCCTGCCTACATGTGTGTCTCCATGGTACATTCTCGCCATTTTTTAGAGCAAAAAATCTGGCATGACTGGTCTGCCATCATGGTATACCCACATTTCATCTTCTGCCCTCTTTTCACAACCTTTTTTTATCCAGCTTCCCCTTT